>NC_138738.1:33572381-34254048 GCF_965113295.1 Leuciscus leuciscus | reverse complement strand
GTTTTCTAATCTGTTTGTTGGTGTTCAATTTCTTGTCAAGGTTTTCTCGTCAATTTTACACACGTTGTTGCTCTTATTTCAGTTACACACCTCAGTTGCATCTGTTCTTGTATTAAACTTAATGTAATGATGTAATAGTTAGTGTTTTCTAACCAGTGATTGTTGCATTACAGGGAGAGTTAGAGCGTCAACTCCTGCAGGCAAACCCTATTCTGGAATCTTTTGGGAATGCCAAGACAGTGAAAAATGACAACTCTTCACGCTTTGTAAGTTTGTCTATAATGACTGATCTGATGATTTCACCATTGTTTTCCCAACTGTAGCATTACTTGAAACATTGCCACAATGTTATGTTACATTTCTTATTACATTTTGGCAATGATATTTATTAAGTGTATTGATAGTTTTTTTTTTTTTTTTTACCTTGCATGTTGCATCTGGAAAGAGCCATTTAGGTACACACTCACCAAAATCCACATTCAGCACTCTAAAAAGAGATAGGCATCTGTCTTACGTCTGCTCCTCTGGCCAGCTGATTGAGTTTTTCGCTGGCAATGCGTTAAAGTCAACAGAAAGCTTTTAAGCATACAAACAAATCAAAAGCTGCAGAGGAATTTAATTCTTCGGGTCTTGCTTTAGGTCATTATTTTGGGGGCATTTGCTGCAAATAAGCATGTATGTTAGCCTCTTACGCACGCTTTGAGTACCGTTTCCTTTTAAGTAGAGCTATTTAAACATGCTGCATATCAGGTATGCACAAGCCACTCTGTTCAAACAATAAAAGAGACGATCATCTGTTCAAATGGATTCTTAGAAATGTTGATTAGGCCCATAAAATATAATGATAGTTATGAAGCATTGGTATGGTTTATAAAGCATGATCAGTATAGCACATCATAAAAAATATATACTTCATAAATATTTGTTTTTCCACAGGGCAAGTTCATCCGCATCAACTTTGATGTAACCGGTTACATTGTGGGGGCCAACATTGAAACCTGTATCCTGATCCGATAACTGTTCAGTTACATTTGAGTAATGCTGCTGCACTGCTAACACTGATATGGGTGAATTTTCTGTGTGTTTATTATCAGCAGGAATAAAGGTATGCAAATTGACTTTCTTTGTGCTTTTAGAGTAGTTAAACGATTTTAAACTCTTACTATAGCTTCTTTTAGTATGCCAGAGAGGAACCACGTCATAAGCTGGTTTTAAGGGTTATGTAGATAATTAACAAAGCTGTATAGTAGCGCATCATGATGTGAATGATTTGACACCGTGAACAATGAGCGGCTTCACTTGCCCTTAACTCAATCTCAAGATCTTCTTGAAAAGTCCAGGGCCATTCGCCAAGCCAAAGATGAACGCACCTTCCATGTCTTCTACCAGCTGTTGGCTGGTGCTGGGGAACATCTAAGAAGTGAGTATTTTTAGTAAGAGTTTTTAATAATGGGATCCTTATTCTAAATGCAAGGTCAACACATGGACATGTTTGTTTCCTGTGTAATGAAGCAGGCTTTGGATATTTTGAATGTGTGAACTGTGAAGATATCTGACATATTATGGAGAGTTTGGTGCAGTGTGGTGTCTAAAGACTGCAGCTGTCTTATTAATGCTCTTTTTCTTCTGGCAGCTGATCTACTCCTGGAGGGCTTCAATAACTACCGCTTCCTCTCCAATGGTAACATTCCCATTCCTGGCCAACAGGACAAGGACAATTTCCAAGAGACCATGGAAGCCATGTATATTATGAGCTTCACTCATGAGGAAATCTTGTGTAAGCATTCATGGAACAAACACACCTCTACTACATTGTCTATTTACTGCTGATTTACTAGTAAATCATCATAATCATCATGTTGCCATTTCCTTGTAAGGAGCTTTAGGAAAAAAGTGTCTTATGTTTCTTCACTTTTTTAAACATCTTTTTGCCTTCACTATTGCATTTGAAATAGTCCTGCCGTATGACAAATGAGTTTGCAGTACAAATGTCCCATGTTCATAACGGGATGTATGTAAATAATAATTAAAGGGGTGGTTGATTATGATTTCACTTTTCTAACTTTAGTTAGTGTGTAATGTTGCTGTTTGAGCATAAACAACATCTGCAAAGTTACAACGCTCAAAGTTCAAAGCAAAGGGAGATATTGGCTTTTAAAGAAATAACTTTTTAAGGACTACAACAAACGGCTGGTAAAGACTACACCACATTCCTCCCGGGTTAGTGACATCACTTATCCTAAAATTGACATAAACCCCGCCCCCGGGAACGCAATTTATAGATGATCATGACAGAATATGCTAATCAATGACTAGAAGATAGATGAAATGTCCTGTTGCTTTTACATGTTGTCACTTCTACTTGAGTCTCTCCATCTTTTTCTGACTCCGGTTCGAACATAAAAGGCTAAAAGTTTTGAAATTTTCAGTGCATGTCTATGTGAGGTAAAAGGACACAAGCCCTTGAAGCTCCGCCCTCTGTGACGGAAGCAGTAGCTCATTTTCATTTAAAGGGACAGACATAAAAACAGTGCGTTTTTGCTCACCCTAGAAAAGTGACAATTTTAACATGCTATATAAAAATATCTGTGGGGTGTTTTGAGCTATAACTTCACCTACACACTCTGGGGTTATCAGAGACTTATTTTACATATTGTGAAAAGGGCATTATACCACCCCTTTAATTAAATTTAATAAAATCAATATAATAATATTTATATTGAATTAAATAGTGTATTTTGGTGCAATTTCAAAAATGTACAATGTTTGTGAGTGAATAAAATAGCTGAATAAATCCACCTGTTTCCAGTTTAAATGTTGTAATACATTTTTCAACATCAACTTTCCAAAAATATTTCATGTCTACTATCCACAGACTGTTGACTGTCTTGTCCTTGTTTTTCTGTCACTGCAGCAATGTTCAAAGTGGTATCAGCTGTCATGCAGTTTGGTAACATTGTGTTCAAGAAGGAGAGAAACACCGATCAGGCTTCCATGCCAGAAAACACAGGTACCTTATACTTGCTCAGCTGGGTTTTTTACAGGTATAAAAAATGCATAAAGCCTTATTTTAGCACAGAGATAATGTTTCTTTTTTCAGTAATGGAAAGTCTATATGTGCATTTTATGTTCCCCAATAACTTTGAAAATCTTTTGGCAGTGCGTTAGCATTAAAGTGTTTTCGGTATCCAGACTACCCTTTGGTCTAAACCCTTGCACCAGATGGTTTTGTGCAGTTCTCCACTGCACTGTTTTGACAAATTACCCGTTGGACTTCTTTTGGGCTCCCATGATGACGGCTTGAATAGTTTTTGGATGCATTTCATATTAAAAGAAAATACCAGAATAGTTGTGCTAAGTTGCGTTAAATCAATCCTGTTTACGTAAGAGCCCCAAAAATGACCGTTTTACTGCCATGACGCATTCCAGCAAGCTTTACTCAACTGGCATTTTGTTTAATTCGTTTTTATCATCACCGTTAATGGTAAGATATTGAAGCTTTCATCTGTTTAAGCCACCAAGTTGTTTCATTCACGACATGAAGCTGGAAAGTTATAGTCGTGCTGGTGGTCCAAAGGGGGAACTCTTGGGGTTTGTTTGGCTGCTAAATGGGCTGTCAGGGTTTAGAAGTCAGTAAATTTCAATAACGACCTTAACTTATTTCAAATACCTCTTATACTCATGAGCAAATATGTCCCATAATAACTTCTCGCACTGCCATTTAAGTGCATAAGGGAAGCTCCTAAAACCCAATAAATTGAAATAGAATTTCACCATTTTTGGTCAGTTTGCATTACCGATGACCATTTTGTGAACAAGTGCTTTTTTTCCTGTTTCTCAGCTGCTCAAAAACTTTGCCACCTGCTCGGCATGAATGTCATGGAGTTCACCCGTGCCATCCTGTCTCCAAGAATCAAAGTGGGCAGAGACTATGTGCAAAAAGCCCAAACTAAAGAACAGGTAATGAACTATTCAGTTCTCTACTGTATATCTGTCAGAGCACCCTTCCTCCCATCTATAAAACAATCTTTTCATTAGTGTTTTAACTCTCTGCCCCTCTGAGGCCTGATCATAGACCAGTACTATACTTTTGTACATTATATACTATCCTGTTGTTAAAATATCGTCATAACTGTTCAAATTCCGCAGATTGGGGAATGTGTGAATTCTCAAAAACTTCCACTATATTCAGGTTTTACATACCATTTAGGAAAAGAAATAGTTGTACACTTTGTTAGTGTGATCATAATGCATATTTTTGTAAATGTGATGTCACCTTTTTTTTTTACCTTGCCTTATCCTGTCTCTTTGTTCCTCTGACCAGGCTGACTTTGCAGTGGAAGCCCTGGCCAAGGCCACATACGAAAGGTTGTTCCGTTGGCTTGTTCACCGCATTAATAAAGCTCTGGACAGAACCAAGCGCCAAGGGGCTTCCTTTATTGGCATCCTGGACATCGCTGGCTTCGAGATATTCCAGGTGTGGCTTCCTCGGAATTAGTGCTCAGCTGTCTCTTGTGCTAAATCATAGATATTTATCTCTGTACTTCACCAAATCAGAGGTCATATGATACCAGGTTTTCTAAAAATGCAGGCAATGCCAGGTCCTGAAAATAATGACAGTTTTAGTTAAAATAGGATGTTATTTGGGACCAACTTTTATTTGCATATGGTTTACCACAGATTTAACAGGTTTTATACCACTGATTCATCTAAATGCATGTTTGGTTTAACTTAAATTGTGACACATATATTACTATAGTGCAATAGAATTTAATTCTCAAAGTAATAATTAATGTTTTAAACCATTTTATTATTATTAAGGATTATCACAAATTGTCCATGTTTTAATTTTAATAGTAAACATCAAAAAATAAAAAAAGAATGGTACATTTTTCTTTAGATTTTTACATTTTAAAATGTTAATTGAATAGTTAATGTTTTATGCCTTAATTTGATTACCACTGTTTCTGATAATAGATTTGAATAAAAAAAGTGTGTTAAATCATATATCCAGAAAAATTTAAATGGACAACACAGAATTTCAGGTGGGAAAAACATTTCATAGGCTCGGTTTTAATAATAAAAAAAAAGGGGTTTGGGAAATAAATTAAACAGATTTCATAGGGTCCTTTTTTTTTGCCATTAAGAAGATTCCTTCAAGTTGTGCTGGAGGATGTCTTTGCCATCTTGGTGTTGGACATTGCCTTGAATAAGATACATCTGCTAAATTGAGTAATATAATTATAACATGGTTAGGAAGAAATAACAAGGTTTACAGTAAACAGTGTAATTGGATACCCACTCATAGCTGCTGTATTAAGTTAAATGATATTGATACTGATATTGGTTAAAGAATCAATTATGCATGCCCTGGGGCTAAAATACTATGGACAAAAACAATTTGATCATATTTTATTGTTCTCTCCATCTTTTGGCAGCTGAACTCATTTGAGCAGCTCTGCATCAACTACACCAACGAGAAGCTTCAGCAGCTGTTCAACCACACCATGTTCATCCTGGAGCAGGAGGAGTACCAGCGTGAAGGCATTGAATGGAGCTTCATCGACTTCGGCCTTGACCTGCAGCCCTGCATTGACCTCATTGAGAGACCGGTGAGCTCCTGCATCAACTCTTTTATACAGATTTGGTTTTTTTTACTCTAATTGTGTTAGTCCTTGAATTCTTTGTTCTGGCAGGTTTGCTATAAATATTTTCTACCCCAAGCATTTGCAGAATTTAATGTGATTTGAAGTTAATGTGAAAGTAATGAATGCTTTTAGTGTTTTCTTTCAGCTTTTCTATAATTGTTTTGATCGGTCATATGGTGCCATTCCCAGGCAAATCCTCCCGGTGTGTTGGCTCTTTTGGATGAGGAGTGCTGGTTCCCAAAAGCCACTGATAAAACCTTCGTGGACAAACTGGTGCAAGAGCAAGGCACTCATGCCAAGTTCCAGAAACCACGGCAGCTAAAGGACAAAGCCGATTTCTGCATCATTCACTATGCTGGCAAAGTACGTCATATTTATGACACCACACTAAGCTGTTGGATTCACCACTTGTACTTCAGTTCTGTGATATTTCTTATAATTTAGGCTTGTTGTTGGTGTTTAAATGCAACACAGACGGCATCATAACCTTATGTAATTGGATTTAGTCAGGTCATACTGGCTTGCAATGAAGTGTTGCGTTTCTGTCTTTCAAGGGTAGCAGCATCCAGCTGTGGTATGTGCTAACCATAGGCCACATCTGTTTCAGATCAGTGAGCTGTTTGCAAAAGAAACTTGACACTGCATGAAATGAGGAACTTTTGATATTTTTCTCCCTTTGAGCCACGTTTAGGTTAAAAGCCAGAAAATTAGAGCTTGCTTTGTTTCCTGTTGTTTAAGAAAAGTAATATAGTGCATTGATTTATACTTCATCACTTTCAGTAGTTACATAACACTACGCAAACAGCCAACAACTGCAGAACCCCTTAAAATGAAACGATCTAGATTGAACCAGTCCTGGCTTAATTCCATTATTCCCATCTTGAGTGTTTTATTGAGCTAACGTAGTGTTTATTTCCCTCATCCTGCAGGTTGACTATAAGGCAGATGAGTGGTTAATGAAAAACATGGACCCTCTGAACGACAACGTGGCCACGCTCCTGCACCAGTCCACGGATAAGTTTGTGGCTGAATTGTGGAAGGATGGTAAGCGCTTTTCTCCAGACATATGAAACACCCAGTCTGTTAAGAAAGAGACTGTTGTTTTCAATCTTCTGTTACATGTCTTGTAAAAAGAGGTGGTCATGCATTTCAGTGGCTTGATGCAAATATTCAAACGAAGCCAGAGATAACTATTAATTCAGTTACAAAGGGTCAAAATTGTGTGTGAGATTGGGCAGTGTGTGAGAATGTGTCGAACAAAGAATTTTGCAACACTGTTGATACCATAGTAGATTTAATAAATAGCACACTATTTGTAGGCAAGACTGCTTTACATTACTTTACACACAGGAGAGAGCAGTGAAGAAATATGGAGTAATGCAAAAATAGAGAGTGGGATGTGTCATATATTTTGTCATCTTTAAATCTGACCGCTAATAATTTTTCACTGCATTTCCCAATATATGAAATTAAAATAACTTAATTATATAAGTTTATGTAAAATGATTCATACTGTGGCAATGAATTACTTAAAAAGGTCAATAAAATGTGTGTATGCCAAGATTGATCAGCATGTTCTTAAAATGTTCAAATTAATTAACATCCCAATACATTTGAAACCAGTGTTAATGGAATGATGACTTAATGTTGCTTGTTCATAGCACTAACCAGTGTTTACTACCACTTATGTCTTTATGTGCTAGCTGTGTTCTACTACTTTTTTATTTTGCTTTTTTTTTCTTGTTTATCCCCCCTTTGCTCCCTTCTGTCTCGACCATAGAGATTCAGAATTTCCAAAGAGCGTCTTTTTATGATGTCTCTAGTCTCCATGAATCGCCAGGTGAAGGTATACGATGCTGTAGGTCTCTGCTTACCAGCGCATTGTGTACTTTCAAACACTCCCATGGCTTGTAGACCTGGGCCCTGGTCCCTCTAGCTGGCTAACTTTAGAGTTGGCTGGATCCATTTGGAAGGAAGCTTGACTTGGCTGATTCATTAGGATGCCCAAACTGACCATGAATGAAGATTGCATGAAAAATGAATGCATGTGCATAGCGAGTAATGCAGAGTACTGACACAACACAACATTTGAAAGTGACCTGGGTAACTCTGAGTGAGCTGGCTACAAGGATTAGGGCCCTACTTGTTCCTTGAGTGCCTTTCAGTAATTTTGTTTACTTCGCACGCCCCCTAAATATTCTTCCTCCAATTTAAGAGTTTAAAAAATCTGCACCTGTAGTTTTTTCAGTTCAGAAAGTGTTGAAAGAGGCCATTTTGACAGAAGAATAGGTGAATGTCACAACTTTTTAAGTACATGTGTGAGTCATATTTCAACCCAAAATCAAATATAGAAAATAAGTTATGATTATATAAAGTGTCATATTTTTTTTATTCTCTAAGCAAGCAATCAATTATATTATTATTTTTGGCCTAAATGTTGATAGTACAGTGCAAGGATAGACATGAATCACTGAGGAAAGAAGAGGGAAAGGGAACAGGGTCAGGAAAGGACGACGAGCCAGAACTCAGCAGAAGCGAGTTCTGTATGTTGGAGCGCTTGCCCACAAGGCTTAGGACTCATATTGCAATTACAAATTTTTCTAAATTAAAATCACAAACAAATTTTATAATAAAATAAAACATTTTAAAGATTATTTAAATCATAATAACAAGAATCATCAAGAATAATTATATCCTGAATGCATAGTAATGATGTTGCTTTGGGGTAAATGTGCTTAATTGTCAAGTCACCTTTATTAATATAGCACTTTATACAATACAGTTAGTTTCAAAACAGCTTTACAGTGATAACAGGAAAATTATGCAGTTTGGCTGTTGTTCAGTGTTGATTCAGTTCTGTTGTTAAGATAATCAATTATTAAATTAGTTATTTTTATTTATAAAGCAGTTCTTCAAAAAATGATGTCATTGTCCAGCTCAGTTCAGTTCCCCTTCAACAGCGTCAGTACAGTCAGATCAATAATATTGTTGAATATATGTTGTCATGAAAACAGTACCACAATGCAACAAATATGAATGGTCCTAAAATGGGCTTCACAATCTGTATGTTAGATATTATTCCTTTTTTTATTCCTTCAATTTTGGAGTGAAATATGACCTGGACCTGGTTTTTATGAGATTCCCCCAAACACAGCTTGTTTTTTTTCAGCAGACAGAGCAGTGTGTGTGGTATGTTGGTTATGCCCTTACACCTCACGGTCAGACTACTTGTTTGTTTTAAGTGTCAGACAGCGATTTGATAGGCCGTGTGAGGGAGATGGAGTTTGGGTGAGGAGTGGAGGAATTCTGTAGCGTCTCCGACAGGGAACGTGGAACAATACACGTCTTGTTTCACTGGAATCCAAATGACTCGCTCAGCCCTGTGCCAGTCAACAGTGACAGCTCAGTAGATTCTCCATGGAGGTAAAGGAAGACACGTCAGGAGCCCCATTATGAACAGAACATTGCTTGGAAGCGGTTCTTAAGAATCACATTTACAGGAATGCTGTGAGACCTACAATTGTAGTTCTAGTAACAGTAGCTGGACTTGGCAAGCCCCACTGAATCAAAATGAAAATGTCGTTTCTGATTACTTCCATGTTAAATTATTGAAGTTTGACTTGTTTTGTCCTATGGCACTGTTATCAGACTCAAATTTGTGAATATAATTTTTCTGATTGGTATCTTATTTATTGCTAAGCATATTTATTCACATTGATTTATTCAGTTGCTCAAAGGAGGCATTTTTAGTAGCATTGCTCTGAGGGAGAGAACTTGGTGTACAAGTCTGTTATATTTCACACACAAAAAGTGAATAAATTCAAAAATCTTGACTTTATCAAAATGTTTCACTTTTGAATGTACTTTGGTAATTTTCATTGATTCTCATTAGAATCTCATTTCTGTGATATAACTGCAAAACTATGATTTGTTTTATTAAAATCAGCATACATTTTAGGCAATACAACAAATACTCAGACAATGTATTACTTTACGAAGCACTTTAAGTGCAGTAATGAGATTTTAATTATTCTGCATTTCAGTATTGGAAAATGCACTAGTTTAAAACATCTTAATGAAGCATTTTTAAGCAAAATATCTTCCTTTTATCAAGAAAGAATAATAGATTATAAAGCACTGCTAAATCTACTCTACCTTTGCTAAAATTATATATCTACACCACAAGAAATCAGATTTGACTAGATTTGTAAATATATATTTAATGTATATTTGTTAACACAGCTCACTGAATTATTGAGAGCAGTTACTGAATTAACATCTGACTCTGAAGTGCGAGGTATTGGGGTGAAATATGTCCTTAACATGATCTGGGTTTTGAGATTCACCCTTCCATTTTATTTCTTTTGCAGCTTGTGCTTGTTTATAGATGTAGTCTTATCCTTGGCACTCTTCATCTATTTCATATCTCCATTTGCCTAGCACTGGACTTGCTGGCATAGTAGGGGCCATTGGCTCTTGAATTGGCTGTCTGAACTTGTGGCATTGAGTCAAAATACACTGTACTACTTTCAGAAAATAATTTTCTGGTTTCTTTTGGGATATGATGATTATAAAGGCCTGAAAATATCAAAGCACAGTTTTGTAAAAATGCAAAAATACACAGTGTATTTTGACCTTCTGCTTGGTGTTGTTGAATTAGAGCTTTAGTTGTAGATTTACCTCTTCCATCTTCACATGATTTGGCTGTGCTGTGTCTCTCTTCTTTAATTATGTTCTGTAAATACTCTTAATATCAACCTAACCGCTTGGTATCTGTCTTTTCTCTCACTCTTCATGGTAGTGGATCGTATTGTTGGTTTGGACCAGGTGGCAGGGATGAACGAGACTGCATTTGGAGCTACATATAAGACCAAGAAGGGCATGTTCCGTACTGTGGGTCAGCTTTATAAAGAGTCCCTTACAAAACTCATGGCCACACTCAGGAACACCAATCCCAACTTTGTCCGCTGTATCATCCCCAATCATGAGAAAAGAGTAAGTGACATTTGTCCCTTCAGTTGTAAGTAAATGTACTTTTAGCTGAATAAAAAAAAGGAGAGTTTATTTAATGTGGTCTGCACCTCATTGTCATTGCTGTTCTTCTCCGTTAGGCTGGTAAACTGGAGCCCCATCTGGTTCTAGACCAGCTGAGGTGTAATGGAGTTCTAGAAGGGATCCGGATCTGCAGGCAGGGGTTCCCTAACCGTATCGTCTTCCAGGAGTTCAGACAGAGGTAGCGTTTCAGATATCTCATTAAAGACTTGAGAACCTCTTCATTCTTCTTCAGATGCTGTAGCACCAATATTATCATATTTTATCAGTGATAAAATTGTTAAATCTGTTTTCCTATCAGATATTGTTAAATCTGTTTTCCTATCAGATATGAGATCCTCACCCCTAATGCAATACCCAAAGGTTTTATGGATGGCAAGCAGGCTTGTGAGAGAATGGTGAGTTTTCATAAACCTAAGACAAATGAGGTTGATCAGTCCTTTTTACCATCAAGTTTTATATGGAGGTACAAAGCCCAAAATAAAATGATTAAATCACAATATTTTTAAATACCAGTATTGTATGAAATATTCGATGAAAACTCACACTACCATTTAAACGTTTGGGATCAGGATGATTTCTTTCTTTTTTCATTTTTTTTTTCAAAGAAAGTAATAAATATTTTTATTCAGCAAGGATGCATTAAATTGATCAAAAGTGACAGTAAAGAAGACTTTTACATTATTGTAAAATTATTTGTTTTTCAAATAAATGCTATTCTTTTGGACTTTCTGTTCATCAAAGTATCCTGAAATGTTTCCACAAACATTACGTTTTTAATGATTTTGTTTTGAGTACTTTGGTCATAAATTTTTTTTATGTCCAATATTGAAAAACTAGCATCTGAAATTTAGAATCTGCTACATACTAAGTATCATTGTCATCTGTAGATCCGAGCCTTGGAATTAGACCCAAACCTCTTCCGGATCGGTCAGAGTAAGATCTTCTTCCGCACTGGAGTTTTGGCACACCTGGAGGAAGAGAGAGACCTGAAAATAACAGATATCATCATCTACTTTCAGTCAGTCTGCCGAGGATACCTGGCTCGCAAGTAAGTCCAAATGCAAATGGCTGTTTTAAATCTGGTCTTAAAGGTCCCATGACATGCTACTTTTTGTAGGCTTTAATATAGGCCTTAGTGGTCCCTAGTACTGTATCTGAAATCTCTTTCCAAAAATTCAGCCTCGGTGCAGAATTATAGCCACTACAAGCCAGTCCCAGAATGAGCTTCCTTCAGACGGGCCGTTTCGGTGTCTGTAGCTTTAAATACTAATGAGGAGGAGAAAGGCGGCGCAAGGTGGAGGGTGGGTGTGGCCTTGACCATGTTGCGCAACGGTAACGTGGCGTGCATGTTTACGTTGGATATAGAAATGGCACGAAGACACGCAGTCTTTCAAGCATTTCAGTTTGACCCAGAATCTGATCCAGATGGAGAAGCAACGGATGAAGAAGTTGCAACTCAGCGGCTCCAGCAGGACGTTTCCGAATGGTTAGTTTAAAATATTATGTCTGGATACGGTACTTTATTCGGATGGTTTACAGTTATTATCATGTAGCTAACGCGAACCTACTGTTGCCTTTTCATGAGAGATCTGTAACGTCTGTATTTATCTTATTACAATTACATCAAGCTCTGCGATCTTGAAATGCGGATATCGCGCGCGCCATATAACCAACAGGAAAACAGTTATCCAAATAACAAAGACGTGTACAACACTCGCGTTACAGTGTGTGTATTCACACACATAAACTGCATAGCTGCATAGCTAATGTTACAGCCACATTCTACGTGTAAAATCTAGGTAACCATAAACAGTAAAGCAACACACTTATATATCATTAGTTGACTTACTTGTCCGAGGTGTGTAGCTGAGCCAAAGAGAGTGATCCAGACTTTAGTTTCCGACGTTCAGCAAGCCCAGCTCTGTATTGACCCTTCGGTGTTCATTTGTACATCCAATTATTGAGCAATTGTTATGCTTCGCTCGCTCAAAAGCCATGATATCTCTCGTGGACAAACTAAAATCGCGCGCGCGTTCCTACTTCCTAGCTCATTTTCTCATGGGCGGAAAATATTCTCTGGGCGGGCAAAGCAGAGACAGGGGAGGTAACATTTCCTCCTTATGACGTCATAAGGAGGAGATTCAAGATCAGCGCGTATGAGCCTCCATTTTCTCAAAGGCAGAGAAAGATAGCAAGAGCTCGATTTACACCGATTGAAATTTTTAGAAACTTGGGGACCATATACAGGCTAGGGGAACTCATATTAATGTTAAAAAACCTCAGAAAGTGAAAATTTCATGTCATGGGACCTTTAAAGGGTCAGCGATAATATGCAGCTCTTACTGTTTATAGTGTAGAGATCACAATATATGAAAAGTATTCTTATGAGACCTTGTCAGTGAATTGCTGCTGTTTTGTGGTTGTGTTCGTCAGAGCCTTTGCTAAAAAACAGCAGCAGCTAAGCGCTTTGAAAGTCCTCCAGAGAAACTGTGCCGCCTACCTGAAACTACGCCACTGGCAGTGGTGGAGACTCTTCACCAAGGTTGGTGTCGGATTTTAAAAGAGACTGTTTACATAATTGTTGGAATGATTTTACCAGCTATTGTGCACATTTCTGAGTAAAATCTGTCTATGTGGTTGCAAGAGAAATCCCCACTTTAAAAACTGATTTGCAGTATGATTGTGAATAGTTTTCAATTGAGACATGCATTACAATTGTGTCTGCAGGTGAAACCTCTCCTCCAGGTGACCCGTCAGGAGGAAGAAATGCAGGCCAAAGATGAGGAGCTCATTAAAGTGAAGGAGAGGCAGGTGAAAGTGGAAAATGAATTGGTGGATATGGAGAGGAAACACCAGCAGGTTAGCACACATTCGAAGTCATTATAACATAGCTGGTATATATGTACACCATAGTCTCTTGGGGCTTTATTGCTTGAAGTGGAATGTCCATGATCTTGAAACCAAGAAAAGATCTCTTGTGATGTTTTTCAGCTCTTAGAGGAGAAGAACATCTTGGCAGAGCAACTACAGGCCGAGACAGAATTGTTTGCTGAAGCTGAAGAGATGAGGGCTCGCCTGGTGGCTAAAAAACAAGAGCTGGAGGAGATTCTTCATGACCTGGAGTCCCGCGTGGAGGAGGAAGAGGAGAGGAACCAATCGTTGCAGAATGAGAAGAAGAAAATGCAGTCACACATAACGGTGACAACTTAATTGGGGAAATATAATCTTGGATCTGCTGTATACTTATAATAGTAAATCTGTATCTAAAAGTTCTGCTGTTAGTACTAGCTAATAGTAAACACTATTGCTGTCCATAAACCACAAGTGTGTGTGTGTGTGTGTGTGTGTGTCTTTTAGGACCTAGAGGAACAGCTAGATGAAGAAGAGGCTGCCCGACAGAAGCTTCAGCTGGAGAAGGTGACTGCTGAAGCCAAGATAAAGAAAATGGAGGAAGATATTCTGCTGTTGGAGGACCAGAACTCCAAATTCCTAAAGGTCAGTGTGGTTGTCAAACTCCCTGAAACAAAATGCAGGGCAGGGCCTTTGCGATAAGGATGCTCAGAGAAGAACTTTGAGCAAACTGAACTCTTTCTTCCCTCCCTATCCCTCAGGAGAAAAAACTCCTGGAGGACCGTGTCAGTGAGATGACCTCCCAACTGGCTGAGGAGGAAGAGAAGGCCAAGAACCTTGGCAAAGTGAAAAACAAGCAAGAAATGATGATGGTGGACCTGGAAGGTGAGAGGAGAGTGTTGAATATGGATCATTTTATTCAAGTAAAACAATGAGACTTAAATGTTTATGTTTGGGCGTTTGACCATCAGAGCGTCTGAAGAAAGAAGAGAAGACAAGGCAAGAGCTTGAAAAAGCCAAAAGAAAGCTGGATGGCGAGACCACAGACCTACAAGACCAGATAGCAGAGCTGCAGGCCCAAATTGAGGAACTCAAGATCCAACTGGCCAAGAAAGAAGAGGAGCTGCAGGCTATACTGACCAGGTGAAGATCAGTGAGGAGCACAGAATAAGAAAGAGAAAAAGGAGGTTATTTTAATGAGTAAAATAAAATAAAATATAATATAATGGTTGATCCAAAATACTTTGGCTGTCATCTAGATTGCTATGTCTAAATAATAACTTATGGTTGGCAGAGTGGTGGAATTAATTAATTTATTGTTCAAAAGTTTGAAATCTTTACGTCTCTTGTATTCTCCTTTTATTCTTTCTTACCACAAACTTTTGAATGGTAATGTTTTCCAAAAAATAAGTAGCAGCAAAAACCCTTTCAACATTGTTAATAATGAGAAAGGTTCCTTAAGCATCAAAACACCCATTCAGTAATTTCATGTCAAGAAATATACCAGTCATAACAGAGGTTATTTACAAATACTCTTAAAGATACTGTAACAAAATTGGCCTAGATTTTAAACTGGCCTGTTTAATTCTAAGGATTGGAAGGAGTTTTGGGGGATTGGAAAACAAAAGTGTTTAACTCCTTAAATTATGCATGGATCGTTTTGCTAATAATCTCTGCTTATATTTGTTATTCCACAGAGGTGATGAGGAGGTCGCTCAGAAAAACAACGCCCTGAAGCAAGTACGGGAGCTGCAGGCCCAAATATCTGAGCTGCAGGAGGATCTGGAGTCTGAGAAAGCAGCCAGAAACAAAGCTGAGAAACTCAAGAGAGATCTGAGTGAGGAACTGGAGGCTCTGAAGACTGAGCTGGAAGACACCCTGGACACCACCGCCGCCCAGCAGGAGCTGAGGTACAAGAGAAACTAAATCCAGTCTACCATAAAATGAAAATTAGGGCCAGTTTAATCCATCCCCATTATTTTTTTTAATAAGCAAGAAGAAATATCAAAGTTTTTAATATAAGAGTTCCTATGTTAGAATCGGTGTGCAGTGATTAGCATGCATGCTGCAGACATATTGCAGGTTCAAGTTGCATGTTGTGCAAATGGTTTGTTCTGATTTTTTTTTTTTTTTTGACTTCCCATTCATGTCATAGCTAAATAAAACAATGATTGCCCCTCCATGTGTGCTTAAGGTTGACCCCTCAAAATGGGCCTTTTGGTAGTGTAAGTGGAGAGCCAGATTGAGTTCATTAGTATCTGACCTTTTCTGTTTTCTTTGAACCCTACTCCCCAAATGTGTCTCACCTAATAATGTGTCTTTTCCTCTTAAAGGACCAAACGAGAGCAGGAGGTGACAGAGCTGAAGAAAGCCATCGATGATGAGATGAAAAACCACGAGTCACAGATCCAGGAGATGAGACAGAGGCACGGCACTGCTCTGGAGGAGATCTCCGAGCAGCTGGAGCAGGCCAAGAGAGTAAGCCATAGAGATAAAGACTAAATTACTCATTACTGTAGGGAGCCATTTTTAGTTTTAATGTCTTGACTGGAACGCTGCCAGTCGTCTGCTGTCAAGAATGATTCATTTCCTCGTTCAGTGATTGAATGGTGTACAGTCTCCTGTTTATACAGGTCTGGCTCTCTCTCACAATGTCTGTCTGTCAAAATTAGGTTAAGTCAAATTTGGAGAAAAACAAACAGACTCTGGAGGGTGATAATAAGGAGCTGACCAGTGAGGTGAAGAGTTTGCAGCAGGCCAAGTCTGAATCTGAGCACAAGAGAAAGAAACTTGAGGCTCAGCTGCAGGAGTTCATGGCCCGCTTCAGCGAGGGAGAAAAGGTTAAAGGAGAACTTTCGGACCGATCCCACAAACTACAGGTCAGTGCTTACACTGTGTCACATAAACTACAAGTTAGTGCTATTACACTCCCTCCCCCTCACATAAACTACAGATCACTGTTGTCTCATTTGATTTTTGCAGAGTAAAAGTGTGGCTATATTTAGAGCTGCATGATTAATAAAAAAGAAAAGAAAAATTGCGATACGGCTTGGTGTGATTATCAAAGTGTGAAGGCTGTAAACAAAATATAGATATTATTATATTGTGATATTGATTATATATAATATTTTTGAAAGCACAAATTTAACAATTATGGTTAATTCTGACTGTGTTTGCGGTCATATACCCGTGTACATTGAAATAGATCAGAATCCAAGTTACGTATAAAATATCCCTCCAATGCAAATTCATTTTTTTATGTTTGTCATTTGTTGCAGGCGGAGCTGGACAATGTTTCTTCTCTTTTGGAAGATGCTGAGAAGAAGGGAATAAAGCTAGCCAAAGACGTTTCTAGCCTAGAGAGTCAGTTTCAGGACACTCAGGTAATGTGTCTCTACCGGTCTCTACAAACATGAAGTGCTGAAAGAGTGGATTTATTATCAACAATGTTAGCCCATAGTATGCTCAGGAAGTATTTTTATTGTTGAAACTGCACAGATTTGATAAAAACAGTTGTTTAATATTATGTATGTAGGAGCTGCTTCAAGAGGAGACGCGTCAGAAGCTAAACCTGAGCAGCCGTATCCGTCAGCTGGAGGAGGAGAAGAACAACCTCCTGGAGCAGCAGGAGGAGGAAGAGGAGGCACGAAGGAACCTGGAGAAACAACTGGCAACACTACAAGCCCAGGTACACACAATCACTCCATATTTTTTAATGAGGATACGCAACATGTCAGTTCACATCAACATCTAGCGCATCAGTTGACACGTTCATTAATGAAGTGTTAATCTGCAAATAACATGTTGGCAAAGAAACTCACACAAAGCCTGTCATGTTTGAGGACAAAAGTAAAATTTCTAGACTTCTGCTCAGAAAGGAAATCAGATGTACTCTTTACTACTTAAACCGTTAAAAAGTACTCCATTGTAATCCTCCTTTTTTTGGATAGCTGGTTGAGACGAAGAAGAAACTGGAGGATGATGTGGGAACTCTTGAGGGTCTGGAGGAGGTCAAGAGGAAGCTGCAGAAGGACATGGAGGGGACCAGTCAGAAGCTAGAGGAAAAGGCCATCGCTTTTGATAAGCTGGAGAAAACCAAGAACAGACTGCAGCAGGAGCTCGATGACCTCATGGTGGACCTGGACCACCAGAGACAGATCGTCTCAAACCTAGAGAAGAAACAGAAGAAGTTTGACCAGGTATGAATTGGTTTTGATTACAGGGGTAGTTATATATATTTTTTTTTTTTATCTGTCATCATTTACTCACCCTCATGTTGTTTCAAACCCATAGGACTTTCATTCATCTTTGAATCACAGATTAATTTATTTTTAATGAAACCTGAGAAACTTCTGTCCTTATTTTGAAAGTCAGTTCCACCAAAACGTTGACGCTTAATTCAAGTCTTTTGAAAAGATACAATCACTTTATATGATGAACAGATTTATTTTAAGCTTTTATTCAAATATTAACAGATCAGCGCACATACACAGAGCACATAAAATATGGTAAATGGAACAATGTCTGTCTTTATGAACTTTTTAAACATCAGTTTTAGAAAGAAATCTTCCAGGTTTAATTTAAAATATCTTCGTTTGTGTTTGGAAGATGAATGGACATCTTATATATTTGAAACGACATGAGGGTTGGTGATTTGGGGTCATTTTGGTGAACTATCCTTTTAAACTTTTTAAATGGCTCTGGGATTTTTATAATGCTAAGTTGTATTTGTTTTATATTTTACTGTTTTATATAGTATTTGCTACTGTTTTATATAGTATTTGTTTTGTATTTTAATATACAGTCATTGAGAATCTTCAGGTACTACTGAAAACATTTGTTGTTAATAAAAAAAAAAACCTGAAAGCATTTTTGATGTGTATGATAGATGCTGGCAGAAGAGAAGAACATCTCTGCACGTTACGCTGAGGAGAGGGACCGTGCTGAGGCAGAGGCTAGAGAGAAGGATACCAAAGCTCTGTCTATGGCCCGAGCCCTGGATGAAGCTCTGGAGGCTAAAGAGGAATTTGAGAGGCTTAACAAGCAGCTCAGAGCCGAAATGGAGGATCTGATGAGTTCCAAGGATGACGTAGGCAAGAATGTAAGTTACTATATGTTATTGGACTGTTTTATGAGGGTAATGCAGTTTGTACTGTTTATTATATATGGTAATGATTGAATTCATCATTATGATGTTTGAAGAATCTTTGGTGTTTTGAACACAGCAGATTTTGTCAGTTCTTCCATTTAATTCCATTAATTGTTTTGAGACCTCATGATGTGTTGACACACACAGCATGTGCTAACCGAGTGTGAGGCAGCAAGTTTCAGGTGTCATGTAATTTGCATGCCTTCACTGACAACAGAATACTTATTAGCAAAGCAACAAAATCAGCCCGTCAGAACATATGCATGTTTAATATACTGCATGTGGAGCAAGATTTTGGACTGATGAGATTTCAGTGTGGCTTGATCTACTCATAGTGCCGTGACAGAGATAGAAGCAAAGTAGATTTGGATAAATGATTTGGTGCAAAAAATGAATTGCGATTCTTTTTCTTTTTTTTTCTTTTTTATTTATTTTTTTAAATCCAGGTTTGCTGTGGTTGTTTGTAGGGTTGCAAAATGTATGGCTAATAATAACAACAATAATAATAATAACAATAATAATAATAATAATAATAAATACAAATATAATATTTTTAATGAAAACAAAATAAATGTTAAAGCGACCCAAACTCAGAGTAGATGTAGAGATTGAGTTCATGTGGAGCAACATTTACTACAAACACCGCTGGATAATGAGCAGCTCGCGTGTAAGAACACTATGAAACACGCAGAACGTATGTTTATTTAATTAAATAGCAGCCTTTGCGATTTGATGATCGTACTGAGTCATATTTTTTGGTTTTATTTTAATGTATCTTGCAGTGCTAAAGCAAACAATAAAATGTGTTGTGGTGGTTTTAGCCATGATGTCATGGAAATTAAAATGTTAAAAGTGATCAGAAAAATTTGAAATTTATATTTTAAAATGTATGAAAAAGGCACATCTTCCTCCGCAATCTCCATGAAATATTTTTTGAGTAATCATGTATGACTTGAATGGACAAAGACTAGTCATGCAAACTCATTGTTAAAATACTGGATGACTCCTGGATTTCTCATTTGGCTCTTGATTATGAAGTGACTGGTTAGGACACTGTCGCGGTCTATTTATTTCCGTTCTGTAATCCGTAGGTCCACGAGCTGGAGAAATCCAAACGCACGCTGGAGCAGCAGGTGGAGGAGATGCGCACTCAGCTAGAGGAGCTGGAGGACGAACTACAGGCCACAGAAGATGCCAAGCTGCGTCTGGAGGTCAACATGCAGGCCATGAAGGCTCAGTTTGACCGAGACCTGCAGGCCAGAGATGAGCAGAATGAGGAGAAGAAGAGAGCACTGGTCAAACAGGTGAGTGGAATTTACTGTTTTTTTGAGGATTACAAGTAATTTGAAGTTAAAGATTATCCATTTATTTAAGATATATATATATATATACACACACACACCTGTTTCCATTACGGTGCAGTAAAATATTTCTGAGTAATGCTGTTGAACATTTTTAAATCAACACCTAATAAAACTATTTTGAGAATATTTACTAGATGTCTGTTCTGTGTGTGTGTTTGTTGTTGTGTTTGTACATAGTTCTGGCTGTTTAAGTGGGAGAAAAAACAAAGTGGATATTTGAAGAAAGACTGTAGAAAGAGAGTTAGCTGAGATATTACCAAAGAGGAATAGGTCAGGGGAGTATAATTGGAAGAAGGGTTTTGATCAGACAAGAGCCAATATGGTTCATATTGGAAAAGTTTTCCAGCGCTGGAGAGACATTAGAGAGCAGGAAGACCTGAAAAAGGATCTGTTTCTGCTCGATACATGAGTAATAGTTTTTTGCTATGTTTCACAGAACTAAGATATGCTGTTGTTGTTGGATCACAGCTGATTCTTCCATACTTGCACAAGCTGTCTGATGCAGCAGCTGTTAGTGGCTGCCTGTGCATTTAGCGTGTGGATATTTTGGGGGTGGAACAATGAAGGGACGGGTGTGTTTGTTTGGGTGTCCATTTCAAATAGCAACAGTGTTGCACCTTTAATTTATAGATTTCTTAACCTTCTATTAATTTTTTCCTTTTATATATTTATATATATATTATATATATATATATATATATATATATATATATATATATATATATATATATATATATATATATAAGGAAAAAATTAATAGAAGGTTAATTTTCATATATATATATATATATATATATATATATATATATATATATATATATATATATATATATATACTCTTTATTTCCATTTTATATGGATCATGTGTTTGCAAAGTGAAGAAAATTGGTTTATTACTGTATATTGTGGCAGCTTTGTGAAATAAAGGGTTAATACCTTTAAGAAAGACATCAGCAAGTTTTTGTATGAGACTCTATTTGGCTGTGTTTTGATCCATGAGTCCTGTACCTTCAGGTGCGCGAGATGGAGGCGGAGCTTGAAGATGAACGAAAGCAGAGAGCTCTAGCCGTAGCTGCCAAGAAGAAACTGGAGATGGACCTCAAAGATGTGGAAGCTCAGATCGAGGCTGCAAACAAGGCCCGTGATGAAGCCATTAAACAGCTACGCAAACTCCAGGTAGAAGCTTTCCCACAATGCTGCTGTTCATGCACGGAAATGTGATGAGACAGTAATGATAACGCACGAAATTACACATTTACTGTTAGCGTAATCTGTATAGCAGCTAAAGTGCATCAGTCGTTTAGTAGTGGGACAGAGACGTCTGCATCACTGACTGCTAGGAATGGGTATTGATGCAGTTGTCGCAATTCGATTTAATTCCGATTCGCAAGATCTCAATTCGATTCACAACCGAATTGCGCTTGATTGTTTAAATTGGCAAGAACACGTGCAAATGATAAACTTTCGTGACCATGCTGCACTGGCCCGATCGGGAACGTCTATCACGCTGAAAAATTCACCTGCATCTGCCATGTTAAGCATTGAATGAATGACAGGCTCCCTGTTGTAGCATCGGGCAAGGTAGATAAGAGGATGACATCTAGTGGCGAAGACTAGTAATTAGATTCACATCAAGCAAATGTTATTTTCAATGTTTCCAGAAATATATATATGAAAAAAATATCGATTCATTGCTTTTGAGAATCGATATCCAATCAACCACATTTTGTAAAAGAAAAAGAAAAAGAGAATTATTTTATTTATTTTTGCCCAGCCCTACTGACTGCATTACTGTGACTTAAAGACAAAATGTGAGAAGCACAGATGGCAACATCTCTTTAAAACAGGCCCAGACGAAGGACTATCAGAGAGAGCTTGAGGAGGCGCGCACGTCTCGGGATGAGATCTTCGCTCAGTCTAAGGAGAATGAGAAGAAACTCAAGAGTCTCGAGGCTGAGATTCTGCAGCTGCAAGAGGTGAGCCAACACAGCCTGAAATACATCTGAGAGGAAAAAAAGCCTTTCCTGAAGCATCTGTTGCTTGAGTTTCCACACACTGTTATAAATTAGATTAGTTAGACTGGCAAGTCTTGATGGTTTGGTCGTGATTGTGTTTTTAGGACCTGGCATCTTCAGAGCGAGCCAGACGTCACGCAGAACAAGAACGAGATGAGCTGGCAGATGAAATCTCTAACAGCGCCTCTGGAAAGTGAGTCATTGTGCTGCAAAGTTTCTTAAAGTCAGGGTTAACCGGAAGTTGTGACTCACTTCAGTATTGTGACGTATTTCTGAGTGAAGCGGAATAGGAATGCCATTCCAGGGGGAAATTGACGAAAGATTTATAGATTACAAAGAAATTTTTTTTTTTTCTTTGGATTAATGGATGACATTGATTTCATGTCAACCCTCTACAATGCGAGTAAATCACTCACATATGTGACTAAATCTTCACTCTGGGCGACTAAACAATGTCTATCATTAGCCACTGGCTAATAAATTCTTAGATTTTACTCGCCAGTGTGTGTGTTACAGGGCTTAGTATAAGTTTAGCATAGATATATTTTCACTCTCTGAACACTAACTGAGCTCAGTCAAGTGACCTGTACTAGTATTTCAAATTCACCTCAATGGATGCGCAGCGTACCTGTATTTGATGTACTGTGAACTCTAGTGTGAAGGCGCACGACTCGCTGTCGCGTTTCTCACACACGTGAATAGAGAGAGTCTTGCATACCACTCAGAATCGACGTGCAACATGTAAACGATATTCTTTGTTATATTTCCCTGTCAAAATAACAGAGTTCATTTAGAATTATTCAGCTTTTAAGAACAAGCAGAAGAACTAAGGTTGAACTAATGCGTAAGGGGCAATCTCATTGGCTGGCGCTCATCCCTGTTTTGATTTCAGCAAATCAGTTCGAGCGAACCACCAGTCCTAAGTTCAGTTAAAATGACAAATATGCATTCATTCATGGTTACCAAGTTTTAGTACTAATTACTAAAGTTCTATCATTAAATAGTGCTTGATTATCATAATATCATATAATGCTCAACTGACTGATGTTAAAAGTGTAAGTTTTTATCAGCCAATGGTGTTTCTATTGCCAAGGTGTGCGTAGAGGTTTGCATGTGTACTTGATTTCAAGTCACCATGAGAGTTTTTTTATAGAATGTTGTGATGTTTTTATAAATGGCGTTTCACTCGTGAATATACATCAGAATAGGGAAGAAAAGAGTATCACAATTTCCATTTCTACTATTAATTAATTTGCTCCTCTGTTCATAGTTTGTTCAAAAACCAGCTTTATCATTCATTCACGTTTGTTTTCCTTCAGGGCAGCCCTCTTGGATGAAAAGAGGAGGCTGGAGGCTCGTATCTCCCAGCTGGAAGAAGAGCTTGAGGAGGAACAAAGCAACATGGAGCTCCTCAACGACCGCTTCCGGAAGACCACTATGCAGGTGCAGTGTTGAGGAAGCTACTGGAAATATGAGCAGCTTGTAGCAAACTGTCTTCAATGCAGTTAAACTTGTCAGAGCTTTGAGAACAGACCATGTTTTTAAAGTTTTATGTGCTTGGGAGCTTTGTAAGATGCGTAATCTCCATTAGCGCTCTTAACTACATTTCACATCTCTAATAACAGCTGTTGTGTCTGAATTTTCAGGTGGATACATTGAACACAGAGCTGGCAGGAGAGCGCAGTGCCGCCCAGAAGAGCGAGAACGCCCGTCAGCAGCTGGAGCGGCAAAACAAAGACTTGAAGTCCAAACTGCAAGAACTGGAGGGATCCATCAAATCAAAGTTCAAGGCCTCTATCGCCGCCCTGGAGGCCAAGATTATCCAGCTAGAGGAGCAACTTGAACAGGAAGCAAAGTAAGCAACAATGAAAAGAAACTCCACATTCTGTATCTGCCAAAACTCAATTAGTGCCAGTGGTTTTTGTTAATGATGTATGATCCGTACGCTTCACAGGGAGAGAGCAGCAGCAAATAAGATTGTGCGTCGCACAGAGAAGAAACTGAAAGAAGTGTTCATGCAAGTGGAGGATGAGCGTCGCCATGCTGACCAGTACAAAGAGCAGGTGAGCGATACCCCAAATACTGATCTTCATTCTCAAAAGTGTACCGGGTCCGGAGCTGCTCACACTGATTACATGCAATAAATTAAACTGAATTTCCACTTGCCAAGTTTCAGACATTTCCACGGGCTGTTTATGAAACATCTGACCAAAAATGGCTTTTCCAAAATGTGTTTTGCTACCAAGGCACCAGACTGCTTTTGTGGATAAACCAGTCACTGGTTCATGTCAATTCAAAGAGATCCACATGTTTGTTTGAGACACTTGATGACACATAAGCCTTTAAGATCGGTTTCGTTACGCTTATGGTGCGTTTGCCTTTTAATGTTTTAGTGCTTATCAGTTTGGCAAATTGGTATTGGCAGCAGTGCGAGGGTCTGCTACACACATGTGCAGCATTATTTGCATAATGCATAAACATTTTCTAGAACACTTTTGTTATCATTTTATTGAGGAAAATTATATCGCGATGGCTAACCACAATTAGGACTGAGTGATCGTTGTTTATCTCTTATTGCTGTAAATGACTGGATGAGAAATAAAGACTCACAACTTCTGTCTGTCTTTAGATGGAAAAGGCGAACTCCCGCATGAAGCAGCTGAAGAGGCAGCTGGAGGAGGCTGAGGAAGAGGCGACTCGAGCGAACGCCTCGCGCAGGAAACTGCAGAGAGAGCTGGACGATGCCACTGAAGCCAGTGAGGGTCTGAGCCGAGAGGTCAACACACTCAAAAACCGCCTCAGGTATTGGCCCAAGACTAAATGCACTCGTGTATTTATACATTGCAATACTTTGGATCCTTGTATTAAAAATGTAGGAATATTTGTGCTTTCGTGTTCTACAGTTTAATAATGAAGCAGCAAATGGTCAGTTGAGTGAAATCGCAGTGAATATCAGCACAGACACAAAATGGATCCAAATAAGCTGGATCAACGTAAAACACACAGTCCTGTCAGCAGTGAAACAAGGCAGTCCCATAACAGCACTTTTGGGATGACGATCTAATTGGTGGACCAGAACTGATTGACCCAACCAATGAATGTACAATTTATACAACAGTGTTGTTAACTAAAACTATTAAAAATCATTTTCAGAAATTGAAGAAAAAAAATACGTGAACGAAATTTAGAAATTTCACCTTAACCAAAATAAAAAACATTTCAAACATTACTAAAACAAATAAAAAATAATGCTAAAAAGAAATGTTAAAAATGAAAAAAGCACAACAAAATGACTAAAATTCAAATAAACTACATTTAAATAGAAATATTGATTTAAAAACGAACAAAACTGACAAAAGCACATATCAAATTTACTAAAATTAAAATACAAATAAATTAATGGCAGATTAATTCATTAAATGAATAGAAATATTTTTAAAAACGAATAAAAGAGCACAATAAAATTAACTGAAATATAAAAAATGCTAAATAGACAGAATTTTTTTTGCTAGAATTTGAAATAAATTTAAATAGTAGTAATACTAAAAACTAATAAAAATGGCAAGCACATAGCAAAATTAAATGAACGCTAAATAGAAATATAAAACAAAAAAATGACAAAAGCACAACATAATTACTCAAATAAAAAATACTAAAACTGAAATAAAAATAAATTAATGCTAAATAAAAATAAAAATGACAAAAGCTCAAATGAAAACAAAATCTAAAAATAAAAGCCAGTTCAAAATGTGAATAAATCATCTCCTAGTAATAAAGAACAGTGAAGTAACAGTGGCTGTGTCCTGCAGACGAGGAGGTCCTGTCAGCTTCTCCTCGAGCCGCTCTGGACGCAGACAGCTGCAGGTGGAAGGAGACTTCTCTGACGACGACGCGGACAGCAAGGCCAGCGACCTGAACGAGAACCAGACGGCTCAAGCGGAGTAGAGCCATCAGCCCCACTGCTTCCTCTCCTAATGACTCTCTCCTTTAGCTATGTGGGGTCAGCGGTACAGAAAGAGGACCAGTGAGCGATGTACACACACGCAAACACACACTAACACTTCCACACTCAGAATTAAGCTACCCTCCTCAGCCCTACATGTAGATCCCCTCTCCCTACCAAGGGAGCATCAACTCTGCCTTGTTCTAAATGCAAGATGCTTCAACTACAAAAATACTGCGCTCACAACAGAACAACACTAGAAGTACAAGTGCATTTCAAACATCAGAGTTTGCTTTGTGGACATGAATATGCTCGTTCATAAGAGCGTTAGTTTAACGATGTAAAACCATCTAGCTAAGCAAATGTGGCCGATTGGATCTTAGTTGTACAGTACAGTTCTCCAGATAAACGCGTTCTGCAGGTTTGGGGTCGATTTTGAGATGCATGTGCTGCTCGTTCGCTACAAGCCAACATTAAAAGAAAAGAAAAGAGTCCTGTGGCACTGGACCGGAAAAGAAAAAACTGTGAAAAAGCTGCTCACTTCAGCATCTCATTACCATTTAAACACATGAAATAGTTCAAACACGAGAAATACTGCATTAGTGATCTATCTTCATTGAACTCGAGGCCTGTTTTATCTTATGTGGGAGATTAAGCTGACAAAGGCAATGTTTTGTGTTTTAAGAATTTGGATGTAACTGCGAATCGCTTTTAACTGCACATCGTAAGAGAAGCCATATAAGGCCACTTCAACTGGAAAGGAAGTATGAAGTATTCTGGTTGCAAATGCATGCCAAGATGAAGAATTATACGCCTTTACATATTTAATCACTTTATGGATGTTTTTCCCCCTATATGTGACAGAATGATGGTACTTCTCAAACCCAGCTGCTCTATTAGATATGAATACAGCCACCAAAGGAAGTGGATTGGAAGTTAAAATAAAGACGTTGGAAGTGCTTCAGTTAGAGAGATCTCATTCATCAGCGCCGAAAGCAACTGGAAATACTGAACACGTTAATTCACAGGCACTTGACTGAATTTCCCAAGAGTTTCGCTGTGAACACTAGTATTATTAAGAGAAACCGTACTAACCTGTCTCACTGTTAGCATTTAATGACGAGTTTCTTAAAGTGCCTTAGACACTAATTAGAAAACATCCATGAAAGTATGTCACGTATTCGTAATGAAGAAACACTAACATGAAGGAAAAACTGGCTGAAGGCAATTGAAATAAAAATATGTAACCCTTTTTTTTTGTTCTTTTGTATTTTACTGTGCTATGATTCATATCCAGTATATAGGTCTCCTATCCCTTGTATTCTCATGAAGATCTGAGGGACATCAGTGTTCATGATGGTTTGATATGAAGAAGCCTCCGCCTCTGGCAGCGAGGAGCGAGTGTGATTTCATTTGGTTTAAAGCTTTATCATTCATGATCTAGTTACTATTATTGCAGTTATCATTATTATTGCTATATTATCACTTCTACTATTGGACTGGCTGTTGACAACCAGGCGTTCAACTGCAAATGTCTCTCCTCTTGTTTTTCTCTTGTATACTGTAACTATTTCTAGATGACAGTGAGTTTTGTAAAGGAAAAAATAAAACATTCATTGTAGAAGCATTACGCTTTTCTTCCTGTTTCCGAAGTTGCTCATTTCTTTTGAAATAAAAAAAGGGTGGCAAGTGTTCATTATGGTATCATATATTGAATAGATCAATATGGGATGTAATGCTTTATACACACACTTGGATATATGTACCTAAGTGTATGTATACATGTATATATACATTATACACACACACACACACGTGGACATCTTTGAATACATCAATATAATATACATATGGTGTGTGTGTGTATATAAACTAATTTTCTATAGCTTTAAATTATGTAGCTGACCCTCAGTGTTTACTAATACAAATGTACATTTATTACACGTGCTATTTATTCATAAGGTTATTGGTAGTCAAGGCTTACCTCAAAATGTAAAGCCTTGTGAACTAATGCAGTCCTCAGTTATGCCAGTAACATTATCACCACCTCCGCCAAAGTTTTTTTTTATTGAATTAATTTTTAGAGCTTGTACTTCAAACAAAAATGACAGCATTTTAATTCCAGAATCAAGACAAAAATAATCTACCCAAATAAGAATTTTCAAGGTGAGCATCTGTTGAAATCATGCCCACTTAATTCAGCATATTTAGAAAATAAAATAAAGCAATATATAAAATTCCATTTTAAAAGTCTGTCCATCACAACATCCACAGAGACGACCAGAGACCACACATTTAGGCTGGCCAACAAAGAGTTACACCGAGCACAAACGGACACCTGACCTGTTGCTTGTCAACTCTGAGCGAATGCTGTCATCTTTGGTGCCATTTCTCATTGTTACACAGTCATAAGATGCAGGTGAGCCGTGCCAGACATGTCGAAGGAGATTTAGTGAAAGAAGTGGGGATGACGCACGATGAAATGGAACAAAGACATTGAAGGAAGAACTAATTGTCCAGTGAGGTATTGGGGCAGAAGTGACTAGACAGATGGAATAAGACAAACCCACCAAACACACAGAAGAATCTCCACTCAGAAAACACACACACACCTAATGGTTAAAAGTGGAGCTCTAAGCATTAGCTTACTTTGCATTGAAGCATTTACAGTCCTGCATAGTTGTTCAAACTTACAAACTAAGGCGTTTTATTGAAAGTCTTGGGAGTTCTTGTACTGATATCAAGCAAAACTAAACTGAAAGTTCAAGTAGGCTATAATCTCATCATTTTTCTCTATGAAAAGCTCTCACACATGATTCATTCATCCATAAAATAATGTTTCTTTCTTTCACAAGGTCCAGTGAGATACGCAGCACCAAAGACAGCAAGACATCTGCACGCACAGATCATACATACTGACCTTGAAAGAAAATATATCACATAATATTTATGTATATTTTATATACATACCCATTTTATTCTAATACACTTAAACATCATCATAATATGTCCCTGTCAAAAAATTATAAATAATTTACCCATATGTATTATTAACAGCTACTATTCTAACAGTCTGTAGAAGGAAACGGTTGGACTATCACATCCCTTTAGGAGCTTAACAAAAATCTACTAAGAAAATAAACACGGGAATGCACGTTTCCAGCCGACATTAACTTAAATAGAAATTATGTTGCTTTGTCTCGTAATCCTCTCACGTCTTCTAGCTCTATGTCCACAGTGATTAAGGTCTTGTGTAAACATATCGACAAACAAAAAAATTAAAAAGCGCCCGGCTCACTCCAATCATCCAGAACACTGGTCAATTAAAAGCAGAATGAGGTTAATTGAAGAAGGGGGGTTAATCTGAATGAAAGCGCAGGAGGTGTGGATCCACGAGCAGCTGAAAACATCCGTCACCAACGCTGTCCACTTGTACATTCTGGTTCTGGTGGTCAGTGGGACTTCCTCTTCGTGTCTCCCCCCTGACTTTGGTTTGCATCTGGAGAAAATCAAGACAAACTCTTCGGTCATCCTGCAGTAAGATTTCAGTTCAGGCCAAAAACAAAATCTGCATTTTAAAATTTTAGAACAAATGATCAGTTCCAAAAACCCAGAGAGCTGCTAATCTGAGCAACATTTAGGATTCTGCCTTAAGACGGGATAATAAAAGGCAAGAATGCGTTTGATTTGATACCAAAAAGTATCTGACAGAAAATAATTGATTGCCTGTTATTTATAGGTTTGGAATTCAAAACTGGCTACATCAAATCAAAGAAAATTGTTGAGTTTGAAGTGTTTAAAAAAACTAAGCAGCCAGACAATGCATGATCCAGTGTTTAATTTTGAAATTAGCTGATGATAAATAAAATGCAGCTCATATATCTGTTGCTATCATTGAATTGAACTCTGTTAAATGTGCATATAGCGCGGGAATTGAAGATCGGATTTATATTTGTTTGGCAGACACATTTATGTCCAAGTGTAAATGGAACAATTTTAACATATTCGACCAGTAAAAACACATGAAATGACCAGGTGTAAACAAACACTTTTATGTTTTTTACATTAACAAACAATTAATGTTAACTCTTTCCCTGCCACTGACGGAAATTTCCGGCTTTCCGTGTTTTTACTGTTATATGGTAGGGGGCGCTATTACACGTCTTCTGAATCTCCAGATCAAAACACAGTAAAAGAAGAAGCAGAAACAAGCGATATGTAAAATAACATGATCATCGACATTAAACACGTTACTAATGTTACTGAATGAAATGTTGACACAGGACGAGCTATAGGACTGTGAAACCATTATGGGTGTTGATGGACTTTATCTGCTCCATCTGTGTTTTGATCGTCGTTCTGTATCCGGTCCAGACGAAATATCTAAAATAGATTTTCTCAGCTTTTTGCTCAAAATGTTGCGTTTAATGAAACTTACCCATATTCAAGTGTTGATAAAAAAAAGAATGCATGAGCTAGAATAAAAGTTTTTTTTGTTTGTTTTTTAAGCAGAGGCTCTGTTCTTTCTCTTGATGCATTGCATGTTCAGATATTCATACAACTAAATATTCTGGGGGTCATGAATTTGTGAAAATGATCAAAAACGCTGGTGGTGGATGGCAATTTCTTTTTCTTTTTTAAAACACTGGTGGGGAAAGTGTTAAAGGGATAGTTCACCCAAAAATGAAAATTAGCCCATGATTTACTCACCCTCAAGCCATCCTAGGTGTATAGGACTTTCTTCTTTCAGGCGAATACAATCGGAGTTATATAAAAAAATATCCTGGCCCTTCCAAGCTTTATAATGGCAGTGAATGGTTGTTTCTGTTTTGAAAAAGAATCCATGATAAAAGTGCTCCACACGGATCTGCGGGGGTTAATAAAGGCCTTCTGAAGTGAAGTGATGCGTTTGTGTATATTTAAAACTTTATCGACTAAAATAACTAGCTTCCGGCAGACGGCCGTACGCATCGATTTACGGCGAAAGAGTGACTCCTGACATGATGTAATGATGAACATGGAAGCTCAGAGGATAGAGTAAAACAAAACACCGGTCATGAATTAGAAGTCTAAAACGACAATTTTTAAAGAGAAATGTGGGAGGAGCTTGAGTTTGTTGCCCAGCGCTGTTTGTTTGAACCCCGAGAGACGTCTAAGCTAACGCTACTCCTACATCTACGTCATACATCATCAAGTGTTACTCTTTTGGCATAAGTCGACTTGCGTAGGCTGTCTGCTAGTTATTTTAGTCGATAAAGTTTTAAATATGGATATTTTTCTTACACAAACACATCACTTCAGAAAACCTTTATTAAGCCCCCGGAGCCGTGTGGAGCACTTTAATCATGGATAGATGCACTTTGATGGACTTCAAAACATAAACGGCCCTTCATTGCCATTATAAAGCTTGGAAGAGTCAGGACATTTTTTTAATATAACACTGTGATCGTCTGAAAGAAGAATGTCATATACACCTAAGATGTCTTCAGGGTGAGTAAACCATGGGCTAATTTTCTTTTTTGGGTGAACTATCCCTTTAACAGAGTTGCGGCCCATAAAGAGGGTTTAATAATAATAATAATAATGAAACAAAAAACAGGCAAAGGGAAGTAATGGGAGGGTCAACATCAACAGCTTAAATCCAAGAGAGAGCGACAGTGAGCCGGAGGGTTTTTGCAGCGTTTACCTGAGAAAGCAAGCTGTAAGTGAGGAGGTAGAGCAACCTGAGACCCTGGCTGCAGACTCTTAAACAGATCTGGGGGACAGCGGGACAGGTGGAAAGAAACAGGGACACAGTGCACAGCAATCCAGGAGCAAATGAGATGGCAGAAATGCAGCACCAAAACAGGATGTGATGTGGAGAAAGAGGAAGAAAAGAAGGACAATTGAAGAAACAGATTAGGGAGACAGAAAAATTCTAGCCACATAACACAAACACAGGCAAACAGGATCCACGGGACACAGAAGCACAGCAAACGTGAGCGCGCACACACTCACTCTGGGCCAGGGTGTATCCTGAGTTGGTAGCGGGTGAAGACCCCATGTTGCTGCAGCCAGAACCTCCAGGGCCTGTGGGGTTGAAGTTGAGGAGCGATGGGAACTGGAAGGGTAAAGAAACAGGCACTAGACCCCCGAGCATCCCAAAACCCAGGGGGAGGGAGGGGGGCACCGAGCCCAAGAGGTTACTTCCTGAAGATGAAGACATCTGGGGGAAATAGGCCTTGATTAAGGGTTAGAAAGTAATGGTGGGGAAAAGGTTTAGATATCTGAATAAACTGAATAGAAAAATTGAAAGTATATTTGCAAACCATTTTTCACAAACAAAATGATCTTCGGTCAATAATAAATGTCATGATTGTATATTTACAGAGTAATCCACTATTTTTAGAAACACTTCTTGTGTTTTTTGCCTCGAGTTTGCACGCCTGTAACTCAAGAATTATTAAAGATATCTTAATATCCTTTTATATTTTGGTTTTTAACAAACATTTTGTTTGGTATCTTGATTTTAAAGGCTCTCGATGGATCAATCCAGAGATATGAACATGTTAAAGTGGCTCCATTAGTAAATGATACACATTTTCAGTGGTCAAAAAACACATGTGGGTCACTTTGTACACAGCTGATACTTTTTTCTTTTCAAAGAGGAATATCTAAAGAACAAATAATGTTAAAACTAGAAATGTATCATTTTTTATAAACATCAGCTCAATTGCACATAGAACATTCCTGTCTGAGTGCCATACACATTCTTTTTCTAAAGTTCTCATGGCTGTAACTCAAAGTATTCAAGATATCTTAATATCCTTCTAGATTCTCACTCTTAATAAACTTTTCTTATGGAATCTTCATTTTTAAGGCCCTATATAGTTCAGTCCTACAGACACTGGGACCCCAATGTGACTCCATGTCCAAATGGTTGAATTTTACCCATTTTCACTGGTCAAGAACCATAGTTATTGTGTTTAAAGAACAATCTCTGGAAAACAAATAGACGGGAATGAGGTACATTCTTGTTCTTATGAAACTTTTCTTTTGGAATCTTCATTTTTAATCTGACTGATATAGGGATGTTAATGTGGTAACATGTAGTTATGATACTGCATATTTGAACTCTGAATTTTCAGAAGCTGTTAAAATAAACAAAATATCTTTCAAATATCCCGGAAACTGATTCAAAATACACTTTTGAGAGAAGGTTAATGTGCATTTTTGGTACTCAGATTAGTTTTAATGCAATTATTTTGATAGAGGGAAACAAGATACATTTCTAGTTTAAACATTATTTAATCTTCAGACATTCCTCTTTAAATGCAATAAGTATCAGCTGTTTGCACAGTGAACCACACTTGGTTTTCGATCACTGAAAATGAGTAAAATTCATTGAACTTTGAACATGGAGCTGCGCTGAGATCCCCATATCTGTGGGACTGAACCGTATCCTGTAGGGCCTTGAAAATGAAGATTCCAAAAGAATGAGAATCTAGACGGATATTAAAATATCTTGAATACTTTGAGTTACGGTCCTAAATTTCTTTCTTTAAAGAAAAATGGCAGATAAAACACTTCACAATGTCACAATTAATTGCAATATCGAATCTATAATATTAAATCTTTTACACTTTAAAAGCAGCTTAAAAAAATGTAAAAAAAAAAAAATGAATAAAGCATGGTACTAACAATGCCTAAGTAACAGATTTCGATTCTCAGGGAACACATATACTGATCTACTAAGCGACCAACTACTGAAGGCGCTTTGCATAAAAACAGCTGCCAAATGCATAATGTAAAGTGCTAGCACTGACAGCTAGCAACTGCAGAAACAGGTTTAGCATGACTCGACATTTAGCATGCGCAGGTTTGGAGTGACTGAGGCTGCTGGACTCACCTGTGACAGATGAGAGGAGACAGGAGAAGAGGACAGGGTCATGGCAGCTGCCCGACTCGTTGAAGACTTGGCACTCTGACTGGTCCCTCCCACTGGCCTCTGCCGCTGGCTGTGATTGGCTGGTACCGTTAAAGGGGAGGGGCTACTGTTCTGGCACCCTGCAGACATGGGAGTGGCCATCGCGGTGGTGATGGTGTTGTTTGCTCCACCACCAGATGGACTGGAGGTTTTGTGTCCACTTACAAAACTGTAACTGGCTTGTCCTGATCCTGATTTGACTCCGGATCCGATTCCAGTTCCTTGCGCGGTAAACGGCGGCCTGAAGGCCGGGCTCTTGGGGCTGTACTGGTGTGAGCTGGGGATAATTTGAGGTCTGGAGTGGGCAAGAGAAGGAGTTGATGAAGGAGAGGGTGAGGACGAAGGAGGAGGAGTAGGAGCAGGGGGTCGCGGTGTGAGTTTGATGATGGGAGAGCTGCTACTGTGGGAAGACTTCGTAAGCGTGGCCTGCATGGGCGTGATGAAGTTTGACTGGTTGTGTGGGATAGAGGTCGTCTTGGTCTGTGACAGCAGGATGGAAGGAGAGGAAGGAGTCGGAGAAGGAGACTGCTGAGGGCTCATCTGTGAGGGATGAGCGTTCATACGAGACTGCAGGGAAACCACAGTACCGCCACCGGATTTGTTAGCACAGTTTTTCGCTTGTCCAACGGGAGACGGAGTCTGAACTAGCTTCACTCCCATTGTCCCAAATGACCTCTGCTGAGGAGGTAAGAGGGGCGAGGCGGTAGGGGGTGGACGGGGTTTTGCAGACTGTGCTGTGTTCATTCCTGAAATGCCAGCTCTGTGAGTTGGTGTTCCCAAGTGTCTCTGCACGGGCCCGCCGTTCTTTAGCATCCCAAAGGTCTCGCCTCGCATGGAAGCTGAAGGAGAAGAAGTGAGAGGAGAGGAGAGGGAAGGAGAGGTAGATAGACTGCTCATATTCACCAGGGAGATACCAGAAGGCTCCATTTTTCCTGAAAGGGTGGAATGTGACAGAGGAGAAGAGTAGTGGCTGACTCCAGTTGAGGATCCGAGGACACCGGGAGAAGAGGCGGCGGGAACGCCGTTGTTTGGCGTCAGGCCCTTGGCAGCATTACTGAGGAGAGCGAGAGCCTTGGAAATGGAGTCCAGAGAGTTTGCCGCCAGATCCTCGTCCAGTGAATCCGAGAGGCAGATGGGTTCAGAGGGAGAGGAGGGCGGTCTGCACCCTGGGGCAGGTAAGGCAGGCGAGGCAGATGTGGATCCAACACCTGGAGCAGGCCTCTGAGTCCAGCCCACGTCCTGGAGCAGATCATGGGTAGAACGACAGAAAATACAGATCTTACAAATCTCATCATAGTCAACTGGAGGACATATAAAGCTGTTGAATTTGAGTACATGGACATAATGGTGTAGTTAACTTTGAATACCGTCATTTTGGCAGCTTTTGGGGTTGGAACAATTCTTTTCTTGCCACTGTTAAAAAAATAAAAAATAAATAAAAATAAAAATCACAATGAGGCATTAAAAACTATTCAACATTATTGGATTAGTTTAAAGGCCTGTCTACATCAAGACAAATATTCTGTGCTATAAACACTGCAATTTGAATGTTAATGCATCTGTTCAGACCACCACAAACATTTGCATTGCTTTTGCATGATGTGACTGATTTTTTAACGGACTGGTGGTTCCCTCTTTTCCATCGCACTGCAAATAAAACTGGCCAACCAAGATTTGCGCTTTTGGTCATATACCCAGAGCTGCCACTGTTAAATAAAACTACGACTGGTGATAGAGATCTGCATTCTCGTGAGACCCGACGCAACTGTGTGGCACGGGACAACTTTTGAATTGCTGAGTGCGGGTGTGGGAAGGAAGAAACAGATTGTGAAAAAAAAAAAAAAAAAAAAAAAAAAGACTCGTAGGAAAAAAAAATTATATCTAAAAATAAAGGTTACTCAAATATATGTAATGTTTTAAGGTACACTCATCTACTGTGCAATAAAAATAAAAGGTTTACAGGTGCAGGGTAGGATATTCTCAGGGTTTTTCGGTTGTATGCAACAGCAATGGAAAGCACAAAATCTTGCACAAAAAAAATCAATCCTATGCAGACCTCTACAAAGTGGGATCAAGGACAGACTATTTTGCTAAGCGACAGAGAGTAGCAGATGCTCTCTTTCTGAACGGCTGTTTGAAAAAATTTAAATACTATTTGACTGCCTTTCTTCTCCATAACAAGCGGGTGTCAGAAAGTTGAGCAGTGCTTTGTGTACCAGGGTATTTCTGTTTTTTTCTCCCATAAGCGCCACCTAACGTTAGAGAGTAAATTTGGATTTTCATTCAGCCTGTCTGCCGTTTTAGGTCTGGAGAGACAACTAGCATGCAAAAATTGGACAGATCTTTTATGCCGATTGCCGAACATTCGTTTTGCTGTGAACAGTGCTTAAAAGAGAGATTCTCCACGAAATCCCATGAAGCCTATTTTAGGACCTTTAGGATAATTTTTGTATTGTGACACTAATTATAAAACAATTAAGCACATTTGCCCTCAAACCAACATTTCCATAGAAAAGCACCAAATTAAGTTCAAGGGATGTCTCTATGGACTAAGATGAGGTTAAATATGTTGTCCTCTAGGCAAGCAGACATGAGAGACCACTCACACACCCTATTTATACTTCAGGATGTATCCCATCAACCGAAATTAGAAGAACATCTATAACATCGGGCGCTAGAAATATAACTTCTAAACAAATCATTAGAAATCTTTGTCTTTTCAATGGGTAAATTGAGAAAAACTAAAATGAGTAGAAACTATTTACTAATGCACAATCCCATCATGTGGGGTCTTATTTTGCCGCATTTCATTCAAATTTTTATAAACCAACCAGGAAAAAGAAACAAGTCATGAAACATTTCCAATATTTGGAGGCAAAGTTCGTAAATTACTAGTATTACAATTGGCACACATGTATTACATGTTTTTTTAATACACCAGGAAGATGCCCTTTATATAAGTCCTGTGCAAAAAATGAAGTTTAGAGCAAGAGTAGATGGGAGTAGAGTAAGATGGGTGATTGAATAAGCTGTCGCCACTTTAATCCAAATGTAGGTTCTATTTGGATTGCAAATAGTGCAAAATATATATGAAAAGGTTGATGTACTTACAGGCCAGTGAGATGACCGTGTACCGCACGACTCTCCTTAAAAAGCATCCTGAAAAAGACAGAGAAATTTTAAATGACAGGATATTTTTCCAGCAGAAGGTAACGCCAGCACACAGTCAGACACACACCTGGTCTGCATCCAGCCTTTGGGCCAGAGAGGCTTGACTTCATTCTCCATGAAGGCTTTCAGATAGTCCTCCACAGACAGAGAGCACTGCTCTAGCTCATAACAGCTCAGCTTCACACGCACCAGGTTACACAACAGAGTCCTGGCAAAACCAAGAGGCATAAGGAAGTTTATAGGGTACCTCAATTTCTGCCACTGTCAGCCTATTAGTGGCGTTAATGTCTGCTCTGCTTCATTATTAATGATTTTATCTTGTAAAAGTTCAAACCTGAGTTTGTCATCCCATATGAACTTCTTCCTTGGTCCCATCACCCTCTTTCCTGGTTTCTCTTCATCGTCATCCTCGGATCCATTCTTCTCTCCATCTTCTATTTGCTGCCTGTAATACACACAGTGAATTTAGTTATTTAAATTCTCTATACATCTACACTATCCATTTGCCCTTCTTCACAGTCTCTTCCACAAATCTACACAAGCAAATCATGAAAGCAGAAAGAGGCAGGAATTTGGGAAAGTTTAAGACTTACTTAGCCGCAACTTTTGCCATGCAATCCATGTTATATCTGGCGATCTGTTCTGGCATCACGCTGCACACAGCCAGTTTGAGCTTTAACAAGGGTGTGCGCAGACGGTCATCCTGCAGAAGTGGAAAAAAAAGACAGAGTTGTATCCAGTGTTGGGGAAGTTATTCTGAAACTATAGCCTGTCTTACCAGTCTTCCTGCTACAAGCTACACATATTTTAAAGCAGTTAAACTAGTCAAGTTTCAGGAGCAAACTCGCACGTGAGCTGACGCTGGAGGGAGGGAGGAATCCCGTGTTGTATAGTCAATCAAAAAGTACTTCCTTGTGCTTATCCTGGATGTCGCAACCTATATAAAAATTACGATTACGTTCGCCTGCGCAATTTCAATCGGGAAGATTGACTTTTCACAGATTCCCAATGTTTGAGTTCCCGCACATACGTCATTATGCAACAGGAAGCACGCGCTCCCGTTTTATTACAGGTAATGATGCTGAAAATAATGTTCAGATTCTTGCACACACCGGTCGTTACGCATCATAAAACCTCAATGTATCGCACTTCTTTACTGTTCAACTGAAGAAAAAGAGAAGACAACTACATCTTGGATTGCCTGAGGGCGAGTAAATTAACAGCAAATTTTCATTTTGGTGAACTATCCCTTTAAGGCCCTGACACACCAAGCCGACTATTTTTGTGGCATGTTCCGCACCATCAGCAATAGTCGGACCTCGTTTGGGGGGTTTGGCATGTTGAATCAGCACCCCTTGGTGTACACAGTTATTTCCGTACACGCAGGCGCAGAACGCATGTGCTAGTTGACAGTCACCTGTAGTCCTTTTAGTGTGTTCAAGCTCAAGAGATGTGTTCAAGAGATGCAGCCGACACGAAGCAACAACAGTCAGCTTTCATCGCCGCGGTTTCTTTTACGTCGGCTTTGTGTGTCAGGGCCTTTAGCTACTCCAACGCTATTTGTATAATTATCATTTGTGAGAAAGCAACAAATACCATTCTGGTTTTAGACTCACATCTATAGGTATAGTATAGTCCTGTACCTGTATGTTGAGGCTGAGTTTCTTGAGTCGTTTGAGTAGCGCCTCCTTGTTACAGGGCACAAAGGCCTCCAGGTGAGAGTACACATCTGAACGCACGTTTGCCGGTTGCTCCTGAACCTGCAGCTCAATACTGAATGAGAAGGAAACGATCAACAACTAGAAACAATGGACTTTTGAGGACAACAGCTGAATGAGAACATGCTGAGATTTTACTTACTCGAGCAAGATATTATTCATATCCAGTGTGAAGAACTTCTTTCTGCCTTCTTGATCAAATTGCCTCGATGCCTGAGTAAAAAAGAAATAATAAAAAAAAAACATCAGGTTGTGCAGGAAAATGGTATTTAAAAAATGGTCTCTGAAGTGTTTTTAAAAGTGGGTTTGTGGGAGTATTATTTGCTCTCTTGCTCTCTATGCATTGACATCCAGTGAAAACATATAGGCTAACGCATAACATTTTAAGTTTATAACTGCAGTTTATAACTGGCAGCCATGACAAAAAAAATATTCAGTTGCCTTTTCTCATACATTTATCTGCTCACAAAACAGGCTGGGACGGATTATAAACTTCTGATGCTATTAAAGAGTTAATTTCAAATATTTTATTCACATTTTTCCCTTTCAGGTGTACTTATGATAGCAAAATTATATAATTTCTAAGGCTTCCATGTACACGCGCCTACATTGTTCTGCTCACACTTGGGCTGTGGGTTTGCAGTTATTTCCAATATAGTTTGAACTGACCTTTCCTTCAATAGCAGTCTCTCTGCAAATCCTGCATTACATTGTGAGAGATTCACAAAACAGGCTGTGCTGAAATGCTCTGCTAAAACTGACAAGATCAGACTGAATCATCAGGGATCTTGGTAAAAATAAACCTCAGTCACCTAACATTAGAGACACACATGCTGTTTTTTCAGCGTGGTATCAGTATATGGGTTTTTCTTATGGACTCAATATGTTTTCAACTTATTTCAAAAGAATACAATTTTTCATATGACCCCATTTAACTAAAACGAGTGCCATAGAAAAATAACCCAAATGGCACTCACAGCTCGTAGGTCCTCTATGCGCTTGATCAAGGGGGCTGGAAGTCCATCGGGGAGAGGTGGAAAAGAGATGAGACCGGCCTGCCCTCGATTCAGTCCCCCTGCGCCAATCTTGTGCCCAGATGATGAACCCAACACAACCTGCCCGTTCTCCCTGCCTGATGGGGGCATCTGAGATCCTGCATCCAAAAAACTAAAGTCCAGGTCACGCATGATATCCTGAAGCTCGCTTTCATTGGCTGAATTAAGCAGTGACATCATGGCAGGGTCGGCCGTCAGGTCGGCTAGCGAAAGGTCACTGTTGTTGGCATTGCTGTGGAGATGGGAGTTCTGCAGTAGGTTGTTGGAGTTGGGAGTGCTGGTAAGACCAGTGACCAAGTGAGATGCACTGAGATCTAGTTTCCGCATCTCTTCCTTCTCTCGCGTGAAACGGCGGAGCATTGCAGCCAGACAGAGCGAATCCTTCATCAGTTTCTTCCTCTTCTTCTTCTCAGGACGATGAAGGCTCAGACTAGACACTCTGTAAGGTAATATAAGGCCATAAAAACTGCATTCATAATAAGTAACTTTTTAAAGAATCAGTCTACTAATGGCTTACTTGAAAATCAAAAAGATTTATACAAGTAGCTGTTTTATAAAACTACTTGTTTATAGAACTACTAGTTCCAGATTTACAAAAGCCCTTTTTACTCACCCTTGTTTGGCTACTTTATTCTTTCTGGGTTTTTTCTCCTCTAAGCTGGTTCCATCTTTCTTCTTCCTTCTTTTTATCAGTGGTTCCTCTCCATCTCTCATCTACAATCAAAAAACAATCATCAGTCCTACAACTATATTCCAAGACACACGTCAAAAGTGGGGTCTTATGAAACACAAGGTCTACAACAGCTAGAGGCTGTCCACACCGGACACAACAAAGCGACCGTTGCAAATCCATTTGTAATTCGTATCAGAAGTTGCGCGAGCACTTGGAAGTACGTCAAAGATAGAACGGGGCATCAGTTTACCACGGGGAATTTGTGGTGTCGTGTCGCTTCCAGAGTAGACAGCAACACTGATTATAATGGGCTCTATTTGCTTTTGTCGTGTAGCGCAGATCACGTCTGGTGTAGACACAGTGTAAAAGTGATAGTTCAACCAAAGATTTAAAGTTCTGGCATCAGAAATGGCATCAAGCAAGCCCAGTTGAGCTTCTGTGTTTGCCATGTGCATACGAGCGTATGTCGTATATGCTTTGCTCAACGATTATACGTGTGAATAAAAGCTTATATTAAATCTGTGCATCATTTAAAGCAATCAAGTCTTTTCAAAAGACTTGTACTAAACTGCTTTTTTCAATTGGAATACTTTTACAATCTCTTTATAAAGATTTACATGCGTGGACTTTCAATGGAGGGGTAGTAATCTCTCAGGCTTCATTAAAAATATCTTAATTAGTGTTTCAAAGACGAATGAAAGTCTTATGGGTTTGAAACAACATGAGGGTGAGTAAATGATGACAGAATTTTAAATGTTTGTGTAACAGGTCTATATAACATTTAGTGACGCTGTTTTCAGATAGTTACAACATCCGTCTGTGGTGATCTGTTCATAGGTGGTCAGTCGAGACAGATATTATAAATAGATGTGTAAATGGAGTCCAAATTGTTTTGTGATCTGATCACTCAAACCATATTTAAAGGTAGTCAAATGTGACCACGGGTTTTTGCTCCTTAATCGGATCTGATTTGGAAAACTGGAACATGATGTAAAGCACTGATATCTGAACACTATGAGCATTCTGCTTAAAATATCATGTTTTGCTGTGAGATTAAATTGTACTATTTGGGAGCAACAGTATGCCAATTTTTGTGCTTTTGTATAGCATACGTACGTTATGTAAATCAGAGATCATCTGCTCACAAGTGGTCAAACGAGATACACTGGAGATGCATGATTAAACCTGTTGTAAATGACAATCTGTCTCAACTGACCACTTCTGATCGGATCACCCGAGAGTCGAGACGGATATTTATAACCAGTTGGACATGGGGTCACTTGGCAAAAACGAAGGAAACTCACCCTGGATTTTTCGGCTTTTCCCCCGTCCTCTCCCTCAGATTCAGAGGCAGCTCTGAACTGCAAAGTACCCGTATTAATGTAGAATCCGCCAAGCTTGGTGCTCAGGGAGGCTGGTACAAGCTCATCATACTGACAGGAAGAAGACACAGTGATTTACAGAGGTGTTATGCTGTTTTTTTGGCTGAGGTTAGGTCAAAGCTGAAGGCCGCTATGATGTCAGAACATGCAAAAAAAAACAACTCCACAACCACACGTTTCAAATATATCAATAACATAAATCTAAATATATCTATCCATCACTGACATGAGTATGAATGAAAAACACCCTTAAAGTTCAGAGAGCAATGAGCCAGAGTTGGTAAACAGCATGTTATATGCCAATCGATCATCTCCATAGTGATGTCTGTCTGTTGCCATGGCAAGTGCCCACTCACAGCTTCCGAGTTGTCTATGAAGGGGTCACTCTCATCATAGCCGAAGCCAATGTCAATCAAATCCTGCATCCGATCTTTCCGCCTCTTTTTCCCTGCGTTACCCTGTAAGGACGTCAGCGGTAGCGGCAACGTGACACTTGGCATTTGGGTGCCCACAGATTTTTAAAATGCAACTTAAAAATCATAGAGAAACACTTACGTATTTGCTTTCAAACTTTTTGGCCAGTGCCTCGACCTCCAGACGTTCTCTCTCATCATCAGTAAAGGGATTATTCAGATCCAGGGAAGACTTGGAACTTGGTGGATTCTTCTTGGCCTGTGGAGGGAAAACGTGTGAGCCATATTAAGCCATTTATTTTTCCTCTTCGGATTAGTGGATCAGCATGTGTACAATACATTCTGTATCAACATCATTCTTCATTGCACTGATGATTGCGATGTTGGACATGTTATTTTTCCATTTACACTTAAAGGAATAGTTCACCAAAAATGAAAATCCATACAGTTTCGGATCCCATCGAATTCCATTTTATTTTCTGTCCATTCAATAGAAGTAAATAGGAATGAAAACTGTTTGATTATTAACTTTCTTTAAAATATCTTCTTTTGGGTGAGTGAAATGACAGAATTTTTATTTTGGGGTGGACCAAGGACAATAACTAGGGGTGCGCGATATATCGGACACCATTTCAATATCGGCCGATATGTGTTTATTTTTAATCGTTATCGGCCCGATAAGAACATTTGCCTGATTTATTAAAGCTGATAAATCATGGATTATTTCCTTAAGCTGACACACTTCAGATATGCACTGTTTGCTGTGATGGTTTTGAATTGCTTGAAATATGATTGGAATAACTTCAATAGGCTACATAAAATTATAATGAGAACATGCGCTTGGGACATGGCTTTTAATGGTGAGACTTTTGATTTTGTAATCAGGCTCTCAAAAATTATATAAAAATGTGGATTTGTATTTAGATTTATTAGCCAAAATATCGGTTATCAGCTAACAATAACTATAAAGTTTTAATAATAGTTCTAATTCTATGAGAATTAAGTCCACAGCTATAACGTTAACGACAGAGGAATTAAATTGCTGGAATTACTTTCAGGACAACGAACAATAAAGAAAGACAGCCAATCACAATGCACCAGATTTTAAAGAGCTCAAACAATTAAAGTGGCAGATGATATAATTACTTGCAATAAACAGATTCTATTTGAAATGGTGTTGCCGTTGACTTCACTATCATGTTGTGTAGTAGTAGTATCATTGATATAATTAGTAGTATCATTGATATAATTAGTAGAAACTAAAAATTGCATTGCTGGTCATGTGATCTCAATATGGTGGCACCCATGAGGTGGTGACCCACTTCATGTTGAACAAATAATATATTTTTAAAAGACCAATATATAGTCTAACACAAGTCCTTTTTATTAGATTTCTCAAACGTGACGTTCATTTATTTATTTGCAAAACTTTTTTAATTATCACAAAAATGTCTTGACATACGTCAAAGATCAGGTTTACAAAGTAACATGGACAGCCAATGAATTAAGTTAGCAGCAATTCAGCTCTCCTTTATCTCCATTTGGGCTTAGAGGGGGCCGGGGGCCACAAAGGTCACATACTCAACAAAGTGCTCCAAAGTTTATAAGCAAAAAGGATAGAGACCATTCCTAAATTAAACGCACTCCACACTCGCTCATAGCATATGTCACACTTGCCATTTAGACGGAGATCCCCTGAAGAGGACTTTATTTTGGAACTCCTCAGCTAACAGGCTAACGCATAAGCAAACTCAGCAAAAAACAAACAAACAAGCGGTGTCTTTATAATAACAAGGAAAGGTTAGTCGGCATACTCTTTCCTAAAGTGATCCGGATAGTTATCGTACCTGTTGAGACTGGATGAGCTCGCTGTAGTTGAACTCGGCCGAACACTGCTCGTTTGGCTCGGACAGACACAGGTTTAGGCGTACTGTCTTCCCTTTGGGCTCCTCGCTGTCTCTCTTCCCGATCAAAGCCTCGCGGTCACCCGCTGTCGTCACCCCGGTCCCCATCATCTTCATCCTGCCCTCTCTGTCAAAACTCATCTCGGTGGCCCCGTCCTCCTCCAGTCGCCGTCTCCTGCCCTCCGCGGCGGGACCACCGGCCAGGGCCGGCAGGGTGACAAACTGCACTTTTCTCGGTTCGGCCATTTGGATGTTCAGTGCTCTTGGACACTCACTCACTCTCAGTGGCGGGGCTTGACTTCGCCAAACAACTTGATTTAAAGAGCTTCAAGGCGGATGGAAAGGGCGCTCGGAGGCTGTACTGATGCTAGAGTCCCCTCCACACCTTACGGGATGCGCATGGGAAGGGATGGCCGGATGAAAGTTGATTTTGGAGGCGCAAGCATCCTCGGTCGCTACGCTCGGGGGACTCAGGAGCTCCGAACAGCCATCTTAGATGAGAGAGAGTAAATAAAAGAGCGGAGACGAGCGAACTGAGCCTGCGCGCACACGGACACCGGAAACAGTGTGCACGACGGAGAGGTCGTGGTGGCCAATCAGAGGACGCCGACGGCAGCGGCTCGTCCAATCAGAGGCGGGCCTACAGGCAACAGACGCTCTAATGAGCAATTAGAGATTTTACAGTGGACAAAAAAAGGATTCCCCTTGAAATTGAACTAATATAGATATAATAGAAGAAAGAGTTTTTCAGTGGATTGTGGTTCACGATAATTCATAAGTGCGCGTATTATATGTTAAGGATTCTTTTGTTTTGGATTTAAGATTTAAATAGTTCTTTAAACATAATACAATGGTTACACTTTACATGAAGGTCCCATTAGCTAACGTTTATTCATTAAATATTATCTAACAATAGACAATACATTTATTACGATATTTATTCATCTTTGTTAATGTTAGTTAATACAATTCAGCTGTTCATTGTTAGTTTATGTTAGCTGAGGACCATTACATAATTTAATAATATTAAGATTTAACTTTTGACCTTTTTATTAATTTATTAGTAATGTTAAACTAAGATTAATAAATGCTTTAAAAAGTTAACAAATTTTATTGTAAAGTGTTAACAATAGAATATATTTATTGATGCTATAAGAGCATATTAATTCACCTTTTCTGTGAGGTTGTCACATTCTGCTTTTAATAGATTTAATTGCATTAATAATTGATGTCACTTGTTCCAAAAGTATAAAATATCATGCCCAAGCTATACTATTCACAGATGAATCTTCATAGCACTCTATATAACTCTATAAAACCTATAATACACTAACAGACATTTAGTGTTCTCAGACAAAACAAATAAAGGCTTATGTTGCCTCAAGTATGAAAAGATATTAACTTTATTTGTTGCATTGTTGTCCATCTCACAGAAAACATTAACTGACAAGGATACATTGTAAATATAGTTTTTCTCTTTGTGACAACTGAAAATATTTTTTGAAAAGATATAATGTAACAAACACTAAATACATGTTATAGTGAGGCCGTAGTTATTGTAGCCTTGTAAGAACATGAGATGTTTTTTCCTTCTAAGATGCATCTGAGATGTTGTGCTAATCAAATCTTTTGTTGACAGACAAACATAAGGATACAATACAAAAAATATATATATTTATTGTCACACAAGTACTGGTGTGTGTTGGCTCATTTGTAAAGGCAATCATAGAGCCACTCTGTTGTCTTTGGCCCATTTCTTCATGATGCGGATGATGTACTCAACTTGTGGGTTGCCAGTGCTTCTCAACATCGGCAGAACCTCCTTCAGTGTGTCTCTGAAAACAAAGCAGAATGAAAAACATAAACCAGAGTTCACAAACTCGGTCTCAGTCAGTTAATGGTGGTGCAAAACGTGGTTGAGCTACAGCTGTCAATTTTAACACAAATATTGAAATAATATTAACTCGAATATAAATTTTAACTGGAAATTATCAATATCCTACAATCTACTACATTCCTTCTGTCATCTGATTGATAGCAAAAAAAATTAGCAAGTAAAACACCTTTTAGTGTAATTCTAAAAAACTCCCCCCTTCAGGTTGTGGTGCACATGTGTTTGCTATGAATATTTTTACAGATTTTTATAAAGTAAGAATAACTTTTTATTTTAGGATGAACATTTACTGGGCTGAAGGAATTTAGGTTTACTTGATTATTCATATGTATGGTTTTTCTATATAAAAAAAAATCTTAAAATGTGAGTATCCAATTTGATACATCAGGCTTTTGAGGATTGTTTATTTGTTCATCTCTTAATCATCATTGTATTGAATTGCATTAAATGTTTATTGCCCATAGTAAAAACAACAGAGCTTTGATTATAAAACTAAGCATTTAAATATTATCTTATTAAGACATATTATTGAGATATTAAGTAATAACTGATACTTGTATGCATTTTATGTATGCATGTAGTCTGCTCTAGTGTTATAAAGTAAATCTCATTGATTTATATTAAGCTATCAGTATTTCATCTTACTTTTGGGCCATATTAATATCAACAACTGCACCACGTTGCATATTTTTGCTCAGTTTGGACCTCTGAATAAAAGTTTTTTTTTTTTTTCCACAAGCATGAACTCTATATTCTCCTATACGAGCAATAAAACCCTAATGTTTCAATAAACACATATTTTCAATAAACATTTTTATATATTTTATCTAAAGGTTCAATAAACAGTTCCATTTAATTTTTTTACTATTATTTCATACATCAGGCTTTACAGGGTTAACTAACATCGGTTCATACCTGGACTCTCGGCCTGCCAGTATGAGCTGGAAGATCCCAACACACGCTCCACGCTTCCCTTCCCAGTACTCAGGGTTTTGATCCAGTCTCTCTAGAGCATCAAACGCTTTAGCTGCATAGTAGAACTGCCCCATCTGAAAAGAGGTCATAGAATAAATAGAAATAATCTAATGAAACTTCAAAAGAAAACCTTTTTAGGGACACAAGCAGAATCAGGGATGTAGAAATAACAGCATAAACTTCTGAAGTTTGTGAACTTCATAAACTCCTCAACAACATGGCAATTTTCTTAGCAACCAAGTATGAAAGTAATATGTTAGTGACACAATGAAGCGGATATATGAATGAGAATGTGTTTACAGTCACAGACTCATACTATGGCACCTTATAGCAGTCGTTTGCGATGAGCTGCAGGAGGCTGAACGGGTCAGATGAGGTTTCCAGCCTCAGATAAAGCTCCCAGGCCTGTCGAGCTTTCTGATTCATGATGTCTACAACAGAGGGGGAGGATGACATCAGAGAGTGAGTGGTCTGATGTGTCTACAGAAATGATTCATCAAAAAGAGTTGCGTTTCCCAAAAACTACCTGAGCCATTCATCTTCTTTACAAGCTAAGCAGGATTTTACTAAAGCAGAATAGAAAATCAGCTGGCCACAGATCAAAACTTTTGAACACATAGAAGAACCTACAGCAGCGTGCCAACCAGCTGAGGTAAACGTAATCATTCTTGATCTTCTCAGTCTGGATGAGCAGGAACACCTGTTCACATTAAATTCAGATTCAGTCAAGACTTGCACTTGGTTCCTAAATCATGTTAACTGAACTCCGGGGTGTTCTGTACCTCCTCAGCCTCCCTGTAGTTTCCCAGGGCAGCCTTGGCCTGGGCGTAGTTAAAGCTGAATGTGTCGTCGTTGTAGAAGTAACTCTGCCGGGAAACCACACGAATATTTGAGGATGATGTGTTTATGTTTCTGCTCTCAATTCAAACTCCGATATGTGAATTACCTTGACTGAGTTGAGATATATTAGCACATCTTCAAACTGTTTCAGCAGGAAGAAACAAGAGGCCATACACTGCCTGCCCGGTATTGTGTCTTATAAAACAAAAAAGACAACAGAAAATACATCATTAAATGCGTTTTACACGTCCAAGGCTAAATAAACTGCATCCTCTAATGTACAAAATCTACATTTTAATTGTGTTGGATAATAGCACAAAGTCAACAAATACAAAATGAATACTCAAGCACCTTATGAAAAAGAAAAATGTCCATCCATCCATCCATCCATCCATCCATCCATCCATCATCCATCATCCATCCATCATCCATCCATCCATCCATCCATCCATCTATCATCCATCATCCATCATCCATCATCCATCTATCAATCCATCCATCATCCATCCATCTATTATCCATCCATCATCCATCCATCTATTATCCATCCATCTATTATCCATCCATCCATCCATCCATCCATCCATCTATCATCCATCCATCCATCCATCAATCCATCCATCCATCCATCCATCCATCCATCCATCATCCATCCATCCATCTATCAATCCATCCATCCATCCATCCATCAATCCATCCATCTATTATCCATCCATCTATCATCCATCTATCATCCATCCATCCATTCCATCCATCCATCCATCCATCCATCCATCTGTTTTAGCATGAGGATATAGGGGAAAACTCACTCTAGAATAAAAGAATAAAAGTTTAAATACAATCTCGTTTTACTCGACACATTCACACTGTTGTTTTAATGGAATCCATTCAATATGACTATACAATAATAATAATAGTAATAATTTATTATTGTTGTTAAAATACTTTTTTTTTTATTATAAACATTAATTTATATTATATTAAAAGAATTAATTACTTTCTCTACTTTCAAACGTCAAACCACAGAGCTTTTATTTAGGTGGAAAACCAAAATAAAAGGGGAGACCTCGAAGCTTTGAAGTCTTTCTTTGTTGATCACTGATGTTATAAATGATTCTCATTACAAATTTGGGAAGATAGTTGACGCGTTGCGTTTTCAAATGCACGTTATAACAGACCCAAACTCAGAGTGCTTGCAGAGATGGAGTTTGTGTGGAGCTGAACCGGGCCGCTCCGCGCGATTCATGCACTCATCTGATCTACATGAAATTACGCAAATTATCAATTTTTTTTATGGTTTTCAGATAGTTTCAAAACAGCGGTTTAATGAAAATATAATATTAGAAAATATAAAATAATATTTTATTTTGACCATGTTAGGCACGAATTACATTTAGTACTAAAATAGAAAGGACATCTTATTGAAAGCCACCGTTTCAGTGTAGGTTCAGGCATAGTTTGAGCCAAGAAAACAAACTCTGTCACTGACTCCCTTCCATACAGCACAGGGGCCCGGCTGCTGAACCAGCGCTAATACTGTTATTGTTTGCCTAAACAATGATGTTACCGCATTCACTGGCTGAGCCTCCAACCAGCTGGAAAAACTGCTGGGCAATTTTTAAATGGTCCCTCTGTAAAAATACACAAACATATAACGAGATTAGAGAACATAGATTTGGGAAACGTGCACAAAGGCTTTGCTGAGAAATGGAGTTTGAGAGGAAACACTGTTAACTGATATAAATAAACCTCACGAACCGATCCAATTTCTTGTCCCAAAGCAGCATTCACCACCCCCTTTAGAATATATTCCTGTGAATCACACCAGAGAATGAAATGTTATCACTAGACCCACAATGTATTTTAAAGGTCATTAAACCCTACAATAATTCAGTCATCATTTACTCACCCTCATGTCGTTCCAAAGCCGTAACACTTCGTTCATCTTTGGAACACAAATGAAGATCTTTTTAATGAAATCTGAGAGATTTCTGCTCCTCCATTGACAGTCTACACAACTACCACTTTGACACTTCAAAAAGTTCATAAAGAGATCGTAAAACTAATCCATATGAATTGAGTGGTTTAGTCAACATTTTCTGAAGAGACTCGATCCCTTTATTTGATGAACAGATTGAATGTAAGTTTTTATTCACATATAAACATTGATCAACTCACACATCAGTTGTGATAAACGGAAGCTCAAGCATGTTTGTTTGACGTGCGAGAACCAATGAGGTTCATTCTCGTGTTACGCAGCACGTTTGAGCTTCTGTAAGAACCAATGAGGTTCATTCTCGTGTTACGCAGCACGTTTGAGCTTCTGCAAGAACCAATGAGGTTCATTCTTGTGTTACGCAGCACGTTTGAGCTTCTGCAAGAACCAATGAGGTTCATTCTTGTGTTACGCAGCACGTTTGAGCTTCTGTAAGAACCAATGAGGTTCATTCTTGTGTTACGCAGCACGTTTGAGCTTCTGTAAGAACCAATGAGGTTCATTCTTGTGTTACGCAGCACGTTTGAGCTTCAGCGAGAGTTTGTTCTCGCTTGTCAAGCGGGTTTGGTTGAGCTTCTGTTTATGTTCACTGATCAATGTTTATATGTGAATAAAAGCCTAAATTCAATCTGTTCATCATATAAAGCGATCATGTCTCTTTAGAAAATTCTGACTTACCTGCTCGATTCATATGAATTCGTTTTACGATCTCTTTACGAAGATAAACGAAAGTCTTACAGGCTTGGAATGACATGAGGGTGAACTTTAACATATGTACAGGTTGCACATCAATGAAAACAACAATAGCACTCATACGCCTGATTTCACAACTTATGTTTAATATTAAGGGGAACGATTTTTCCGTTTTTCGGAACCATTTCTTTCTTCCAGTTTAAAAAGCATAGTTGCACCAAATGTGAGGTATACGTTTATTTGGAGTGGTGATTGGCTGCCGTGGATGGAGAGTACGTGTCAACATCATCAGTTCCTGAGCTTTTCTCTGCATTATTCATGCTAATTCACTATTTTAATCCAATCACTGCGCTGTATTATGTATGAGAGAAACAAGAATTAGTGTGGTCTAAATACCTGGGGTGTGGTGGGCTCAAGATCTTTGATGAGTTTGTAGGCCTCCTGAATATCATCTAAAAGTCAGATGACAAAGTTATTAACTAACCTGATTAACCAGTCTCGCTGTATCTGCTAAAGACAAAAGGCCACACCTGATCAACACACCTTGTCTGAGGTAATAGATGACCAAGTTGAGTCTGGCCTCTGATATGACGTCAATCAGAGGAGGCAAAACCTGCAAGGCCCCCTCACCCCCGCGAAACACCACCAGATTGTGCTGGATGAGCTCTTTAGCAAACTGAAACGAGCTGGAGGAGATATCTATCAGGTTCTTCAGCTCAGTCTAAAGAGTCAAGAAGGAGAAAAAACAACAACATGCCTTTTACTTTCTTAATAAATGTTATTGTGAACAAATTATCAGTTCATGTTTCCTCTAAAATGACCTCTAACATTGTTTCCGCATAACATTACTACATTTCATATCACATTTCTTAATCCAATCAAATCACGAATGGATAAAATAAAGTCTACTGAACATTTAAAGGTTTGAAGGCAGTACGTTTTTTTTTATATTCAGAAAGGATGCATTAAATTGATCAAAAGTTTGTTATATTTTTAAATAAATTATGCTCTTTTGAACTTTCTATTTAACAAAGAATCCTGAAAAAAGTATTGTTTTTGACATGTTTCAGCAAATCAGCATATTAGAATGATTTCTGAAGGATCATGTGACACTGAAGACTGGAGTAATGATGCTGAAGATTCATCACAGGAATAAATGATATTTTATATATTCAATTAGAAAACAGTTAATTAATTTTTTTATAAATAAATGCATCCTTGATGAGCATAAGAACCCTCTTTTAAAAAATCGTACTGACCCCAAACCTATGAATGGTAGTGTATGTCACATTACCGAATGTAAATGCATCATAAATTAAGGCTGTCTTAAAGTTCATAAGTAACTTTGGCTTTGACTACACAACCTCAGGCCCTTACGTTATAATTAGTGTATTTGTATACATATTCGTTTAGCTGACCTCAGCAGCTTTGCCATTGTAGAGTCTGAAGTGGTTGCAGGCTTTGAGGTTGAGGGCGATAGTAGAGTCAGGAATACTCTGCAGATACACGGCCAACACCTCCTGAGACACGTCATAATAATCCAGTTTATAGTAACACAGAGCCACATACACATTCAGGGCAAGAAAGTCTCTGTAGATGAGAGAGATGATTTATTAGTCAATGTAAAGTTGTTGTTTTTTGTTGCATAAATGCATTTGATTGTTTCTCAGAGATGCTTGATCATATGCTGATGTGATGACGATGTGTTGTGAAGCACCTGTTCTGCAGTAAGATGCGTTTGTAGATGTCAATGGCCTCCTGGTAATGAGAGCGCATGTAGTGAATGGAAGCCAAGCTCAGTTGATCCTCTGTCACGTCCTCCAGGTTCTGATGGAAACCCATCAGCTTCTTTTCATCATTGAACTTCAGAGAGCCGAACAAAGCAGATAATGCCTTTATCTTCAATGCGCTACCATAATAATGTCACGTAGGGGATGAAATATTATGGAAAAACTGACCTTATGAGCTAAATGAAAGAGTAGGCGATTCTGAAGCTGAGATTTTGGGCCTGAAAAAGACAGCATGCTATAATGTTTGGATGATGAGCTACAAAAAAATATATTTCTAATAAATGCAGTTTTTCTATTCATAGAGGAATCCTGAAAATGAAAATATACCAAGGTTTAATTATAATAACTGTTTCTTGAGCAGCAAATCAGCATATTAGATTTATTTTAGAAGACTGGAGTAATAATGATGCTGAAAATTCAGCTTTACCATCATAAGAAGAACAGCCTATTATTTTAAAATATATTAAAACAGAAAGCAGTCATTTTAAATTATAATGTTTCCCCAAAAAAAGATTTTTTTTATCAAATAAATGCGCCCTGGGTGAGCATACGAGATTTCTTTCAAAACCTTTACAAATTTGATCAACCCTCTGATCAACCCTTTGGTTGTGAAGACGAACCTTTTAGTGCTGCCTCCTCCGCCTCTGAATAAAGCCCCAGGAAAAAGAGCGCACAGCCCAGAAATACCCAAACATCCTCTGGACACTCCGGCCTCAAAGTGAGCGCCTTGTACTCCTGGATAAATGTAACAAGTACGAATATTTCATGTTATAAACAACCAATTTACATCAGCCATAATGTCACTCTAAAGCCCCTTTCACACAGAGAGTTGATCCCAGAAAATTGCCATAGAATTTCTATAGTGCCTTCTGTGTGAATGCAAACGTCCCGAGATTGATCCCGGGATGGGCACCTAATAACATAGCTGGGATCAGTACTGGAACACGCCCTGTGTGAACGACTGCATGACCGATGCCGGAAGTCTTTGTAATGTCACGTGTCTTTACTGGATGTGTGTGAACGCATGTACAGATTCCAGAAAATCACTGGCAGTGTGAATGAACCAAAAATCAAACAATCCCAGGACACATTATCAGTGTCTTTTCCAGGATCTCTGTGTGAAAGGGGTTTAAGGTGATTCATCCCCCAACCCAGCATAACAGACTGGAGCCAACAGTCTCTCTAACCTCCATTGCTCTCTGGTGGTCCCCCAAATGAAAGGCACAGAATCCGATCCAAAGGTCTGCATGCTCCACTGACTCTCCGCCATTACGCTGGAACTGATATTACAAGAGAGTTTAAAGTGTACGAAAGTTCATATAAATGTCATAGAGTTGTAATATTAGGTCTCATGTGGTTGTTTTTGTACCTCTAATAGAGTCAGGGCTCCCAGGTAGTCTCTTTGGTTTAGATAATCCTCAAGTCTTGGAATCTTTTTCGTTTTATTTTTCTTTTTCTTCTCATTAGAACCGGTGGACGCCTCTCCTCCCACTGCTGGTTTCATCCGTGATAAGAGCTTCAGAACAGAAACAAGAGTTTGGTGCTATGAGGATGTACAACAGTTCATCTAAATGATATTATTTCACTATAAGTAGCTACATAAACATAACTTACTCCAGTTTGTAATCATTCATGTACATATCTATTTATCCACTCATTTAGAACCATAACCTGAGCAAATCTACTTATTTCTGAAGCGATATGTGCATATTTTGTGCAAGTTCATTCATTGGCTATTTTACAAAACATTTGCACAATCCTTTGCACCTTAGTCATGCAGGGATTATTTTATTGCATTTATTATAGATAGTACAAGCACTATTACTGTATTAACTACAAAAACAAAATGTTGAGGAAAGTTTTTTTTTTTTGAAAGAAATCTCTTATGCTCACACAGTTATTACAGTTATTTAAATAACTTTTGTGTATTTGAATGTATTTTACAATATAAGAATAACTTTGTAAATGTAAAATGTCACATGATGCTTCAGAAATCATTCTAAATGTACTGATTTGCTGCTAAAATAAAAATGTATTATTATCATCAATGTTGAAAACAGTTTTTCTGCTTAATTTTTGTGTGGAAACCATGACACATTATTTCAGGATTCTTTGATGAATAGAAAGTTTAAAATATTTGAAATAGAAATCTTTTGTAAAAGGAATTTAGTTTAGTTATTATAATAATTAAAACTGGCAATAAATACATATATAAGATATAGTTCAAAAGGTAATAAGACATCAGGAAAATAAATATTTAACAATAACTGAATAAGGATTTTTAAAGTGACATTAAAGATGAGCACATTTTCTTGATATATATGACGGCTACCGTTACACTAAAAAACACAATTACACTTGCTTGCTTAGTGCAGTTTATTGATGATTTTAATAACAAACCAAATCCAGCAGAGTATTATGTTGGTTGATACTCACCATGGTGATTATGATTCTGTCCCTAAAAACAGTCCTGAAACTAACCAATCATATTACAATCACTCTGACCACCATAAAGCCGATCAAATGAATCACACGCAATACAAACAACGCTGATTTAATTTAGATCCGTTAATCCAGGAACAGTATTTCTGTAGATGAGGTGAACTAGCCAGGTAACGTTAGCCTGCTAGCTAGCAAACTGGCTAGCGACTATGTTTAAGTGTGCACACAAGATGTTAAGCAGATCTTCGTTCGCTTTTGAACAACACATCCGATCCTACCTCCTGAACTAAATAAAATGATATATAATAACACAAAGCAGGAATACAGATTTGCTCGTGGAGTTGTGAGCATTCCCTAGCTAATCTCTACTGCCGTGTTCGGCGGCATCAGGCTGTTGCTACGCAACCCACTCTTCACTAACGTTAGATCCATGGCAGAAGACCACCGTGTGATATGATTCTTTCTCAGAGCTTTGCCGTGTGTTTTTAATCGAAATATGATTAAAATATATCACAGAGATGCCGAATAAAAAATATAAAGGTTTGTCAACCAGAAATACAATTTCTTTTAAAATATTATTCTAGGTAGTTACTAGTAACGTTAAACAAAGAATGGTTGTCACTGGACAATCGCGAATGCCCCAGTGGCCTAATGGATAAGGCACTGGCCTCCTAAGCCAGGGATTGTGGGTTCGAGTCCCATCTGGGGTGGAACGTTTTCGTTATAACTTAAATAATACGACCATTTGATGTGTTCAAGACCTCCTGGGAAGTTTGAAAGCAACTTTGTTGCACTGACTGACTCTTAAGATGTCAGCATCATTATTTTGTCTCAAGATGCACATCAGTAATTGTTAAAAAAAATTCTAAGGCACGCTAAATCCTAATTGAACTAAGCCCTAATCCTGGTTTAAATGTAAGCCCTGTCTGTGAAACCATGCCTTAATGTGGATTGGTACTACCACTTGCAATCAAAACATAGCTTCACAACTTTACTTTGTTCAATATATATATATAAAATAATTATGGCAGCAGTATTATAAAGCTGTGAGAAATAATCTAAGGTCAAATCCATTTTTGTCCCACTGAAACACCAATGAAGCATTAACCCCATTATAATGAGGGTTGAAATAAATACATCTCTTGAAGAGATCTGGCCTCTGGGAAAGGGATGGTTGTTCTTGGCAAAGGTTATATTAAAGATTATTTGGGCATTAGGGAAAGAGTTGATTATCAACTGGCAGGATTCCACAATTAAAGAGAAAGACGAGTGGAGTAAAACTTAATTGTGGGAAACAGGCAGAGGTGGAGAACAACAAAGTACATTTACTTGAGTACTGTACTTAGGTAGACTTTTTGAGTATCTGTACTTTACTTGAGTATTATTTTTACACTACATTTGAAAGACAAACATCATACTTTTTTCTCCATACATGTCTGTCAAGGTCCTTGAGTAGAAAGTAGTAACTTCAGTCAGGGCAGGGATGATTTTGGTTGCATTGCGGTTGGAAATGAAAGTCAGGTTGACGTCAGAACCCCAGATTCCACTTATTCAATCCCACTACTGGAACTGTGTTCTAGAAATACATTTGATATTGATATGAGGGTAGGTAGGCAGGCATAGATTCAGAGGCATAAAGTACTGTAAGTATTACATACAACAATAATAAAACAATGCATTTACTTTTGCTACTTAAGTACTTTTAAAAACAAGTACTTTACTTTTACTTAAATCGGTCTTTACAAATTTTACTTGTAACAGAGTAATATTTGACCAGTAGTATCTGTACTCAAGTCGTGTACCTTCTCCACCTCTGGAAACAGGAGCGGTTAATCTTACAAGAACATTAGTTGCACAGTCATTGCCAAACACAACACCCTGAATGGCACCCTGACCAGACACAAATTCACATTCTCAGACACATCTCAGCTTTTTTCAATAAAGTTTTGACTTCTAGAACTCTGCCTCTTGACCTTCATTTGCAAGAAAGGACTTCTCCACAACACAATATGGATGTTTTATTGCATAACTAAATAGAAAATATTTCAATGGTCAAATAATGACTGGTACCCTGTAGCAACTTGTCACTCAAGTGTCTACAAACTAGCTTACATTTCACCCTGTTAGGAATTACAAAATACTGTTCAGCTGACTACATGATCCCTTCACTAAGCCATCACATTTGACAAGACTTAAAGCATGTCCATCTACATTTGTAATGTCTGATTTTTATAATTACTGATGTAAAAGATGAAAAAGTGGACTTGGTAAAACACTGCTTTTGAGTCCTAACTGCTTATTCATAAAATCAACAAAAGAAAACATCAGAAGCAATATTTTAAACAATCAAATTTATTGATTTCCAAGCATCACACTAGGTTAACGCTTCTTAAGACCAGTCTGCAGTGGTGCCACCCCAGTCTCCAGCCTGAGCGGTGGGGGCAGCAGACCAATCCTCAGTGGCAGGCTGAGCACTCCAGTCCTCTGTTGAAGAGAGAGAGACATTAAAAGTTACCCCAGATGTTATCGACACCTTAATCTTTCACATTGTGCAGTCCAGGGTTTCTGCAGGGTTTGGTCAGTCAAATTTAAGACTTTTTAAGACCTTTTTATGACCATTATGATTGAAATTTATGACCTACACGAATTACGAAAAATCATTAAAATTCCTTTCAAAAGTTTTTTTTTTTTTATTGACTTTCATTGAAAATAACAAGATGTATTATTTAAATGCCTAAAGACAGCTCCAACGCCTTCTTACCCAGTGTGCAATATGCTTGATACTGATTATTTGCAACAGGCTTGAGCCAACTACTAAACACACCATCTTTGAGCCATGGCTCGTTAAATGTACACTTTCCCATTGTGATAGACCGGGAGATTTCAGTTAGGGCTGGGCAATATGGCCAAAAACAATTATCACGATAATTGTTTTATATTAGTCAATATCGATAATTATCACGATAAATGTCAAATCTTTATTTCTTTCAAGTTTAAAGGCAGACTGTTACTTCTAAGTGAAAGTTGTAGAAACCAGAGCTTTAATTGTGGTTTTAAACTAACTTTACTCTTTATTGTCAGAAAATATAATGACAAACACTTGCTAAAACAGGTGAACATTTCACAAATCTGAGGTAGGACATTCAAACATTTGTCATTTGTCCTTAACAAAATAAATATCTTTATTGGGAAAATAATTACTTAGTTTCTGCATGTGCTAATAGGGGCCAAGTCTTGAAACAGGTTTGTGTTGCCTAACTTTGATGGCACGTATCTTCAGGAAATGTATGAAAAACAGTAGCCTAAATACATTATTAAATACTGTAAATATTCCATTAGTCCTTTAATACATTATCAGCACTAATAATATAATAAAATTCAATATGTATATCCCACATGGTGCAGTTAATATTACTAGGCTAACGTTACAGTAAATCCATGATAAATGATGGGAGATTGTAGACGGAAAAGCCTTCAGACTGTATCGTTGTGCAGAGTTTCTCCTGTTGGTCAGCGCTGTTTAATCTGCCTTTAAACTGGTTTAAATCACTGAGACAGTGTGTTCTTCGCTGAATTCAAGCACTTCTCACTGGATCTTGTGACCGAGACCGATCAGAGTAAACGCATCAGTTCTATTGAGCTTGCGCTGCCGTTTGGACTTGGAGCCGAGCGGGTAAATGGTTCGTGTGGCGCGCGTTTCAAATGAGCGTTCCGCTTTTGGCGCATTTAACCTGTGCATTTAACATTATGCCGCCAGCGCATTTTCAGGGGGAAAAAGCAATGGTAGAACCAACGAATGAACGAGCATATCAATTTAAGACGTGGCTAAATGAAATTTATGACCTTGTATGGAAAATCCGGACGTTTTTATGACTTTTTATGGCCTAAAATTCTGATTATTAAATTTAAGACGTTTTATGACTTTTTATGACTCCGCGGAAACCCTGGCAGTCTATGCTGTCAAATTGATCAAAAAAGGGAAACGTTGCTTACCTGCAAACACCTCAGCTGGTGCAGGTTTGGCAGGAGCTGAAGTCAAGAAAAGTTGATTATAGTCATTTTTCATAGCATTATTAATTTATGTTCAGATCAAATATAAATTACCTTAACACTTATCTTAAAACTGATCAATTAACAACTATAATAAGTGGGGAAATGAATATAAAAGGCAGCTTACCCTCTATGCCAGCTGGGAACTGCTGGATGGGAACAGATGGGACTGGAACACCTTCAGACCAGTCAGCAACCTCAGGCTGGTTGAAGTCGGGCACTGGAGCGGTCCATTCACCCTGGAACTCTTCCTTACCAACAGCCTTCTCAGCAGCAGCCTGCTCTTCCTTCTCAATCTAGAGGTGGAGCAAAATCAGTCACAATTAGCACATATTTAATAGTATACATGTTATAAAGTCACACTTGAACTGATTCTGAATATTGGTTGGACGCATTTAAATTAGCCATATCAGTTTCACAGGCTATGACATGGCAGATACAGATTCAACACGGGACTGTTTACAAAATTCAAGGGCCACATCATACCTCTTCAGGATCTCTGTAGAAGTACAGATCAGGCATGACCTCCCATGGGTGCTCTCTGGAGATAGTGCCCCTCATCCTCAGCACCTCTCTGGCCAACATCCACCACATCAAACCCACAGAGTGGGGACCCTACAACACAAGACATTTAAAACTATAGCATATGCATTTGGCAGACGCCTTTATCTAAAGTGAATTGCATTGCATTTGGGGTACACTTTCCATCTCTTGCTGTGCCTGGGAATTGAACCCTGAATGAAGTGTTAACAACAAGATCTATAATATGCATTTAGAAAACATGGGTTTGATTCTTCTGGTAATCGAACCCATGACCTTGGCATCGCTAGCCCCATGCTCTGCTGTTTGAGCTTCACACAGAACAAACATAGCCAATAGATTAACAGTGAGGTTTCTCATACATACTTTGTTGTTGCATGGGATGGCAATGTCGACGTATCTCAGAGGGGAGTCTGTGTTGCAGAGGGCAATGGTTGGGATGTTGACGTAAGAGGCCTCAGTCAGCGGCTGGTGGTCAGCGCGAGGATCAGTCACGATCAGGAGGCGGGGCTCCCTGAAAGCAGCCTGAATCTGATTGGTGAAGGTTCCAGGAGTGAAACGACCAGCGAAGGTGGTCGCGCCAGTGCCAGAGGCAAACTTGAGCACAGCTCTCTGACAGGAAAGAGCAGTGACAATCAACATCACTAAAATCACCAAGAGTCATGTTCACAAAATACATCCAGTAAAAACATTGTGGCTCAGGTCACTATCAAACCCCAGTCATAGGGCAAAGCCCTCATGGTGTTAGCGAAACCCCGGCCGAATCACTCTAGCACACTTCCGACACCCAAACACTGACAACAGTGCCAGGTTTTAACAGTGTGCTTGTCTAACAGCTCTATTTTTAAACTTGGGATTTTAAGAAATGCTGCTGACAATGTCTAGTCACCGAGTTTGCCAATTACCTGGCCAGTGTTTCTGGAGGAGATAACGCAGACATCAGCTGGATTTTCAATGGCAACAATAGCACGAGCAGCCAACAGCAGTTTCTCCCAGGTCTTTTTAAGGTTGATGATGTACACGCCTGCAGAAATGAAAAACTCTGATCAGTTATAGCAAAGGTACCCAAATCTGAACACTTTGGAAAGAATATTTTCTTAAAGAACCCCCTGAGATTAAGTTTTCCATATTTTAGCAACATTCACTGTTCTATGATGTCTGTTTCTAGTCACATGGAGAAACCATTTCTTTTTTTAATGTTGATAGTTTTGTTTTAAACTAAAAATTAAGACAAATATTACTAATACAGATGAACTTTATTAATATACCAATTTGGATGAATGTAGCTCTGGTCACTATCAAACCCCAGTCATAGGGCTCATCAGCCCTCATGGTGTTAGCGAAAACCCAGCTAAATCACTTTAGCACACATCCGACACCCAAACACCGACATCAGTGCCAGGCTTTAAAGGTGTGCGTGTTTACAGATTTAAAACAACCTTGCATCATCACATGAGATGCTACACATGCTCATGCCAATTCAATGAGGAAACGTGCAACTTATTCCAAAGATCTACTGTAAGTTATAAAGATTGATAAAACACCTGCAAGGCATCTAAGCTATATTCTAGTCTTCTTGTGCTTTTTACCGTCACTCTTTCTCTTGTAGACGTAGTGCTCCATCTGGAAGTCCAGGTTGGTTCCTCCCAGATGGGTTCCTGCGGCCAGGAACTTCAGCACATCCTCCTCCTTCATTTGAAGGACATCCAGACCTCCGGACATCGTGACCACTTTCCCTGCGTAACGAGTTTAGTGGGAGAGCTGGAAGAAAATACAGGAAAAAACTATTTAGTTGAGAACTCATTGGTAAGTAAGTATTTCAAACGTGAGTTGGGATGAATGTAGCTCTGGTCACTATCAAACCCCAGTCATAGGGCGCATCAGCCCTCATGGTGTTAGCGAAAACCCAGCTTGATCACTTTAGCACACTTCCGACACCCAAACACCGACATCAGTGCCAGGCTTTAACTGTGTGCGTGATGTTTACAGCTTGAAGACCGATCGTGCATTATCATTAGAAGCACGTGAGATGGTACACATACACTCGCCAACTCGATTAAATGTGGACCTTAAATCTAACAATTAACTAAAACAGAAAATAAAAACTATGTAGAGACTGAATGTTAATCAAATTACTCAAGTGTTAATTTATCTCACAATTGACCAGTGCGCGCGCTACACTGACTGTAGCCGTACACGCGCTTCCTTGCGCGAGATCACACGCCGCGGTTAAGGCCTACATATTTTAAGGGAAGTAGCGCAAACTTCACATTTAACATGACAACTGATTAACATTGATAATTATTAGCTTTATTTTAAAAAAGTCTGACTCAAATAGACGCTTAAAACTCGTCAAAATTGTATTTTTTTGCTCACCACGAGACAACGCCGTATGGAGTTCTGCACCTCACGGCGAAAAGAGGGCGGGATGAGGAAATGACGTAGTATATATACTCGGGTGGCCACCAATCATAATACGGAGGTTTCTTGCTCTCTGCATTTCTCCTGTCTAACCGAGACATCAACACACAACCCCCTACTGGAGGAGGATATCACATGTGAGCGGACTCTAATCAAGTTGCTAAACCATAAAAAAAACAAAAAACATTTTTGTTTAATACTAATAAAAAATAAACGTTAACGTTATCAACTTTTTTATTTTTTATTTAGTCAACATGAATCATTTTAATTTAGTTTAACTTGATATACTAAAATAACTATAACAGTCTAATGTCTGCATTTTGAACAGCATCCTGCTGGTTTATGCGGGACATTATAATAGAGATATCATTATAATTTTCTTAGAGATCCTAGCTGTAAATAAAAGCTGACAGGAGTCTCGCATAACTCACAGAGCTGATGAAGTCTGGTGTCTGAGTTATAGTTACTGCTCCCCTTTTGATTTGTGTCATTGCAGTGATTCAGGCCCTCCAGGTGTCCTCAAAGCTGACCCCGTTTATTCTGTCTGGCTGGATGTCTGGGGACACTGATGGCTATCAGACTGTCAGTTTTTGTGCCATCAGCAGAGCACAGCATAACAGTGACGCAAGACCACTTTGTGCCACCTTAACAGTATACTAGACCATTGTTCTGTACGGTCTATTAAAGCAAAAAGAGCATCATTGATTTTGAATGCATCTTCAATACTCTTTGTGTTAAAGCTGAAAATGTAGTGTATGTTACAAAACTAGATGCATAAAACAAACTTTTACCACCATTTATAAAACGGGGCAGATTTATTCACATATTAACATAGGCACGACATTTGCATGTGCAAAAATTCTCACACAAAGACAAAATATCAACAATAATGCTGAAAAGACAATACTGATTGTTTGAAGGCAAACGAATATCTCCACAGTACAGCACAAAGCACAATGGCTTACATTGCAACATGTGACCACACACACACACACACACAACCCAGATTCAGTTTGGGGAATGGAGCCAACTTTACTGAATGTAAAGTGCTTTCACAAACTATGCATGTACTGTAGTGTGATCTAAACTTATAAACCCTCTTAACTGATATAAAACTATAGTGTATCATTTGGCTCCACGAGTCTTCAAACTTCATATTATGGGTATTAAACTGCATTCTGCAGTAGATAAGCTTTCTTTGTAAGGGAGACGCCAATCAACACAATGAGTTAACTGATTTGAATTCAGCCAACTAAATGAAATTATTATTAAGTACATCAAATTCCTGACTTTAAATGGTCAAACTCACTTGAACCCTCAAAGTACATAAAATGGCACGTGACAAAGTACCACCATCACCAAGACAGAACGTTGGAGAGAATGAGAAACTCAAACGCTTATGGGGTAAATTTCATGAAAATGTGTCCAGGTGACGTTTACCCCCAAAAGTTTAATAAAAAAAAATGATGGTAATAATAATTAAAAAGAAAGAAATTATATTTATCTTAAAGAAATTGAAATCGCATTGTTGCATTATTTACATGACAATTAAGCCTATTTCCCTTAAATTCTCAGAATTGTAATGCATCCCTGCATTTAAAAATTTTTCTAAATATTTCCCAGAGGTTTTGGAGTAAAAGTACTGTAATATGCTGATTTAAAATTTGGAGGAGAAAAAAAACTTATATTAAAGGCAGTACAACAAAGACTACCATAGTGTACAAAATAAGCATATACAGTAAATATAATAGATATTACATTTAAAAAAAATTACATTAGTGATAATTTGGGAAGAAAATGTGCCTAATTGAAATGAAAATAATGTCACAGTACCAAAAATCCTAATAGTTCTAACAAGCTTAATTTTCTTTAACTTTTTATTGGTTCTCCCTCTTTGTTAAGGGTGAACAACCACCCGGACATGTTTGTGGCAGATTTCCTAAAATTAGAATAGAATTAACATAAAAAAGTTGTGTTCACACACCGAGCACCACTGATGATACTATGGCATCTTACAGCAGTTATTACACAATACCTCAATACAACAAAACGGCAATTAAAATTGTCCGACAACACATTTGCAAATACAATAAATTAAGTATGATAATTTCTCGCTGCCTTTCCACTTCAAACATCATTTTCTCAGGAACTATACTTAAGTTTCCATCTTAAATATTAAGTGTTTCTCCAGGTCTAAATCTTAGTCTCATTCAATCCAAATCCTGGCTTTGTCTGTGCCCAGCAGTGAGTGTTCAAGAAAATAAAGAACCCAGTGTACTGAAATGCACTGATAAATCCATCCAGTCATATAACACAGGAGATCAGTAGAACAGCACAAATCATCGCATAAAGACGTGCAATTATTATGTTGATGAGACAGTCATGTGTTGTCAGTTCAGTTTCTCAGCTCTAGAGTAATTCGGTCTGATTGTCGGAGCGCTGGAGTATTAGGTCAACATGTCTCGGACACCCGCTCGCCTCATCCTCGACTAAAAGGGATTTTCAACTCAGTGGACTAGGCTTAATGGTTTCAGACACAGAGTTGTGCATTTCCGAAAAACCTGCAAGGGTGGGCACTTTTTAATGACACGGTCATGTGGTATATTGAGTTCATTGGTTAGTGTGGAGGATTTTCTCATGAGGAGTGATTTCTTGTAAGCTGACGCCACATGATTTAGCAGTCTGTCTCTCATTGGTATTCTTCACTGCGCAGGCATCAACAAGGCAGACAAACTCACAATGTGGCAATTTAGGAATGTCACTGTCAGAGGTGTCATGGGGTAAAGACTCACTACACTTAAAACACATACACATACACACAACCCTTCTATTACCGGTACCTCAGCCAACACTGGCTGCTTTCAATTTGATCAACTCTTCGAGGATGACAGAACGCCATATTTTGCCAGTGTTTGAAAAGTCTACAAAAAAAAGTGCGTCAGGTGTCTTTAGGACTTCAGGCCCATGTGTGCCATCAGCTGCTCATACACAGTCCAGGCCATGGCAGCCATCAGGGTTCTCCTCAGAGAACGAGGAACCGCCCCCCGAAAGAACCCGCTCAAGCCATGCTTCTAAAACAACAGAGAAAAGAATGAAAGGGAAGTTACTTTAACAAACCTGTGACTTATACAACTACAAAACAACATTCAGAACACAATTAAATTCTGTAATGCGACAAAGTCAAGAAAATTTAATTTTATCAGTGAAGATTTGACTGGATAATGAAAAGCAGAAACTGGACATGATATGTTATTATGATTTCATATCATCTTTCAGTTGCATTTTTCTATTTTAGAATATCATGATTCTTGCACCAGGAACATTTATAAAGTAAGTAAATAGGGTACCATTCAAAAGTTTGGGTTGGTAAGATCTTTTTATGTACAAAGTCTTTTATGTACACCACGGCTGCAGTCGTTTGATAAACGTGAAATACAATTTAAAATAATAATTTCCTATTTAAATATATTTTAAAATGTAATTTATTCCTGTGATGCAAAGCTGAATTTTCAGCATCCGTGTCTTCAGTCTTCAGTGTCACATGATCCTTCCGAAATCATTCTATTATCCTGATTTGCTGCTCAAGAAACATTTCTGATTATTACCAATGTTGAAAACTGTTGTGCTGCTTAATATTTTTGTGGAAACTGTGCAGCATTTGTTTTCAGGATTCTTTGATGAGTAAAAAAGAACAGCTTTTATTTTCAAATATCATTTTTTGTAGCAATATAAAGTCTTTACTGACACTTCTGATTTAATGCATCCTTGCTGAATAAAGGTATTAATTTTCTTTTTTTAAATCTTACAGACCCCCAACTTTTGAATGGTAGAGTATTTTAGGGAACTGATTTCATGCTGTGTTTAAAATAACATTTTGTATCGGACTTTTCTTTATATTTGAAGAGATTTTCAAAGGTCAACAAATATGTTTTGTCGCATGTAGGGCTGGTCGGTATGACGATATATATCGTTACCATGTTAGAGATTTTGCTATATCGTGTATATTGCGGTGTGTAAATATAGCACTATTGACACTTCAGATTGATGAAATGCATAAATGAGAATACAAAGAGTGGGACGTGCTTGGTGTTAAAAAAGAGTTATAAGTGCAATCAATTCTGAAAAGGAACTCAGTGCGGTGCTCGTGCTGACTGGCACACTGCCAAAACCTACCTCTCTTAGAAGGCGATCGCAAATTTGGGACGTGCTAAATGTCAAAGTGTTATAAGCAGTGAAAAAACTCAATGTGGTGCAAGCACTGACTGACACACAGCGTAAGCACGTTCACAGAAATCCGCGTCTCTCAGCATGCAATCGTGAATTCAGTTCTCTTTGACGTCTTATTGCGCTTGAATGGTTGAATACACACTCGATTAAGTCAAAATGCCGATGGTATGAAGTGTTCAAGTAAATACAGCCGGTTATGGCTCCAGTGAAAGTAAACAGGATGTGTGTCAGTATAATGGATCCGTGCGCTTGGTCTTAAAGTGACAGCAGCCTAATATACCTCCATGCTGCTCGGTTTCATTAATGTGAATCAAACAAAAGAGAAAATAACTTACTGCTCCTGACTGAATACCTTTATTTTAGCTCTATTAATTTATATTTAAATATAAATAAATGTATATTTAATTCATGCAGTGAAGACTATGCAATATTTTGTTTTTACATTTTTGATTATTCAATTTCTGTACTAATTCTAACTACACGTTAAATAAACCTATTGTCCCTGAAAAACTTAATTTGTTGAATTCATATTTTTGTTATATTGCATTTGTCCTATTGTTTGTAATTTGCTTCATTTTTCTTATTTTAAATAACAGAAATGAGATAGGATAACACATAATAACTATATCATGATACATATCGTTATCATAAAATAAAATTTCTCATATCCTGAAATAAGAATTCGGTCATATCGCCCACCCCAAGTAACATGATGCTTACAGCATAAACGTGGCGTAAAGCATCGCTGGTCTTGCGATACAATGCGGGGCTGACTTGCATGTGGGTTTTGATCACATCCGCTGGCTGAGTGGCTAGAGAGGCCAAAATACCAGCCACCACACCACAGCCAAAATTAACCAGCGGGACAAAGGATGATGAGCTGATCTCTGAGTGAATGAGAGAGAGCAGACATTATTAGACAATCCCACATCCCTCAGATAACATCATCATTTTCACTTGATCAGAAGCTTACCCTGTGGTAAAGCCTTTTTGGCCTGGCTATAGAACATGACATAGATGCCAGAGAACGGAGCATCTCTGAGCAGAGTCGCCGTGAGCCCGGAGTAAAGAGCCCTGGGACCTTCGTTCTGACACACACTTTTAAGAGCTCCAGCTACGCTCACGTAATTGTACCGCCCACTCTGAAATAAAACATGCAACGGTGAATAAACACACAGATACACCCGAAAACATGCATTTTCAATGTATATGCAGGGTCTCAGTAATGGTCCTCACCTCAAAGCGAGTCTTAATGACTGTGATGGGCAGCATGGCCACGCCGGCCACACAACGAGCCCCTGCCCCGAGCAACACCGCCTCCCCAGCGCTCGGAGACCCATCCTCGAAGTAATGCTGCTTCAGCGAGTAAAATGTGCTGAAGTAGATCCCTACACCAGGGATACAGCGCATGAACGACTGCGGGACAGAAATAGAGAGAAACAGTTAGTGGTGCAACGGATCATCATTGATCCGTGATCCGTTCGGATCAATATCTTCGGTTCGGCACTCACGTGATCCGCGGATTGATTGATGAAAAAAAAGTTGTGCGCATGTTCAGTCCACACACAGCGTGGTCATGGCGAGCGTTATGAACCGCAGAGAGTGTGACGCCTCATTCGCGCCGCAAAACCTCCAGACGTGCGTAAACGCGTCTTTACATTGACTTCACATTGAAATCACTCGCGCCAGACGCTCTATTCGCGTTTGGTGTGAACGCAGCATGAGTGACGGCGAGAGAGAGAGAGAAAGAGTGCCTGCGAGTGCGAGCGAGCAAGGTAATACGTTGTCAAATATGTTTAAACTTAAATGAACTACACAAGTAGTTATGTCTCTTTGTATTAATTTGTCCTGTTATTGACATAGGCCTAATGCACGTCATTGACAAAATGCGCAACCAGATGTTCGAATAATTCGAATATGTGTTTTTTAGAGGGAATATTCGAACGTCATTTTTGAGCAATTTTGACAGCCCTATATGACAGTGGAAACACATAAAGCATTGGTCCATGTTTAAAGGAAGGAGATGCCTTTTTATGTTGCACTTTAAGTTGTTTTTCATTAATTATGTTAAAAAGAAGATATTATGCCTTGTGCACTTTAAGTTGATTTTATATATTTTAATTTAACAATTTAAAAGTGTTAATAAAAAAATAAAAATAAATTTTGCTGATCCGAAAAATTATCCGATCCGTGACTCTGATCCGAGAAACGATCCGAACCGTGAGTTTTTTGATCCGTTGCACCCCTAGAAACAGTGAGTCAGAAATCATTCATTGATATATAAAAACAAAACCGGTGCCAAGAAATCCATACTTCTAATCCATACATGATGTAATAATCAGGGTTCCTACACATTTTTATTTCAAACTTCCGTAATTTTTCAGACTCACAAACCTATCTGTAGATTTTTCAGAACATATTTAACATAAATGGTTCATAAAGCATTATTTTCAGCATTATATTTGGTATATAATATACCAAATCTGTAATACATTTAATTTTCTAATTTTTTCTTGAAGTGATAACATGTGCTTACATGATGAGAAGAACCTAAAACACTTATTAACCTGCATATATTCACCTCTGACAAATCGGTTTGATATACTGTAATCATGTTTTGATGTTGAATGATCAGTAAAGTACAGTAAAGAAACAGTAAAGTACAGTATGATTTTGCTTCTTTATCTCTTGCTGGTTTGAGTGGCAGACGCACATTAGATTAGTAAAGTTCAAAAGAGACTCGCTTATGGTAAAAGACAAACAGTTTTGCGTAATGAAAATGTGCGCCTTAAATTCATTTAGTCGGGTTCGACAAGCACTAAACTATTGCCATGAAAACACTTTGCTTGTATGATACATGTTTTTTAGAAAATGTTTATTTTTTTAGAAAACTTAAAGGTATAGCAGAGGATGTTTTACTTCCTGGTGGGTAACCTATATTATTGGTCCTCCTAATTGTCAATCATTCTGGTGAATCAATCAAACTTTTCAAAAAGTGGAGAGGGCGGGTCTTATCTCAAATTTGGAAAGATCCTCCGCTATACCTTTAAGAGAGGCTTTTTGTTTGTGTCACATTAAATATGCCGTCTACTCAGACAAATGAAGAACAGGACATATGTCTGAGATCAGAGCACTGGTGCTGTTGTGAGATCAAACTGAGATCAGAAGCATTAATGCTTCTCCTTTATTATTATTATTATTAATCGTATTATTAATTTTATTTATAAATAGACCTAATCAGTCATATTTAACTCATAAAAATATCTTTTTTTATTGTGTATATGTATTTATATATATATATTGTCTTTTTGTATAATATGTTTAATTGTATTTTACGGAGGTGCTTACAAGTTCTAGTTTTATGATTGTTGTAGTGTATTGTTGTAATGTTTAACTCTTTTTTCTAGTTTAGAGCCTAATAACATCTGGCAAAGGGACTACCAATGAAAACTAGCCTTCGGGCTAATTTGGGTACATTTACATTTATGAATGTTAATTAATGTACACTGTCCCTTTTCTAAATAAATAAATAAATAAATAAACAGTGAGAGCGGACCAAGGAAATGGAGAAGTCAGCCAACACAGTCGACTTACCGGTGAAACCCCCTTCCACAGGCCAAACAGCTTCTCTGTGCGGATCACGTTTAAAAACACTGTAATCATTCCCACTTTAGGAGCACTGAGAGACAAAGACAAAAATAAAAATGATCATGGGCAGAGAGACAAAGATGGGTGAAAACAGACAGGAGGAGCCAAAAATCTAAAACAATTTGACATGGGGGACCATGTTATTCTCTGCAAAGCTGAGAGAGGCAGACAGTTTAATAATAGAGCACATGACACTCCCACACAGCATACAGAGAGCCCACAGTTATATAAACACAGACACAATGACACTCAACACGCATCTTACCAAAAAACACAAGCTAAAACCTCACAGTCGGTTGCTAGGGTGTTATGTGGTTGGTAAAGTGCTCTGAATAGTTTTTAGTGCGTTGCTATGGAGTTGCTGGGGTACTGCTATGTGGTTGGTAATGTTTTTGGTGCGCTGCTATGTGCATTGCAAATATCCCAATCCCTTTTGTTCAACTTTACGCATGCCTTAGCAAACATTACTAATTATGAATTATACGTGGTACGGGGCAAAACCTGGCTATAACGGTGCTTCCCTTGCAAGGACTTAAGTCATTATCTATGTAATAATCTATGACATGCTAATTACCCCTTGTCAGAATGACAACAGAAATGGGATGCTCCGATCGATCTGCCACAGATTGGTATTGGCTGATAATCACATGCTATGACTCGATCGGTAGTTCCTAAATGTGGCCAATCTCACCGAACCGACAGGCTTTTGTGCAACATTCTGCTTTGCTACATTAGTAAACCATTGTAAATCGTCTTTATTTAGAACAGGGTGTCTCGATTCAAACGAGCCCAAACACACACAACATAACATGATGCGTAGATCTTGAGAAAATCCTAACGGAGTGACATGACATGCTGCTTGGCTAAAGCTATAGGACTTCTGGTATCCGATTGCATTGCGATCATGACGGAGTGTTTTCCAACGTCATGTAAAATCGATCGCTCAGATTGACAGGTCTTTATTTAACGAACAGCGCTGGAAGATCATCAACCACAATCGTATTACATTTGACTTATTCTATGTAATTATCAATATTTTTATGTTTACACATGTAATTAGTTCTTATGTTCAGTAAAACACTCAGATCACTTGTTTGAAAAGGCTACCATGGTTCCAAATGCCATAACTTTTGATTGCTTTGAGATATCAACACGAAATTGGCCCAGATGCAGTCGACATGATTGAGAACAAGTTCAACCTTGATATTATGACCTGTCATATATAGGCTACTGGGATTTTCTCAGCAGTGTTGTAGCCGTAGAATCTCCAAACATGATCAAAATCTATTTTCAATCAAGGTTTTCTTTCATATGAGACCGTATACATGATGATACCTTGTTTTTTTGTAGAGTTGTAAGCCACTACTTTTAAGTATGCCCCTTAGATGTGAAATTATTAAAAATGCCTTCAGGGTGTAAAGAGTCAACAGAGAGCTTACATATTATATAAAGCTTGAATGATTGGGATCGGCCGATCATGATGACAAGAAATCTGTAGTCAGCATCCCTAATGATTATGCATTTTAACTGTGCAGGACATGTTTATTATCTGTCAATCAAGTCATGAAACCCAGCACTGACACCTAACACCAGACAAAGATTAAGGCACAAGGACAGCAGCCTAACTGCAGGCTTATAGACATGATCAGCGCGGGTCACAGCGCACAGTGGCGTCTCACCCCGGGTGCATGTTGTTCTGCAGGGTCTGCAGTCTGGTCTTCACCAGATCCAACGGCTGGAACAGCAGAGTGGAGCAGGTGCCACTGAGAGAGCCGCACATGAAGGCCTTCAGGGCAGGATGAGCCTGAGAGAACAAACCAAGAAAGACAGAATTTGAGAAAACAAGGACTGAAGGAGGAGACAAAGGTTAAAGCTAGATAAGAGTATGAATGGATGGATATAAAATGTGGGGTGACAGCAGAGGAGAAGACAAATAATTGTGAGATGAGTAGAAAGATCAGATGATGAAACAACAGTTTAAGAGAATATAATTCAGGAAGCTCTTTAAAGTGGCCATATTCAACACTTGTACCATTTTATTTTCCTTTTAGTCCACTTCTAATGTTTGTTTGTTAGTCAATATTTCTTGCACCACATTAAAAATTAAATATGTCTAACTACACAATTTAAAATTTTGTTCTTTAATGAGCACCAAGTTCCTGAATACCAAGCAAACATTCACATGTAAATAGGGCCCTATGATTCCCGCTATGTGGAAAACACGTGAAGAATCTTGGAATCTAGGCATAACAAAAGAATGTATGGTATGCCACAGGATTTGCCAATTTTTGGATTAATTATTCAAAAGTATGGGGAAAAACAACACAGATAAACCATAGTAAAGGTTTGGTTTAACTTGAAATTATGACAGAAATATATTGTTGTTTATAATAAAATTATGCAGCACTTCATTTGACAACTGGAAAAAGGAATTTTTATATTTTCATTTCATCATTACATTTTAAAATATTCCTTAAACTGTCAATTCAATTGATTACACATGTTTTTTTTTTATTATTAAAATAAAATGAGACAAAAAAAAACAAAAAAACATGGAATTTGCAAGTGGCTGTGATGTCATAACCATGACGATTCACGATAATGAACATCATTATTTTGTAGCTTGGTTTTCATGTTTTGTGTGGACTAGGGAGAAAGCTTTGCACTGTTAAAGTTGTATTTCAAAAGAGCAAGAAAAATCCTGTTTTTCATGTTATGCCCCTTTAACAGGCTCGGGTACGAAAACTGCAATTTTCTCAACACAAAAGTCAACATCTACTACAGGAACACTAAAAATACCACAGTGACCAACACTGACAGCCCAGATAAAAGGATATTCTCACACACTGAATATCCAACAATACACAGCATAATTTGCATACATGTATGCAAATATATATATATTTTTTAAAGTGTGCATGGCCACGCAATACACATAAATTCACTTCAAAACAGATTGATCACGGAGAATCACATCCAACACAGATGCACAATCACACACTGACACTGTCAGCATCATCACACGCATACTGATATGCACATCAAGACTCGAGCTCTGCCGACAGGCTATTCGGAGTGCTGAGATTCATTTAGAAGCACGAAAACAGCAAGACACGAGTGATGGGAAGATGCACACACACATACAGCTGCGCAGAGATACACACAAACACTGACTAGAGAAACATACAGTGAGCCACTGACTAATCTGCCCTACCTTTCCCAGGCTGCTGGCAGATTTGGGCTGAGGGTCCTTTTTCTCTTGCATCTCTCTTTATCACACTCTTACTGCTGCCGTTAACAGCACATGACAAAGTAAGCCTCCATCTCACTCCTCTCACACACAATACCCAGAAATCTCTCTTTAACCCCCTCCCACCCCCAGCAGAAGATTCAGCGGCTTAATCCACAAGCTTCCATGCCTGCCGTTCTCAGCGCTGCTCACCCCTTTACACCCAAACGCACATCCGTGGTTTCACTCTCCTCGTTTGCGTTCCTCTCCACCGGATCAAGTGCTTTCAGCACAGCGTGAGTCATACAGTTGCCAAAGGCATATGTATATGTGAGTTAGCGTGTGCTTGTGTGGATGTGACAGAGAAAATGTGGGTCATTCATTGGATGCATGTATCCTAATATTCCAACATAGGTTCAGCAGAGTTGCACATAAAAAATTACTTTCAGATCTTTATATGACATTAGCACATAAAACAGCTTATGTGGTGGGAAAACAGTGTCATCATAACATACGCGTTCTCTCGGGCCTACAATTACAAATAAGAAACAAAAGAACAAACCCTGATTGCTTTTCTCTACTAATATGTCAGTCAGATCAATTATTTGGCCATTTTGAGTTAATCATGATGGAAGATTCTTCTGCACGCATCAGTTTCAATACGACTACCTTCTTGGTGTAATGTGCACATTTTATGTTTTCAAATATTTAAGTGAATTCTAAGTTAATATTGTGTAGAATAAATGTTCACTTATTTTCAAAAATGTTGGGTGTGCTTCTTTTGGTATCATTGCATTGTATTGTTGACCTCGTCTCGGCCCCTAAAAAAACCATTTTGATTACTACTCTTTCCTGAATAGAAGGTCACACATTCAAGCAGAAGTTTATGTAATGCAATCAATCTGTAATGTAGATTATATTAGAAAAGCATGACATTTAAGTATTATAAGCTTGCTGAATCAACTGTCAGGTTACAGACATTCAACATCTCACATTTAACTTCAGCAGAACACATTTACATTAAAGCACACAGCAATACCACAAACTCACCAGGGCAAGCTCCATTGCGGATGAAGAGGAGGATGATGAAGCTTGCACAGAGGAAGAGCTCAACTCCCTCCTTTTGATCTCTTCTATGGCCGTCGTGATGTCTTCTTACCCGTCAAAGATTCCAGACTGCATGAAGGAGAAATTAATGTAATACCCAACCTGATAAATTAAATATCCACTGCTAATTTCACACAAAACCAAGCACATATTAATCAAGACAGAATCAAATACAGAATCAACTAGAGTGACGTGTATTAAAGCATCTAAATAAAATAAGAGGCTGTCAGACAGATTTAAGTTATATTTAATAATTACCTGTCTGTTAAGGACCGAAGAGAAACAGTGAATGAGGACTGATCTTCATCATGATTCTCGCTCTTTCTGTCACTACACAGCTGTCAACAGTACAAAGGAGAAGGCCGACGAATTTACACACAGAAACCACCATTTCATTAATGAAATCTTACATAAACATGGAGAAATTAGCCGCACACCACAGAAATAAATGTAAAATGAATACAAACTAGGCTACTAAGTCAGATCGGACTGAAAGCTAATGCTAATTCTTCTGACCAAGCATAACGCGTTTCAAACAATCGGCAACGGCTAACAACGCATCATATGCTGCTTTCTTCTGTTTAAAACACAAAACTGACAATATACACAACGAAAATATTGGAAATAGGGTGGTGCAACACAGGTCAGCTGGTTTCTGTCAGTTAGCCGGTAATGCTAACAGTCCCCGTTCACTCCATCATAATCAAACAACTTTAACTTACATTCAATAGTTCTGTTTGTCGATGTCTAAAACTGCGTAATTTCCTTTCAAGCAATCAATACATGTTACAGGGCTGCTAAACTGCAGGTGAAACAGCAGTCGTGCGTAGGTTACACAAGTTTTCAATATCACATTGCTCCGCGGAGATCGTGATCTGAGAGTTTGGAGTTACGCTGTACGCTCGCGCAAGAAAGTTCTGCGCTGTTTGCGTAACGCCTGCGTAATGTTTGCGTAGTCGCCACTCCAGAACAACGGGCAAGAACCGGTTTCAGCTCGATTATTCCAGCGGTGCCGGTGTCACACGTGCTTCGGCTAGAGACACTTGATGCGTGAGCCGCGATGCCTCCCACTGGAATATTGAGGTATATGTGTTCCCATCTCTTACAAAGTGACTCATTGAAAGGGATAGTTCACCCCCAATTAAAAATAGTGTCATAATTTACTCACCCTCAAGTTGTTCTGTGTGAAATGTTCTCATTTTTTTATTAAAAATTTATTCACACAGGTTTGGAACAACTTGACAGATTTTCACTTTTGGGTGAACTATGCCTTTAACAATGCTTTAATCTCTTATTTGTAATACATTTAACAAAACTGAATTATGCATCATTTTGGAATTAAAGTCGTGGTTAAAATAGAGATTTAAATAGTTTGCCCTCTAATATTACCAGACTGAACTTTATTACTATATTTGTATTTATTGGTTGAGTCTTAGTCTATATATATATAAATAAAATCCAGTTTAATTTGGCCAAACTCTGAAGTACATTCATTCACAAATTTAATATAGTAGTATATTCATTACTGGTGTTTTTCATCTCATGGATGAGTCATTCTAAGGGTTTTAACCTACACAGCACAGAACTTTAACCATTAGTTCACTGCATTCATTAAGAAAACTCTTTGAACCAGTTACCAAAATCAATATCTTTAATGCAATGTGTTTGGAGAATTATTAGGGGTAAAATTGAGTACAAAAGACAAAGCTTTAATCAAAAGCAATGAAATCATGTGACATTAAAAGTGAGGAAAATAATTTCAATTGTTCCCAATACAGTCAGTCCACTACAATTTCACTGGAAGTTTGACAATTTAGCCTATAGGTCTATCACATCTGTTACAAACATACAGAAAAAGGGGGAGTATAATGCTAGCAAAAATACTGTATGAGAGAGGCATGTTAGCAAATGCACTTGAAAAGTACCAAAAATAAGAAGTTGACAAATACAAATTATTTTTTACACACCCACCACCTAAAGTGTGAACTTCAAAACATCATGCAATAATTAAAAAAAATTAAAATAACTTGCAAATAGTTCATAATAATGTGGCATACAAGTCCTGAGTGAGAACTCACAAAAACAATATTTATGTAATTAAGGCAAACAGTCTTAATTTTAAACCATGAGGTGGAAAAGTGACAGTGAAATAATTAGAAAAAGGCTTAATTGGTGCTGAAGTGCTCTTGAAACAAAACGGCTGGAAGATGAATCTCTCTTTGGTTGATGGGTAATATCTTGCAAATCTTGGATTACGTAATATTACAAAAGGACATTTCTTCCCATTTTCAATTATAAAAATTTCCAAACATTTAATTTACCTTGTAAATGGATAAATACTCCCATGTAAAATATAAATAGCCAATATTTATTCAAGGCATTTCAAGGCAGTTATCAACAGGGTAAAACAGATTAGGCCAAATGAACAGTTGCAGTCTCATTGGAAAGTTAAATGGCTTTTTTTTTTTATCTTGAATGCAAATTTAGTCTAATAGCTCAGATAATTGTTTGGCCCAAAAACTGCTTTAAAACATTGAAAATTGCAGTGAAACCCCCATTAATGATACAATTGCCTTCAGAGCATTCAAAAAATCATTTAGACAGACAAGACAAGCGTGGAGGAAAATAGCTCATCTGGTACACCACTGGGCTCAGCTTTCATACACTGAAATTTACTCAGGAGTTGGCTCTGATCCCTCACTTTTCAGATCGTTCTCCTCATCACTTTCCACACCAGCGCGTCCAACTGCACGGCGTACGTTGACAGTGAAATCTCCTCGCCTGGAGAAGACATACGTTTTATATAAACACTAAATATGTGGCATAGAAAAGTACAAATGTTTCAGACGGATTTGTCAGTAAGTTTTAAAAGTGATGTATGCAGAGAAATGATACCATGACTATCACGAAGCAGCGGATTACACACCTGAGTTTGTTCTTTAGGGTGCTGACCTCTCGGTTCATAGCATTAGCAGACTCAGTGGCATCTTCCAGCTCTCTCTGCATCTTCCTGCGGGAGGCATTAGCTCGAGCTGCTTCCTCCTCGGTCTCCTCTAGCTGCCTCTTCAACTGCTTCATACGAGTGTTCAGCTTCTCAGACTGACAGAGGAAGATTTCATTATGAACTGCACTCAAAATACAAGGTTACCTTACCACGATACTTACATTTCAGATAAAGACGACAATGGCAACAAAACGGACATGGAATTTAAATTTACTGTACAGTTTATTTTTATCAAATCACCATTTGAGAAATTTCCTCTTAAGATCAAATGAAGATCATCCCTTGGCTTTGAACTAGTTTGAACAAGCTTATTGCATTTTAAATGCAGTCCAAAACCCACCTCATTTTTGAATTGATCAGCACTGCGCCTCTCATCCTCAACCTGCAGTAACAGCTCTTTGAGTTTCTTCTCCACACGTCGCACCTGTTTAGTGGACTGCTGCCTCTCCCTGAAGAGTTGAGCACAGAGACATAGAAGTGTCACTGAGGAAGGTTATTAACAAAGACCTTTTACTGGGGAAATTGAGGTGCTCTATAGTCTATACTATAGCGGATATCCATGTAGTATCCCAGTCCCTGTGGAGTATGAAAGTTGCTTCTAATAATCTACACAAACCATCTCTACCATTACTCACTTCATCTCAATATCCAACTGCTCTTCGAGCTGTGGGATCTTGGCCTCCAGTGCAGCAATGGTGGACTTGTACTTGCTCTTTACAGCCACTTCCAACTCCTGAAGCTTCTGCTTTAGGTCCTTGTTCTGGCGGTCCAGCTGAGAGCGCAAACCCTCCAGACGCTGGCTATTACCACGCTCTGCAGTCAACTCCACTGTAACCTGTTCAGCCTGTGGTTCAAATTAAATAAAGCCATTAGCAGCAGAGCATCATGATGAACATATGATAGCTGAAATTGGGAACACGTTGGATGAGAGCATCTCATTAAGCTCCAAGTACTCTACCTGCAGTGTTGCTTTCTTCAGTCGATCATTGACCAGCTCCACGTTGAGATGTTCTTCCTCAAGTTCCTCCTCAAGCTGAGCAATACGTGCCTCAATTCTCCTCCTCTCGTCGCTGCTCAGTGAGCTGACAGAGAGAGAAAGAAAAAGCACATTTAAAACTACTCAACACTAAGATACCCAATATAATTTGATCTTCTAGGACTAACTGTTTGGTGCATGATACCCTACCAGACAACACATCACAATAGCAGCAGGTAACTCACTTCTTGGAATTCTGGCTATTGATCTCATCCTGTAGCTCATCTCGTTCTTGCTGAATTTGTCTCTTTGCTCTGTCAGCAGCAGCCAGATCCTACAGAGATAAAAAGGGAAACATTTACCACTTGCCTAATTCTTCCATAAAGAATCCTTTCAGTTTAAACGAACACTCAAATTTACCCTAGAATTCATTTCTAGTTGCAGTACAATTCTGATCCAAACTGAAAAAGTACAAGACAAACCTCATGTAGCTGAATGATCTCAGCCTCCATGCTCTTGATCTTGCGCTCGTTTTCTTTGGCCTGGTTAAGAACTTCGTCTCTGGATAGACGCAGTTCCTCAAACTCTCTCATCTGTTCTTTCATCTGGGCCTGCAAAACAAAAGAGGGAATGACACAGATACCATGTCAGAGTCATGAAGGTCATGCATTAAATGTTTATGTACTCCAATTGCAATTTTATTCATCAGGCAAAAGTAGAGACCAAAAATCCCCACCAATTTAATACAAAAGTAATGCCCGTGCAGAATGTGTGCGTGTAGTTTCTTACCTGTAGTTTCTTGAGCTGTTTGAGGGCCTCATCTCGAGCCTTGTTGGAAGAGTCGATCTGAGCAGCCAACTCTGACAGATCCAGCTCAAGCTTCTTGCGCACAGATACGGCCTGAACCCGCTGTTTCCGCTCATCCTCAAGCTCCATCTCCATCTCACGCACCTTACATATTCAATTACAATATCAGTAGTTTTTGTGCATTATTTCCCAGGTACCCAACATTTATCTCAGATTAACATTGTTCTGCATTGGGCAGGTGAGCACATACCTGTTTGACTAGCTGCTTCCGTTTCTCCTCACCCTGCTCATCTCTGGCCTGCAGGTCTCGGTCAAACTGAGCCTTCATGGCCTGCATGTTGACCTCCAGACGCAGCTTGGCATCTTCCGTGAGCTGCAGTTCATCCTCCAACTCCTCTAGCTGAGTCTTCATTTCCTCTAACTGCTGTTCCATTCCTCGCTTGGCCCGCTCAAGCTCATGCACCTTAAAACAAAAGAACAAAAGTTTGAGCACAACTAAGATAAGTGGTAAGAATTAATGTCCTTTTTAGCAAATTGTTGCCAAAGTGCACCGGATGAGTGCTATATTTGCACACCAGTCAAACATAATGAATCTTACCTCATGCAAATTAAAAATAAATAAACATTCTGGTTTTACCACAATGAGCTAGACCTTCAGACTATACATTTTATTTTAAATGCAAGGCGGAAGACTTTAAAGATTTCATAATTCACTTACAAAATCCTCAAGGATTAATTACATATTTAAACTTTAATTTAACAGATGCTTTGGTTATATCTTGGCTTGTAGACATTAGCTCTGTTCCAAAACAGTTAGCATGCTCTAAAGCCATTTTTTACTCTTGAATAAATTAACAGTTGAACCATTTGAATAAGTCGTTTTTTGGTATTGAAAGAAATGTACTTATTTCATTCTCAACCTGCCTTCACTGCTGTAGATTGACCAAAAGACTTTAGATCTTCAATGTCTAGTCTAGCAGCTTTGGGTTTTGGAACAGAGCTGTGGTCTTAAGGTCCCCCTGTGGTAAAAATCAACCTTTTAACGTTGTTTATATGTCTATGTGGTGTTTTCAATATGCTTTAAGACAAACCATGTGCAAATTCATAAGGTCAACAACACCATTGAGTATTTTCTCTTTAAAACTGCAGTGAACCAAAGACAGTCTCAAACATGGTTTGAAATCGCTGGTGTTTCTGACGTCACAAACTACCTCGTAACCAATCACGTCAACGTGTGATCGTCAATGAGTGAATCTCTGAGCTGCTGTGAGTGGAGGCGGGGCTAATTTGCATATTCATAGAACCACATATACTAAATGAGGCAAGGGTGTAGTTCCATTCAAGCAATTTTAAGGCATGAAAAAAATAAAATGAAAGAAACTTTTAAATGTGTCATTTTGGTGATCAAGGATGAGTTAAGGGATCAAATTGACTACAGGGGGACTTTAACACACATTCTAGACATGTAATGCTTGTGTTTCACATACACTCTTGCCAGCGTCATCCTTGGATGACATCAGGTCCTCCATCTCAGTTCTGAGCTGCTTGTTGACCCGCTCCAGTTCGTCCTTCAAATCAGTAATGGCCTCCAGCTCTCGGATCAGAGTCAGAGTTCTGGTCTCCTTCTCACGGGCCTCTGCCTCAGCACGATCCCTTTCCTCAGCGTACTTCAGAGAGATATTCTTCTCCTCCGCCAGCATCTGCACAAATTGACGTATTTTATCACAAAGGACTGCTAGAGTGTGAAGGTGATCAAAAATGATTTCATTACACTATTTTAAGATCTTTGTTACACTGTAATTATACATTTAAGTATTGAGTAATAAGTAACATGTACAGACATTAGGGTTAGTTGCATGAAATTATGCATAATTTATAGTTATTACTATAGTTACTGCATGTAACAATGACACTAAAATAAGGAGTTACCAATTATTATTTTTATAACTTGCAGAAAACACCCAGAGTATCAACATTTGAAATACCCTATGACACGTTCATAAATACATTTCTGCTCTATTTACAGTATAATACTGTAAATGCTGTTCTCTACCTGGTCAAACTTTTTCTGCTTGCGTTCCAGCTCCTGAACGGTCTGACGCAGATGATCTTGGTCTACCAGGACATCATCTAGCTCCCGCTGTAGACGGGTCTTTGTCTTCTCCAGTTTATCGTAGCCAGCATTCCTCTCCTCCAGCTGCTGCATGATGCCTTCCACCTCTCTCTGCAATTTCTTTTTCCCATCCTCCAAGCTCTCCAGGCTTTGGGCCTCTTGCTCAACCTTTTTCTTCATCTCTGCTAACTGTAACAAAACCAAAAAAACAGAATAACATTTCTAATCTAAAAATCTAAGTGGAAGAAGAAAGTTCTCCAACACAAACTGGTCCTAGGCCAGCATTATCATCCACCAGAACGTGTCCACCGACTCAAGGGCACACACACCTGAGCTTGAGCAGTGTACAGCTGCTTCTCAACATTTTTCTTGCTCTCCTCTTCCTCCTCCAGCATCTCTTTCAGGTTGTTCTGTTCATCCTCCATTTGCCGAAGACGAGTAGAGAGCGCAAGCTTCTGCCTGGTCTCCTCCTCCAACAACGCCTAACCACATAGGAAAACAATATAAACCAATTCAGAATGAAGTCTTATTTTTACCTGCAACCTCTTTGAGTGGCCCAACATTTATTTTAGGGCAAGCAGGAACTACTTGTGACCAACAGTACAATCACTCAGAAAGCTCCAGTGATAAGTGTCTGTGAATGATGCACTATAGCAGGGGTCGGCAAGTAACTTTGGCCGCGGGCCAATATTTTTTTTAGCCAGTAGATGGCGGGCCAGCTACACGGAGTAGGCCTATGGATACAAATTAAATACTCTTATATAGGCCTATAATTGTGGAATGTGATGTGTCCGTCACTGTCAGTGGATCATCATTCATTCAATCTTTTTTTTTCAAATTAAAACCAAAAATAAAAAGATGAAAAACGACTTGTTTTTCCATTATTTCCTGAACTGAAATGAAAAAAACAAATAAGGACGGGTTTTCTGATTTTCTGATTGTGCTCAGATCAAGAATAGAAAAAATGTATTACTGGATTAGACAAATTTTGATTTAAAATGTTTTATTTAACACCTTATGCATATATCAAGGAAATCATTTTAAACAGATCAAGTACTATTGTGGTAACAGATTACAGCCATTTTAATAAAGGTGTGAATAGCAATCATGCCTCATTCCGTACAGTCCGACTTTTGAACTTTATTCCTTTTTTTTATTATTTATTCGGGGACACACACATACACACCTAAGGTTTAAGGAGGTCTGCGCGGGACTGTTTTTTTTTCCATCCCGCTCCCACAAGGTTCTATTCAGCAACTGCTTAAAATATACTCGTGTTCACCCGCATTATTTCCCGACCTGACGGGTCCACAAAATTTAGATCTCGTTTCCATAATCTCACATTCAAATGTCTCTAACGGAAAGGAGATTAAGTAGCCTATAATAATTATAAATGCTATACAAAAATTGTGTTCGTGTCAATATAAATAGTAGGCTATTTTAACATTGTACTGTCAGCAGAGAAAAAAAATGCCACAGAAAAAAAAAGAAATATAAATAACATAAATTAAATAGGACAAAGCCTATCACTCAAATTTCTAAGCAACATAAACGAAAATCATATTGCCCTACTGACGAAATGAAGTAGGCTATTTTCTGCCGAACTATTTCAAACATCCTTGCAAAAAAAGAATGTTGTTGACTGACAATGGTTTCAGTACCAAACAGCTCCTCAGAGATAGGTGTACAGGCGGTCAGAATTAAGTGCGGATACGCTGTCAAAAGATGTCGGGAGTACGAGTGGGCTATTGTCAGTCAGACCGCCCGCTCCGTCCAAAGTACACCAGAGTTCTGACCGCTAACGTCTTTTGACGCGCGAATGGACACAAAGTGGTCAAGCGTATAACTAGACGCGGCAGGCGCGAATTTGACGCGCTATTCGCGTCCGGTGGGAACGCACAGTTATACTTTAAAATGTTATCCCGCGCCGCATGATTCCCTATGGGCGTTCCACACAGTATGCGGCGGTGAAATCGACTACGGCTTTTCTCAAGTAGTGGAAGAGTTTTGTGCAGCATTTAGGACTACCAAAATAATCCGGCGGGCCAGAAAATATTGCTGGCGGGCCAGTTTTGGCCCGCGGGCCGCCAGTTGCCGTTCCCTGCACTATAGTGTATGACCAAGTTGTACCTGCGCGTCTTTAAGTTGAGATTCAACAGTAGAACAATCTTTGGCAGCTTTGATGGATTTGCTCTCCACCTTGCTTAGGGTTCCCTGAAGAGCATCAAGCTCCACCTAAACATAAAAAAAATATATATTATAATTATATTGTATTGTGTGCATTAAAGTAGGCACAAGTTTGCTCCAAAGTATAAAAATCTCCCGTCTGAGATCCATTTAATGTATAATTGCAAATTGTAGTCTCAATACCTGCATTTTAGCCACTTTATCAGCCAGTTCCTGTTTCTGTCTCTCACTCTCTACGTGTTTGACTTGCAGCTCCTGGAGCTGTGATTCAGCTTTCTTCCTGCGGTGCTCAGACTCATTTTTACCTTGGGACAATGACTGAAGTTCAATCTGAAGCTCATTGCGTTCACTCTCCAGAGCCTGTTTAGCTTTTTCCACAGATGCTTTATTCTGAGGGACACAACAGTGAGTGTTAGTTAACACTTTTCTTGAAAGTTTACTTTTGTGGGTGGAAAGAAAATGTACACTTCTCAGAGACACTAAAGTTGTAATAATTGCAGCACCTTTTTAAATGAGACAATCAAAAGATCAGCACATTTTTTGCAAGATTTCCATTCCCTAATTATTAAAGCAGCACCATTAAAACCCATCAATGCTTTAGGAGAGGCACATGGTCTCACCCTCTTGGACTGTTCAAGCTGTTCATTGAGCTCCTCAAAGGCCTGGTTGTGTTTCTGTCGCACTTCACCTAGCATCTGTTCATGTGAACGAGCCTCATCTTCCAGAGTCTTCTTCAGCAGAGTCACTTCAGTCTCTCTCTTTGCCCTTCAGACAGGAAGAAAAGCATTTTTATCTTTGTTTTATATTTGTATCTTTGGAAATGAAGAAACAAGTTGTTGCAAAAAATCTCAAAGAAATCAAGCCCAGTCAGTTTTCCTCATGGCTGACCTGAGTTCTTGCTGAGCCGCAGTAGAGTCCAGGGTGTCCTCAAGTTCTGTCTTCAGAGCTTCCAGCTCCTCTCCCAGATCCCTGCGGTGTTTCTCGGCTTTAGCACGGGCAGCTTTCTCCAGCTCCAGATCTTCCTGCAACTCTGAGAGCTGGGCCTCAAGCTCACGAATGTTTTTCTGGGCAGCGTTCTTCAGAGCAGCTTCCTCTTCAATCCTACAACAAAAAATAAATTACAAAATGTAGCTAGAGCAAAAACCCAATTAAGGTAAAAAGTGTTAAGACATAGAAGTGGAAGTGAGGGACAGTTAAATGAAAATCTCAAATTACAGCGAACATTAACGTTTCACTCACCTTGCGAGTGCAGCCTGGAGCTCTTCCTCTTTCTTGGCCAGCTGGGCGCGGAGCTCTGCAATCTGAGCCTGCAGCTCTGCGATCTGATCATGCAGGTCTGTGGAGTCGCCCTCCAGCTTTCGCCTGTTCTTCTCCAACTCTTGCCTCGTCTTCTCTTCCTTCCTTAAACGATCTGAGAATGTGAAGGAGAGATGTGAACAATTAAGATGTATGAGACGTAGCAAAGAGAGCACTGCAACAATTCTTTGTTGCTGCAAATACAGCAATAAAGAGATATCATACTCAAGTTTGTGTCATCCGCATTCTTGGGCTGGCTTTAGACGTGTGTGTTTTCAAAATCCTGCTTCATAATTATTTGAGGGTCGTGAATATATACTTACCCTCCAGGTCAGTAATCATTGCCTCATGTTTGTTCTTGAGTTTCTGCAAACTCTTGGATTTCTCTTCCTCTTCAGCCAGGTTAGTGGTGAACTCCGAGACTCTCTCCTCCAGCTGCTTTTTCTCCTGTAAGATCAGATACCCGCATACAACCATCACTATCAGGACAAGCAGCACTAAATAGTTTTTGCAGCAGATTATGCAGTCATGCAGGCAGGTAGAAGAGGTGAACCGTTTCCACGTGTAGTAAAAACACTTTCAGGAGAAAGATATTGTAGTAGTTAAATACTACTTCAACATTTGTGTAGCATTAATTGAATTGTTCGGGGCAAAAATATCACAAAACCATATTTTGATTCTCCCAATTTCTGAAATGTGGACTTGAAACTACTTCATTGTTGATTTATGTAAAGGCAGAACACATTCTTGTCAGACCTTGGCAAGTTTGGCGTTTTGGTCATCAATAATCATAATGTCCTCCTCAATCTTCTTCAGCTTGGAATCCATGGTGACTTTCTCCAATTGCAGCTTCTGTCTGGCAGCCTCTTCTTCATCCAGTTGCTGCTCCAGATCCTGAGAAAGGATTTTAGGTTCTTCGATTACAATTGAACACAAATCAACTAATATTGTATGAAGCTCTAAACAGACATTAAGAGTTTGTATTCGGGAGGTCAATTTCATTCATCAAACTTCTCACCGAAATGTTCTGTTGCATCTTCTTCTTCTCCGTATGAAACTGTGTGACTCTCTCCTCCTCTTCCTCCAAGCGGGACTCCAGGTCATGCAGGACATCCTCCAGCTCATGCAGGCGTGTAGCAAGACGTGCCCTCATCTCTTCAGCCTCTTGACACAGTTCGGTCTCTGCCTGCAACTGCTCCTGGAGAGCCATCTTCTCTGCATTTAACTGTTACAGGGAATAACAATGATACGTTTATGGACACCAAGAGAGAATAAAGAGTCATCTTGTAGTGAAAAAAAAAAAAAAAAAAAACCCACCACCATACATACCTGTTGTTGTTTGGTCTCAAACTCCTTCAGTTGGTCTTCAGCCTGCTGCTGTCTCTCCTTCATCTTGACCAACTCTTCCTCCCTAGCGACCATTTTCTCTTCTTCTCTGGTCACCTGCAGTAAAGGCTTTACCTGAAGAAAGAAAAGTGGAGACATTGCTTTTAGATCTCTGGTTGACCTCTAATAAGCATACAGATTTTTGAACCTATATGTGTACCTTGGTAAAGAGTCGCCACCAATGCCAATTTCTGAGTTTCAAATAGGCTGCACAGTTCCTCTGGATCACCCTCATGGCATTCAGCTGCTGCTGCCTCTTAGCAAAGGCTCTATGTAAAACAAACCTTAAGTTGTCAGTCTAACAGTCCTGTTTAAATTAACACCTCAGACATCTCCAATCATACAAGACAACCTTTCAGAGTCATTTAGAAATTATCAGCCAAGGTTGTAATCACAGACCATCATTTTTAGTGCTTCAAATCTCTATTAGCTGTGGTGTCCTGGAAAACTGATCTGTATAAATGTATACATTCAAATACATCTACCTCCTAGCAACATAGCCTCTACACCAGGCCTGGAAGGTGATGATGACATCAGTGATCTTCATATCTCGCTCCTCTTCCAGGTGGGCAAGAACGCCAGCCCTGAAGAACACTTTACTTTGACCTATACGGTACAAGTTCGAATCCAGCTCCAGAGCCTTGATCTGGGAGAGAAAATACAATACATTTTTAAACAATAAAGGATCACTTATCTTAGAGTTATATAATGGTGTGCATCAACTCTTACCATGCGGACACAGGCCTGCTTCCCATCCATAAAGCCCTTGGGGATGGCATTTGGCGTGAGGATCTCGTATCTGAAATTACATTTGGGAAAAATTATTTAGAGACTAGAAGGAATAAGATGATTCAAGAAGTCTATAGATACTAAAGTCAAGCCCTGCATTCTGGGTATGCATAATTCACTGCTACGTAGTATAAAAGCAGTACTACGTCAGACAAGCAGTTCAAATACTCAACATTCATGATAATCCAAAATACCTTTGTCTGAACTCTTGGAAGACAATGCGGTTGGGGAACCCTTGTCTACAGATCCGAATTCCTTCTAGAACTCCATTACATCTTAGTTGTTCTAGAACCAGGTTGTGTGCCAATTTACCAGCCTAGAAGAGAAGAGCAGTGACTTAATTGTTAGAGGCCACAAAAGATGCATGAACCACCTGGCTATACAAATGTTTTGAGGATGGGATGGGGTGTAAAGTTTCTCTTCACACCTTCTTCTCATGGTTGGGGATTATGCATCGGACAAAGTTAGGATTGGTATTTCTGAGGGTGGTCATCAGATTTGTTAGCTGCTCTTTGTACAGTTGTCCTACTGTACGGAACATTCCCTTACGAGTCTTGACGGCTCCATGCAATGATTCAGCCATTCCAGCTACCTTGTCTAATCCCACAATTCGGTCCACTGATGAAAAAAAATAAAAACGCATTATGCAGGAACCAACACAATAGTCTTTAAGATGACTTTTCATGTTTAATTGTGGAGTCTTTTAGTGTCCAGGATGAACAGTAGCAGACAACCTGCGTATTACACACTGGCAGAATCAGACTCGCTTTTCTCTATGACGACCTAAAAGCCTGACCAACAAAAGCTCAATGCAGCAGGTGGATTGTCGTCAAAACTTTAGACATTAGTGACATCTGAAATACTCAAATTAACATTCCTTAAATCAATCTAATGGTTAGTCATCTGCAGTCTCCTACCATCTTTCCAGAGCTCAGACACAAACTTGTCCACTGACTGGTTAAGCAGAGTTGCCACATTGTCATTCAGAGGGTCCATGTTTTTCATTAGCCATTCAGTAGCCTTGTAATCAACCTGTGAAGGACCAGACATATACATAAATGATACACTTAAAATAAAAATTCTCCTCTTCAACCCTATTCAGATGGGATTAGATTTAAATGTTGAGGGAAATATAATGTTCTAGAGTTTGTAAATGTCTAAATAAATTCACGTTTCATACTGTGCTTTATAATATTGTGATGCCTGAACTCAGTTGCCAACCTCAGCAATTTCCACAGACATTGCTTACCAAATATGACTTCATGATAAATATTACAGACGTCCACAATATCACTTTACAAACATATGAAGCTAATCCCAGTATTTAAGACACACAAGAGCTCTTACTTTGCCAGCATAGTGAATGATACAGAAGTCAGCATCATCTTTGAGCTTCTTGGGCTTTTGAAATTTTGGGTTGTTGCCCAGTTCCTGGACTACTTTCTCCACAAAGGATTTGTCTGTGGCTTTGGGAAACCAGCACTCCTCATCCAACAGAGCCAGGATTCCTGGAGGACCATTCTGATGGAAAAAAAGAGAGAGAGACACCAAGGAATAGTTTTTTTTTTTATTATTTATTTTTAAATCAAGGCATGCAGGAGGGTCTAAAAAAAACAAAAACAAATTCTACATAGTTTGAAGAGAAAAGAATAAACATACAGGCTTCTCAATGAGTTCAATGCAGGGCTGCAGGTCAAGACCGAAGTCGATGAAGCTCCATTCAATGCCTTCACGCTGGTACTCCTCCTGCTCCAGGATGAACATGGTGTGGTTGAACAGCTGCTGAAGCTTCTCGTTGGTGTAGTTGATGCAGAGCTGCTCAAATGAGTTCAGCTACAAAGAGAAAAAGAGTTAATCAAAATGGCCAATTATAAATCGAGACAAATTTTTTGTTTTTCCTCACAACACTTTCACACCTCGAAGATCTCAAATCCAGCGATATCCAGGATTCCGATAAAAGAAGCACCCTGACGCTTGGTCTTGTCTAAAGCTTTGTTGATACGCATAACCAACCAGCGAAACAGTCTCTCATACGTGGCTTTGGCCAGGGCCTCCACTGCAAACTCAGCCTGTTCCTGAGTCTGAGCCTTCTGAACGCAATCACGGCCCACTTTGATGCGTGGTGTGAGAATGGCACGTGTGAAATCGGTCACATTCATGCCCAAGAGATGGGACACCTTTTGGGCAGCTGATAAAAAGAAAAGAAAAAAAGAGACATTTAGAGCTCAGAAAAAAAGGTTTGATTCCTGTCTAGAATAAGCAATATGAATAACAGAATGTGCATTCTGCCATTTTTTTGTGCAAATACAAGTACTGGTAATGAAATGAACTTGGGACTAATTTGTAGAGCAAGTTAATGAAGAAAGTGAGACCTGTGTCATCGGGCATGGAGGCTTGGTCAGAGTTGCGTTCCTTCTTAAAACTCATGTTTCCGAGCTGCAGCACAGCAGACACCACCTTCAAAAGACCTGGGACACATTGACAGAAAATACATTACATTTCCTCAGACATGAGGCAACAACACATCACCCTTCAATAAGTTAAACCCCAAACTTAGAGTTCAGTCAAAATACTACAATAGCTATACAGAATAGTTCTCAGCATGAGAAACTGGTGAACTTTCACTCGATTCATGAAAGACATCACAACTTTAGGTGATTAAAGGGGTCATGAACTGGCTTTAAAAAAAAAAAATATATATATATAATAAATAAAATATATCTAGGCACAGCTCAGCTTTTATGGGCATGCCGCATGGAAGACTTGGAAGTAAACGCCCACTGCTATGATTGGATAACAGTTTTGCATATTATAATGAGTTTCATGTAATGTAGTAATCATGTAATGCGCAAATCGGTTAGATTTCTCAGTTAATCACCCCCTTTAAACACACTGTAGAGTGATTACGGATGAAAGTGCCTTTGAGTCTCTATACCTGTCTGCTCCTCCTCAGGGATGCCCATAATCCTGAAGGCATCTATGGTTTCAGCAAACAGTTCTTTATCCTGTTGTCCAGTGATAGTTACATTTCCATTCGACAGGAAACGGTACTTATTGTAGTCCTCTAGGCACACCTCAGCTGTAGAGTAGAGAACAAACTTTATAAACTTTCCTTTAGTCCTAGAGCATACTACACTGTCACATGGGTATTCAGCATTAAATTCACATTAAGAAAAGATTTGTGTGTTAATTTTAACAAAAAGTTGGCCCTAACATGGCATATATGATTTTAAAGAATTCATAGCTTAAATTTGTTCATTGCATGAAATGGTCCTCACCACGCAATTTGTCTCCTGCTCCTGATAGCAAGTAATAGAAAATATGGAAGGCCCGCTCATCTTTGGCCTGCCTGATCGCACGAGACTTCTCTAACAGATCTGAAAAACGCTTGTTAGGGGATTAACAGAATAAGTCAAACACATTCTGCAAGAGCCCTTTAAAATGGCAACAAGCTAACAATACACATTTCAGTTTCCTAAGTGGTGGTTCAGTCAATAAAAAGGATACAGGTCTCAATATTGGCTCCAACGATGTAACCATTGACATCGAAGTTGATCCTGATAAACTTTCCCTGTGAATAACAAGCTCATATTGATTCATGTCGAAGTTTAGTGGGACCCTTTAAAAAGGAGTCAATTGGATTGGTCTGTGCACACTTACAAATCGAGATGAATTATCGTTCTTCACTGTCTTGGCATTGCCAAAGGCCTCAAGAATTGGGTTTGCCTGTAGCAATTGTTTTTCCAACTCACCCTGGCAGACAAATAGTTGATAAAAGGGGATGAGCGCATTTAAAGTTACAACTCACAAAAGTTACAACTCACAATTTCAGGAACTAATAGACCATTAGTGAAACAAAGACAACATCTTGAAACAAAGGTACCAAACCATCAATACACAGCAGACCAAGATCACAGATTTGCAAGTGAAAGCTTTGCCGGACTACTGATTTTTGCAGGCGAGTACATTCTTCCACTACATTTATAATGCTAAAAAAACCATACGTGCATTAAACTGTTCTACACCAGTGTTAGAATATGCATTAGCCGAAGCAGTTACGAGACTTTGCAACATAACACCATATAATTAAGCCTGCAGAAAACCAGAGTCGCATGACCAGAAAAGTGGGTGTATACAGCAGGAAAAGTGAAAGATGGTATGGTTGAACTCACATGTGAGAGGGCGACACTGCTCTGCAGGATTATAGAGAAAGAGAGAAAGTCTCAAAATATGGACACAAAAATGAAGGGGGACTCAAACTTAAAACATTTCCAACCATATGGGGCAACATTCAACAATTGGATGCTTGCAGTTTTTAAATAAAAAGGGCTTAGTGTATTATAAACCATGAACAAATATGCAGGATTGCAGGTATTCACAAAGTCATTAGAGATCCCGTGGGAACAGGTCTAGGCCTGATACAGGAATGTGAAAACACAGAATTCTGACTTCCTTGTACAAATGACAGAGAGAAGAGTATTAAACCCCTGTGGGAGGAAGACAAAAAAAAAAAAAAAAAAAAAAAAGAGACAAAAAAGAGGATGAATAGGAAGAGATAAAACTGACATCAACAAAACATTTACAACAAAGGGAGCTGGAGACAGAATAGCTGATATTAAAAATGGATGTGGTCATTTATGAGCAGCTCTGACATGACAATCAGCACTCGTCTTATCTGGCGGTTGTGCACACGAATCAACATTCACTTGTGATGACTGTTTTCCATGACTGAATTCATGTAAATGTTAATGTGCACAAAATATTTGAGTGGAGGGTAAGATGGGGGAATGAAGCAGGACGGATTCAAACCTGAATAATGTTAATACACAACTCTTGTATGTTGTGAGCACATGCAACACCCGCTGTGCCACAACCCTGAAAAAAAAAAAAAAAAAAATCTTGTACTCACTTGATCTTTCTTTGTTTTGAAGGATGATGCTACATGAGCAAGGTACTGAATGACTTTTTTGGTGTTTTCAGTTTTTCCAGCACCAGATTCACCCCTGGGGAATAATTTAATTAAAGTTTAAAAGAAGCTACAATGCTGGCCATTTTAATACTATTTTGTTACTGGTATATCACAAGTGCCAAGTCAAGCTTACGTGCACAATATGGACTGATCCTCACGATCTAAAAAAAGAGAAAAAAAGAGAAATCAATTAACAGTGCTCCATCACATGAACAGAAGTGCCATTTTGGCCTGAATAATAGTGTCACACAGGGATTGTTCTCACCCTGCATCATACTCCTGTAGGCCGTATCTGTGATGGCGTAGATATGAGGGGGCATCTCATGCCTCTTCTTGCCTTTGTACATATCTACGATCTCCTCCGTGTAGATGGGCAGATGCTTATACGGGTTTATTACCACACAGAAGAGCCCAGAGTATGTCTGAAACAATGATTTACACATGCCATTCGTCACAAAAAGCACATTCATTTCAAGCCGTTTGACTAATCTTGACAGATTCTCACTCTTTATAAACTAACCAATTAGGAACTACAAATATCTTGGCATTAGATGATTCTCATGGTTTAATTGCAACTACATGAAACATAATTGTGCATTTTCTATATTAGTTTTCTGCACTGTCAAAGTGTTCATTTGTCAACCTACACTTACTTACAATCTTCGAAAAATCCCTTTTTACAAACACTATTGGAGTACGTTTTACGAGAAAATAATATTTTAGTCTTTCAAAATGTCACATTTGATTCAATGTTACTTGCAGTTTCTTTGCTAGTAAATTTCACAAATTACAATTTCTGAGTGAAAATTGTTTCAAAGTTAAACTATTCTTTGATGCATCAGAACATGCAAAGATAAAAAATCCAGACAGACTTACATAGATGAGCCCTGAGTAGTATCTCTCCCTCAGGTTGTGCAGAACAGACGCTTCATTCAGGCAGGTGAGCTCCGCCATATCCTCCACCTTGCTGAACTTGGGTGGGTTCATCTTCTGGATGTCATCCTTGCTCACCTTGATCTTCTTGCCTGAGTCAGCCAGCTCCACTAGACACTCATCTCCAGTCTCCTCTTTGATGGAGCCGGCCTCAAAGCCGAGCTTCTCTGAGGGAACCCATACCAGCTTCTTAGAGGACCAGTCTGCCTGCGCCAAAGGGTCGTTGACAGTGTTGCGGTCGGCATAGAGGAACTTCTCTGCGTCTGACATTTTGACTATGTACAAGAAAGAAATTGTTTATGGTTGATTTTAATGGTTTTGTGGTTTTAAAAAGTTATGCAGGATATCACAGTAACACCGAGAATTAAAACCAGCATGACGAGTGACGAAGAAATTCATTTCCTCAATTGTACACAAACATCTACACAGTGACACCCCTATTTATCCTTAAAAGTAAATACCTTTAACAACCCCTATTTATCCTTAAAAGTAAATTCCTTTAACAACCCCTAATTATAAGAATTCCCACACTCATTTGAGAATACCATCAAACTGTGTTTTGTAACCTCAGATCACCAAATACAAGTGCTTGGTAATGTTTGTGTTGGGCTAGAAACCAAGTCTGACTAACATGGAAAGTGGTAAAACACAAACAGTAAGTGGGTTTGTGCATGTTAAACATTTTCATGCAGAAATCATGATTCAGCAAACAGTTCACAATTTAGGATAAAATCTACAATCAATTTAAACACCACATTTAAAAAAAAATATTATATTATAAATGTATGAAAAGTGTCTTGTGAATTATGAAGAAATTGTGCATGCACAATTTTGTGCACAGAACTATGCATCAATAATGCAATTATCAGTGACATAGAGAGACAGTTTACATATTACCATAACTTTGAGCATTTATGGTGTCATGCATACACTTAGCTAGTGTGTGTTAAAATTCCTTAACCTGCTGTGTGCTGATGCAAACATACACAAGCTCCTATTGCTTTGAAGTGGAGAGAACATCTGCGTTGAAGGAATAATTCCTAAACAAGTTTGGACAGACAATTGCATTACCCGCCACACCCTGTGGAAGACTCCAGAACTCAGAAATTAAGAGTACCGGTAACATCTTTAAGTATCTTTGTACACTTAAGACATATTCAGATGGCAGATAAGAAACATCAGATGAATAATTAATTGTGCAAAGTTCCTTTGAGAGCAGAGACTAGTTCTTTTGCAGAGCTTAAATGGCTAAATCCTAATATACATTATGAATATATCATACCAATGTTACTCATGAAGATTAAAGATAAGGTATCCCTAACCACCATACAACCTGTTTAACCACCTGAGATAGAGAGAGATATAGATATATATAATTATTTTTTTACAACCACAATACAAAATCGTGCATCTTTTAACAGAATCTGAGATGCTCAAAGTGTGCAAACACTTTCCCCACAAAATGTTTTTTTGAAATGTCCTTGCAAGTGTCCTTACAGTCTCATGAGTGTCAAGTCAAATCAATTTCAGTTAAATTACTGCAATCTGCAAAATTTAAAAATATATATTTCTCCCCTAACTCTTTTGTATACAAGAGAGTTGGTTGCAAAACACAGGGTGCAGAAATTCAGTTGAGAATTTGTAATAAGGTTAATGGATAAATGTACTGCTAATAAAATAAGTAATATATAATTCTCAAAAAAAAGAAAAGAAAAAAAAGGTGAGTGAGTATTCCACATATACCCGTCCCTCGGGGGGAGGGAAAGAGAGGCTTCTGGGAGTCAAAGTTCTCTGCCTGTTCAGACTATGAAAGTACTTCCTGTCAGTGACCTCTAAACTTATTTAAATCTGCCAATTCAACCAGAGTGGGGAAAAAGGCCAACAAGATGCCAAATGAAGTGTGGGAGTACCAATGGCAGCACTTAGAGAGGCATCTAGAAAGTGAAAATGGATGACAACAGCACAGCTTTAGTGTACCGTTGAGACGAAGGGATAAGGAGATTAGCAGGGTGTCATCTCTGTCTTGCAAGTTCATTAGCAGCTCAAATACAGTCACTGTGATTAAATGCAGAAGACCGCACGTGCGCCTGCACATGACATGCACCTTTGTTGGGTTTACCCACCACAGGTTGTCATCCGATTCCAAGAATAAAAAAGGAACTACCTATGGAGCGTGTAATATACATTTAAGGGACAAAAGAGTTAATCATAGTTGAGCAAAGAGGAACAAACAGCCATCCGTGACACAACAAAATAGTGAAATGGTTTCTGGAACGTGTTGATATTGAAAAGTTGCTTCACCACACTGACACACTTCCTCTAGCGCTTTAATGCAAGACCTTAGAAGGCAACATGTTAGAGCTTGCTGTCTGAATTTAATAAGTGTAACAGAAGCAGAACCACAGAAAACAGCCTGAAACTAGTTAATTGTGCTTATTACAAATGGAGAAATTCACTCAAATGTGGGAATATTTGGCCAACACAAGACTAAAATATCCATTATATTTGACCCAAAAATCAAGATAAATACACATAATAGAAATATTTTGTCTCAGCCTTTAATGCCAATTTTATGTTGGAAAACACAAGCATTAAATTATGTATTTATTATTATTTTAGGACCATTGGTTTAGGTCTATGAGCCAAACTAATAAATGGCATTTACTAGCAAAACTGTCTGTCTGTGTGTGTGTGTTTTCGTTCTGGTAAACCCTATACATAATGGGGACAAAATGTCCCCCCAAAGATGTCAACATCTGAAATCCTTGTGGGGACATTTTTTTGGTCCTCGTGAGCTTATAAATCATAAGTAGTTATGTTTTTTGCAGAAAGTTTTCTGTGATGGGTAGGTTTAGGGGTGTGGGTTAGTGTAAGGGGATAAAATATACGGTTTGTTCAGAATAAAAATCATTGCGTCTATGGAAAGTCCCAATAAAACATGAAAACAATGTGTGTGTAGTTTATTTGAAGGGGGTAATATGTTTTGATAAGATTCACTCTTAAAGTGAGAGTTTACCAGTGAGCCTGTCCTGCCCTCACAGTGGTCACCTGCAGTGCCATACCTTATTTTAACCCTCCATCACCATGTTCTCTCATCCCACTGATCTTGGCTTGTGTTCAATCCTTGCTTATAGATCAAATGCCAACAGCTCTGAGATGAAGTCAACAACAGCAACACAGGAGACACAGTGCTCACGAACAGAGCATTTTATGCAGTGCAAGGTGAAATCGCTCTAGCGCAAAAGACCTCACAATGAAATTAAGACACATTAATGTAACTTTGCAACTGGCACTGTTGCATAACAGTTAAGGTCTCTTGTTCCGCGTCAGGGCTGAATGTGTGTCCTCAGGGCTGAGCAAATCAGGTCGTGTCTACTGCTAGAAACTGGTCTCAAAGCAAACTGGGCGTGTTGCAAAGAGCAGACAGACAGATCACCTGAACTCAGATACTACTGATAGGGAGTTTCTCGTGCACTCTACTTTAAATTATCTTGGGTAGCAATAAAGAAAATAATAATAAAAAAAAGTAACATGTCATAATATTCTGGTTTGTAATTTGTTTCATGGAGTCCACCTAAATTAAGACTATTAATAACTTTCTTTTGTTTTACTTAAAATATTTGTATCACTTCATCGAGTAACACAGCGACACGCGCGTGCATGGGCTGATTGTGCAGAACAGGTTCAGGTGCGCGCTCAGGTGAGAATGTGGCTGAATGTTAAAAGTTCACTCACCTCTTTTCCCTCAGGCGCCGTTTGTTGAGAAGACCCAATACCAAATCCCAATAATTTTTTTCTTAGGAAGAATGACACAGCTGAGACAAACGTATCCGAAAATCTCTGGGGTTTGCGATACTTTCCTGCTTGTTCATCGGCGTCCTGCTCTCTAGTTTCCTCTCACTTCTCTCAGCAAACTCCCTCTGACTCTTAAATCAGCTGTGTGGGCGTGGCTATAAAACGTCGACAAACCCCCAATGTCCCGCCCATTTGATTTAGCGCTTCTTTGAAAGTGTCAATCAAGACATGTGCTTTCATTGATTGGTCATTTATTTAGTGCGTCAATTATTATGCCAAACAGTTACGTTTGGTTATGACCTTTTACAGTCTATGGTTAGGAGGTTAGGTTTATATATCAAGGAAATAAACATAAGTTTTAGAATTTTAAATTGTTACTTATAAAATATGCAAGCAATATGTAGCCTACATAGGCTACATACGCAAGAAATATGTATAAAGAAATGTAAAATAATAATAATAATTAATAGCCTATAATAGATATTACTGGAAACAAACAAAGGAATTAAAATATGAATTAAATATTTTGAATTTGATTTTGAATTAAAATATGCGTTTTTGAACATTTTCACATAAAAAGAAAAACTTACAAATTTCCATATATTTCCACTAAATGTTTTTAAAAAAATGTTATGCTGAACATATAGGCTAATTGGTAATGAAAACAAATGCAAAATAGAAGCATTTTCACCAAGTCTTCTCAAACTTCTCAAACTGTTCATAAAAACATCATCAAAATGGACTTTACACGCATAATTACTTAAATTACTACTATAATTATACAAAAATCATAATATATTTTGTAGTTCAGATGGAGTTTATAGAATATTAGCCTAAATGCAGGAAGCTGGAGTGCAGGAAGGCTGGTGAAGGAATGCAGAGATTTGTCTGTACCTGCAACCCTGCAGTGGTTTTCCCTATTTAAAGAGTCTTACTGTGGAGGTGGAGAGAGAGAGAGAGAGAGAGAGAGAGAGAGAGAGAGAGAGAGAGAGAGAGAGAGAGAGAGAGAGAGAGAGAGAGAGAGAGAGAGAGAGAGAGAGAGAGAGAGAGAGACTAAAGTGAACCTATACTGCTTTTAACATGAGTCACCCATTGGATATCATAAAATAGAAAACACTGGTCAGGTGACAACTATATGATAAACTGGCCTGTAAGCTACTGACAGATTATCTTCATGGGCGTTTATAGATATTGCATTTTTCTCTGTGTCAATCCGGGGTTGCCAGATATGTGCATTGATTACTGTAAATGATGTTGCTGTTATTGTCAACTAAGTAAACAGTCCTCCTTTATAGAAAAATCAAAAAGTCAAAGTTCATGTAGGGTCACAGAGAAGCTCAGACAACAAATAGATTTGTCCAAGTAATCTTATGCTAAATTGAAAGAGCGTTTTATTTTACGGAAAGCAACAAAACAAATGGCCGCAGCAAAACAGATTAGAAACTAGTTTAGGAGGCCCTGAGCACACCGACAAGCGTAAGTATGAGTCTACAGGCCTCAGGTGCATGGGTTGATTCTTCCTTATATGGTATGAAAGCGACGCAAACACAGTGAAAGAATGAGCTGTAGTTTAGGCAGCAGAGGTTTTGGATTACCCATAATCCCACTGGCCTCCCTCCTCTACCTTCCTTCTTCCTCCTCTTCATCTGAAATACTCAGTGGCATGAAAGATAGAGATCAATTTTCAAGAGAAGGCTTGTTGCTACATGACCTCACACCAGATAAGCAGACAGCAAATGAGATTTCTAAACTTGAACATTGCTCGGCTGTGTTCTGCTTCATATAAAATGTGGCATCTGTAATCTTATCCATGAACACAACAAGCGTACGTAGGGTGTGTTACTTGAGATGATAATGAAGTGAAAAAAGTGGCTGGTCTAGCCATGTTATTGTCTCAGCTATTCTCAGCCTGATGCAGTTTACTGTCGTTTTTACTCCCAGAGGGAGAAAGAGAGCATACTGAGCAGACGACATGTCATGCAATGTGACATGCTACTATACTGCATACATACACTCACCCGCCACTTTATTAGGTACACCAGTTCAACTGCTTGTTAATGCAAATATCTAATCAGCCAATCATATGGCAGCAACTCAACGCATTTAGGCATGTAGACTTTAAACGTGGCATGGTTGTTGGTGCCAGGCGGGCTGGGCTGGATTTTCACACACAGCCATCTCTAGGGTTTGTGGAGTCCGAAAAAGAGATATATCCAGAGAGTGGCAGTTCTGTGGGATAAAATGCCTTGTTGAAGCCAAAGGTCAGAGGGGAATGGACAGACTGGTTTGAGCTGATAGAAAGAGATTAATAAATCAATGGTTCAGGTTGCTGGTGGTGGTGTAATGGTGTGTAAATATTTTCTCGGCACACTTTGGGCCTCTAAGTAATTGAGCATTTAAATGCCACAGACTACCTGAGTATTGTTGCTGACCATGTCCATCCCTTTCTGACCACAGTGTGCCCATCTTCTGATGCCTACTTCCAGCAGGATAACACACCATGTCACAAAGTTCAAATCATCTCAAACTGGTTTCTTGAACATGACAGTGAGTTCACTATACTGATACTCAAACCCAGACAGCAACATAGTGTCGGCCCAGATCCGGCCCACATCTAGTACACGTGGATTCCACACGTACCGGATCTGGGCCGACACTAATGTTGCTGTCTGGGAATGGCCTCCACAGTCACCAGATCTCAATCCAATAGAACACCTTTGGGATGTGTTGGAACTGGAGAAATCTCTGAGGAATGTTTCCAGCACCTTGTTGAATCTATGCCATAAAGAATTAAGGCAGTTCTGAAGGCAAAAGGGGGTCCGAACTGATACTACCAAGGTGTACATAATAAAGTAGGTGGTGTGTGTGTGTGTGTGTGTATATATATATATTATATATATATATATATATATATATATATGTATATATATATATATGTATATATATATATGTATATATATATGTATATATATATATATATATATATATATATATATATATATATATATATATATGTATATATATATATACACGTGTGTGTGTGTGTGTGTGTGTAGCCTATATACACATATAAATGAATAGTTTTATTTAGCAAGGAAGTGACAGTAAAAATGTCTATTTCTAATTTCTATTTCAAATCAATAAACTCACCCTCATGTTGTTCCAAACCTGTATGAACTTCTTTCTTCTGCTGAACACAAAAGAAGATTTAAAAAAATACTATGGAAGTCAATGGGGCCCAGCAACTGTTTGGTTACCTACATGTGTGCTCTGCTCTCCTCTTTCTTCATGGATGAAGTAGCGGTGCGTGACCAAGTAATCAGTGTAGCTTGCAGCGCCCTCTGATGGCAAAAAGAATCACTACACGATTGCTCTAATAAGCATGCTAAATGCTTTGGGATTTTTTTCTTTCTTTTTTTTTTTGCAGTCATAGGTTAATATACGTGGTTAAATTACCCGGTGAGTGATAATTTAATTATTGAGTGATAATCAATAATGTGTTCGTCAGTAGTTGATGTTGCTATGTTGGGAAAAAAAACAAAACAAAACAAAAAACTTCTTAAAAGTGAAATGATTTCTGTAAATCCAGTGATCAAATGCTGTGTGGCTCTCAGTTTTCAGTGACCGGCTCATGACTAGTCGTTGGTCTGTGTGTGCTTTTCCACAAACCTGGAAGACCTTCTGAACATATAGGCTTTTTAGAAAGGAGCATTTAAAGATGAAAAGGGAGAATCAATAAATTCTGAATAATTTATTGCCATTTTGTGAATAATATGTAATCAATCAAAAAGTAATTGTACGAGTTTTTTTAAAAATGAAATATATTATAATAACAAGTACTTCATTTTTGGAATCTGATTACGTAATCCAGATTACATCCAGTAACTGCCAGGGGGCAATCTGCAATTAAAAGTTCAAGCCATTTCCTTTTGATTAAATGTTTAATTAACAGTCAGTTGATCTGTTTCGCAAGAATCATCTGTCTTCATATCGAACAATTTGCTTCTTCTTTTTTTTTTTTTTTTACAAAATGAAAGGGTAGCTTTACCTGAACAGTCACATTCAAGCACCATGTTACATACAGAGGTTTATCTCACTCTCTTCAGTGGACATACTATGTAGAAAAATGCTGGCTTACAAAATAACATCAATAGACAAAATGTCTGATAACAAGCTTAACAGAATATTTCCCTCTGTTCAGTTTCACAATGTCAGTTTTCACAATCTCTCTCTTTCTCTCTCTCTCTCTCAAAAAAAAAAATTCACAGATGTGTGTTTCACATAAGTCTCTTGAACATGTGATCAGTAAATTCTAAAGTTGTTCAATGATAACATAGCAATTTGTATGTAAAATGCCAAAAATGATGTGAAAAATACAGTTATTTACAAAAATGATATAATCTTATGGTGAGACACGGACAGTCGGCAGATGTAGCCCATTAACCTTAGGATGAAACCTGAGGTAATTCCTTAGTCTCTGTATTTTTGGTTCTGGATTATATCACTAAATTGACTTGACACGTCAATAATTCTAACAGGAAATTTCCAAGGGAAAAACATTCACATTTTATACAATGTAAGATATAAAACATTTGCTACATCCTATACATATTTGTCTCCTTTACATCCCATCTTACTGGTGCTGAAATATACTTAAATATATTATAGTCTTGAAAACTGTCTCTGTACAACTATAGTTTTGACTCATATGACCCTATTTCTGAATAATATTTTTTTTTCCATGGATACTTAACCGAAATACTTAGCCATAAAAATAGTGCTAATAATCTATTTATTATCTTTCAAATACATTTACTAATAGATTGCTACATCCTACCAATCCATATTTCCAAAAATAGAATTGTTTGTTTCCATTTTTCACTCTTAAACATCAGTAAAAGTTTAATGTTTAAATCTTAAATTTCACAGTTGATATTCAGTTTCTGTATGGCTGTTAGATGAGAAAATCTTCTTAGAATGTACATAAAATGTTCATATGTCAACATCGGCCATTAATAATCTGCAAAATTACAGAGGTGGAAGATTATTAACACTTTCCTTTAAAAAGAAACACCCAAAAGACAAGAGACTGAAATTAAAAGGATTCTGATAAACATGAAACGCTCTCATTAAAAACAATATTCCCGATTGAAATGTGTGGATATTGCTGTGATATTGTCTCTGTCAGCAGAAGTGAGTTCAGGAGCCGCTAGACCTGAGTGGAGTATGATCTAGTGAGAGAGGGTCTAGGGCGGGCGCAGGTGGAATATTCTGAAGGCATGTCTAGACTGCGCTGGAGATGGAGCGACGTGAGTGGATCAGGACATCGGGAGGGGCGGGGGCCAGGTATGGCTGATGGTCATGTGATGCCTGTGTATAAAACCCCTGGAACCTGCTGTGCAAAGAAAAACAAAGCGTTTCTGAAGAGTGTGAGAGGGAGAGAACAGGGTTAAGGTGACATTTAACCACTGAAGGATGCAATGCGTGCTTAGAATCAGCACAACACAAGGTGATATCTTGTGGAGCATCTAAAGCATATGATGCCTTAAAATGCTGGAACAGAGCTAAACTTTGAAACCAGCAAACACAGTGCACCAAATTCCCCGTCATAACCAAAAAAATCCTGGATATCACTCTAAATAAAAAAATGGTCATTTGCATTATGGGTCAAAAATGGGTCAAAAAGTTCGTCTTTTTATGAAATAAACATTGTTGAATAAGTATTGAATAGCTTACGTTAAATTCACCATCATATCAAAACAGACATATTTTTGTCCAAGACTCTGGATGGGATTCAGAATGATGATCAAAACACAGATGGAGAAGATGGACTCAAAGATTCACAGTCGTTTCCTCTTCATGGGTTCAACATTTCATTCGGTAACATCAGCAGTTTTGAACTTGTATGCCGTTTAATGTTTGATGATTTGTGTAAGCAATCTTCCATGACTTGTTTCTGCTTCTTCTTCACCTGTGTTTTGATCCGGAGATTCTGTACTAGATGCGTAATAATAGCCTAATAGCGCCCGTTACCGTATACAAATTAAAACATGGATAGCAGGAAGTTTCAGTCAGTGGCGGGGAAAGAGTAAAGTAGATTTGAAGTACATATACCAGTGGACTAGCCAACACAAAAATTCAAATACTCAGAATTAACATCATATCTGTTTTCTTTAAAATCAATATTTTCAAACAATGTAAGTTTATAAGACAGTAAAACTATGTGTAAAAAGTATTTAATGGCAACTCAATCAAAAGAGTAAACACAACTATAAGACAAGTGTACTTCATTATACTTTTAAGTATATCTCGATCAAAGGATTGAGTACAAGTATACCGGTAGGCCAAATATACTTAGACCTAAATATTATTATATTTATACTTCTGTCAGTATAAGTCAAGTATAATTAAGTGCAATTTTAAGTATATTTCTGAGAAGTACATGAAAGTATACTTTCTTATTTTAGTTTAAAAAAGGATACTATAGCACACTTGAATAAACTTTTTTTCATAAGGGAAGAAACACACAGACTGAAGCTTTGTAATAAACACTTGAAAGTGTGAATAATCTGTGTATTATAGCGTATCAATAGGATTAAAGTGTTCTTAAAGTGCCCCTATTATGCTATTTTAAACATTCCTAATTTTGTTTTAGAGGTCTCCTACAACAGGTTTACATACATCCAATGTAAAAAACAAAACTAATTTTCTCATAATATACACTGAAGCATCACCTCTTTTCTCACAGTGTCTGAAATGGTTCAATCAAGACTCCAGTCTCTCTAAACCCTTCCTTTCCGAGAGCCTACTCTGCTGTGATTGGTCAGATGGCCCAGTCTGTTGTGATTGGTCTACTTTTAAAAATGAGACCCTCACTACCATATCTGAATTCAGCTCCGGAGGCTCAGCACTTGATACACAGTGATACGAACAGTAATGATGCCGTTGGTGTGGCAGGGGGGAGTGATAAAGCGAGGTCTGCAACAGGAGAGAGAGTGCGGAGACTCAGTAAGAACTGGGTCAAGTGCATGATGACTAACACCTGTCTCTGATTCTAGTAATTGGTGGAGAGACAGGATATAAGACAACGGCCGACCTGGATGGACAGAGAGAGAGTTATTTGAATGAAAGTTGTTTGAGTTGATGTGCTGGAAGCACTATTTATTGAGTTGTTTAATAAATACATTTGAAAAGTATTCTCACTGCCCTGACTTCTTTTCCCTTCATCCTTGAACCTTATTACAGTCGGTTTCACCGTATCAATTCCAGTGCGAGTCCTCATCCTTTGGAAGTGCATGCAAAGTGGATTCGCAGCGCAGAAAACTGTGTGTTCTCAACATGATGACAACACATGTTTCTACAACATGTTGCTTCTCAGCTACAACTACAGTGTTTGAGGCTCAAAGTAGACGTTGTTCGCGGGCAGCCGATGAAGACTATAGGCTGGCATTATGCAAATTTGTTACAAACCTACATAGATATGTTACGGAACTGAGACCGGACGACTTGTTTTGGCAGTTCAGAATCAATTCTGTGTTTTAGGAGACAATCATCCACTTTGATCTATGAAACTTGAAGCTATATTTCACACTGCATGAAAGGCAGTATTTGAAAAAGCATAATTGGGGCACTTTAAATCACTCTCAAGTCCCTTTCCAGTTATCACCGGTCACTGTTCGAGTGAGAGAAAACACTCCTTGTTTTGTTCTACTTTCCACACATATTCCTCTCATGAGCGGCACGAACATGGATAGGCGAAGTTTAACTTGAATTGTTTGAACTTGCGTGATGTGCTCGTTCACGTTTGCATTCCAAAACCAGCACTGTCGGGTTACTGATTACGAATGATTATTAACCCAAATCAACCCAGCTTCTTTACACAACAGTCTGTTGGAGTCAATAATTCATGGCTATTTTAAAACCACAAGTATGTGGATAGCAGACCTGATTCAGTAGAAGAATAGGCACATTATTATACAGTACAGTTAGCAGTTAGAGATCAGACACTTCCCCTCCCAATCCTGGTGTCCAATGCACCCACCCATCACCCCTTACCTGAGGGCCACTTAACTTTTCGAGTGGACTCTCTACGCAGGGCATGGCCACCATGGGCATGTTGAGCGAGGGCTCCAGGCGCTGAGGGTGCACAGGGGGCGGTAAGGGGGGCAGATAAATCTGGGTCTGCTTGAAGTTATTGATCACACATGAGACCTAGAGGTGAACCAAGAGGGGAGGTTAATAATGGCAACAAAAATGTACAAGGTATTTACTGTATGACAATGCAGGATTAAGGCTTTATGCCCAGAGCATGTTCAGCCTTGGCATGTTGTGATTGTACTAAGAGGATGAAGGATGCAGCCTAAAGCCAGTGGATTAGCTGCAGACTTACTAAACATCTGAGTACTGGTATTAGCTGTTAAACAGACCTGTGCTCAGAGTAATGTCCTGTTTCACCCTCTGGCATGGCGTGAGACTTTAGATGTATTCCAATTCACAGACTATTCATCCTAAATAGTTTGCAAGAATGTGTGAAATTTAGATCTTAGTTCGTTGAAAATAGTATTATTTCAGGGTGGATTTTCTGGCATTCTTTTTTAACTAATATTGTTCATAAGCCCTTGTACAAACAAAGTAGTAAGGTTTGTGATGAATTTACAAATTATGCATGTAATAACGGTGCCGTTTATGATGCAAATTCTAGCTATTCATTGGTGTTGTATAGATGCAATGTAGTACAATGACTTACTATCTTATTGCATACTCAAAATTATTAAGATTTAGGTAAGATTGTTTAATGTTTTTGACAGATGTCTCTTACACTCACCTATTCAAGGCTGTATTTATTTGATCAAACAAACAGTAAACGGTAAAAACAGTAATATTGTGAAATATTATCACAATTTAAAATGACTGTTTTCTATTTTAATACATTTACATTTTTTTTATTCATTCCTGTGATGGCGAAGCTAAATTTTCAGCATCAGTCTTCAGTGTCACATGATCCTTCAGAATTCATTCTAATATGATGATTCGCTGCTCAAGAAACATTTAAATTATTATCAATGTTGAAAACAGTTGTGCTGCTTAATGTTTTTGTAGAAACAAAAAAAAAAAAAAAAAAAAAACTAGATTCTTTGATCAATAGAAAGTTCAAAAGAACAGTATTGATTTGAAATTGAAATCTTTTGTAACATAATAAATGTTACTGGCACTTTTGATCAATTACTGCATCCTTTAATGCATCTTTAAAAAATACATCTTATTGACCCCAATCTTTTGAATGAGAGTGCATACATTTTTGAAAAAATTCAAGATTCTTTGATCAATAGAAAGTTCAAAAGAACAGTATTGATTAGAAATCTTTTGTAACATCTTACTGACCCCAATCTTTTGAATGATAGTGCATACAATTTTGAATGGGGATGAATTCTTTAACTGAAGAATACACTGAACAGTCTGGCTGCGCTTTATGTATGTTCTTGTCTCCAAGCTTGTCACATTCTCACCAGAAAAGCAGCGATAGCTCCTCCAGTGAGATATCCAGCGAGAACATCAGACCAGTGGTTGCGGTACTCAGCTACACGCACGATGCCCACCAGAACAGCCAATGACACGAGAGTCAGACAGAGAGTGGGTTTGGTCAGCCTTGTGCCTTTAGTCTTCCATACCAGAGTTACATACATCTGCAGAAAACACAAAAATACACATTGGTATGCATTGCATAAACAAACTTCACGACAATTCGCTCAGCTGTATACAATACAATGTAACATTTGTTGTAGGGTGCTTCTCACAGCACCTCAAACATAGATTTATCTATGCATAATACTCTTGTCTAATCATTTGCCAACTAAACTTTGCCCATTCTATCCTTTTATTTGTGTTAGGTGTGTTTTTACTTCCAAACTCTGCCTGAAGGCCAACAGCAGCATCTCAGAGTTTATTGTGTGCTGCTCAATGAAGCTTCAAGCTGTTTCTCAAACTATGACTCTGATGTCCTCCTCATCTTGATGTCTGGGCTGTTCACTGTTCTCTGTGCTGGTTACATTGAGTAGTCTATGGAATATACAATCATCCCTTAAACGATCTACACACTAATGGGGCTAATAGGTTTCTGGAGAAACTTGTTTGTTTTGGCTCTTTTTAAACTCCAAATTTGACTTGAAACTTGAAAGTATCCATCGACTTACAAGAAATACAAGTGTACTCTATACTTCAGTAAAGTGCGAAAGACACTGCACCACTGCCGTCTCCACACTTCATTAAAGCTGCATAATCATTCTCAAGTGTGCTAATAATAGGAAAAAGATCTTGAGTACCAAATCAACACATTATGATCATTTCTTAAGGGTTATATAACACACGCTTTCCTTAGTACACTGGATTAATGCTTGGTGAAAATGGGGCTTTGCTATCACAGCATAGCATAACTCATTTTAAAATATCTAAAAATAGAAAACAGTTATTTCAAACAGCAATAATCATTTACAATATCACTGCTTTGTACTGTATATTGATTCTTTCAAAAACATAAAAATCTTAAGAAATTATATTTTAATTTGGGGTTTGGCATCACAGCAAAACATTTAATTTTAAAATTATCTCAAAATATAAGACAGTTATTTTAAACATTACAGATTATATACTATATTAATATTTTTTATTATATTTTGATTAATTAAATGCTACATTGGTGAATAGGATTATGAATTTCTTTCAAAATCAAAGAAATTCTTAAATTATATTGTAAACTGGGGTTTGCCATCACAGCACAAAAACGTCATTTTAAAAATATCTAAAAATATAAAAACAGTTATTTTAAACATTTGTAATTACTATGTTTTTTAAATTTGTAGTTTGATTAATTAAATGGCACATTTGGTTATTAGAAGTATGAATTTCTTTCAAAAACATAACATGTATAAAGGAATTAAATTGCAGTTTTGCTATCATGGCAAAAAAAGAAAATAATAAAATAAAAAATATCTACAATTATTACTTTATTTTTTTACATTAATAATTATTTACTATATTATGTTTTTCATTGTATTATAATTAATTAAAAGCCACATTGGTGAATAGAATTATGTATTTCTTTAACAAACAAAAATGTCTTAGGAAATGATATTGTAATATTGTAAACTGGGTTTTGCCATCATGGGTAAAAAATAAAATAAATTCTAATATATAATATATAATATATATATATATATATATATATATATATATATTATATATATATATATATATATATATTATATATATATATATATATTATATATATATTATATATATATTATATATATATATATATATATATTATATATATATATATATATATGTATATATATATGTATATGTATATGTATATGTATATATATATGGGCACTGCTGAAGGAGAGTCAGGGATGACAGTGATTTCTACATACGCTGTGTCATGTCTGATGTATACTCACCACCGTATAGACAGCGGAGTACATACTCAGTGCCGCGTCCTTCGAGGGGAATGATTTGCGGGCAGAGGTGATGAGGTACGGGTTTCCGGTGCAGGCTCTCCGCTCTGTGATGTACTGGAGCGCTGAATGGCAGCCCAGTGCGGTGTAGTTTGGCCGGCATGTAGACAGGAAGTGAGGTGTCTGGTTTCCTGTCACTACCTGCCCTGCATTGGCAAAGATGGTGGTGGTAAAGAGGCCAAAAGAATACACACCTGAGAACAAGAGGAAGATGCAAAAATTTACGTTTCATCAACCACTTGATAATTATAAGATGATTTTAATATGCTGGTCATTTAGAGTAGTTTGATATACACTATAGTACATATTTTGGAGGCAGTAAGATAATTTTTTTCTATGGAAAGGATGCATTATATTGGTCACATTTAGACCTGTAATACAAAATATTTGTATTTCAAACAAATGCTGTTCTTTTGAACGTTCTATTCATCAAATAATCTTGAACAAAATGTATCACTGTTTCCACAACAGCAAAACTATTTTCCACATTGACAATAATCAAAAATGTTTCTTAAGCATCAAATCAGCATATTAAAATGATTTCTGAAGGATCATGTGACACTGAAGACTGGAGTAATGATGCTGGAAATTCAGCTTTGCATCACAGGAATAAATTACATTTCAAATATATTAGAATGGAAAAATGCCCAAAATGCCAGAAAAGAAGTTGTAACGTGGCAGGAAAAGTTTGATTTTATATTTGAATAAGAACCCAAGAAGCAAAGAAAACCGGAGGCATTGCTTACCAAGGAAGCGTACGATGCGTCTCAGCAGTGGGTTGAAAAAGCAGCAGTCAGCCGCTATAATGGTCTTCTCCTGTGTGGCCTCAGGTTTAGTGAAGAAGGATGCGAGCTCCCCCACCAGTATCTGCAGGAGACAGATGTGGGAATGAGATTTCTCAGGTGCGTAAAGCTTACAGAGAACAGCGCTTAGGGGGAACCACAATATTTATTCTCCTTAAACTGATTTCCAGATTGCCAAATGTACAAGGCAACATTTGTCACTGTCAAGACTGCACGTGTTCCAGCTCCAGAATTTACACGAAATTCACGAGAACGATAGAATCTAATTTTCAATCCCATGAATGTATAAATGCTAAATGTAGGCTATATATATCATGTTCAATGTGCCGTAATGAGACTGCATTCATAAAACATGAATCCTCACAGATTGGAAAGCAACACTACATGCTGACAAAATAAAAGTGTCCATGAAAAAGAATTTGTTTTTTTAAACTCTGAAAAGTGTTCTTCGAAATATATAGGACTATATTTATGTCGGTGTTATGTGGTTTTAACAATTTTGAATTTTTTTAGTTTTGAAAACCATTTTCTAGAAAGGATTACTTCTAGACCATACTTCTTTATAGAGTTTTGAAATGTATTTAAAGTATATTTAAAAGCATTTCTAAAAATGTTATGAATTATTCATTCATACATAATATTTTTTTGTTTTGTGTTTTTTCTGCATGTTGGTTGCACCATCTGATTTTATACTTTAAGCCACCACCACCACCACCAAAAATAGCTAAATTACTTTTAATTCAGAAATGAAAAACATGTTCATCATATATATAGTGTTTTCATAAGTCATTGTATGTATGAATGAATTGCATTTTCAGTAATTACACTCAATGAAAAACTAATTATATCAATACCAAGAAACATGGACAAGCAGAGAATACTTTTAAAAAGACACAATTTGCCATGGTGTTTAGTGTCACTTGTGTTAGTTAGTTGCACTTGTGAAAAAGTTCGGTTGCCTCAAACAGCAGATGTCAGGTGTCACACTGAGACACCATTTAAGTATAACTTAACCTAAAGTCTTTTAACTATTTAACCTCCATAGACATGAAGATCCAGGTCAGCGTGTTGTAAAAGTGGTGCTTGTTATTATGCACAGTTGCCTGTGCATAAATATCTCTTGCTTCATTTACACCAATGCCACTCCAACCCTTTCACAGAGGGAAAATGGATATTATTCAGGGACATAAAAGCCTGAAATTTCAGAGTGACCTTCAAATGTTTAGCAATGTTCTATGAATGATGTTTTATGGGGCATATTGTGGCATTTTGAGAGCTCTTGTGTTGCGGCAAAAAAAAGGTGAAAATAGACATATAGAAGAGAAAGTGAGAGAAAAAAAGAGAGAACGAATATTTCACTAGAACATCCTTGATATATCTGAGTGCACTGAGGCCGCAGTGTTGAAGCAGCAGTGATATGACAGACATTATGCTTTCAAACACACATCGTGATTTTAACACATCTACTCTGAAGAGTTTCAAAGCTCTGGGAAAACTGACACACACACACACACACACACACACACACACACACACACACACACACACACACACACACACACACACACACACACACACACACACACACACACACACACACACACACACACACACACACACACACACACACACACACACACACACACACACACACACACACACACACACACACAGAGAGATAGATAAAACATTTGGAGTTCAATGAATGTCAAACATTAAAGGAGCTCCAAGCACTCTTAGAGTAGAGTTCACATTCGTGGAAACATTAGGGTTGTTTGTGGTTACTTCTGCGTTATCCTTCCGTAAAATAAAGCTGAGTAAAACATTTATTCAAAATGAATAAACGGTTCAGTCATTTAAAGGAAAAGTTCATTCTGTAAATAGAATAATAATTCTGTTATTATTTATTCATCCTCCTCACACATCACTCCAAACTCATATGACTTTGCTTTTTCAATGGAACACATGCTAATTTTCAATACTGAGAAACATAGAGTAGTCGTAGCAACTAGGAAAATGTACATCTTCACCCTTTATTTAAATATTACAAATTTTTTTTAAATAAAGTCTTTGTAAGCATATTGGCATTGTGCTTGGATTGTTTGATTTGTGATAACGCAATGAAACGCTCCAAATTGTGCGGACATCGTTTTTGGTCATGGCTGTCATACAAATAAATGATGAATACATAAAAAATAAAAAATAAATATATATATATATATATATATATACATTAAATATATAAAAAAAATTACATACAAAATTATATATATATATATATATATATATATATATATATATATAGGCTATATATATATATATATTTGTAATTATTGTAAAGCAACCTTGAGTCCTCAGAAAGGCGCTATATAAAATAAACATATATATATATATATATATATATATATTTATAATAATAACTACTCTATATAAGATTTGAAAGTAGTGATAAAAGAAAAAACTTCCTGTGACTTAATATAGCATCATATGGACAACCTTTATGGTACTTCAATGGAGATTATCACGTTTTTATGTTTAAAATGGCAAAGTTAGGTTTACTTAATATTAACCTATATGGTTAGCATGAAATTAATATTGATCCTTTCTATTTTCTAAATTTCTCTTATTGTGAACATTTTATCCTTGCATACATCACAAAACCGGAGTCACAAGTAGCAAGCGTATATTTGTAGCCAACAATACATTGTATCCTAAAATCATTAGGATATTAAGTAAGGATCATGTTCCATGAAGATATTTTGTAAATTTCCTATACCGTAAATATATAAAACATTTATTTTTGTGAGTGGATGCAGCACAATCGCGAACATTAATGGTCAACTTTAAAGGCGATTTTTTTGCACCCTCAGATCTCAGATATTGAAATAGTTGAATCTCGGCCTATCCTAACAAACCATACATCAATGGAAAGCTTATTTATTCAGCTTTCAGATGATGTATAAATCTCAATTTAAAAAAATGGACCCATGTGACTGATTTTGTGGTCCACGGTCACATATGTCATAATGGTGAAAAAGACTTGTCTTTGGTGACGTATACAATCATTTAGTCCACTTTAACCCTGCAAGCTCACATTCATCTGCCTCCATTTTTTAGATCATCGCCCATATCTCGAAATCCAATCCTTTTCTTTTATGATAATCCATTTCAATCGGATGTACAGTACATCATTTAATACGGAAGAAATTATCTGTTGCTTCTTCCTTTTCATCATGTCTCCTTTTGTGTCAAATGGGTTTGTCACGAATGAGGCAGAGTAAATAATGACAAAACTTTCATGTTTGTGTGAATTATCCTTTTAATTTATTGTTTGAACTGAAGCGGCAGAGTTTACAGTGACATTATCAGTAGAATTTTGCTGTAGTTGACATAGATAACAAGAACGAAACTGATAATCCAGCAAGAGGTTCTCAGTGCTTAGCACTAGCTGGAAACCCCAAAGGCAACATTCTCGATCCTCACTTAACAGACAAAGAGGGAGCTGTCAGTGTCATTTCGTATAAATTAAGACACAAGGTTTAACTTGTCTTCTAGAAGCTGTAGCTAGAGAGGACAAAAAACACGGTCTTTAGAGCGGATTAATGGAAGCTGTTGAAGTGAAGTGCTTACATGTTTAATTGATGAAACAGCTCTGCTGACTCTGAAGACTTTGAGGGAAAGACAGAAGATGGGGACAAGGAGTTCAAAGCAAAAGAACATGGTGAGAAACAGATCGATAAACCACCGAAAGAAACAGATCGATAAACCACCGAAAGAGGGATACATTAAAGAGGAAAGAGAGATGGTAGCTGAAGTGGCGGGCCTGTCTGTTTCCTAAGGAAATCATGTGAACATCGTCGACACAGACGTTTTGTGGCAGCTGGGAATGCAGTCGAATCCAAAGCTTCTAGCAGAAAAGTAGAGCACCAAAAAATGCAAGCACTTAGTGATGTTGAAAACCCTCTACTGTCTACAGTGGGTGTCAGACTGTCAGTCAAAAAATAAACCATACAAGCATCACCGAATGCAGAATGATCCGAACATTCTGGCAAAGGTGTCATGAAAACAAATACGATCGGATGAAGTACTGCAAATCATGTAATCAAATCAGCATCAATATTACAATATAAAACTATTGATGTATAGTCATTGGCAATATGTATAAATGTACATATACACTGATGAGCCAAAACTTTATGACCACCTGCCTAATATGCTGTTGGTCCTCTGTGTGCTGCCAAAACAGCGCCGACCCGCCGAGGCAAGGACTCCTGAAGCTGTCCTGTGTTTTTAGGCACAATGACATTAGCAGATACTTCAAGTCATGTCGCTTGCGAGGTGGAGCGGCCATGGATTGAACTTGTTGGTCCAGCACATCCTAAAGATGCTCAATTGGATTGAGATCAGGGAAATTTGGAGGCCAGGGCAACACCGTGAAATGTTCCTTCCGTAACAATGTCTGCAGTGTGGCAGAGTGCGTTATCCTGCTAAAAGAGGCAACGTCCACCAGGGAACACCATTGTCATGAATGGGTGGACTTGGTCTGTAACAAGGTTTAGGTAGGTGGCACATGTCAAATTGACCTCCACATGAATGGCCGGACCCAGGGTTTCCCAGCAGAACATTGCCCAGAGCGTCACACTCCCTCCACCGGCTTGTCGTCGTCCCAAAGTGCATCCTGGTGCCATCACTTCCCACAGTGATGTAAAAGAAAACGGGACTCATCAGACCAGACTACCTTCTTCCACTGCTCCAAGGTCCAGTTCCAACACTTGTGTGCCCACTGGAGGCACTTACAACGGTGGACAGGGGTCATAGGCTCTCTGATTGGTCTGAGGCTACGCAGCCCCATACAGAGCAGAGTGTGATGCAAAGTGTGTTGTGACACATTCCTTCCATAACCATCATTACAATTTTGTTTAACTTGTGCCACAGTAGACCTTCTGTTTGACTCGGACCAGACGGGATAGCATTGTTGTCCTTGTGCATCGATAAGCCTTGGGCGTCCAATACCCTGTCGCCGGTTTGTGGTTTGTCCCTCCTCAGACCAATGTTGGTAAATTCTCACCACTGCTGACCGGGAGAAACCCACAAGCCTCAGATCTTTATTCCCGCCCATTTCTCCTGCATCCAATACATTGATTATGAGAACTTTCTTACACTCTAATTTTCCCAGACCTTAAAGGGATAGTTCACTTTGAAATTAATTTTTGGTATGTTTTAGCTTACCTCAAGGGCATCCAAGATGTAGGTGTCTTTTTTTCCGCAGTAGTTTCAATTTTGATATTTTTAGGTCAAACCGTTCTTGTCTGTCAGTCATATAATGCAGGTCTATGGTCATTATCTCAAAACACAAGCACAGAGTCCAAATTAAAACAATTCCCCGTCGTCCAAATTAAACAATTCCCCATCGTAAGTACACATTGATGGCCTAAGACACGAAACGAGCGGTTTGTGTGAGAAAACGAACAGTATTTATATCGTTTTTACATCTTATACACAGCCATGTCGAAGTGATCTGATCTGACGTGTACGCAGACTGGTGCATAGATATATACACTAGATGTCGCCTTAAAGACATTCGTTCCAATTAACTGCCGTAGACAAGGCGACATCTAGTGTGTATATATCTATGCACCAGTCTGCGTACACGTCAGATCAGATCACTTCGACATGGCTGTGTATAAGATGTAAAAACGATATAAATACTGTTCGTTTTCTCACACAAACCGCTCGTTTCGTGTCTTAGGCCATCAATGTGTACTTACGATGGGGAATTGTTTAATTTGGACGACGGGTAATTGTTTTAATTTGGACTCTGTGCTTGTGTTTTGAGATAATGACCATAGACCTGCATTATATGACTGACAGACAAGAACGGTTTGACCTAAAAATATAAAAATTGAAACTACTGCGGAAAAAAAGACACCTACATCTTGGATGCCCTTGAGGTAAGCTAAAACATACCAACAATTAATTTCAAAGTGAACTATCCCTTTAATATGTGGCCTTGTTAGGAGATGATCAGTGATATTCGCTTCACCTGTGACTGGTCATAGGTCACACCAACTCAACTACATCATTCACTCATTCACAATGCTCCATGGGAGTGGACGGCCACCTCTATCGCACTGATATGTTTACTGGATATTTCTTTTTAACATTATGGCTATGCAGTTCTTAACACGGAATTTGCTTACGCTGATTACGATTAAGTTGAAATACCTGAAGTACCAGACTTCTGACTTCAGATGCATCTACCATTGATAACATCATGGTAGTTTTGTACTGACATCAAAATCTCTATGTATAAAGGGATGGAATGACTAAAATATCTGGAACCCATCTGTTGCGCAGGACTGTCTAAAGTGAGTAAGGTCAAAAAATGGGATGGCATTTTTACATCAGATGGGATGATCAGCAGTACTTGAACCACCAACTGTTATTTTACCCAGAAACTAGGCAAAAGTGTCTAAATATAAAATGAAGGTGCAGCAGGGAGCCAGAAGATTTGTGCACAAGGACAAAATTAACTTTAATTATGGTATTTGATAAAGGTCAAATTAAATGAAGAGAAGCATTGTGAAAATACATCTTGCAGAAATTAAATTTCCTCAGGATGCCTGAGCCAAAAAAAGCAGTCTGTAATTTGCTCTGTCATTTTTATTGAGGTTGTGTGAAGAAAAAGACAGACGTGCTTGATTAAGTCATAAAGCATGCCTGCCAAATTTACATAACCCTATCTTGTCTGACACTGTACCTTACTGGAAAGACCAGAGGCCAAGTGCATAAACATAGCCATAATGTTAACACTGTCTTAAAGGGACAATGTGTAGCTTTTTAGGTATTTTATTATCTAAAATCTATATTTTTATTCATAAATATGCCCTCAATGGTGTACAAATACCTATGCCAATGTTCAGACTAATCCTCGTAAACGAAGAATTTATTATCTTTATATACATGGGACGGGTAAGTCCACGGAGGCTTCCATGTAGTTCCGCCATCTTGAAAAACTATAATAGCAGAGAGGGACAAAAAGTACTAGGCCAACGCGTTTCCACAACGCGTTTCGTTTAGAGCCAGCGTCACGTGACTGAAGCCAGCAGAAGCGGAGGAGCAGAGCAGTGAGAGGCGCTTGTCACTGCCGCGGCAAGTTTAAAAGGCTGCACTGCACGGTTATTTATACACCGTTCATTCATACATACATATGAGTCACAGGATAAGGAGTCCTCGTCGTCGAAAAAGTCCAAAATAGATCGTAAAAGGAAACGTGACCGGAGATTACAAAAACAAGGGTTACTGTCAGGATAGCTAATGCAGGAGAAAGCTTTCAAAAGAGACCCTGAAGTTGCCTGCTTTCTTCTCGACAGGTAAGTCAATGTTACAGTCTTAATTACAAGCTTTTTTTTCATTGCTTGGTTGTGTACTTTATTATATAGACAGTCGAACATTTATAGTTAAAAGTTAAACAGGCTCTTTGATGAATAGCAGCTATTGAGTAAAGTAACGTTAGAGAAGGCTCTGATGATGATGATATCTAACAATGCACATACTTCAAAAAATATAACGAGTAAAGAAGGCATTACTACTGATTACCATAGTTAATGTTTTTGACAGTCAGTAGTTCATACTGTAACATTCTTTTTTTCGTTGTTTCAAGTTTCAGTTTGTTTTAAATAACAAACATGTTCACCCGAAGAAAAACTCGAAGTGCTATTATAAGACATCCTGTCATAGCTTTTAGGTACATAACGGCTACCGTAGATGCAACGCGCATTTGAAAAAGTGAGGCGCTGGAGAGCATTATTCGTTTGAATGCAAAATACAATTTCACCACTAGATGGGAGAAATTCCTACACAATGTCCCTTTAAGAACTAGCAGTTACCCAAGGAGTAATCAGTCTTAATTTTCAGATTCAAATAGCTAGCTTATGTCTTAAAAAGTTATGACCAGTCTTAAAGAGAAAAACTTGTAAGAGTAGTCAAAGCTGTTTATATAACCAACATACATTTTTTAAGCTTAATCAACATAAGTGTGCATGCTGGTCAAAGCTGGTTATTTTGGTGCTGGTCTAGCTGTTAGACTTGGCTGGTGAAGCTGGTTGACCAAACAAATCTAGCTTCTTGGTTAAGGAACCTGGTGGGTTCCCAATAACACCATATAGTTATGATTAATCTTTTTTTCAGGATGGTCCCCCTGGTACAACCATGGTTTGCAGAGCAGGATCGTATCACACCACTAACAGTACTGGACATTTCACCGGCAGTGCAAAGCCCCAGGCGTTGGCCCACTTCTCTTCTGCCAAACCAATTCTCTCGCTGGACTGGGTACTTATAATATACCGTACAGTCCATAATGACATAGAATAATATTAATAATTCATTATACACTTCATGTGCCAAGGGCTTTTTGGAAAAGGAGCACGGTCATCGTTTCTAGAGAGAAATGGGAAAAGTAAAGAATTGCTACGGTAAGATACTACTGTAATATATGAAAAGTAATAGTTCGACCAAAAGAAATGAAAATTCTGTCATAATTTATTCACCCTCACATCATTCCAAATCAGAATGTTTTTCTTTCTTCTGTGGAACTCAAAAGCAGCTCATTATGAAAATCTTTCCAATACAACAAAATCATGTTGTTGTCAAACTGTCAAAAAAGCTGTCAAACACACAAAAAATCCATCAATCAATCAATCAATCAATCCACCAATCAATCCACCAATCAATCCATCAATCCATCCATCCATCAATCAATCAATCCACCAATCAATCCATCAATCCATCCATCCATCCATCTATCCATCCATCAATCAATCAATCAATCCACCAATCAATCCATCAATCCATCCATCCATCCATCCATCAATCAATCAATCCACCAATCAATCCATCAATCCATCCATCCATCCATCTATCCATCCATCAATCAATCAATCAATCCACCAATCAATCCATCAATCCATCCATCAATCAATCAATCCACCAATCAATCCATCAATCCATCCATCCATCCATCTATCCATCTATCCATCTATCCATCAATCCATCAATCAATCCACCAATCAATCCACCAATCAATCCACCAATCAATCCATCAATCCATCCATCCATCTATCCATCAATCCATCAATCAATCCACCAATCAATCCATCCATCCATCCATCCATCCATCCATCCATCCATCCATCAATCAATCCATCAATCCATCCATCCATCCATCAATCAATCAATCGTACATTTTAAAGTGCCCCTATTATGCTATTTTAAAGGTCTTTAATTTTGTTTTGGAGGTCTCCTGCAATAGTTTTATATGCATCCAAGGTCAAAGAACACTGTATTTTTCTCATAATATACAGTGAAGCATCACCTCTTTTCTCACAGTGTCTAAAACAGTTGGATCAAGGATCCGGTCTATCCAAACCCTTCTTTCCGAGAGCCTACTCTGCTGTGATTGGTCAGATGGCCCAGTCTGTTGTGATTGTTCTAACCCTAACCCTAACGAACCCTATCTGAATTTCAGCTCCGGAAGCTTCCTCAGAACTTGATATACAGTGATACGAACAGTATGGTTTTACCATATCAGTTCGAGCCTGTGCCCTTCATACTGACGACTTGATTCAAGCATAATTTCTTTCTTTTGGGAGGCAATAACTCCATTTATTGTGCATTTTTATCTTTGAAACTTTGCAGGTGCCTTTCCCTACACCACACCTCATGTTTTAACCTTCTGCTAAATTTCTTATTTTCTGTTCCACAGAAGAAAAAAAACAAGTAGCCTACCGGTAATTCGGATTTGGAACAACATAAGAGTGATTAAATGACGACAGAAATGAAGAAAAATTTTAACATCAGCTTATCAAGAAATGATGCACTTCTTCAACACATACTAACAGTTTGCTCAGTAGACTTTCCATTTCCTCCTGAGACTGGCAGCCCGCTTAGGATCTTTTCCAGGTGACATGCTTGAGGATACAGGCGAGGCGAATACACCCTGCTCTGTTTTCATAGCGTTACCATGGCATCAGTATGACAGCTGATGCACTCACGCTCCTGCTAATCCAATGCAGATCACAAATAGACCGCACCACATCACAGATCACATTCATTTACACATGTTGTTAGGCAAATTTTTAGCTGTCGTTTGAATACACCAAACTGAGATTCCAGTACCAGTGTGTTTGCATTTATCGTTTCTGCGCATAATGTGTGTCCACTGTTATCACAACCACTGTTATTCCTTTCATCTAGTTGCTCTTTTCTCTTGCCCTTTTTGTGGGTTTTACACTCTGTCATTTCTGATTTCTGGGATTTTGTCCTTCTGTCTTTCTGCGGGCATCTCTCCAAGTACCATATAGAGAAACTGGGTTAGCATCCTCCCTCTATATCTCTATCTACCACCACCAGCTCTTCTTTTCCCTTCATGCTTTATTCTCTTCTTTAAACTCAACATGAAATCTAATTTGACCCCATTTATTTTCCTAAAGAATCTTTTTAGTCCCGTTGTGGATTATTCATCAGTGCACATTACTGCGAGGAAAAACAAATGCTAGTCTTTGTAATCATTCATCAAAATGTAATAACGCTCTTCCTCTGAAATGCCTTTCCTTGGTGTTGCAGGTCTAAAATACAGAGTGCTATTGGTTAGCATTCCCATCTCGGCTAGGGCAAGAACACTATTTGAAATCTGCCAAATTTTGGGCGCATATACAGCCATGTGTCTTGAGCCGTAAACGCCAAATGACTAATCCCTTTGCAGCTGCAGAAAAATGACAGCATGACAACACTTTTTGGCTGATGGCACCACAGGACTGCACAAAAACCCTTAGTGATTAACCTGACCTGTGAAATCAAAGTCCTTAAAAACAAACAGAGTACTGGTAAAATATATGCTTTAATATAATTAAATATAAAAAAAAAAAAAAAAAAAAAAAGAGTTACCTTTCTGGTAACGCCCACTTTTTATGACCCAATCATTTCTCGTTCAAAATAAAAGTCAAATTTTTTTCACACTCAGTTTCCCTGTTCACAACACTGATAGTGATGTCAGGCATGAGAAATTTAGTAGATAGTATTCATTTTATTTAAAAATCATAATTTTTTTATTAATATACATTACCGTTCAAAAGTTTAGGGTCGCTAAGATTATTTTAATGTTTTAAAATACGTCTCTTATGCTCATCAAGGATGAATTTATTTGACAGTAAAAAGAGTAATATTGGGACATATTATTACAATTTACAACAACTGTTTTCTATTTTAACACTTTTTAAATTTCAATTTATTTATGTAATTGTAAAGCTGAATTTTCATGAAAGTTGAATATCACATGATCCTTCAGAAATCATTGTAATATGCTTAGTTATTAAAAAAAACATTTATTATTATTATTATTATTATTATTATGTTTCTTTTGTGGAAAGTTGAAACCATACTATGTTTTTTTTTTCAAGATACTTGGATGAGTTGAAAGTTTTAAAAAAACAGCATTAATTTGAAAAATAATTTAATAATTTAAAATAAAGTCTTTACTGTCACTTCATTGTAAAGTGTATTCCCTGAAAAAAATATTAATTTCTTTAAAACAACATTTTACAAAACCCAAACTTTCCTATGGTAGGCTACTGTAATTATTAATTTCTTTATTTTTTATTAATTGAACTTTATTATCCTCCAATGTGGAAATATTTCTTTGCCTTCTCATAAGACATAATTTCATAATTTTTTTTTGTGTGCAATTAATACATTTTGTAATCTTCTTATTTTAATGCACATTTACAGTTTCAAATTAGCCTTTTCTCTTTACAAACATTTCCTTTTTTTGTTAATGAATATGTTGTTTGCTGCTAGTTTTAGTTGTTATTCACTAATAATTTTGATTTGAGTGACTTTTCTATTGTAAACTAAAATACATATTTTACTGCTTACTGTGCACACTTCCTGCTTTTTTGCTACCTTTTTCTTTTTTTTTTTTTTTGCTTTCTTGCTACCTAGCAACCTTGTAGAATCGCCCTTTCGTGATGCTATCTGCCACACTTTTCATGTGAAGGTCACAGCGGTGCTTGGGTTGAGCTGTGCACTGAAGTCCTGACACAACAAGTCATGTGAAAAGGCCTTCATGTTCTCCATTTTTCAAATTTCCATCAAAAAACAGTCCCCGTTTCTTTCTTTCCTCTAGCACATCTTTCGCTCCATGCCCACATGGCCAACTCCCAGTGTTCCCGAGGCTGAGTAGGAGTGTTAAACAAAAGCTGATGCTTTAATCTAAGGCTTACTAAGATTAGATTGTGGATCGTCTCCACAGAGAGAGGTTAAACACATCCGCTGGGCATTGCTGTACACTTACAAGAGCGGATGACACAGATCTCAATAAGAAATATCATCTTTATGTGTGTATGTGAGTCTCTCTCTCTCTCTTCCTCCATTCCTCTTTTTACACCCTATTCTCCCCAATAATGTTTTCCTGTTTCACTGCCATGCTCAAACACTTATTAGAGAAGTAAAGTGGATCATTTCAGGATTGATAATGCCCCATTAAAACTCATCTCATTTGTCTTTCAAAAAAAGTTTGTTTTTTAGATTTTACACTAAGGTAAAAACCTGTTAACTGGTTAGGTGAAATACTGTAATAAATTGAATGGGACATTTCATGTCATTTTACAATAAAATCCAGTTAAATGTACAGTATTTGGAAGTGAAAAAGAACAGCTTATAGTTTACAGTGAAAAAACATGTAAATTGGCATTCCCAGAATTCTGTGTGCCATCTCATATTTGACAGTTTTTCATGAATTAACTGTTTCTTCTAGATTTTTCTTCTCAGTAATGGACATTAGGGTTTCATGTTACATCTTATGGTGTCAAATTAATGTTTATTTCATTATATTAGTCATGTGACCATGAAGGTGTTTTTTATTTGTGTGCATGTCACTGTGTGCACCTTCTCTCTCTCTCTCTCTCTCTCTCTCTCTCTCTCTCTCTCTCTTCTATCATGTGAGCATTCTCAGACAAACAGAATGAGGTCACAGAAACACACTTATGGCAAACCCGCATTACTGGCATATAGGAGCACACAGTCCCCAAACATCCATCATGAAAACTGAGTTGTGACATCAGCCAGCTGAAGCTTCTCACTGGATGAAGCTGTAAATCTCTGCTGGGCCAGAGCTCGCTTCAGATCAAAGACACAGACTGTACCGGAGCTGCCATATTTACCAGAAAAACAGACTGCCAAAAACTCAGATAGCAGCATGAATATTTTAAGGTGTATTTGTTAGCATTTGTAGACTTCATTAAATGTCATTATTTACTAACACTTATGTTGTTCCAAACCTTCATGCTGTTCCTGGAACCATGCAAAACAGAAAAAGATTTGTTTCAACGACAAAGAGGTGGTCTGATTTTAAATGGCTGTTTACTGGCCACACTAAGCATCTAAGGTTTTAATTAGTCTGTATTAGGGTCAAAAGTTTGTTCAAATCACTAACCCTGTATGAGAAACAATAACAATGATGCATTTATCAACAGACACCGCTGATACAAAGCAGAATGATTTTTTAATTGAAGAAATGGGACAGCTGCCAACAGCGTTTTTCAATAAATACACTGGCATTAAGAGTGCTTTGAAATAATTTCAACCCAGGCTTGTTGGAAAAATGTATCTGTGGCGCAAAGTTACTTTTAAAAGTAATGCATTACAATATTGCATTACTCTCTGAAAAAGTAACTAATTGCATTACATTGGAAAGTAATGCATTGCATTGCATAGCCTCAGGCTGAAAGAAAATGGCAAGTCACACAAACCTTTCAGCTGCGCTACCATTCTGGATTGATGAAGAATCGGATACAGGAGAAGAGAGTTCGTACTTAAGCAATAAATCCATTTTTGCCTGTTAGTTTGGTTGAATTTGATCACAAAGACATTGGACACATAAAGTAAGATTAAATACATAAAGTATATTTGTGTAATTTAACATATTTATCTAGGTTTGTGTAATATTCTTAGCTTGCATTTCACAGTTTTTATTTATTTTGAGGAATACTGAATCTGTTTTTTGTGCGTGTGGGATGAGTAAATGCCTGCTCACATTTAGTCTAGAACTACAATAAGCATCATGTTCACACAGCGCACACAACGCCTCTGCACTTACTCACGATTTCTCTCAGTAAGGGTACAGGAGAGCTGTCAGTCAATAAATGGGAAAACAAAGGAACTTGCGTTACTTATTTGAAAAAGTAAGATATTTTGTTGTAAACTTAAAAGGAATGCGTGACTTGTCTTCACTACTTAGGCTACTTGAAAGAAGGTAATCTGATTACGTAACTTTTAACGCGTTTCCACGAACACTAAACGCAAACGTTTCATTACTTTGGCTATTGTACATATCGCAGTAGTTCGGAATAATCTTGAGATAAACATATACATTTGCTAAAGCAACCATGCTATTTTAGCTTGCTTCTGGAAGTCTTTGAGCTCTTTTTTATTTCTCTGTTAATTGTCGACTACAAAGGTGGACATTCAAAGAAGACTTGTAATATATATAATGTTGTTAAGCTAATTTATTGTGATTTTGTTGTTGTTGTTATATTCAGAGCTTGACGGCCCTTCACTCTTTTTGTATGGAAAAGACCCGCCTGGACATTCTGTTTTTGTGTTCGACAGAAGAAAATCATATGGGTTTGGAATAACATAAATAAAGGTTGAAATATTTTTCAATTTTGGCGAACTATTTCTTTTATAGAATTTAAGGCATTTTGAACTGAACATTACTCCCCCGTTAATGAGACGACAGTTTTTGTCCCTATTGACTTCCCTTGTATTTTTTGTAAATTCAATGGAAGTCGATGGAAATCCAAACACTTTGGTCACCAACATTCTTTAAAATATCTTATTTTGTGAAGAAAGAAATGCATACAGGTTTGGAGTGATGATGACAGAATTTTCATTTTTAGGTGGACTATACCTATAAACTAGCTGTACTGAAAAGGAACTGACCCCAATCCAGTACTCAGTGGCACTCCATTTTTTAGGTAACACAAACATCTATGACTGCTGAGAATTAGAGGGCCACTTGAAATCTTCAGATGTGGAGCGTGTCTCAATAATTAAGCCCTTCAGCGGGGTTCAAATGCATGTTTACAGCACGAAAATCTGCGTTGTTTGAGGCGCTAGAATTGTCGGGAGAGTTTTTCCCTTTTCACGATCACCGTTTCCAGATTCAACTCTCAGCAAAAGATAGAAAGCACTAACCGCCCACACACACTCCAAGAACCCACATATCCACACACGTGCACACTCATGCACACACACACACACACACAGGGTGCAGATGCAAATGCTCACTATCCTCAAGACAAAGAGATAAAGGCAGTTACACACAAAGAGAGCATGCTCACACATTCACACACATGTAGAGAAAAAGAAGCCTTTCTCAGTGAAACATTTTTTCGATGGCAAAAACAAATTTGAATGTCCCATTTATAAGTGAAATATGACCTGAACATTTCATGATTCACCCCTTTATATGCTCACATAGACACTTTCACATTACCTTTTTTTCCACATGTACATTACATTTTATTACATAATATAAATGATAAAATACAATAAAAAAATAACACAACAAAAATCAAATGAAACAACAGAATTCAAATAAAATAAAATAAAACGCACATCACAGAATACACACGGCAAAAGATGTAACCACTAAAATAATTTCTTACTGTTTTCAGACTTGACATTCACACACAGATTAGACACACATGGCAAGAAAACACACAGCTTTGCCCAAATGAAACCTCAGGTGACTCTCAGCCCGCAGAGGGAGCCTCAGGTGTCCCTGTGCACACTGCTGTCATCTTCCATGTGAAGGAAGAAAAGAGCTTTTTTCACCTTCTGCTCTCATTTGCACAGATGAGGAACGTGTATGTGTGCGTGTGCAGTGTGTGTATAAATACTCAAAAGTGAAGAAAGCCCCTCTGATGTCTGATACTGTGGTATCAGACCATCTGTTTCTGTGATGTTGGGTGAGAGACACATTCATTTACCCTTCCTCTGAAAATGAATCATTTGATACCGCTGGGAAATCTGTATTTTTTCCTGGCTAGTTGAATCGAGACTTGTGTTGACCTCATCTAGCTTACATTTATTACACTGCACCACACTGTATATCTGACCTTGTTAATGTCACTTTTGTTTGGTCTGACCTAAATAACATTGAGATGACATCCCAACCCTGTCATCCAAACTGGAGACAGAGCAGGCCCAATTAAAGCATGCTCTCTACGCAAGTACATGGATTACCATTCAAAGGTTTGAGGTCAAGATCTTTAAACATTTTTTTTTACTTTTATTCAGCAAGGATGCATTACATGTATCAAAAGTGACAGTAAAAACGTTAATACATTGTTATAAAAAATTCTATTTCAAATTGGTGTTGTTCTTTTCCTGTTCACCAAAGAATCCTGAAAGAAAAGATTATCACATTTTTCACAAAAATATTAAGCAGCGCAACTGTTTTACTGTTTTAACATTGATAATAATAAGGAATGTTTCTTGAGCAGCAAATCAGAATATTAGAATGATTTCTGAAGGATCATGTGACACTGAAGACTGGAGTAATGATGCTGAAAATTCAGTTTTGTCATCACAGGAATGAATTACATTTTAAAATATATTAAAATAGAAAATTATTTAAAATTGTAATAATACTTCACAACATTACTATTTTACTGTATTTTTGATCAAATAAATGCAGCCTTGGTAGGCAAAAGAGATGGTGTAGTCACATTAGCAACATTTTGTAAGGAAAAAGGTTTTCAAATTATGGCTGTCCATTATCAAGTGTAGCGATGCATCAAGAACCGCTCATACAGAATTCACTTTCAAACCAATAAGCCACTTTCTGTTGGTCAACACGCCAAATGTGATGAACAACTTGAAACCAATTAATGCGAAATCTTTCACTGAACGGGAAATTCCTGATAACATGGATTACAATTAAAAATGTTGGATTTATCCCTTCCCTACCCTGCTGAAAAAAGCTTAAATACCCCAAAAATTCCAAAATGGTCTCAACTATAGTTTTAGATGAATAATTCTAGTCTGTAACTGACACAACCTGGTTACGCTGTTTTTGTTGCAGGTAAACCAGCCTGACCGGTGTGACCTTGCAAGGTGACCAGCCACAACCAGCATGAATGTGCCCAAAACAAACCAATAACTAAACTAATATTAAATGCAAATTCTTCTAGTGTTACCAGTTGAACCAGTTAAAGGGATAGTTCACCCAAAAAAGAAAATTCTGTCATCATTTACTCACTCTCATGTCGTACCAAACCCATTAGACTTCCGTTCATCTTCGGAACACAAATGAAGGTATTTTTGATGAAATCTGAGAGATTTCTGTCCCTCCATTGACAGCTACGCAACTATCACTTTGACACTTCAAATTGTTCATAAAGAGATCGTAAAACTAATCCATATGAATTGAGCGGTTTAGTCCAAATTTTCTGAAGACACTCACTTCTGCTTTTATTCACATAAACATTGATCAGCGAATATAAACAGAAGCTCAACCAAACCTGCTTGACGCACGGAAACAAACCTCTTGCAGAAGCTCAAACGCACTGTGTAACATAAGAATGAACCTCATTGGTTCTTGCAGAAGCTCAAACGTGCTGCGTAACACAAGAATGAACCTCATTGGTTCTTGCTGAAGCTCAAACGTGTTGCGTAACACAAGAATGAACCTCATTGGTTCTTGCAGAAGCTTAAACGTGCTGCGTAACACAAGAATGAACCTCATTGGTTCTTGCAGAAGCTCAAACGTGTTGCGTAACACAAGAATGAACCTCATTGGTTCTTGCTGAAGCTCAAACGTGTTGCGTAACACAAGAATGAACCTCATTGGTTCTTGCTGAAGCTCAAACGTGCTGCGTAACACAAGAATGAACCTCATTGGTTCTTGCAGAAGCTCAAACGTGTTGCGTATCACAAGAATGAACCTCATTGGTTCTTGCTGAAGCTCAAACGTGCTGCGTAACACAAGAATGAACCTCATTGGTTCTCGCTGAAGCTCAAACGTGCTGCGTAACACAAGAATGAACCTCATTGGTTCTTGCAGAAGCTCAAACGTGCTGTGTAACACGAGAATGAACCTCATTGGTTCTCGCTGAAGCTCAAACGTGCTGCGTAACACAAGAATGAACCTCATTGGTTCTCGCTGAAGCTCAAACGTGCTGCGTAACACGAGAATGAACCTCATTGGTTCTCGCTGAAGCTCAAACGTGCTGCGTAACACGAGAATGAACCTCATTGGTTCTCGCTGAAGCTCAAACGTGCTGCGTAACACGAGAATGAACCTCATTGGTTCTCGCTGAAGCTCAAACGTGCTGCGTAACACAAGAATGAACCTCATTGGTTCTCGCAGAAGCTCAAACTTCTCGCACGTCAAGTGAACATGCTTAAGCTTCCATTTAGACTAAACCGCTCAATTCATATGCTTTAGTTTTACGATCTCTTCTATGAACTTTTTGAAGCGCCAAAGTGGTATTTGCGTAGCTGTCAATGGAGAGACAGAAATCGCTTCGATTTAAAAAATATCTTCCTTTGTGTTCCAAAGATGAACGAAGTCTTACAGGTTTGGAGCGACATGAGGGTGAGTAAATGATGACAGAATTAAACATTTTGGATGAACTATCCCTTTAGGATAATCTAGGCTGATAGTGATAATTCTTATTTATATCACAATTATTTCTCTTACATTCCTATGAGATTAAAAAGCAAGCATGGAGCCATTTGTCTACAGATTTCAATATGATCTCAATAGCTTCTATACACATACATTTTATAGCTACTGTATATACTTATAATGTATGTAAACAGTTGTCTTATTATGTATGTTTATGTTTCTCCTAAGATATTACTTTAGTAGCAAATTTTCTTATTTCATGATCCAGATTGTTGGCAAATAAGTTAGTGAAACATCCAATGTATAAGATCACAACACATTGACACACATTCCCACTCAAACACACTCATTAACGATCCCACACGCCGACACACTGACGTACACACACGTGTGAGCACCTCAGAGAAGTGTGAGTTTATGAATGGCAGTAAAACTCTTACGGTGACAGTAGGGATGGCGGTGACCAGAGAATACACCAGCACCGGGGGAGCTTTGCTGTCGTCTTCAGGTCCTGGATACGGCTTGGAGAAGGCTTTATCGAAGCAGAAGAATCCTTGAACGTGCACTGGGAATGTGTCCGTATACTCAAAGTAGTATGCCAGGAGAACCGTTCCTGCCATGATCACCAGCTGGAAATAGAACATGATTCCAGTTTAGAATAGAAAATCCGTTCTAATAGGTGGATGGTGGGGTTCTGGAATAAAGCACAAGCTGCAGTCGGAATCTGCGGCTGAGTGAAGGAATAAAAAGAAGAAAATAAAAAAAGACAATTCTCCCCAGTGTGAGAAGTCACAGGAAATTTTGTGACGTGAATGAGTGAAGGCAGCATGAAACGATACTGTGAGAATGGCTAGAATCCCTTCAGCTATGCCTATCTATAGAAATAAGACACAAATAAAGAGAGGCATTTTACGGAAAAGAAAACAAGAAGATGAGAATGATCAAGGGAGAGAAGAAAAATAAGGGGAGGAGGAAAAAGAGATGGCAATGTTGTAGAGAGAGAGAGAGAGAGAGAGAAAGCGAGAGGGGGGGGGGGGCTGAAGAGATGGGAGAGAGGAGAGAGAGAGAGAGAGAGGGAGGAAGGGGGGGCGTGTGCATCTGTGCTCACAGCGGGAGAGGAATATATTGCTACAGTACAAGTAATGCATGCAGTTCTTTAGATTTTTAGGCAGCAAAGATAAATAGCATTACATTTATTAAAATAATTTATAGAATGGCACTTTCAGTAAATAGGGTACAAACTAGGGTTTGAAACTCAAAAAATACATTATTTTTCTTTTCAACAAATTGTAATGACATGCTTTGTTTCAGAATCTCCAGGAAATTCTGACGATCAACCCTAAATATTATATTAGCCGTTTATCCGTTTCTGTATTTTAGTTTGCTATTTTTATTTTTTTATTTCTTAGCAATAGGCTACACAACACATAAATATCAAAATAAAAAAAGGCTATATTTTACTTTAAGGTGTTCGTGTTACAGTGTAATTATACATTTTAGTACAAATAATTAACTACAGTACATGGTAAGAGTGTGATTTAGGGTTAGTTGCATGTAATTATGCATAATTAATTACTATAGTATCTAACTACATGTAACATTGCTCACATTATCAGTCAACACAGATCTTCTTGGCTTCTGAAATCATTTAGTTTTTCAACATATGCTTGTCATGGTATTACGGCAGGGAATTCCACTCACTTAGGCTAATTGTAGGGACTCCAAACTCGCAAAAAATACACAAATCTACATACAGTTGCTTTAACTATTTAGTGTGCAAGGCAAAATATTTTTTATACAAATAAAACTATTTTATTTTTAAATGTTTGTTTTTCATCAGCCAATCTGCATGTCTCCATTCATCAACATTATATCTGGGTTGCATAAAAATTAAATAGCTTTTACAGAAATTAGATTGTCATGCTTTCATTGTTTTTCTAAAATGCTAAGAAAACTAAATTTGTCTTAATCACTATACTTTCTGTTCAACCCTGTTATGTTGTTACATTGCTGTTGTGATATTGTTTCTGCCATCATTTTTAATCATAACTTTTTGATAGCACCTTCGAACAGCGGTAAGTATCTTTATCAGAATTTCATTTACACATATCAGCTTCTCAAGCTCAATAGTTCAGTGTTGTGGGAAACATCACAGTGATCCATTTTTAGACAAAATATTCTGTTCTTGGCACAAAAACAGAACATTGACCGTGAACAATGTGGTGTGGTGCAAATATATTTGTTTGCTAAACCTATTACTAAGATAGCACAGATCATCAACCCCTGTAACCCCACTAAATTAAGAAGTGCCAATTGTAAAACTCAGTTGTTGACCACTAATCACAATATCTATGAACGTCCCTCAATGTCTTTCTATGGTATTTACAGCTTTTGTTGAATGTAAACTTTTTAAATGATATTCGGTCACAAATAGCACCTTCAACAATAACGACCCCTGGACAAACTTGTACAAGAAAGGCTAGAATAAGTGCAACTTAAAGGCAGAGATCTACATGTCTACAAGTATAGTGGTTTAGTGTGTCCTAAATAAACTTCTGGTCTGGTCTCTTTGGAGTCAGTGGTAGAGATGATAATTGCCAAATTCTATCATCCATCGGTTCAGTTCATGACAAGCAATTCTGAAATTCAATGAAGCTCGTGTATAAACTGTTGCCTAGTTATTGCTTCATTCTTGTTGTACTCTACAACAGTATGATGTTTTCTGCTGACTGCTTCTGTCTCCCCCACTGTGACTGCTTTCATGTTATTTCTAGCTTCTGTCCCACATGAACATGAACACAAGTTTTCATCTCTCACTCTTCTAAAAGCTTTCAGCAGAGTTCTGCACCCGGCTTTAGTCTGCTTTGTAAGCCCTCACAGCATTAACAGTGCCCTCACAGGTAACCCAACAGTTCCATGAGGTAGCCTTTCATAAACACCAAACCAGAAACGTATTTCACTGATGATATCATTCAACAGTATCATTTATTTCATTAAAATGTCAATCATTACAATGATTCACTCTTAAACAAAAACAATACTGTGGGTGAAAAAGACTCACTTTTAGTTATTGGGATTGATTACAGTACTTTACAACTTACAGTCAGATTACAACTTACAGGAGTGTCTCGAATGAATGTGCAATGGGAGTCAAGCTCATATTCTCTAACCGGTAAACATAGCTACAGCGATTTAAGTAATATTAAAGATGGCGACGTCAATAAAACCGAAAAGTCTGATTCACACGTCAAGTCCAATCGAGTCACGAGTTCATCCATCAAACCTTCAGCAGCTTTTATATCTGGCTAGAGAGCGGTGCATTTGAGTCACGCGTAGAACACAAAACTAATAGGAGCAGCTCCGGTGGAGAACAATGACTGGATCTAAAACCTTCAGACGAAACCATGGCTGTACAGTGGGGAGAACAAGTATTTGATACACTGCCGATTTTGCAGGTTTTCCCACTTACAAAGCATGTAGAAGTCTGTAATTTTTATCATAGGTACACTTCAACTGTGAGTGACGGAATCTAAAACAAAAATCCAGAAAATCACATTGTATGATTTGTAAGTAATTAATTTGCATTTTCTTGCATGACATAAGTATTTGATGCATCATAAAAGCAGAGCTTAATATTTGGTACAAAAACCTGTTTGCAATTACAGAGCTCATATGTTTCCTGTAGTTCTTGACCAGGTTTGCACACACTGCAGCAGGGATTTTGGCCCACTCCTCCATACAGACCTTCTCCAGATCCTTCAGGTTTCAGGGATGTCGCTGGGCAATACGGACTTTCAGCTCCCTCCAAAGATTTTCTATTGGGTTCAGGTCTGGAGACTGGCTAGGCCACTCCAGGACCTTGAGATGCTTCTTACGGAGCCACTCCTTAGTTGCCCTGGCTGTGTGTTTCGGGTCGTTGTCATGCTGGAAGACCCAGCCACGACCCATCTTCAATGCTCTTACTGAGGGAAGGAGATTGTTGGCCAAGATCTTGCGATACATGGCCCCATCCATCCTCCCCTCAATACGGTGCAGTCGTCCTGTCCCCTTTGCAGAAAAGCATCCCCAAAGAATGATGTTTCCATCTCCATGCTTCACGGTTGGGATGGTGTTCTTGGGGTTGTACTCATCCTTCTTCTTCCTCCAAACACGGCGAGTGGAGTTTAGACCAAAAAGCTCTATTTTTGTCTCATCAGACCACATGACCTTCTCCCATTCCTCCTCTGGATCATCCAGATGGTCATTGGCAAACTTCAGACAGGCCTGGACATGAGCTGGCTTGAGCAGGGGGACCTTGTGTGCGCTGTAGGATTTTAATACATGACAGCGTAGTGTTACTAATGGTTTTCTTTGAGACTGTGGTCCCAGCTCTCTTCAGGTCATTGACCAGGTCCTGCCGTGTAGTTCTGGGTTGATCCTGGCTGGTTGGAGTCTGTTTGATTGTGTGTGTGGACAGGTGTCTTTTATACAGGTAACAAGTTCAAACAGGTGCAGTTAATACAGGTAATGAGTGGACAACAGGAGGGCTTCCTAAAGAAAAACTAATAGGTCTGTAAAAGAGCCGGAATTCTTACTGGTTGGTAGGTGATCAAATACTTATGTCATGCAATAAAATACAAATTAATTATTTAAAAATTATACAATGTGATTTTCTGGATTTTTGTTTTAGATTCAGTCTCTCACAGTTGAAGTGTACCTATGATAAAAATGACAGACTTCTACATGCTTTGTAAGTAGGAAAACCTGCAAAATCGGCAGTGTATCAAATACGTGTTCTCCCCACTGTATGTGTAGAAGATTTTATTATTTAGAAAATAAGTAATTTAGCTATATATTTGTACACTATTATTCCCTCTGTTGTGACTTTGGTTTGACTTTTGGAAGCCTGAAGAAAGGCATGGAATGTTGCTTGCAGCAGAAAATTCAATTTTATATGTCACACGGTACAAGATCTTTACCCCAAAATATCTATAGGGTGTGTTACCATCTTTGGAAAAGGATCTATGGTATATATGTGTGAGCTGAGCAAAAAACTGGAGTCATTCTCTGCAGAAGGTGCTCGGCTTTGTTGGAAAATAAAGTCTAATATTTCTGGCATCAAAGATCTCTGAGAAGTGATTTCTCACAAAAGAGAGAAACCACAACATATGTTACCAATATCACACACTCAGTAGACACGTGTGAGTCCTAAATCTGTATGGGTGTGAGTTCAGATATAGAATGTGGTTGTCATTCTCCCTGTTGGTCACCCTCGCTATGGTCCTTGTTGCATGTTCATACAGACCTGAGATGCTACTGTAAGTTGCTGTGTTAACAGAACATTTCGAGACTCACACCTGTAAGTAAATGTGACTGTCAATCCCCAAAACTGATACTGTGTTTAAGCAGGGCTGTAGCTAGGGTATCAGGGTGTTGCTGTGAGCCCCCTTGAAATGACTGACGGGCCTGCCTTTAAGTATCTTCTCCTCGTAATGAAATACATGAGCTCGTTTGTCATTCTCCATGATTGGCCAGGTAGGCTACTGTTAAAACTTATTTTGAAGAAAGGGCAAACAATGAATTTATTTAGGCTACATAATAGCCAATCCCAGTAATATTTTTTTTAAATCTTTCCTGGCAGGAAGGATAAGATAAAACCCAATTTGACTCCTTCCACTTTCACACAGTCCTATTTTACAGGGTTTAAATGCAAAGGCAAAATTAGGCTTTCCAAAGTTTACAGCTAACAACTGACACAAGGCTCTGAATAATAAATTCACTCATGCATCAAATCCTGTGTTGATTACGGGATTCTAAACACAAACATTCTAATTCAGTTTTAGTGTGGAATTAACTATTTGCTTGAAGATAATAACCCTAATATAAACATAAGCCAGAGATATCCTCTTTAAACTGGTTTGCAATAAATCTAGCATTTTGAAATATAAACTAATAAAAACTCTCAGAAATTATGAAGATTCCAAACCTTTTTTACTTTTTTTTTTTTTACTTTACTTTTACTTTACCAAACTACTTACTTTATATAAGGTGTCTTCATATTTGTATTATTCTCCATATTATTATTATTTTTTGTATAATAATATAATAACAATTTATTGTATAACCCATGAATGTGTATACGATTTGTTCATTTCCTGTATTTCCCAAAAAAAATTTACACAACTGTGTTCATACTAATAATGTTTAATAATATGTTTAATGTCTAATAATAACAATATAGATAATTACAGTTACAAAGGATCTCTAAAAGCTGTTCTTTTGAACTTTCTACTAACTAAAGAATCCTAAAAATAAAATGTATTTGGGTTTCCACAAAAATATTAAGTAGCACAACTGTTTTCAACATTGATATTGATAAGAAATGTTTCTTGAGCAGCAAATTAGAATATCAGAATGATTTCTGAAGGATCATGTGACACTGAAGACTGGAGTAATGATGCTGAAAATTCAGGTTTACCATCACAGGAATAAAATATATTTAAAAATAGTAATAATATTTTACAATATTTTATTTACAATTTTTGATCAAATAAATGTAGACTTGCACAAGTACAATAGACTTATACATTTAAAAAAAAAAATATTACAGACCTCAAACTTAATAAACACTGTTGTGCACTGTATTGTGTTATAAAATGTCCCATGGCTCAAAATAGATTTATGTAAAATTATCACCAGGATTTGTAGAAATGCAATTCCATTGCCCCATGTGGATACGGTTGAAAGGCAATGAAAGCAGCCTCGACTGTGTATTTCATTTGACAAAAATCCCTGATATTAAACAGCCTGCATGTTTAACCATAATGTGAATGCTTGTTATGTAATCAGTTCGGGCTAAACCTTGAGGATCTTTGTCAAGATGAATAAGTGTGGAAAATAAATGCATTGCACAAAGACCAGAGGAGGCGGTGACAGAATTAAGTTCATTATCTCATTTTGCAGGCTTGCAGACTTGCTAATTGAGAGGAGAAGGCATGTGCCCTTGTTTAGCAATGCTGAAGAAAGGTCACACATTCACACAAACAGCAGGAAAACAGGCAGACTGACAAAGTCAAATGAACCAAACACTTTCAGGTGAAATAATTATAAATGTAACCAAGAAACAAGACAATAGTTTTGACGTATCTTGGGTGAGTGCTGCGAAATGCCATTAATGCAAATAGCATTTTTTTTGTTTTTGTTTTTTGTTGAGAGAAATGTCACAGATATATTTGATTACACACGGGACTTTTAAAGAGCGGTCCACTTTTCTGGCCTCATTTCTCAGAGCGAGTCCATTGCTTAGTCAGTTTTTCACTCTTTCTGAATTTTTAACTGCTGTGCCAGCAAATAAAAATTCAGCCGTCATGCGAACTCTGCCACTCTGTCAAAAACATGAAGAAAACTGACAAGACGGTGACAGAGAGAAAGAAATGTCTTTGGCTAACTTTAGCCTGTACCGTTAGCTCTTACACACAGGAAACAGGAATTGCCATGTGGGAAAAAACAGCTTAAACCAGTCTAGGGTGGTTACTCAGTCTCCCAGCCTGGCCAAGCCAGCTATGTTGGTATTAGATGGGACCAACTGACCGACTGTAGCTAAACCAGCTTCAGTTTTGCTAGGCTGGGGGAGAAGATAAACTTAAACCACTTAAGACCAGAAAAACACCAGAAATTAAGGATTTTTTGTTTGTTCGTTTGTTTGCTGGCTGATTTCAAATCCATTTTTTAACTCACTAATTGTGAGCCATTTAAAAGTAAATAAGCCTCCCTGACAGATGACAGTAAAAAAAAAAACTTGTATCTTTAAACAATTGATGAAAAATTCACAGCAATATTACAGTTTAACAATCTCATCTAAATAGTACATTTGCCAGGGAACTTCCCACCCAGAGCGGGATGATTGTGCCCTCTGCTGTTCACATACTTATATTTAAAAGGCAGTTCACAAAATGTAGTTCAAAGATTTTTTCAGACCCATCTGTGACTGATATCTCGATTATTTATGGCTTTCTTTAATTATCCAGGTCTAATGTATGGAAGTTACCTGACAAAAAAAACAACATCATGTTGTCTTGGGGGGATACTTTAAAATGTGTTGAATCAAACACACACACACACACACACACACACACACACACACACACACACACACACACACACACACACACACACACACACACACACACACACACACACACACACACACACACACACACACACACACACAGTCTATTATTTGCAAGGAATTTGTCAGATGCTTTTATGCAGAGCAACTGCATTAAAAAAATTGTGCTTTAGCGTCACATGCGAAACTGCCGTTGTGAACAGATGGCAATGCGAAGTTATGTTCTGGATTAAGTGTTTTATTTATAGAAGGACAAATAGAAAACTTTGGTCAGAAGTGGATCATTCCTATTAATCTTATTCTTCCTTTTTTAGAAACCCAAAGAAACACTAGCTGAGAGGTTAGCTGCATCTTTTCTTTAATATGCATTATTCCAGTGCTTTTACCAATAGCTAAACCATATATAATCCTACAGTTTATTGCATCGTTGTATTCAGTACAGAAATGAGAGTTTTCTGTATGCAGTGTAGGCTGCATGACATTTGGATTTTACATTTCGCAACTTGTTGACCGTAACATGTTTTATTCTGTAGATGAAAACATAATAAAGTGGCAGAACTACTGAAGGTGTGAGATCATAAAACTGGCTCACTGAAACTCATGTGGGACGTTCAATGATGCCCACACGTTGTTAAAATAACTGATCTGAGATGAATAACAAACTGGGTCTGTAAAAAAACAAAAAACAACTTTGAACAGGAGTCTTTTGCATGGTTTTATTGTTGTTCGTTTCAGCAAGTTACTAAATGAATGCTAAATTGACAATTCATAAAGGCACGTCTACCAATTATTCTGCGAAAAAAAATTCACTATTGTGCAAGTATTTCTGTATCCAAGAGAATACATTAGTGAAGGTTTTACTGTTACAAAAAGTAGACCTACTTTAGGATGAGCAAGAAAGCAAAAGAAACCAAAATATTCCAGAATTTTTTTATTTTTTTGTGCAAACTGCTCAAATTCTACCAGATCTTTTTTTCTTTCTCAGCAAGCCAAATTTATTATTCATGGAATGATATTCCTTGATGTCAGAGAATTTGCCTTTTCTATTAACATTTTCTTAAATTAACATTGTATGAGCACTGTTTTAGTTTCTTCAGAGCACTTACTTCTGTTTCTCTACTTGGGTGAATTTTTCCAATGGATTCTTCCTTAAAGTTACAAAACCATTACATTTTCCAAATAACACATTGCATTCTTCATCTAATTCACTTTCAACTTGCTTTTGTGATTGGGCTGCAAAGAACCAAGACAAATTGTGATCAAAGTATCAATCTTTCCTCTTGGCAAACACTTCCATGTGTTCCGCCCACCTCTGCTGTTCTGTGGAAGTTCAGAATTAGTCTTTTATCTCTAGTCTTATCTAATCTCCAGCAACACACTCGCTGAACGTCAATACGGGAACGAGTTTTCTCCTCTGGGGGGCATAAGTGGGGACTTCAAAAACTGATCCCTCACAAAAATTGCCTAAGAGATTATAAGAACACTGGTGGCAGCTCATGAGTAGAGGAGATGGGCTAGTAACCGAAAGGTTGCAGGTTCAAATCCCAAAGGGAAGATTTGTGATTTAGAGCAGTGTTTCTCAACCGGTGGGCCGTGGAGTTTGTAGTCAAAGAAACAACAGCAGAAAACGTAATTATAAATGTTTTTCTGATGCGAGACTTTTATTTTGAAAGATGTGCGAGAAAGCTGTTGACTCTTCTGTCAGACGCAGTTTGCTGGAGAAAAACGCATTGCCCTGGTTCAGTATCTGCTGTCAGATTAGATGTTAGGCTATGCCAGTGTTATTATTCAACTGTTATTTTTGTAACTTGTCACACAGTCTCACCTCAGAAAAACTAACTTTCCTGTCCTGTCAGACGTTATAATAATGGTGCTAGCAGCGTATGCTTTTCAAAAGACTCGAAGCGCAAATGTCGAGGCACACACAGCAGCTACAGTATGATGTTCATTATTCATCAGGATCAGTGTCAAACTGTCCATATGTTTTATTAACAGTTCATTTTAGTACTGTGTATTTACCATGGTAACTAGTTATATGTTAACTGTAGCTCCACACCAGGATACCACTGCTTCTTCCACAGTGGCGGCTCGGAGAGAGCACCTGAGGGGGGCTGCGATGGGTTGGATTTGAGTTGCTCATTACGCGTGAGGGCTATCCGAACTCAGAGAGTCCTGACGCTCATGGCAGGCAGAGCCCTTGACGGCAAGTAGGTCTAGCTGCAAACCGGAGATCTCCGGAATTGGGAGTTACTCTCAAAAAGTTGGCAGTACCTCCAAAAGGAGGCGGGGTCTCCACGAGCAAAGACTTTTGACATTGGCTCTGGCCTCAGCCAATTGACTTCAAAATAAAAGTTTGTAAATTAAACATAGTTTCTAGTTGATCTAAAATAAAACGTAAAAAAAATATGCTATATAAATAAAAATTCCTATATAAATAAATGTGCTCCATGAGAGAGTAGCCCGGAGATTGTGGCCAGTGGCGTTCAGTTTGAACCTCTGCTCAACGATATAAGCGGGAATACCTTGCGAGCGTCCCAGTTCAGTGCTTGGGAACAGTTTACTCTATCGCTGTGTTCTAAGCAACGGGGGTGTCCCTGGGGCTCAAGATTCACAGGGTATATGGGGGCAGTGATGCTGGGTTCAACTAAAAAGGTTCCATTGTCCGGTGAGGTCCGGTTGGGGAGTTACGGATGGCCCGGCTCTGCGATCTCATGTTGCATAATCTTATTAACTGCTTAACTCTAGAAATGCCATTTTCTTTAGCATGCTATTCATTGCAAATCCTACCCTGCAGTCAATTTCACTGGTTAAGATTAGGATGTAGGGGTTAGCATTTGTTGTAGGAAATCAGCAGTGTGATTGACATGACCAATGAAATCTTTCAAATTTCCTGCGGGGCAGAGTTTGCACAGAACTGGATAAAAAAATAAATAAAAATCATGCATTCGTGTCATGTTCCTGTCTGTCAATGGGAGGAAACCACGCCCTATTTTGAAGCTCCCACTCCCATTTGGAGATCTCCAGGCTTCAGCTATACCCTTCTCCTTGACGGCGGCTTCTGCGTGGACGTGGCTCAGGCAAAAGACGCACATCTTCTTGTGTCCAATTTGAAGTTCGATAGGGCCCGTGCAGATGGAATAAGGGTTTAAGGGACATGCTTGTTTGCCAGAACGCACAAGGGGTTCTTGTAGACTTAAATCTACTTTTCGTTGGTGATTCAACGACAAAATGACAGATGTCACCGTTTTGCATGAAGGAGAACGATTCTGAGGATATACACGTTATATACAGTAGTAGGCTACTGCATATTCCTGCCTCTGATTCACGCGCTTGAACGCCATTTGACATTGCAATGCAATGGCGTTATACCAATCAAGCTTCAGTATTCTAGGAGAAAGGATAAGTTTCCCCATAGTGTCATCGTGACGCGACGCCTCGTCCCCTCATTTTAGGGAACACTGATAAAAATGATTTTGTGGTGAAGTAAATACAAAAAAAATATAAAAAAATACTAATTTCCACATGAAAAAGTAAATTCTATATTAGTACTCTATTCAAGCGTGTAGAAACTAAAGCGTAAATATCAACATTATAAAATTAAGTAAAATTACTCAACTTTTCTGATACTGGTGTTCCCATCATGCACTGCGCTTGAATAAATAATGAGGATGATTTTTCACTGTTTTCCAGCTGTATTTACACTGTTTTATCATTGATTTTGTTGTGAGGATTTGTAACTTGCCATTTTGTGACATTTGGAGTTCATTTTCTACTCAAAATGACACATTCATACACAAAAACGATCCATCAAATGTTACGTCATTGTGTATTGTGTACCAAGTATTGAGTGTATTATTAACTAAATAGATATTACTCAACCTTTTACTGGCCAAGTTACAATGACTCATTTTCTTTGTTAATTTTACTGAACTTGGTTAAGCAGAGTTACCTTAATTCCATATTTACTTACGTTTCCGTAAACTTAACCCAAAATACCACTTTGTGTTATTTTCTATATTTCTTATGACTGTGGTGACTCGTACTGACTAACTAACTTTATTGTTTTAACAAAATACACTCATCTCCATTGCTCTCGATCAAATAAGTAATAAAATAATCAATAGTAAAAATACTGCAAGTTGCTTTGGAAATTAAAAAGATTTTAGTATTGTACTAATATAGTTAGAACCAGGGTTATTATCAGTAAATAAAAATAAAACTACAACCATTTGTCACAATCTGTGTATTTAGATTCACTCTAATGGACTTTTAGTTTGGTTATCGTCAGTTTCCTCTATTCTTTGTTTCTAGTTTCCCGCCAGTCATCAGTTTCCATGGACACTCATTAATCATCACAGCTGTTTGTCATTGTTGTCTGGTATTGTCATGTCTTCCACGCTGTTACGTTACCTCTTCTTCATCAGTGGACTATTTGAGTTTGTTTTATAATAAATACCTTTGTATTATAACCTTTTGAATCTTCATCTTTATCATGATTCTAGACCTTAACATTACACCATTAATAAAATATAAATAAAATAAACATTAACTACCGGTAAAATAAAATAATAAAACCTTAAACTTATTTGATTTTAGCTAGTTGCCTAGTTCTAACAGACAGAGTCGTATATTTGTACAGTGAGCTTTTTAAATAAGGTAATATTAGATTATATAATTGATTTATTTTCTTCATTATTTTCTTTTCCCACCACAGAAATTAGTCTGAGATCAAACAATAATTAGTAGATTATTAAGTTCCCTGCATTAGAATGTAAAGCATTCTGCCTATATCAACACAGAGCAGTTTGATTAAGGTCTATATGAGGAGCATTTTATACATATTGAATGACAGATCTGTTAGTTTCCATGGAGCTTGGACTTCCTGGAAGGAAAGTTCTTTAAGCCACACCAAGCACTCATTGATGAAGCTTGTCAGTGCTGAGAGATCCTCGAGCTTTTAACGTGCAGATAACATATGTCCCACAGTGCTGAGATGAAGCACGAACGATACCGAGCTGGAACTGCATCGAGGAAAGGGGAAAAGAGAAATGCCAGAGAGAATTTTACCAAAAGCAACTGATAATGAGATGCAAATGTAGAACAAAGGATCATTGGCCACAAGAGAGGACTGGATTCCAGCAGAGAGCGCTACTTTGCTACATGAAAGTGTGCTGGAGACACTGAGGAGGCTCTTCAGGACTGGTTAACTGCATGGAGTCTCAATATGACAACACGGGATGCTCTATTCGGAGCAGTTCAATTATGCATTTCTATGGCAACACTATCAATGCCTCAATTAATTTGCAGCGGCCAGGTGGTACAAGTAGCTCTCAGAAAATTCCCATCTTACCAGCTGTAATTACGAGCTCTACGAGGACGTGAATGCTTTTTACAAGTTGATAACATGGCGTGAACGCACCTTTACCACTTACGGAATACTGTGCACTAGTATACACTGTATATCCCCACTGTTTATTAACAGTAGTATGCTACACTGTTGACGTCATTACATTTTAAATGAGTGGTCTAGTTATCGACTTCAATGCATTTAAAACAAAACAAAAAATGAAATAACAATTCTGTAACGTTTTAACTTTTGTCTTAACTTCTGATCAAATAATGAGTTAAAATATAGATTGTAGAAGGAATTTAATAAGTTACTGTTTAGAATTGATTTAAATAAATAAACTGTGCCCAGTATGCACACTACATACTGCTACTTAGAGCAGAAAGTTAGTATGCTATTAATTCTCTTTTAAGTTAGCTAAATCTTAAAATGATTGTATTAAAAAACAAAAATACCTATAACAAACTGGCTCAATCAAAACATTAAAAAGATTAGAGACACTTTGAAATATTCAACAACCATTTGGGAGGAATATACTCATTTGCAGAAGTCTGGTCACCTGTAAACAAAATCTTGTTTCTCAGTGGAAATTGTAGAGCAGCCAGCCAATCAGATTAGAACTTTTCCAATTTAATTTAGTGTGCTATGTTTCCAGATGGTCTCTGCACAGGCTGTGGGTGGTCGGAGGACTACAAGAGCTTTAACCTCACACTCTATCTCTGAGTTATTCAATCCATGCAGTAAGTGTACTAAGTTAAAAAGTTGGATGAACAGCGTCTGCGAAATAGCAGGTGTTGAGTTTATGCTTATTTACTATCTTTCGGGTGTTGTTTAAAGCACAGATCTGTCTTCAGGGCAGTGGCTCTCAAATGGTGGATTATGAACAAAAATGCCTCACAGGTGTGTCCTGAAAACCACGAACAAAGCCAGATTAAAAAAACAAAACTAATTTCAGGTTCACTTGAGGCAGGGATAAACATTTGTGCTGAAAGCCTGAAATCACTGAAATGTCAATTTATGCAGTCTAAGTCGTTCATAATTTTGAAAATTGTTGAGCATATGCAGTTCATGCTAATATTAAAGGGAAAGTTCACCCAAAAATTTAAATTTTGTAATTCTGAATACGGTTATGACGTTCCAAACTTCCTTTCTTCTGTGAGATATTTTGAAGAATGTCCAAAACAACAGTAGATGCCACTCACTTTTATTGCATTGACGAAAAAAAAAAGATTTAGCTTTTCTAAAATGTCTTTTTACATTTTAATGTAAATGTCTAAAATATTTTTGTTCCACAAAAACTCTAAAGAAAGAAAATAATAAAATTTTGTGTTGAGAACCACTGAACATAATATATATATATATATATATATATTTTTCCCCACAAATGTGTATTTTGTCTATATTAATATGTACATTTGGCTGGCAGGTTTTAACTTACTTTGGAAAGCCAGTGAAAACTCAAAGCCAGTCCCATCAAATTTCTATGTAAGGCTGATGCAAATGTTTTTGGCATGCAGACTTTGCCTCCGCACTGGGCCTAAGGCGATTGAAGCAATCAGACGCTGTGTACGCTAACACTGCTCATTAGCAGGATTAATTAAGAGCACTTTTGAGGGTATATGCCTCTGAGACCTACAGTAGGAGCCAGAAGAGGACTCTGGAATAAAGGGATGTGGGAAGAGAACATCACAGATGAGTAAAGAGGGCCATGGAGTTCTGGCAGACTGACAGTATACTGTGACTGAGTTCAAATGATGACTGTACTGTTTATGCTAATGTTAAGTGACTCATGCATCGCAGTCAGGTATACAGTGAGACTGTTATGTGTTTGCTTCTGGAAGTATTTATTAGAGCTGCCAGTCAGGGGAGCGGAGTTTAAGGTACAGTTTAATGTATTTCGACTCCACAGATTATTGAAAATAGCAGTGCACGTCTCAGCTGGAGTGTTCGAAAAAACTAAAACCTCTTCTCTTTCTTACAGAGGAATGTCAAACAGTGTTAAATTTTTTTTTCCTGAATTCTCTATCATTTAAAGATGTTGCCACCCTCTGCAACACAAACAAAATAAACAGTTCTCCCAAATGTTACAACTCCGCCAATATTTACTCACTTGCATGTCCAGATGTCATTCCAAATCTGTATTCTGTTTCCATGGAATGCAAAACTCTGACAAAGGTCTTAAAATATAATAATAACAGAATTTTAATTTTTGGGTGAAGGCCTATTCCTTAAATAATCACAGGCATGAGTATTCCCATGGCGAACTTGGAGAGTTTCTATGGTATTTCATAAGCTACAAAGACCAGATAAAATCTCAAATGAGATGCTGAACAAGTTGACCCAAGGGGGTGTACTAGCCCTTTGAAGACTTTAAAATCTTAGATTCCTTTTAGTTCCACTAGAGGGCAGAGCACAACATTCATGACAATCACACGGTGAATATGGAAGCGTATGGAAGGATGAACTGAGAAGTCAACAACCTCTAAACCAGTCTACAACTCACCTCTACTAACAAGAAGCATGGCACTATATATTTGCTCCTCTTAACTCCTCCTCTCCCCACAATCCTTCTGTCCATCTCTCCTGTCTTCAGTATGTCAGTCAGACACCTGGAACATACACAGGCAAAAAAGATCTCATTTACTTGGATTGTGCATGCAGACAATTCATGTATATTATCATCTCTATAGTGCGCTGCAGTGATGACATATTTTTGTAGGCCAACCCGGAAGTTAGCATCACCTCGAAAAATGCCCAATAGGATTTTTTTTCTGGCTTTTGAATCATAGCAGAAAATGAGCTCTGTGACCAACAAAAGTTTATGATTCTTAGATGTTTTGTTCATTATGATAATTTTCCCAAATTAACACAACTTTTATGAGTTCATAAATACAATCAGCAGAAGTAAAAATGCCACTACCATAAACCAGGGGTTCCCAAACTTTTCCATGACAAGGCCCCCCAAATACCACTAGGTTCTGGCCAAGGCCCCCCTTTTGCAGGATGTGTTATTGAACCCATCGACAATACTATGGCAAATGTAGAAATAAATAAATAAATAAAACATCTAGGTGAACATCAGATTATGTGATGGTGTTTGATACCAGCCAATCAGAAAGATTATAGAGATGAACCTATTACAATTTTCAAGGCCAATTCCGATTTGTCATTGAGTTTGACCTGCCAATACAGAGTTTAGCCGATTCTGATTTAATTTTTTCTAACCACTTTACAGCACACACAAATATTTATTTTCTATATATATATATTTTATAAAACACCACTTTTATCCAAACTGATTAATAAAAACAAGTTTAAATGGGTACATTTTCTATAAATATTTTTGAGTCTTCATTTTCTTGAAGCCTACTGAAGTTCTTGTTAAAACACACTATACATGCAAATTATGTGCATTTTTGGTACTTTTTGTGTGAAATCATATTTATTTTGTCCATCAAAAGTGTGCTTTCACTTTAAATGAAGTTTTATAAACAAAGTTCGGGAGGAGCACGTTCAAATAATCAATCCAATCTACTCATCAAACAATTATGTCTACCCTAATCAGCATGACAAGAAGTATATATATCCACACTGTCAACTCACCTAATATTCCTTGACAGTTTTCCAGCATCCCTCCACCACCCCGACTCCTCACTCTTGGCTTAATCTTTTACAGCCAGGAATACGGGGGGAGTAGCCTACTCTGGGTTCGGGCCGAATACCGAGCCCGGAGCCCTCTCCTCGGACAGCACGCCAAATACGCATTTATTCTATCTAACTTATTTGTAAGTGTGAACTAGTGAATTGAGCTTGAGCAGCGCAGCAAAAATAGACTCGGCGCCGAAACCCTCCACTTCACTACTGCTCACAGCACGCGACGCTCCTGCTTGACGCTCTCGCGCTGCTCCTGCTCGCGGTGTGAATGCACTCACTGAACATGCACGGCGAAAAAAATTCGCGCTACTCACGCGCCGCTCGTGGTCTGAAACGGCCGTAATTCACAAGGTTTCCTACATGTGCGTTCTGTGTGCACGTGTGATGCTGATGTTGCGCGATGTTAATCATGCGGCGCCCGAGTGCATTTGAATGGCATTATGTCAGACTGAAAATCAATATCGGCCAATTCTGGTCACCAGCCGATCAATCAGTTAAGTTAATTAAAAGTATAATGTTCAGATAGGCTATGCAACAAATTATTAAAATGTTATTTTATAACAATACTCATATTAACACAATTTTTTTTTTCCAACTTGCTGCGGCCCCCAGTTTGAAAACCCCTGCCATAAAGCTTCTGACAACTTTTTAAGTTTTTATTTAAAGGGATAGTTCACACGAAAATGAAAATTCTGTCATCATTTTCTCACCCTCAAGTTGTTCCAAACCTGTATGAATTTCTTTATTTTGTTTTGAAGATATTTAAAAAAAAATATGGGTAAGCAAACAGTAGACTTTCATAGTATTTTCCAACCATACTATGGAAGTCAATGGGGCCCATCAACTGTTTAATTACCCATATTCTTCAAAATATCTTATTTTTTCCCTCATTTATACAGTATTGGGACAACTTGAGGGTGAGAATATGATGACATTTTTGGGTGAACTATCCCTTTAACATTTGCCCTGAAAGTTTGAGTTTGCAAGAGGAACTCAAAGAATAGTTTGCAAGAGCCCGAAATCGATGAGAATTAACACATTCATTAGTGGGCATAACTTGTATTTAAACATTTCTGACATTTCGCAGACCTTAGTGTTTCTCGCACTGGGGGAAAAGTACAGCATAACCTGTGTAGTCAAATTCAAGAACAAATATGAACCGGTTCTATTGAATAAACATATCAAGCTCCATGTCAATGCATCATTCTTTCAATATAGACATTGGGCTGCTCTTACTTGCTGTGCCACCAGTATACCAAAAATACATTCTCTCTTTATCTCTAACACCTCAATTGTTTACCTGTCACTTCTTTGTTCATGGTTATCCTAACATTTATAATAACAATGCAATTATCGTGATCCAATGTAACCCAGTGTAATAATATGACAAGGAAAACAAACAAAAATGTAACTTAAAGAGAAAAAATGCAAAAAAACACACAAAAAAAGTTAGCAAAACTGGGGGGAAATCTACGTATAACAAAGCGTTCTGTCAGCTGATGCTGATTACAAACATATTTTAAATGGTTCACACTTCACACATTAAAATATTATCCTCTTAGAAATATGTGAAATTGGGGCATAAAATAATTAAAGATAATGCTTTTTTTTTTTTTTCTGAGGAAAAAGTAATCAGATTATTGTATACTGTGATAATGCATGACATAAATACTGAAGATTACAGGGCGCCCAGATGCATGTTTTTGTAGTACGACATATTATTGCATATATTCCATGAGCAATGGCACCATGGCATGTGCTTATCCATAAAACTATTATGCATAGACAATTTTTCCATCACCAACTCTGTATCTTCAAATTGAAATCCTGTCTAGCAGTGCAGCATCAAGAACATTATCAGCACAGCAAATGCTCCTTTCATTTGGAGCAGCGACTCGAATGAGAACTGAATTCCCACTGTACTGAACAGAAGATGAGCTATAGGACGTGGATCTGCATTTGAGATTATAATGTTAGTCCACCACTTGAGAGAGCAAAGAATTCTCTCGTTTGATGTATAGGTCACAAACACACACTCGCATACATGTTGCCCCAAGCAAAGAATGCATTAAAGAGACCAACAATATGTATATAAGCTCTCTTCTGAGACTCTGTAATGATCAAGATCACTTTTATGTTTTCTCCACTATTGTTACATAATGAGGGGGAGAGAGATGAATAAAGACAGATGAATAAATCATGCGGTTTAGCTTTTGTCTTTAGCGTTGTGTTCCTCAGGCCTAGCAGCAAACACAACACCACAAACATCTTGTAGCCGTCACCATCTACACACAGCCATTAAAATTCATCGTCTAAAAATGCTGAGGCTGAAGTTGAAAAATAACAAAAGTGATTTTATGCGGCAATTAAGATCTGGGTCTGAAACTCTTCCAAATGTACAAAAAGGAACAACATATTTGTGCTTCTTATTGGTGCAGTAAAGGTTTTAACATTTAAAAAGACAGTCTACACTTACCACAAAAAAAAAAAAAAAAATGCTAACAATTTATACTGTAGGGATCTGTTGTTCAAACAGATCTTTTCATATTAATTTTTTTTTTTTGCCAACCGATTTTCAAATGTCCATGCTGGACCAGGCTGGTTTACAGTATGCTGGTTTGGTGGTGCTGGTCTAGCTAAAACATCTAACAATGGTGTTCTCTTAAATAATTATTTCACTATTCTTTGTAACATTATTTTATTTTTTACTCTTTCTCCCTTCTCGCTTCTCTGTTATAGCAAGCAGTTCTCGAAGAATCTTAGAACTTTGTATTGCAGTACTTATAATGTTTAAGTCACTTTAGATAAAAGAGTCTGCTAAATAAATATAAAAGTTTATGTCTTGACATCAATGTTGTCAAGTTTAGTACAACCCAACTGAGGCAAATTTTGTTCTGTACCTCACACAAAATGATCACAGACTAATGACACTATGGCACCCCTATTGTGCCATTTTAAAGGTTCGTAATTTTGTTTTGGAGGACTCCTAGATTTACATGCATCCATGGTCAAAGAACATTTTAATTTACACTTAATATTTCAGCATCACCTCTTTTCTCACAGTGTCTGAAACAGTTCGATAAAGGATTCGGTCTCTCTAACCCCTCCTTTGAGAGCCTACTCTGCTGTGATTGGTTAGATGGCCCAGTCTGTTGTGATTGGTCTGCTGCTTACAGCTTCCTCAGCACTTGATACGAACAGTAACGATGGTGTCGGTTTTACCGTATCAATTCAAGCCAAAGTCCTCATCCTTTGGAAGTGCTTGCAAAGTGCATTTGCTCTCGCGGCGCAGAAAACAACACGTCGACAACACGAACCAAACACTTCCAGACCTCAGCTACTGTACAATTAGTGTTTAAGGGCAGGTCAAAGTAGACGGTGTTGTCATTAAAGACCATATTGCTGGCATTATGCAAATTTGTTAGAAACCTGCGTAGGTTTGTGTAGGAAGTAATGTTCCAATGTACATCATGTTCCAAACAAGTGTATGTGCATTATTCACACAGAGAATTCTGTGAATTTCAATGTACATTTTTTCACCATAAATTATAAGATGACTTCACTTCATGTTCTTTTTCACTTAGAAATACTGGACATGTAAAAGCATTTTACTGTAAAATTACATAAAAATGCCCCATTAAATCTATTACAGTTTTTCACAATAGAGCAAGGGAACCAATTAACAAGTTTTTACCTTAGCATTTTTACAATCTTTTACAGTAAAAATCATGATAATAAACAATTTAATAATAGGGGAACAATCTGTGTTTGCTGGGCTAATTGTAACTGGGCTAAACCAAACATCAATTTCAAACCCTCCTGCCATGTTCTCATGTCTAAAATTCTGTTTGAAGCCTTGTGCTGACTTGCTGCTGAAGTGACAGCGGCACTAACGCATTATAGATTTTGTCCTGAGGACCAGCTGCATCTGTATAATCCTTTATGCCTAAAAGCTTGATTTTGTTGAGTAGGTGTAATGACTTTATACTGTTGAAACTCTTGAAAGTGAACCGTCAAAACCTCAGTTCTTATATGAGTGTTAGTGTACACTGCTCTTGCAATTAACAATTAACTGACAGACCACTGACACGCATCATAAAAATCTCACACCACACAGAAAAGTGGGCCGCTACGTTTAAAGCAAACACACAGCACAGGAAAAATGAGCATAGGTGTATACGTTCTTAAGAAATCTATCTTCAAAGGGAAGTCTACTGCACACCTTATGATACGTCAATCTTCTGAGCTCTTTAAAACATTCACTCTCAGCAACAGAGAGAGGAAAAGACAAATTCAGGTCACCGCAAAGGAGTACTTTACAAACAAGTAGAGCACAAGGGACAGGAAGGAAGAACCACAAAGAGGAACAAGACAGGACAACAAGGCAAGAGTCTTCTGTAGCACTAATTGGGCTTAAAACTTGACTATGAACAATCATTTTCAGCCTATGAATGTCCTTTAGCAGGAGACTAGATACTAAAAGAAAATCGAATTCGCTGAGAACACTGATTGGTTGATGGAACCACAAGAACGCGCGTGATCCCAAACCCTTCACTAGTGACAGTCCTGAGCTGTGATGTGAAAGGCAGCAGATAAATATAAGCCCATTTCACGCTTATAAGAGCATTCCAAAAATAGAGCACTGATAAAACCTCTACAATAATATAATGAAATAGGAGTGATCTATTTGTCAGAATACAGTATACATGGTAGCCAACGAAGAAAAGCCCTACAGTATTTGCTCCCGTAATGGTGTAGTTATGCGATCTATCAGCAGGAGCTAACTGGACAATGCTAAGCCACAAAAACCCCTAGGCTCTTCTGACATCAGGTTGGCTTGCATGTCTTTGGAGGATAGTGTATTGGTTAGAGAACATGCATTGGAAGTTAGCAAAATGATTGAAACCGTTTAAAACATTTAGGAAACATTCGGTTACTAAAAAGAGTTTTGCTACACTATACAAAATTGCCTCAGTGCTTACATCTTTAAATATTCATGCACTGGGTACAGCAACAAAAACTTCCACGCACTATTTAGATGTTTACAACTGAGGAAAGCAGATATAAATATGAAAAAGTGGCTAAATAACTTCCTGTTTTCCTTCTAAGACTTTTTTGACAACCAGCTTCATCAGCACTGTGAAATTTTTAAATCTGACTTCCCAGGATAAATGACTACTGGGGTAAAGTGTGAAGAGTGTGAATCATGGAACAAAATAACAAGATTATTTTAACACCGGGATTAAAAAAAAAAGTGTGAACCCTAAGTGAAGAATTTCACGTGTAAAAAGGCCTAATATTGTTCCTCCTACTGTGTGATCAGTACAGTACACTATTTGTTGACCAAATGCAGTAACTGTGAATGTCTACAATGGATCTGAATGCTTATCAGATCCATGACAAGTGATTTGCTGCTATCTTTTTGCACTGTTGCATTTCAGCAAAGGACTCAAATACAGAAATGCCCCTTGTTCATCCATGATCTGAGGTTACAGAATGAATGTTATGACAGTGCTCAGATGTTTCATGCTCTCTGTGTGCACACAGAAAAGGGGGCATGTGGGTCTCTGTGTCACTTACAGTGCAGAAATCTTCAGTACCAGCTGCTAACTGGCTGCTTTATCCTCTACACTACATGGCGGCCAAGATACGTCCACAGATATGAATGAGAATGAACCTCATTGGTTCTCACTGAAGCTCAAACGTGCTGCGTAACACGAGAATTAACCTCATTGGTTCTCGCAACGTCAAGCGAACATGTTTGAGCTTCCGTTTACCACAACTGATGTGTGACTAAATTGTAAATTCAACTAAATTCAATCTGTTCATCATATAAAGTGATGGAGTCTCTTCAGAAAATTTGGACTAAACCACTCAATTCATATGGATTAGTTTTACGATCTCTTTATTAACTTTTTGAAGCATCAAATTGGTAATTGTGTAGCTGTCAATAGAGGGACAGAAAGCTCTCAGATTTCATTAAAAATATTTTCATTTGTGTTCCGGAGATGAAAGAAAGTCTTACGGGTTTGGAACGACATGAGGGTGAGTAATTAATGACATAATTTTCATTTTTGGATGAACTAATCCTTTAAATACAGATTACAGATTTCACAGTCAAACTCATGTAACTAGCGTAACATACAATTCTACTATTGGATATTTTACTTCATTATGAGTTCAAATAAAAAAAATGTAGGCACTAATGATGCCACTAACCTGGCAAACTTTGACAAATCTAGAGATGTATTCCTTCTCAAAAGGGCTCATTGAAAAAAAGAAGAAAAAAAAACTTTGGGGGGGATGGGTCCTTTTAGTTTCACTGACTAAAAGGCACACTATGCAGTTTCCGTTTTTCTCAAACAGCGACCCCTAGAGTCGCTGTTGAGTACTTGTATTTAACGTTACTGTCGTTAAAACCACTCACGCAGAGCACTCTTTCAACCACGCTTTCTTCGTTTTCTTCGTCGACTCTGTCATGATTCACGTTTGAAATGCGTGCTAGTGTCTTTCATAGAGGCTGCTTCATATGTTGTTGATGTATGTGACGTCGTGCCGTAAAGCAAGTTGTGATTCTCGCGAGATTTGTCGGGGTGCCACCTCTCAAACCTGTTTTACTGGTTTTGCCAGCGCAGTGGCAAAATGTTACTTTTTTTACATAATTTTTTTTATCAAATAAATGCAGCCTTGAGCATAAGAGACTTCTTTCATAAAAATTACAAAAAAATCTTACCAACCCTAAACTAACTGTTCATTCATAGAATACAATGTTAGACAACATTCATCTCTTTGGCAGGTTTTTAGGTAAAACCTCATCACTAATAGTGTCAAACTGCCAGCAGTTCATCACTGCTTTGAGGTCAAGCTAATAAAGTCAGTGAAATCATGAATTTTATTGAGACCAAATTAGATCCTGCTCCTGTTATACATATTGGCACAGAGTTGCAATTTTACTTGATGCATTTAAAAAGGATAATACACTTATTTCAGTATAGCAATTGAACCAGAGCCATATGTAAAAGGTCCTACTTCTACCTCTGACCCAGCTATGGCACACTAATGGTGTACAAATGCATGCTAACAATTTAAAGTGTGAAAGTTTTTCATATTTAATATGAGTAAAGCAGAATTAGCTACATTGAAGTAAATCGTGCTTGTCAGTCTTGAGTGCAATTTGGATCAGACGGTCAGTGAACAGACTGTGGGCGGGCCGTGGGCATGTCGTCTGAGGCTGACACTCGAATTTGGGGGATGAAGCATTTTGATTACATACTGATTACTTTAGGGCTTTGGGTTTACACACACACACACACACACACACACACACACACACACACACACACACACACACACACACGATGCAGCACTAATGGGCAGTATTCACCACTGCATGCAGGTCCTGACAAAAGAGTGCAAGCATACAATCTGCAAAGTAATAACAGCCTTAAAACACAAATGTAGCTGTAAACAAACATTTACCTGTGTACTTTATCTTGTAGGCACACACACTACTAAAACCCACAAACAAAAGCACATGCATTCTATCATGCAGTCAGTTTGTGTGCAAAACTTTAGATTTCCATCACTGTCACTTTTGTCCAGAGCAAAAGACAAAGTCTCTCTGTGCGACACAGTGCCACTGCGCTACGACTCCCTGATGTGGGTCAGAGCCCGAACACAGTTTCACCCTGCAACAGCCTTGATCTAGTACCACCTCTGTTGCTTTTGCATTCAAAAGCATTGCATCCATTACAGCCGGCTTATTGAGCAACCCAAATGCCTGCCCACATTCACCATTATAAACACATCAGCGAGAGTGAGAAACACAGAGAGAGAGAGAGAGAGATAGCTTACCTCTAATGGCAAAAGCAGTGACGGAAGTAAAGGTGCTATATTACAGCCATTCCGGCTGGACGTGAACACAAGTGGTTTTAGAAGTGTGTGAATGAAACAGCAGCACCTGCTTAACTCGGCTCTCTGCGTGTAAACGGCTGTCTCTTCATCAGAGGCATTCTGCCACACTTCTCCCTCTCTTTTCTCTCCTCCTCTCACTGTTTCTCTCTCTCGACACTCACACATTGCCAGTGGCATCAGCGCCACCCCTCTTCACATTAAGAGATGTAATGTGAATAAACTGGACTGATGTCCCAGCATTCAAGAGCAAAGATCAAGCTAATTCATTAATAGTCTATCATTGAATGAGGGTCTGAGAGAGAATTATAGATGAAATGGGAGCGAAAAACAGGAGGAAAAAGAGAACAAAAAGGATGCTGGGAGAGAAGAGGAAACGTTTTTGTGCCTGTAATTTTCAAATTAAAAAAAATTATAATCATTTGCAATTGCTTTTGGTGTAAAGGTAGAAAAATGTCATGTAACCTAAAGGAAAAAATTTGCTTAATGTGCTCTAAATTAACTGGTTTAATCAAGTGAAAAATAACTCATTAAGGTACAGTATTTCAGCGTTGCTCGTCACTATGGAGTTAAAAAAATAACATAAAAATTTGAATCAATCAAAGGTTTGTGACTTATAAAGCATCCGTTAATAGAGCCTTTCTCTCTAAAGAACCTATATAGGATCTTTGACATAATACATTGTTTGTGAAATTCAGTGTGTTTGCATATGCTGTGGGAGTATTAAGTAGCCCAGCTGGATAAAACAAAATAGATGAAACTGAAAAGCTGTGAATAAATCTATTTGAATAAGAAAAGACAGAGAGAGGGAGGGGACTATGATTAACCCACTGCTTTTAGTGAGCTAGTACTGCTGCATGACATTGTTAAAAAATATCACAAGGTCTACATGTAGGGCGGGAGGTAGATTTGCAGTTCCCATGGAAACTCAGGCACCATGCCTCACGAGAGAGACGTTCCCTTACACACTTTAACATCGATGGATCCCTTGGACGACAATCTATGCGAAATTTGCAATGTTTTGAGTCAGTAGCAGCCAAGCTAAACAAAGCAGAGCAACACTTTAACTATGCATGAACAAAATGCGTTAAGCAAATTCTTTTTTTATCTGAACTATCAAAGTAAAATCAAAACTAACAAAATTGCCCACTGACTTACCTAAACTTTTCAAAGACGAAACATTTGGTCAGTCACATTACATGAATTGACTGTAATGTAATTTCAGACGTGTGTAATTTCTGTGCCACTTTTGGCACTGAGGGGAATTAGAAATCACTGTTTTCAAACATGTTTCCTAAACACTCCCCCCATCTGCCAACTTATAGTCCCGCTCCAAACACAAATTTGATTGAGCCAATGCTGCTATATTACAGACCTTATGTAGCCCCGCCCCTTTTCAGCGCTGTGCTTGTTGTGTTCTGTCTTCTGGTTTGTAAGATTTTACAGATTTATGAATGAACTGTATATCGTTAAAAAAAAAATCCTGGTCTACTGACATTTGTTGTGACATCCACTTTCGCTAACTCAACACTAAGTAAAGCCACTTCACCATTACTCTTCAACAGTGATGCCATAGAGATATACAGAGCTACCGCAAAAACAGAAGTTCAAGGTACTCAGAGGTAAGCTTTGGCCTGGTCAGAACACAACCACAGACAAACATGAGCTGTGAACTTCAGGTTTACAGTAAGAATCTTATCATCACTGACATGATTGAGCAAGAAACTTAACCGCAAATAGTGTGTTGTACATTACTTTAGATAAAAAGTGTGTACTTTATGCTGGGTGTAAAACAGTGAGCTGCTTCCTAACCCAAAATTTAAAAAAATCTTTCACCATTTATTTATCATTCATGTTGTTCCAAAAATGCATAACTTTCTCTCTCCTGCAGAATGAAGTAATTACTTATTCAAAATAAGTACCATAGAATGCAATTTCGAACTGAATGTGAATTGAGCCCTGTGTAGGACACTATGTGTGTGCTGTGCTGAGCTGCTGCCTAGAGCGTATCAAATCAGCCACTTATGAAGATTGTTAATATGTTGCCTTTAGGCGCAAGTATGCAGCCGCCATATGTTTGCAGCTACGTTTTGCACATGGTAAAATTCGATATCAACAGAGTTTACTCCCACTGTGCTTATGCAGCCCACATTTTCTAGATTCATGCACATTTGAACCCTTTGCACATGTCCTTGAATTTACTGCACTAATTGGTGGGTTAATAAGGTGGCAACACACAGTTGGGCTGTTTAAGAACTAATAAAAGATTTTTTTTTTTGAAAACACTAATAAAAACAACACAAGACCAAGTTGGAATAGATAGATAAATATGAAAGGAGGCCAAAAGGTTGTCCAACTTGAGTTTGAAAAAGCTTAAAGTTGACAAATTTGTTCACAAGGTTTTGGAAAAGAGCTAGTCAGAATCCATCAATGTGTTTACAAAAACCATAAACCGATGTAATCTATGTAAAAGTGCTTCATGTTCTACAACCGTTTTATCCTCTAAGGCCGGTTTCCAGCCTGCAGTTTTGAAAAGGAGCCCCTTTTATTTCTCATGCAACTTTAAATGTGTTGACCTGGCATTTCCCTCCTTCCATTCAATCTTTATCAGATGATAAACACTGAAAACAGAAGGGAACCTGAATCGATGACAGGAGGGTGAAAATCTGGCCTTGCTGTGGAACTGGCACAATTCTTACACATACATCACAGGTTTCACCAAATCTAGCAGCAATCTCAATAGAGATCCTCCAGAGCATTGCTGCAGAGATCCAAAGTAGGTCGCCCTGAACTTGCACACCCTGATTTATGTTATGTGGACAGTGGCCAAGTCAATTTTATGGAAATGGCAGTGGAATTTTTGACAGGCATGGATAATTTATACATTTTAAAAAATGGAACAAAAAGGAATAAAAAAAAAGACATAGGAAAGAATATTAAACATACAGTTCAAAACTCTGAAACAACAGTGAAATTCTGGGATTCTTAATCCTATTTAAATGGAAATATACAGAAAAGTGTATAAAAAAATGAAAAGAAAGAAAACGAGTTAGAAGAAATGTAAATAATTGTAAAATGAATAAGAGATATTCCATCACTGACAAATAAATCTTCAAAAAGGTGTTTAAAAAAAATTCAAAACTGATGTAATGCATATTTTTGAGTCATGAACAATGTGTTTAAACAAGTTTTAGTTGTTAAATAAAATTTCAAAGTGTTTAAATTCATTTTCCGACTGTCTTTTCTTATGTCAGGCAGCACAACCAAATAGTTGTACTGTGTACTGTAGTTGTACCACCTGACATGGAAATTGTATCAACCTACCCATACTTGAAATCTCAACAGTTTTAAAACTACTGATATTTATAAAATTTGTTTATATGAAAGGTTTCAAACCTAAAATGATGCAATGGTATTTAGTTTTTAATGTTTTATTATTAAGACACCATTAATAATAATGGTGGTGGTTGAGGAGATTCCCCCCTTCCATATGTAAAGCGCTTTGAGTACCCAGAAAAGCACTTTATAAATGTAACAAATTATTATTATTAGAATTATTAGAATTAAATAGTTTTCTTAGTCTGTTCATTTGTTCGGACAGTTACACCAGCTGACATTTTGGGGGGTTTAAGATAACAAAACATAAAATAATATGTACGAAAAATGTATTCAGACTAAATAAAGTGAAATGTCATTAATTTATCAAATTATTTTAAAAGGAAATAATGTGCCTGGACACAAAAATATGCACATCATGTCATTGAAGAGATTATTAAGAAATATTCCTCCCATTGAAGCACAACATACTTTATGGAACAATCTCATAACATGCTAACACAGAACATCAGGTTTTAAAGAAATGTAAGTTCATGCAACCTGAATGCTGCCATTAAAAAAATAGAGGATGTAAACCAAATAGAAATTCTTAAATTCATGTTTTATTATAATGAATTCCACTCCCCCACCCCAAAAATATTTACATCCAATAGTTAATTAAACATGTTTTCATGGTGGAGAAAAAAGGGCAGCATTTTCACTATGGTTCCAGACTTAAGGACCCCAGGAAAGACTGTATAGCCTAGATGTCTAGATGTCTCTAACAGGTTGATTTCACCCACTCTCTTTAGCTGATAAAATGGGTCAGTAGTTGCTTAACTGCACACCACATGAGCAGTTAATTTTTAACAAGTCCAAAAAACAAATATAAAGAAGCCTTGCCGTTTTTATTTAGAAAAAAAGGAAACCGTTTGCTAGGAGTGGGTTGGCCTCACAAACAGGAACTTTCGAGTCAGTAAGTCAGTCAGTCAGTCAGTCAGGTAACTAGAAACCTCTCACACTCCCCTTCAGTCGTCCATGAAACGCATGAAGTGCGTCGAGGTGGGAGAGGCACAAAGTTTTCAGTGGATGTTTGAAACTAATTTCTTTTATTTTGTCAAAACGACGTTATTAATGTCGCTTGGCAGCAATTGCGAACTAACCGGTTTTAAGCGTTGAATTGAATCCATAAAATCCTGCCTTTGTTCTTGGCGAAGCTCCTCAGGTGTTTTGTTCTTCCAGCAGAAGACGCGGTAAAGTTTGCGGATTACGTCCATTCGGCGTCGATCTTCGTTCGCGCTGCAAACTCATCTTCATTTGAACTATATTAGTTCCGCTTTCAGTTTTGTTTGTAGATTTTTCTAACACTTCATAACCTACTCAGCAGGACATACGGACCAGAACATCAGGTAAGGATGTTTTAAAGCTATTGAGGGGTGTTGGTTTACTTGGTTACTTGCTTCATAGTCAACAGGTAGCGTTTATTGGTTTTACGTGGATTTTCTGCGCGCATGCACGTACAGTTTAGGCTAATAATGAAAGACACATCTGTTTATTGCTCGCGGTTTACGATCAGTCCTGCGTAATTATCTGCAAGAGTTATTATTAATTTGTAAAATGACAAAAAGGATGGCTGAGATGTAAAAAAAAAAGAAGGTTATTTTAAATCTCGTTTAAAACACATTTGGAATATGTACTCTTCGTGTTTGCATTACTATATGTTTTTGAAAAAACATACAATATTATAAAAATGATTTGTGTGTGGCTCTAACCTTGAGATGCACAAGTACCATGGGGTCCAATGGGGTCATCTCAGTTTTGTTTTGTCACGTGACAAAATACCTTTCTTTACAGTTACACAACTTAGACATTTTTGACATTTAAATCCCACAAAAATATCAAAATGATTTTAAAAATGCAAAAAATTATCACAGAATTAATCACAGAAAATGTTTATTCAAGTCTTTTAATTAAAGAATTGCGATTCTTGTATTTTTGAATAGTGAACTAGGCCTACATCTTGATAATAATAATGCTAATAGTGTCGTCACTAACTCAAACATAAGAAAAAATGTGATCTTTAAAAATGAAAAAATAAATAAATCTCACTTTAGTCATAGGTTGCTGTAATTTCACATTGCGTAAGTACAATATGAAAATAGTCTACATCATGCTAATGAAACTTGGAATGACAGTGTCAAGTAACCCTTAAAATTTGTTTAAAGATAATCGTATATGGCTTAATGTAACTTGATGTGCCAAGCAGGGTGTCTCCATGTTTAAAGTGGGAGTTTTCAACACCCCGGGCTTTTAATCCCATCAGCGTAACAGAACTACTGTAAAGACAGCAGTTTAGTTTTCACAGACTATCAGTTGTCATTTGATGCAAGGATCATAAATGTAGGTTAATGTAAGGTTCTGGATTTGCTCTGCCTGTGTAATCCATAGCAGAACAAAAGTTTTATAACCTTCAAATAAGTACCAAGTTTACATATTCAATATTTTAGGTAAGAATATGTCTGATACTTTGCAGGATTAGTTGCCAACCCAATTTCATGCTGCAGTCATTTTTAAAAGCATGCACACGCAGAAGTTGGGCATTGTAAGTATGTGTCACAGCAAGTACAACAAAATGGAGCTCTTAAAATTCACTGAACTAAATGATTGGAGAGAAAAAGAGAATCCACCTGAAGCTTTCCTCGCTGCTTAAGTCGCCTGCTTGTCTGTGCAAGAACTGTTTACCATTGACAAAAAAGGTTTTATCTGGAATTGAAAAAGAAAAAAACACACACAGAAGGCCTGAAGAAACTGGTAGAAAACCCTCCTTGTCATTGCAGTTGCAACCTGTTCAAGTGATTTAAAGAAATTCCATTTGGTGCTTTTCCACCCATGAAGGGAAGAACTTTAAAGTGCAGTTCAGGTCCACCAGGGTGAAAAGTACAGAGATTTAGAAAATGAAAATAAAAGTGCAGACAGTCAGCAAGAAAAAACTGAGTGGTATATAGAGATGGAACGGTCTAACTTGGCCATCGTGTCCAGGTGAAGTTTCTCTGTTGCCCCTAGATGATGGATGTTGAGTTTGCTGAAAGGAAATTCCTCACTGCCATGGAGTCACCATGCCGTCAAATACTCAGTTACACAAAGAAAAATGACCTGTGCAGCTTGAAGCGTTACTTTGCCTCTGGATTTAAAGCTGGACACACACCTTGACAGATAGTGATTAACCGCTTCTCTCTTGTGAAAAAAACATTTAAAGCTGAAGTGTGTAATTTTTTTCCCACGTTAAAACATTTAAATCCACCCTAAAATGCAGACAGCTGTGTTTCTGTGGCGTTATGAAAATGTTACTATTTGTTTGAGCTTGCAGATCAGTTTGACATAGCAACAATGACTCAACCAATAGCACGAGTTTGGGGCGGGACTAGCTGTTTTTTGGGGACCAATGACAGATGGGGGGAGTGTTTTAGCAATTCTTTTAGGTGTTGCTAATGGTGCATAAAATTAAGATTTAATTGTTGGATTGAGGGGCCGTTTACCCAACACTGTTTTCAGCTAAAAACAGAAAACCTCTTATGCGTTTTGGCCATTCATTTACACGTCAATGGTGTATTGGGGGCCTGAAAACAGGTTTCAAAGTGCACGTTTTTGAAAACAACACTGTTATTGTCTCCAGTGCCGGCCCGAGCCTTTTGGGGGCCCTAAGCAGAATTTGATTTGGGGGCCACCTCCCACCACGCAGTCACCTGTGCTTGACGATTATTGACACAAATTTCACGCTATAATGTTACATTACAAATTCATACAATGAGGTTATGTATTAATACAAAATAAATACTTAATAAAAAATAGATACTAAAAAAAGTTTTAACTTTTTCTTTACTCTTTTACTAACTCTTTGAAACTTCTGAAAACAAACTGTCACAAAACATATCAAAAAATTATTTGCAAAATATCCTCCAACGTTTTGCAACACTTTGCAGTTTGAATGATGTCTTGTATGAACATGACGGAGTATGTTTTTATGTTTCCACTGTTCGATCGCGCCCGCGCCTCACACACACACACATACATATTCCAGCATTGCAATCTTGACATCGCAGCCTGTTCGTTATAGCCATAATGAAATATTATAATAAAATAGTCAACCTAACATATAAAAATTGCACTGCTCTGTTTAAATAGTCAGTAGAACAATTCATACCATTCAGCGTAAGCACCGCTCCACTGTGATGTTTCCAAGCACATTTTTGCGCGTGTGAAGAGGATTATTTTTTCCGTCAATATTGGAACGTGAGTGAAGTACAAAGCCTATGATAAAGAATAGTTTACCATCCAAATCCATCGCGAATGTTGAAACATTTTGATTCTATTGAGAGAGATACGAGAGCCCAACGCCGCATACTTTCACTTTCGCTTTAAATTATTTCGTTTTCGGCTTGTTTATAGTTATTTTTTTATTCTTGTTCAGTTCTGAATATCATTACATTTAAAGGATAAATCATTGATCAAATCAAATTTTTGTGAAATGGCTTAACATTACCGTGACTGCGCACAAATTGTCTATGCACGCGAGGTTATGCGCATGACTCAAACACTGGCAGACACAGCAGCAGTTGTAGGCAGGTATATTGATCATGAAATCATTTGAATTATCACATGAGAATTATTAATCCTTTCATTCATTTATGTCACTTGTTTAAGTTAATTAGGCTAATATGTAAAAAAAACTAAAGCAAAAAAAACTCGATTGGGGGCCCCCTGGTGGCGAGGGGGCCCCAAGCAGCCGCTTGGTTCGCTTATGGCTCGGGCCGGCCCTGATTGTCTCCATCAAGCCCCGGAAGTGACAGTGGAAACGCGACTGGCCCTGGCACGCACTAGCACGGCCCGGCCCTGGCCCGACAGTGGAAACGCGGCTATGCATGTAAACTACAAAATTGCGAATCTGCAAAAAACGGTGACGTCATGTATTATGTATTCTGTTCAGTCTATAGGCGTGTAGTGTTTCTTTACAAAGTGACATCACCAACTATGGCCTGGCAGCATAAAACAGCGTTTTTAATCGTTTTCGCAGATCCGTGTGAACGGGGATAGTTTTGACAACGTTGTCGCCTGTACGCAAAAAAATCAGTTTTTAGTATATCATTGTCATGCAAACATTGCCTGAGGAATGACTTGAAAATTTCTTTAAAGATGTTTGTTAGAAACTACAGTATTAAAGTCAGTAGTTCTACATGTTTGATTTTATTAGTTATTCAATAATGTAGCACATCTAAATCCTATCAAAACAAGATTGAAGGGCTGATGTTGATTGGTTTGAAAATGTGATATGCTAATTCAGGTGCTGCTGCTGAGATGCTCCTGTTCTTTAGGTTCCTCTCAGGCCTGTTCTGTAGGCGTTGGACCTGTATGTTTGCCAGGACCATTTAAGAGAGATGAGAGAGGGCTAACAATCAATCTGAGAATTCACCCCAAAGGTACACTTGTCAGATTAATCAGAGAAAATAAGACAGAAAACTCTGTAGGCAACCTGTCTAAGAGTTTAAATGCTTTTCTTTTTTTCCACATGGGATGGTGCAAACAGATCTACTTTGAGATTTGTGTTGTTGTGCTATTAGATGCATTTGAGTGTCGATGCTAAATTGTTGTTTATACATGCAGCCTTCCAGAGAACCTCTTTGTACAACAGCCTGGGGCCAAATACGCTTTTGCTCGGTGTAATTTGACACAGAATATTCCCCCATCATCCCTAGCTGCTGTCGCAGTACTCGTCTCTCAGTGTGTGCTTGGACCGTTTAACAGCGTCCTGCTGGTTAAAGAATTGGCTTAGCTGCTGGAGATGTTTGCTTTTGATAGGGAACCACTGTGGAAAACCACAGGAGGACAATGGGACGACATCACATTTCTGCACATTTCACACATGCAAAAGCTTTTAAAGAAATAGGCTAGTTAGCCCAAAAATGAAAGATTTGTCATTCTCAAATTGTTTCACACCTGTATTACTTTATTTCCTGGAACACAAATAAAAAAAAATACAGTCATATGGACCACTTTAATGATACATCTATTGTGCTTTTGTGTCAAATGATATTTTCATTTTTGGGTGCACTATCTCTTTTAATGTTAATATCATAATATTAATATAGATATAACATCTAAAATAGCTTATGTTTTGTGGGAAAGTGTTACTATTGTCATAGCACGGAAGTCATGTTCGTCTCACATGGAAACTGTTTACCGTATTTCAGTGTGTTTATAGTCCTCCTTCATAATTATTTCATGGTGTAGGTGAACTTAAGTAAAGCTGTTAAAAATCAAACTGGCTGTATCCCATCTTAATTTAAGGTCAAAAATATGCAGTGGTTTCACATCTCCACTGGGCTCACTGTCACTCAGAGCTTATTATTATTTCATATAAGAGAAACTGCCAGGCTTTAGGAAGCTAACACACCCATCTCAACAGCCTGCAGGTAATAAATCTGAAGTTTACCAAGCGCCTCTGTCTATTTTTACTGGTGGGCTCAGTGGCCCTCAGAGAGGTTCTGCTCTGTGCTGTGTTAGCTTTACAAGTGAGTAAATCATGGTCAATTGGACCTGACTTGACTACAGTTTAATATAGTTCAATAATAGAATGTTATGACTTTTTCTCTAGATAGTAAAAGTGTTTTACTATAGACTTATCACAGTTCTTCTGTAGCAGCCTTGCTTTAAAGTAGTGATAGACTGATATATTGCTCAGGCCAGTGAATAAGCCAATATTTGGGCATTTGAGATGTTGAGAATTATCGCACCAGCCGATAAACATTCCCGCTTGGCTGATTAACAGAAGTACACAAAGAGTGTCACCTTCGCTGATAACTGTGTTATTGGTTAATTTGTTTTGACTAAATATTGTGTTATGTATATTATGTATGTTACATGTAATGTAACCCTAAAGTGACATTTGAAGAAATCGCATTAATATGCGCGAGAAACTTTTATGTGCAGATGAAATATTTCTTTCTTTTTTCCCCGTAAATGTCACTCATTTCAAATGTCAAGACTCGTTTGTTATTTTTAGTTGTATTGTCAGCATTATATCGGCCAGCGGCCACTTTGTTTTTTAGATATTGTCAATGATGCAACCAAATATAAAGGTTTAAAAATTGTCCAATGAAACACCATATTATTTAATAGCTATTCTAATTGTAATGGAATCGACATGTCCCCTAATGTCTTTGGTGGTAATTGGTGTGAGCATCAGCCATTGAAAACCTTGAACAGTTGACTAGTTAAGAGAACCCAGCCACCATTAAGACCAGTTCACACTGCGCCAATAGACGACGACCAACGGCAACAGACACTTTGTCGACATTTGTCGGATTAGTGTGTTAGCCTTGTTGGTGTCTGTTGGCTTTGTTCAGTGCTTGTTTTGTTGGGTCGTGGAATTGGCCTTTAGACCAGGGTTTGATTATACCATCTAAATACTTTATCTAATAATCATAAAGTGGCCTCTCCAAATTAATCTATCAAAGACAGATCAAAAGACACTGTGTTGAACTCCAAAAATTGACGCAAAAGTATTCAATAAGCCTCATGAAGAGGCTATAAACCCAGCAGATGCTCAGATACCCTACAGAGCGTGAAGGATATGAGGTCACAGCTCATCTGTCATCTGTGCCGTATGGAGCTGGGAATTACTAATAAAAACTATGAATATTTTGAAAGCAGGCTTGCTGTTAGAACGCTACCTGATTAATTTCCTCTGCTTGCATGAAGGGCAGATAGGGATGCTTGTAATTATTTATGAACAGCAGTGTGATATTATTTATATTCAGCATGGTGCTGTTAAAGACATGCCTAAAACGCTCAAATCTACTGCTGTGAAATGCTTTAAATGAACCTTTGGTGTACTTTGTTTGCACGCTTTCTGACTACGGATATTGATATTGTCTGCTAATTTGTTCAATATACAAAATCATTGGGATTTTCAAGCCAGGGAACTCTTTTCTCTACTCATTTCCCACTAATTATCTGCTTAATTGTTTAGTTCAGCTGCTTTATTGACTTGATTGTGGAATCCCGTCAATGTTTTCTGACCTTTCTACCACCTCTTTATCCCGAATATCTTGTTGGCATGCTACAAAGGATTGCAGGATATCCCTATGAGATGCTGTCTCACATTTCACTCACCCAAGTTCATGAGAGCAGTAGTGTTGTTAAAAGACTTCCCGCTGTGTAGTTTGATGTCAGTTACCCTGTAAAGTGGGTTGAGCTATTAGGCATAATAAGCCAGTGCTGTCAGTCAAAGATAACTAAAGCTCACTTTTGTAGTTTGACTCTGCATGATGAAAGAAAACTTCAGAGAAATGCAAAAACATCTTATTTCTTTGTGCGTAAAACTTTTTTTTAAATAAACAAATACTGAGTGCACCTTGTAAATGAGTGCATATGTACTAGATTGTACATTTGTAAAATACAGTTGTACAATGGTATATTTTGCAGTAAAAAAAAAAACATTACAGGATGAATTTATCTACTGTTACATTAATGAGAGGGTTTTTTTGTGCGAAGATGTGCCTAATCATTATGAAAATAATGTCACAATCAAAGAATTTTTAATACTGGCCCCTTTTCCCTTTAGATATTGAGGTGAAATATGACCCAGGCAAAGAGTTTAACAACTGTATTATGGAGAAGCAAAAAAGTGTTAAAATGAGTACTTGTTTCAACGTTGTATAACCATATTTTGAGTGTCACTTTGTGTTGACTGGTTTGGTTGTGTCTGTGATTTCTAACTGGTTTTAATTTGATTGATTGATTGATTTTATTTGACCACTTAAATATAAAAAAATATGAAAACAGTACTCTGTGTCATATATTAAAATACATAAATAGTCAGGGATGACACAATAAAGCCCAAAGACTTATTTCCATTGTGGTCCCATAATTTGTCTTTGCTAACTCAAGGGCATCATAGAAGCACATGTGTTAAACATTAGAAACTTAATCCACGGAGACAAAACAATGACTCAGTGCTTCTGGATGATAAAGGACAGTTGTTTTTGTCTGAAAAAGTTAATCTGTTTTGGAAATGATGGATAACACTGATGTAGAAATACCTAACCTTGATTGTAAGTCTAAACTTGCCATAAACTATAATCTTGACCCTCAAATATGATTGGTTGTTTGGAACAAAAATTCCAATCAACCAATCATATATGTTGTACTTGGTGAAATCAGGTTCACCGTTCATACCAGACCTGAGCAAGTCCTAATTATTGCCATAACCTTTGCTTTTTAGAAAGACTACATTAGCTACTGCAACACCCAACCTAAATAGCTATTTGGCTATTGGTTAACATTAACTAACAGCCTGTGAAGATTATGGTGTCATTAACTCATTGAAAGATTAAAAACACAAACATTTTCTTTCTTTGGAATAACATGCACTGATGAATTAAGTTAAAGGAAGGGAACAGTAAATAGAATCTATTTTGATTTCATGTTGACTTTAAACGCTAAAATGGGAGAAGGGCATTTCCATCTTCGGTTGTAATTTCCCACAATTATCAACTCATTACTGCATTTGATTGGACTGACAGAGCAGACAGATTTGTGCATTTGATTCAGCATATGGGCTGAAATTGTTACTTAATTACCCCAGAAATGTCCCACATATTCATCCAATGGACTACATGATTATTACTAATGGACTATTAGTGCAGTATGCCGTGTATAGTTTGCTCAAATTGCTCATAGGTGCACATTCTATCTTCACAGTGTTTGGAACTGCAGGAAAGCAGGGCACAGCTCAGAGACAATTTCCGCAGCTTAAACGAAACAAGGCCATCTATAAGTGGACTCAAGTATGTGAGGAAGGTCAATAATAATGTTTGACAGAGTGTAAGTACTGCATGTTCACCAGGTCCTGGTGCTAAAGCATGCTGATGGCAATCTGTGTGTTTGGTATAGGCAGGATTAGGCTAGTCTCACATTCTTCCCTAAACCTCTTTAAGAAAATCACTAATCCCAGACCACAACAGCAACATGCCGTTACATGTCACTTTGCCTGCTCATCTCAAGAATATCTGGAGAAATATCCTGAAATGATTCATTATGAAAGTTCAAGTGAGAAAGTGTGCTTTGAGTTCCTGTTGGGGAAAGAGATGTTTAATCATTGACCGTGGCTTACTGACTCTGTTTATTAAAGTCAAAATGAATAATTGACATTGGAGCTTAAAAGTAGCTGAATGTCAAAAGCATTAGTAACCTATCTTCATGTATATATTTATTGTGTTTTCTTCAGTTGCAGTGTGTTGAGCTTTGTGCTTTTTGCAGCACGTTTCTGTATTTGGTTGCGTTGTATTTTCAGCACGTTTCTATAATGTAATATTTAATATTTCTGTAATATACATTTTAATACTGTACATGATAGTGTTTTTTTTATTATTCCTAAATTCACTGGTTGCATTTAAAATGATTGCTTTTTATTTTTTTTATTTTAGACAAAATAGTATCACTTTTTGATATTAAACATTCATTGGTTATCGTTCATAACATGAAAATAAATATCAGACTTAAATATCTGTGCATCTAGATAAAATCTTGTGCACATTGACTTACTGAAATTTTGTAGCAGCCAGCCAATCAGATTAGAACTATCGGTATGTGGACATGCTGTCTGAGGACAAGACTATCATTTTGCAATGTTACTGGGTGAGTTTGTAGGAAAATACCCAGAAAAGTTTTGGTGAAACAGAAGTTCACTTTAACACGTCGATGTTATCTAGGCCCTTGTATCAGCAATAAACTGAGCACAGGCACAACAGTGATGCTGAATATGCTGCAATATTAAAGGTGATAAATAAATAAAAGCTTCATTTTATGCTCTCAGGTCTCAGTATCAGAGCTGTTTGTTCCTGTGAATGTAGGTGATGTGCAGCAGAAGTGGAATGTCAGGGTGTTTTTGGGTGACGTGCTTTTTAATGCCTAAAGCCCCAAGGCGCTGTCAGGGCCCGTCAGAACAGGTGCTCACCATTGAGTGTCTTTTGTACCTGTTTTTTTACACCTTGGATTTTGGTTAGTTAAGTTCAAGATTTTACACTCTCAATATACTCTATCATGTTCTGTTCACAGTGCAAGTTACGATACATTCGACATGAGTGACATGCTCATGATGTTAGTGCTTACAAAAAACGTAATTATTCAAAACATCTGACATGTAGTGTACATAGGCCTCAATGAAAGTCAAATGCTGCCTGAACTGACAAAATTACAATCATAACACATTTGAATTAATATTCAGTTTGAAACACAATTGACTCCATAAGTTAGTTTGTTGTTAAGATAGCGATTAATCTAATTGATGCTAAAAAAAAACCCAATGCGTACAAATTTAGAACGCAATATTTTTCACGCTTTGTCCACCATTTCTTTTCTCTGAGCTATGCACTCTGGGATTATAAAGATACATGTGATTCTGCCCAAGATAACTTAAAGGTTGCATAATTATGATGTCAAGTTTTTGTAACAATCTTTGCATTGTGAGCATGCCTGCAGTATAATGCCTTTTTGCAAGAGAGCTTTTCTGTATGACAACAATTGACTCTTTTGCCTATTTTTATTTCTTGTGAGGAATTTTAGAGGGAAAATTTGAAACCTGTTTATACTTGACTAAGTGTGCACTTCAACATAGATGAGAAGTCTCCTAAACTAAGAACCTCACTTCACCACTGCAATCCAGGTGCCTAAACCAGCTCTTTAACATCCCAAAAGTGTGCCAAAAATTTTTTTCATCAAGGTGCAAGCTAAAACAAGCCTAATTTACATGAAAGGAGATGTGTTTGCATGGAAATAATGACTTTATTGGCACTGGAATAGAACTGCACTAAGCAAATTCCAATGATGTCTGGTTAAACTGGATTGCGGGTAGGTAGTGAATAAGAACAATTCAGTAAAATAAAAAAAAAATTAAAAAAAGAAAGTAATTCCTATGCACCATTTAAAAGAACAGTGAAATGAAATAAGTTCATTTCACTCAAATGTTACTCAAAGTCCTTTTGTACTTAATAGAAAAAAGTTACATGGACTCAATACTGTTTATGTCAAGCTGAACTTAAACTGAATGAGTTGCTGCAGATTTCTAGCTCCCAGCAAGCTTTCCATCAGACTGTATTAATGTTGAAATTAAGTGTTATTTTGTGTTTTTGCTCAAGATTAATATAGGGAGATACATGTACATATGCTGCATGTTGCTTAACTGTATACACATGCAAGTGTATATAAATAGTTGCCTTGCTACTTGCATTAGCACTTGCTAGTGTGTTACATAGTAGTTAGTAGTACTGCATGAGCATGAGCTAGTAAATAACTGCATAGACTTAAGTTAATGTGTATGCATTTAATTGTAAGAGGTAGCTTAGTAAACATTTTTCCAGGTAAATTGTAATTAACTTTTTTTTTTTTTGTACAAACTCAAAATGTAAAGTTTTGCTAACTTAAAGGCAGGGTAGGTGATTTGCTCCAGAATCATTTTTTGTTATGCTGGTTGAAAGTCTCTTCACATCCTGATAGCAAGTTAAGTGGTCTAAATGTATTTATATGTACATATATACAGTATATCATCTGTAAAAAGCTTAGGACCACAAAATGTTCGTCCAATCATTGTAATCGGTCCGAATGCAATGATGCGTTGATGTCCTACCTGCCTGTCAATATATACCTCCACGCACCTGCTCATGCAGACATCACACGTCATTCCTCCTGAATGACGAACTGCTCCTTTATACTCGGAGCAGTTCGTGACTCGAATTTATGTGTTTCAATGTCAACACTATCAATGCTGAAATGAATCTGCAGCAGTCAGGTGGTACAGTTCAGTGCTCTTTAAAGGGTTAGTTCACCCAAAAATGAAAATTCTGTCAGTAATTACTCACCCTCATGTTGTTCCAACCATGTAAGCCTTTCGTTCATCTTCGGATCACAAATTAAGATATTTTTGATGAAATCTGACAGCTTTCTCACTCCTCCATAGGCTTTCAGAGGGACCCAAACTCGCCGGCCCAGAATAGTTATTAAAAACATCGTTAAAATAGTCCAAGTGAATACAGTGGCTCTACATTAAGTTTATCATGCGACGACAATACTTTTTGTGCGGAAAAACAACAAAAATAACGACTTTATCCAACTATTAGTGTTCTTCAATGTGGGCCTCTGACGAGAGTTCACGGGAGCGCCAGGACGCATGCGCGAGAACTGAGATTACTGCGTTCTTCTTCTACTACTACTTGTTACTGGCTGCTCACTCCTTGGGAGTATTACCGCCATCTACTGTACAAGATGACGTCCCGACATTGCCGGAAGCGCAAAACGGTCTGTTTATAAGCAGAGGAAGAGCCGCAGAGCCACAGTTTTACCCCAGCAGTTTCACCCCAGCAGTTTTACCCCGCGCATGTGTAGTTTCATCACAACAGTTTTACCCGCAGAGTCCGTTTACCGTTACATTAACCCATACAATTTGTATTATGCATTTCCTTAACATGTACTTGCTAATCAAACACTTTATATGAACAAACTACTAATCTATAAAACACAATCGGTCTTCCGACCTTTTACTATTGTGTTGATATGCGCGAAGGAGAGAGAGCAATACAGCGCTCGTGTTGTTTGAAGGCGGTGAGAGTGCGCGCGCGCGGCCGGGGCTCTCTCTCTCTGTTTGTTCTTATGCGCCCTGTCCACTGATCTAAATAATTAGTTGTTACGACGACTTATTTGTTCCCACGTTTTAATAAATCGTGGACACGTTGAACTAATTCCCTCCCTCATTTTGATTTAACGAATTACAACGTGGCCAAAAAGAATGCTAAAGACCTATTTTTGTGAATTGGTGAATATTCAGGTGAATTATTTCGTGGCCACGAATAAATAATAATTATTAAACTGTTTTTCTTACCTGTGAAGATAGCTCTTCAGTGAAGGCCGACTATTCTCGTACAGCTTTTTATTCCTTTTTTTTTTTTGTGAATTGGTGAATATTCAGGTGAATTGTTTCGTGGTCACGAATAAATAATACCTCAGCACGTTTTACAAATTTGAGTACAACGTCGCCACAATATAGTAAAACGAGGGAACAAATTAGTATAACCTGCTGAGGTATTATTAATTCGTGGCCACGAAACAATGTTCACCGGAATATTCACCAATTCACAAAAATATAGGTCTTTTTAAATATATTTACATATTAATGTCATAGACTGTAAAAAATAGATTAATATAAACCAAAACTGCGCATGCGCGGGGTGAAACTGCTGGGGTGAAACTGTGGCTCTGCGGCTCTGCAGTCAGACCCTTCTCGAGGAAGACGCGCGCTGTATGTAAGCTATTGAATTCGACACTTATTGTGATTTAGGTCTCGATGATGTCGGGACGTCATCTTGTACAGTAGATGGCGGTAATACTCCCAAGGAGTGAGCAGCCAGTAACAAGTAGTAGTAGAAGAAGAACGCAGTAATCTCAGTTCTCACGCATGCGTCGTGGCGCTCCCGTGAACTCTCGTCAGAGGCCCACATTGAAGAACACTAATAGTTGGATAAAGTCGTTATTTTTGTTGTTTTTCCGCACAAAAAGTATTGTCGTCGCATGATAAACTTAATGTAGAGCCACTGTATTCACTTGGACTATTTTAACGATGTTTTTAATAACTATTCTGGGCCGGCGAGTTTGGGTCCCTCTGAAAGCCTATGGAGGAGTGAGAAAGCTGTCAGATTTCATCAAAAATATCTTAATTTGTGATCCGAAGATGAACGAAAGACTTACATGGTTGGAACAACATGAGGGTGAGTAATTACTGACAGAATTTTCATTTTTGGGTGAACTAACCCTTTAAGTTGTTTATGTTCATTATTATTGTAATGTAATGTGCTTTGAGATGTTTAATGCAGTCTCATAGTGCTTTTGTTTGCTCCCTACTGTACGTGTTCATGTGTTTTGAAGGAGGCGTGGCTTTGGAAACGCTCTGAAGTGAGGGTGGGATCCTATGCTTTCTAAGCTAGCTTGCTATTGCTAGCTTATTTGAAAATTGCCTACCCTACCTTTAATCTCTGTGTTTGATTACCTCAAAGTTCTGCTTACTTGTTAGGGTTTACAGTGTAGTGAAATCTCCTCAGACTGTTCACCCAGTTTAATTCCATCATTAAAAAAAGAACATGAGAAACATTTGACTGAAAATACCCTTGGTAGAAACATAGCTTGGAGGTGTTTTTATTTTATTTGGAGACAGAGGATTGAATTAAAAAGCAAACAGAATCTGGGCATTCCACCAGCACATTGAGAGTGAGGAAAAAGGGGAACATAGAAGACACACATTCCTGTCCTTGATAAGAGCTCTTCCCTTCCTCTGTAATGTGTGTGTGTGTGTCTGTGTGTCTGTGTGTGTGTCTGTGTGTGTGTCTGTGTGTGTGTCTGTGTGTGTGTCTGTGTGTGTGTCTGTGTGTGTGTGTGTCTGTGTGTGTGTGTGTGTGTCTGTGTGTGTGAGTCCTAGAAAGAGGGAAATAAAAAGCACAAAACACACTCTGTTTTCCGCCCTTCGAAGTCCCAAGCATGTGAGTACCACAACAAACATTTGATCCGCCCTTCGAAGTCCCAAGCATGTGAGTACCATAACAAACATTTGAGTCATGCGACTCATGCCTTTGCAGCATGACTTAAAAAATTTGACAATAGGCTTTATGCCTAACGTTAAATGAGCAAACAGGAAAACGGGTCTCATTGCATCCACTTGTCGGAGAAAGTGTTTACAGCAGGAGGAACTGATGGTGATATCTATTGAGGCAATCAGCTAATCTAGCCAGTTCTTTTTATTTTTGCCGTTTTATTTAATTTAATTTAAACATCAAAATGTTAATGAGAAAAAAAAACTTCGAGATCAATCTGCTTATGCGATGGGCATCAGTTATGCTTATCTTTCTTTTTTCTTTTTTTATGAAGCACATAAAAAGGCCTGAACCGGAAGCGATGCAACCTTTCCGTAAACGTGAGCGACGGGGAAACCTAATAAAGCCCTTTATCATTCAAGGCACCTGACATCTGTTCTGTCATGGTAACAGCATGGCACTAACATGCACATGCACGTTGCACGCTGTGCCTGCAGTGGTATTGTGGTTATCTAGTCATGACTCAGAAGTTGCATCTCGATCCGTGGCCTTTGCTCACACGGCTGCGTTTCTCACAAGCTGTTCAAACAGAGCTTAGTGGCTTGGCTTGATAAAGAAAAATGTAAAAAGTCTCTAAAAATAATCTTCGATGATAATTGATAGTGGATTTAAGGGACATTATGGCTTCAGGAGATTATAGACAGCCCAGAGAGTGACATTTTGTTGAACCTGCCAGAGATTTGACAACTTACAGCAGCATTAAAGCGCATTTGGTTGCACCGTTTAAATATGAAATCCTCTTATGAATCAGAGGATTTGTGGCTTTTCCAGTTTATAATTAGCTGATCTGTCATCTTATGCATTTTGATGAGGACTGACCTTTCCTAATGTGCATTCATTTCCTTTTCTTTTTTCTTCATTCAAGCATTTCCTGCACAGTTCGACAAACATCCTAAATTGATTAAGAGAAGCATGTTCAGACATCCAAGTGCAAGCCAACGGAATATTTGAAATATTCCAGTTGACACCTGGAATCCACCATGAAATAAACCCATGCAGTGTTAAATCTCAAGTTAAAATCTCACCGGCTTTCCTGTTAAGCTGATGGATAGCAGTACTTGTAGCAATCTACAGACTTAGTGTTGAGAATCTCAGCTTGATGATTAGCTTACTATATGATTTATTGACTAGTTTCAGTGCTTGTGCAAGAACCCAGTTTCTGATCTATGACCTGCCTTCCCCCAAAAATCTTTAGGTAGCTTTCACAACATCTAAGTAGTCTTGCAAATTCAGTTGGTTGTCTGTCTTGGAACTTTGAAGTAGAAAGATAAAAAGGTAAAAACCAACCACTATTGTTGTTGTTTTCAATGACATTTCAGGACATTTACATGCTGAACAAGAACAACCCAATTGTACAGGAAAAGACAGACACCACTTCAGAAAATATTCTTAGTATTTTTGTTCTAGTTAAAATGTCTAAAAATCTTTAAGGATAAATGCACTTGTGAATCAATGCTGCATAAGATAAAAATCTGACATCAGAGAGTATGGGGTCTTTTGCGGCTTTTCAAACACATTCGACTACCTCTGGAAGTGGTCGAAAGTGGTCAACCTCAAAACGTTTTAGACCCCGTTTACACCTGTATTTAGCGTCGTCCACTTGTGATCCGATAGACTAAAACACATCTTAATACCAGGTGTAAACAGGGTCTAATTGAAACTCAAAAAGAAGTAGTTTTTGCACTGTGACTGACATATAAAAAGATTCCAACGTGGCAACCTTGTTTAACCAAACTTTGTTTCTTAGTGGACTGATAAAAACCCGTACACCATGACTCTTGGAAATTGCATAAAGCCAGCAAAACTTTGGGTATTTTTGTGTGCAATATGCATCAGACGGTCAGTGAATGGTCAGTGGGAGGTGCGAGGGTGTCCCATCAGACTAACCAAACAAAACCTTATCAGAAACAGCAGCTGTCCTGGTGACTGTCAGGTTATCAGTGCAGCTTATTAGATCACGGTAATTAGGCTTGTAATGCAGGCATTACACACACACACACACACACACACATTCTCCATGCATTCCAATTTAGGGTTAGCAGAGTCGGCTGAACTCCACCGTGTTCATAAACAGTGTTTTTGAGCTTCTAAGAAGGTGCGATATCACTGTTATGAGTTCCATTGAGTCTCACCTGAGTCTGGAACTGTGCAGAGGATAGATGGAGAGCTTTAGATGCTTGTTCCTGTCTGAACAGAGACTTTATTGTGCCAGACGACTAACGTTTAGCACAGGAGCACCTGACAGAGAGGCCATTGATCCAGTTCTAGCAGCCCTGCGCAACTCAATAACATCCCAAGTAAGAAAAAGAGACGCCCAGGGAGGTCGACACAGTCAGCTGTCTGTCGGCCAGCAACCCCTGGTCCTCCCTAGGGAGGTTTAAGAAATGTTATTACACCAGTGGTTGGGCTGAAGTTGCAGGCCAGAGGGTCAAACGAAAAGAAGTCTGCTTGTGACGGAAATTATTATAGCATAGAGCTGCACGATTAATCGTTAAAAAACACCCACGTGATCTTATTCCTAAATGACAACAATTTGCCTGTGTCTATTAAACCTCTGACAAAATCATACCGGAGCATTCAAATCTGTGTTTGCGCTGCCGCTGACTGCTGAGAGAGAGTTGTCATGTTTAGGTATGAAACAGCTTAACAAACAGTCTTTTCAACCACATAGTATTGTTATTTCTGTCTTACAATAATTCAAATCATCACAGAAGTACTGGGTTAAAAGTTTATAGTTCAGATATAAACACTGATGTCTATTAATGTAGCGATCAAAATAGAGCAAATCTCCTTTTGAAAGTAATATGCAGCTTCAAATAACTATTGAATCTATTACATTACGTCACTAGGAGGCAGCAAGTGACTGTTGTATTTGTATGTGTCATTGAATTGAATTAATTTGAAATTTGTTCAAAAACGCTGATTCATTCAGAAATGAAACAAGTAGGCTGCATCTGAAATCGCATACTTCCCTACTATATTTAGGCGAAAAACTCAATGTGACAAAAGAAGTATGTCCGAATTCACAGTTCTTATAAAAGAGTAGGCAAAAAGTACCCGGATGAACAACTACTTCCGGCGAGATTCTGAAGTGTGTATCCGATAGACACTTTACCATCCCATGAGGCCACGGGAGAGGATTTGTGAATGGCGGTGAAGCGACGTAACTGGCGCTGGTAGGTCGCGTGATAAGGGCAACATGCTGAATGTAGTACGTCCAGATTACATTCATACTACACACATTCGTAATATATAGAACATACTTTTTTAGCAGTTGTGAAGTAATTACTGAGCTTATTACTTATAAATACTAATAAGTACTGTACCTACTCAAGAGATGATGCGATTTCGGACGCAGCCGTAAAGTATTTATGATTCATCCAGTAATGAAACAAGTGAAGTCTTTGAGTCATTATGAGTGAGTCATTGAATCATTCAATCATGCCATTTTTTTAAATATTCATTTTTAATTAATTAAAAAAAATTTTTTTTTTACTGCAGCAATTAATATTTTGTCTGAACCTCTTGTAATTTACTTATTTAGGACTAGTCTGCTCAGAATCGTGGTAGAATCGTGATCTCCATTTAAAATAGAAAAAAATGTGATTCTCAGTTTACCCAGAATTGTGCAGCTCTACTGTAACATACTTTTTAATGATGAGTACAGGCTGAAATTGCCATTGTATGTTGCACCAGAGGACAGTCCACAGTAGGGATGTGCACCACGACTAATTTCATCAAAGTTTAAATTAAAAGTTTGTAACTGACAAGTCCAGGAGTTCTCAAACCTGTCCTGAAGTACAGCACTGCACATTTTGTGTCTCTCTCATCTAACACACCTGATTCAACTCTTCAGCTCATTAGTAGAGACTGCAAAACTCCAGGACAGGTTTGAGAACCCCTAGACTAGTCGACTAGTCTAACATCCCCCCAGAGGACAATCAAAAAAGTCTGTAATTTAGTCATACACACTGTCGTCAATTATTCCTTACATATTCTATTCTATACGCATGCATGTAGGAAACTTCCCGTTTACATGGATATAGGATCTGAAATTGTAAAGTAAGTTTAATTCATAATGGTTCTCCTTTAAGCCAATATAAAATTTTATATCAGTAGGCAATTTTCCCCTATTTTGAACTGTAGTGTAACAAGCTTATAAGCAAGCCTAAATGTTATATGCCAGTTTGACATAACACAGACTACACAAAACTATTCCATTTTCTTCTAAGTCTTTAAACACATGCAAAGTCTGAGGTAAAATAAAATGATTTTATTTTCTGCTCCAGGTATACAATAAAAAAATATATTATTTTAAAATCTGACATTAACATGACAATAATTTGAACATAGCCTTTGTAAAAAATATAAAATACAATATAAATACAAAAAATAAATGTGCAAAAAAGATATAATGTAAATGACTAGCATTTCCAATGTCGACTAGCAGCAGCAGTTTAGTCGACAAGTCTCACACATCCCTAGTCCACAGTACATATGGCACCTGTGAGAAAATATCACATTGTTTCCGTTTTCTGTTGTTTCCAGGCATACATGTCATCATACCATGTGATCTCACCCATTGGAATTTGCCTGCAGGGGTGTCTAACACTAGTTGGGCTATTTGTCACATACACACAGTCACTTTTGCACATGTTCACACATGCATATTCTGTTTGGATTCACACACAAACTTTTTATTGGAATCCTGTGTTTTCATACACTGCCCGTTTAAAGTGTCACTCACAGAGACCTGGCAGCGTTGTTACAACCGCCACACTGAACGTTTCAAATTCCTCTCATACCCCCCCAGTGTACACACGCACACAGGCACTCACACACACAAAAGCAGTGTTCTGCAGTGCTACAGTCAAATTCCACAAACACTATTTTGGTGTCTCTGGTCTAAGGAGAATGGAAACGGGGCCGGACTGCAGAAAACAGCCGCAGTGAATCGATGCTCGTAGAAGAGCTGCCTCCAGAGAAGCAATAAAGTCAGAAATATGAGCCAGGGCTCTGATGATGGAGGAAATGCAAAGAAAGTCGAAACTTCCTCAGAATTGAGGGTGATAAACCACAGCAAAGACATTTAAAATGGAGACCTAGTGTAATTTAATATGTTTCACTATTATGAATGTTTAATAATGTCTTATGTAATAATGTTTAAATGTTCATTAAAAAAAGAAGACCTATTAGGCCTTAAGGGGTTAGTTCACTCAAAAATGAAATTTCTGTCATCAGACACTCACCCTTGTGTCTTCCCAAAACCAAAAGTCTTTCATTCATCTTCGGAACACAAATGCATATATTTTCTTTATGAAGTCTGTTCACCCAAAACCCTGATGCTCCAAAACATTCATAAAGAGATCATAAAAGTAATATCCTATGAATCAAACTGTTCAATCCATGTCTAATTAATAGTAGTGAGAAATACACTGAACAAAATTATAAACGCAACACTTTTGTTTTTGCCCCCGTTTTTCATGAGCTGAACTCAAAGATCTAAGACTTTTTCTATGCACACAAAAGGCCTATTTCTCTCAAATATTGTTCACACATCTGTGTAAATCTGTGTTAGTGAGCACTTTTCTTTAGCCGAGATAATCCATCCACCTCACAGGTGTGGCATATCAAGATGCTGATTAGACAGCATGATTATTGCACAGGTGTGCCTTAGGCTGGCTGGCCACAATAAAAGGCCACTCTAAAATGTGCAGTTTTATCACACAGTACAATGCCACAGATGTCTCAAGTTTTGAGGGAGCGTGCAATTGGCATGCGGACTGCAGGAATGTCCACCAGAGCTGTTGCCCGTGAATTGAATGTTCATTTCTCTACCATAAGCCAAAGGTGTTTCAGAGAATTTGGCAGTACATCCAACCAGCCTCACAACCGCAGACCACGTGTAACCACACCAGCCCAGGACCTGCTGCAACAATCGGTTTGCATAACCAAAGAATTTCTGCACAAACTGTCAGAAACCGTCTCAGGGAAGCTCATCTGCATGCTCGTCATCCTCATCGGGGTCTCTGTACACAATTCCTGGAAGCTGAAAACATCTCAGTTCTTGCATGGCCAGCATACTCCCCGGACATGTCACCCATTGAGCATGTTTGGGATGCTCTGGATCGGCATATACGACAGCGTGTTCCAGGTCCTGCCGATATCCAGCAACTTTGCACAGCCATTGAAGAGGAGTGGACCAACATTCCACGGGCCACAATCAACAACCTGATCAACTCTATGCGAAGGAGATGTGTTGCACTGCGTGAGGCAAATGGTGGTCACACCAGATACTGACTGGTTTTCGGACCCCCCCAATACAGTAACACTGCACATTTTAGAGTGGCCTTTTATTGTGGCCAGCCTAAGGCACACCTGTGCAATAATCATGCTGTCTAATCAGCATCTTGATATGCCACACCTGTGAGGTGGATGGATTGTCTCGGCAAAGGAGAAGTGCTCACTAACACAGATTTAGACAGATTTGTGAACAATATTTGAGAGAAATAGGCTTTTTGTGTACATAGAAAAAGTCTTAGATCTTTGAGTTCAGCTCATGAAAAATGGGGGCAAAAACAAAAGAGTTGCGTTTATAATTTTGTTCAGTGTAGATCACTAATACTAAATAGTACTTGTACTGTACTAGAAAAACTTAAAGTGCCATTTGTATATTTAATTTGTCCTATTGTTTGTTGTTTGCATCTTTGTATACATACAGTATATTATCATGAAATAAGTTTGTGGTCATCGCCCAGCGCTACAACAAACAAAACTTCATGCTTCTTTGTCTTGTTTTCTTTCATTGTTAATGCAATGCATTCCCAGACTAGCAGCAAAAATTCAGAAAACCACAGAACTGAAAAGGCATTCACTAAATCAACCGCAGTTATGTCTTTATTATAATATGCTTTGCATTTGCATAATCGCAGGACATTTGTACACGCAAACCACATTGCCACTGTTGTATACTGTATAATCTCTGCCTCATTTACGTCACAAGGCATTGTATTGAAAGAAATGGCCTCCACAAAGAGCTTTGCTTTTGCTAGTGCACAAACAACAATGGGTTTTCAAACTAGAAGATACGCCTTATGCAATAGAATAAGAAACATAGTTTTATTGTACTGTGTCTCTCAGTTTAACTGAAAAGACTTGATGTGTTCTTCACTCCTAGACAAATCTGATAATATGCCTGTGTTACGAACATCCGGTCAGATCACTCAGCCTTATCTAAATGTGAGGTGTTGGGTTGACATGCAGGGAAAAGACTTTCACCGACAGTTACATACTGATCTCAAGTGAACGACCGCAGAGCTTGTCAACCTTACAAGGAGGTGATAAACTAGATGTCTGTTGAAGACAAGCCACGTCACATTGAAAGACAGATTGCAAACAAGCCTGTCATCGGTGTTCTCTGAAGTACATTCAAATAATGAGGCATTACTACACACATGCATACTTTATAGAATGTACTTCTTAGTGGCTGCAAAGTCAGTTTACATTACATTTATGCACAATTCGAATGCGGTGAAAGTGTATATAAAGCACACACTGAAAAAACAGTGAGACGTAACATCACGGCCAGTACATAGACCAAAAATGAGGAGAGACATTATAAAAACTAGATGTCTGGAACTGCGTGAAATCCACATCAGTTTACAATCAGTAACTGCAGGATTTAAACCTCTAGGTTGAGAAAAAATGAGCTGTTGCTATAGAGATATCTGAAAATGTTGTTATTGTTTGGAAGTGTTTATTACAGTAGACTGCTGGTATTGAGCTGCCAATGGCTAATACTCTGCTTGAAATTCTCTGCATGCACAAATGTGGGAAATGAACACTCATTCAGGTCAAGACTACAAACACTCAGCAATCACATCAATGCAGCTTCCTGTTGGCGTTTTCAAGGCTAGTTGAGCACAGATGTGCTTCCTCTCCCTGCGGAGGTCTGCGTGCCCTGCTCCATGTCGTTGACGGATTTATCATAGGTTTGTGAGCTTTAGTACAGCTGTCAGAATTCCTGCTAGGCATCTTTTCAACATGCTAGTTGGCACTAGCACTGTGATAGCTGCTTTTAATGAATTGGTAGGTGATAAAAAGTGGAAAAGACAACCTAGAATCATTTGGAAAACGTGTCTGTGGCGAGATTTCTGCAGTATGATATTGCCTTGCTTTTTGCACATTCGCAACATTTTATCAAATTGAAATGTCCAGTGAGTATTTGTGTGAAAATGAATAAAAGTTGTTGGTGTTTATTTCAGCTTAAAACTACAATGATGAATTGTATGTATAGGTGCATTGAAGTTTTACAGTAATGAAAGTAGAGGAAGGTTTTTCCAATGAGCCTATTTTGGGAAAGAAGATTTCTCATGTAATACTGAAATACTTTGGTCAACTTCTTGAAGTTCAGCAGCAAACAATTATATTTTCACACTCCGCTGTTGCCGTTATGAAATCATTCCCAGCATTATCGATAAGCATTCATAAAACATCACCATTCATTGCCAACAGAGTGCACAGTAATGACTGACAACCAAGCACAGGGCTGCAGCACAGCTGTGGAGAACGTCAGCTCAGTAATATGGGGCATGAAAATGAGGTAAACCTTGGTTAAATGGAGAGTATGAAAGCAGAAAGCATGCAAGTCGGTGGGGAATAAGTGGTTCACACTGTGCCGGGGCAGAAGTTTAGCAGCGGTGGCTTCCATGTGTGGCTGCTTTCTACTCGATGTTTGGATTGTCACACTTATGTCATTAGCTGCACGTTGATGGCGAGTTATTATTTTGATAATGATTTATGTACTGCATCATGAATAAAGAATTTGATCAGGCAGAAAATAAACAAATGACCCTCAGTTTAAAAAGCAGAAACATTTTATTACAACTGTTCTTTGAAAATGTCTGTATTGTTTCAGCTTTAAAGCTGTTTAAATAAGTTTTAAGTCATTTTAGGGTTCATGGCATTATGGTAGCTAAGTTGTAAAATTGGATATATCTTTACATTAAAATCATGTTAACACACATATTGTCTATATCTTTATTCTTTTGATACAGTTAGGATTTGAATGTTTACGGACTAGCCACATTAACTTCAATATGTTTATCACAGATTTTTGCTTTTTTCAAAAAAGGAGGGAGGAGTATTTAAATTAATTATAAAATACATTTTGATCAACATGGTCACAAATACCATTGATTGAGTTTACTTGTACAGAACCTATTTTCCTGAAAGATTTTCAGGCAAAAAATAAATAAAAATCCAAGACGGTGCTGACTTGCTTTGTTTCCTCAGGGTTTACTGCGGTTTCTCATGAAAGAATGTGCATAATTCAGAGGATGGTAGTGTAGATTACAACAGTAAAGATATATGATGAAAGAGCCATTATTAAATGTTCTGCTACATTTACAGCCTTCCTTGATGTAAACGGTTGTGAATATTAGTGGCAGGGGGCGTGTCGCTATATGTGTGTGTGTGTGTATCTGAAGGTGAGAGAGTGTTTCATCTCAGTTCCCATGATCCCCTTCCCCCTGAGGCTCTATTCATCTCTCACGGTTTCCAGTAGGGTATGTCAGTCAGGCCTGGTCTCCAGCAGGGTAAATATACACTCTGTCCGACCGTCCCACCACATATATTTGACCTAAAACCACGTCATCTCTCCTCATTGCTGTATTTACAAGTGCACTGGAGCATGTCTCAATTTAAAGACTGAAGTCAGCACTTGCACAAAAGTTTTTTTTAAGTGTTTTTTTTTTTTACTTACAATCTAAAAAATCTTTTAAACAAGATATTTTCTTGAGAAGCACTCCATAAGATATTTTTTTGTTTCCATAGACTGTATCTTTAATGTAAGTTTTCTTTTACTAATGTAAGTTTTAACCGGTTTACAAAGTGAAGAAATTTACCAAAGAAAGGCAAAATACGCATTCTCTGAATACCAGTCTTTTTGCGTATTCCTGGGTTTGTGCACCTTGTGTTTTTGTTATTTGGAATTTTAGGTTGCATTAGTTGCATGAGTAATAATGCAATATTATCAAGATGAACATCCTTAGAATGAAAATCGGACAAAAAAATGATAGGCTATATTATGTATTTTGTGTTTATAAGCATGTTTGTTCAGCTTGAGTGATCTGTAGTAAAAGAATGTGAATGTGTGCAGGTGTGTAGTCTTTCTTTACAAAGTGACATCACCAGCTACTTGTCTGGCATGTATAATACAGCATTATTAGTTGTTTTCGCGGGTCCGTGTGAACATTGTCATCTGTACAAAGAAGAAACGTTTCCATTTTTAGCACATCGTTGTCGTGTAAACGTACCCTGAGACTGTATCTCTAATGCTTTGGCATATGGACACCAAAGTTTGTATGTGTCATTGCTACCGTACTGTGACCGCACCACATCAATTTCATAACAGCGCCACCTATTGGTCAAAAGTGACAAATCCTATTACTAGTGATTTCTGTGATTTTGCCAAAAATCATGTCTTTAAATGCTCATTGTTGCAGTTGGTCTGATGCTCCCAGCCATTCTGTTAATTACAAATTTAACATTTGAAATTACAAAATTATTAAATTATGTTATAAACATGTAGGTAAAAATGTTCCAGCTTTCACAGTGCAAACAGTTATTTTCTTAGTCACTATTTTTCCCTCGTTTTTCAATAAACAGCTAAGCATCCTTAAAACAATATTTATTTACTTACTAGAAAACTACAAAAATATGCTTCGATTTTTTTAAAGATATTAAGACATTAAGAACATCTCTTAGTTAATTTTTTTTATTTTTATGACTTTTGTGAGGTTTATGCTTAAAATAAATCAGTTTGCCAGTATGGTGAGATATTTTCTAAAACTAAGTCTAGTTAAGCAAATTTGCTTTCAATTCAAGGACATTTCGAGACTAGTATTCATCTGAAAAAACAACAACATAAATGCACAAGACAATAGTTTTTGAGGCACGTATGTGAGCAACAGCATTATAAGATAAATGTTGATCATATTATTGTGTAGCCTAATCATAATATAATGTAGCTCTCCGGATGAGTTTCCAGGTCACAATAGCGGGTGTTGATGTCGCTGTACCTTTGTAGATGTCGTCATGTTTCCATAGCAACAGCTTGGGTGGACACACCTGATAATAAAGTGTGCGAAACGAGAAAGCAGAGGAGCGCATTGTTTCCCCTGCCTTTTCTGTTGGTTTTTATTCTCTTTTTCTCTTCTCTTTATTTGTGCCTGACGGATACGCAAAGCTCCACGTTTTAATTAGCATCGAACTTTCTGTTGAGACCTGAAGAGAATGAATCATCAAAGGCTCAGTGAATCTGTTTATTCCTCAGTGCTATTCTTGGCAAAGTTTGTCTCCAGAACTCTGATGAGACAGCCTGTTCCCCTCACGGCCGTTTGGAAGTTTGGGGAAGAAGACGAGTAAATACTTTCATTTTTGGTAAAAGCATATCTCTCCTCTCTCGCAAAGCGCATGAGAGACACCGGAAGGTTCTTTGTCACAGTCAGCGCCTCATTTGACATAGTTTATGCCATAGAAACCCGGTGTCAAAAACAAGCTCCACAACCAAGCTATAGTCAGAAAGAGAGAAGCGTTTTGTTTGATCTTCCCGTATTTACTGGTCTGGTTGTATTCATTGGCACAAACTCAAACAAAGGTGGGTTTATTCTGTTTAGCCTTTGCACTTCCATATATTTATTCTACACACCCATATTTTTTCCCTCCCTATAAGAAACAGTCTCTCTCCTTCAGGGTGTTCCAGATACGAACATCAACAAGGATCAAACGGCTCGATCTGTGTGTGTTCATGTATTCATACTTGAACGTGACCTGAAGGGAACAGCTTCTGTTCTCAGCTCTCTGTTCTCTGTTAGCGCTTCAGGCCTGTATGACAGCTTTGAGAATGATCAAATGTCTTCCTGAAAACATTTTTGCTCAGTATATATAACATTAAATATATGCGTTTGACTGCATGAACTGGTGTAAATGCCCCAAAAATCACGTGGCTTCCCATTTTCTAGGAACTTTTTGGTAATGTTATTAAGTTATGAAAATGTTATTACTGAAAGTTCAAGACATCCATTTTTGTAATGTTTTAAAAACGTTTTATCTTGGTCATATGAACGTTACAGGAACATTCTATTTGATCAATTTGCAAGCATTATGGGAACGATACTTTTTTGAATGTTCTCTGAATGGTCTGAAACCAGTTTAAAAAGTGTTAGATGAACATCCAAATAAAAATGTGTCAGAAAAAAAGTTCCTTGAACGATGTATAATTAACTCTTTTATGTTAACGTTTTGAGAACATTAAAGACAAGATAACAAACGAAGATTCTATGAATGTTACTGGAACAATATTTGTTTAAACTTTGCCAGAATGTTTGCCAAAGTTCTGAGAAATCCTTCAGAAATCATTCTAATATGCTGATTTAATGCTCAAGAAACATTTCTTATTATCAATGTTGAAAACATAGCTTAATATTTTTTCAGGATTCTTTGATGAATAAAAGTTTTTGTAAAGATGTTTTTTTTTACTGTGCAGCAATTTTTATAAAACCGCATCATTTTTGAACAAAAGTGCCAATTTCTTAAAAAAAATATATATATCCATTATATCCCATTATACTTAAAAGAATGCATAATTGATGTTTAAAATATTTAGCTATTTTTAAATAGCCAATGCAAAGTTTAATCATCTGTATTGTAACTGGATTTTAAATTTAAAATGAAACCTGTTTTAAAATAGACAAAAAAAAACTGGAAATAAATAATGCAGCCAATGTCTCTTATATTCCAGGTCCAGGATGGAACATGAAGCGGAGAAATACCAGCAGCGACTGCAGGCTATAGCGGTACGTCCCATAGAAGCCATGTTTGTACTTCATATATCATTATATGACAAGCAGAACCTGCTAACAGCGTGAGTGGATTAATTTACCATTTAAATGACAGCGCCACTTAACCCCCGCAAATAGTGCCGTGCGGAAACATATAGACACATCCATCATATTAGCGCCTGGTGCTGTTTGACAGCACTTACTATTGCAGTAGCTGTGGACATTCAGCGGTAGCCGCTACGAATTGCACTTTTAATAGAAACATGCATGATGACAAATAGACTGTTATACAGCATGTCTCTCACAATACACACACACAGGCATGGAAACTGGTGTTAGCTGTGTTCAAGACCCTGAATTATTAAGTGTGATGGAGTCTGTCCAGACCAGGTAAAACTACACCAGACAACAGCAATGACGCCGTACCCATGAACCTCTTCACCTGCTCTCTGACATACAAAATATTCATGTCCTCTGAATGCGTTCTAGTATTCATTTCACGTCATGATGACACTCCGGCTCAGTGGTTGATTATGTCTAAAATCTAACATTTGAATATGTAAGAAGCACCAATATTGAAAGCTTATGGTTACAGAGGACAACAGTGGGATTGGAAATGCAATCCAGGTGGAGAGATGATACTCTTGGGCAAACACACTCACTTGTTAATCCATTACCATTTAATGGGTTTTTTAATTGTTTTGAAAGAAGTTTGATTTATTTGATCAAAAATACAGTAAAACAGTAATATTTTGAAGTACTGTTACAATTTAAAATAACTGTTTTGTATTTTAATATATTATAAAACATCCTGTGATCAAAGCTGAATTTTCAGCATCATTACTCCAGTCTTCAGTGTCACATGATCCTTCAGAAATCATTCTAATATGCTGATTTGCTGCTCAAAAAAACATTTTATTCATCAATGCTGCAGGATTTATCATCAAGAACAGCATTTATTTTTTTACTTACACTTCACCTAAAGCCTTTATTTATGTAAGGGATAATGTACATCCAGCCGGTGGTTCTCTCAAAATAACCCCCGACAGGATGATGGTCTTGAACAGCCTGAAGGGGGTTATTTTGAGAGAAATTAAATAACTGTACACAAAATATTGATTCGACTGAGTTTTAATATTTTATTAGCTCACCAAACGCAAAACTTCCACGAAGAAAAACGGTTCCTAGCGAGCGTATAGCGCTGCTGACTTCACTGACCCGGATGAGCCTGGGTTATCCGTTTTGAGCGGTTGTTATCTGGGAATAATTACCACTGGATGGTGCGATTGACCAATCAGAATCAAGTATTCCACAGAGCCGTGTAATAAAATGCATTATTGTAAGTATTTTTAAAGCATTAATTAATACAACTTACAATGAATGCATTACATGGTCTCATCATGAATAATTGTAATAATCACATTTATGATACATGATAATACTTAACTATTCATTGTTACACCTGTAGAAAGTATATTGCATTTAAACCCATGACAAGCAACCAATTTCAGATGTAATCTGCAAATATTATAATGCATTTTAATTTTGGTTACAATTATTTCTGAAAAGATAATGTATTATAACGTACATTATGAATATTGTTATAATGCATTATACATTAAAGCTTTACGTATAGTGTTACTGAAATGTATTTACTGTCACTTTTGGTCAATTTAATGTGTCTTTACTAAAAATATTTTTATATATATATATATATTCCTTCTTATACCCAAACTTATGAATGCTGGTCTATATCCTGTCCAATGTCTTGTCAAACCTGTTCCATTGTTTATCAGTCAAAATGACATGCCAAAAATACAGATTTTTTTTAGTTTGTGTTAACATTCTGCGTACGTTTCAAGCATACATCAAGTCCTTTTTATAATTGTTATCGTGGTATAATACCACGATATAATTTCGATATAATATCGTGTTATAATTTGTGCTTTCAGGAGAAACGGCGGATACAGGAAGAACAGGAGCGAGCCAAGAGAGAGATGGAGGATGAGCGACTGAGACTTCAGCAGCTAAAGGTGTGACCTCACCCCTCACACACACACACACACACACTCGCCTGCATGAACCGTAACATTGTTTTGCAGCTAGACACGTCAGGTCACGTTGGTGTTAAGCAGGCTGCGTCATGGGGTGGAATTTCACAAACGTAGGCCTAAATGCACATACACAAACGCCAACAATGCACACAGTCACCAGAGTCACATGTACAACACAAGATACAGATACAGGTTCAACATTCAGTGTGTTCAAACACACACCCTTCTTGAGAATTGAAATGTTACCCTGGAAGGTTTAATGCCTCCTCTGAATGTGTGTGTGTGTGTGTGTGTGTGTGTGTGTGTGTGTGTGTGTGTGTGTGTGTGTGTGTGTGTGTGTGTGTGTGTGTGTGTGTGTGTGTGTGTGTGTGTACATTCTCTCTCTCTCTCCCCCCATTGTTTCAATAATATTTCCACATTGGCGTTCCCTCTTCCTATTCCTTTGTGTTATTAGTTGGTTCCAAGAAAATTTTTTCTACATTGTGCGTGTCTGTGAGAGTACATTCATGGGTGTTTCTTCAACTACGGGCCCTTATTTCCTCTTAGAAAGAAAGTCTCCTAAAGCAAACTTTACACACTGCTAGTTATGTCACTTCCATTAGCAATATTCAACAGTGTATATAATGCATCACAGCAGAATACAATTTTTGTCTTATTTTTTTTTGATGTTGTCACATTAATCATCTCGAATCAAATTATTCAAATTATATATGCATTTTTGCATTACAATTAATCAATATAGTGTGTATACATAATATTTTGTCATAATTTGTCAAAATGAAAGCTTTATTTACCTTGACTTCTCCTTATCTTCTCACGTCTCGGGTTTATTTCACGCCCTTCCCTGACATTATGAAGCCTATTTCCACTACATAAGGAAAAAAACATAATTAGCTCAAAAGTTGATATTATGAGATAAAAAGTCTGTCAAAATGAGATGAAAAGAACAACAACATAATTTTCATAAAAAGTTCAACATGTTATTAGGACTTTCATAATTGACTTTTTATCTGAATTTTGACTTGTCATAATTTCAACTTTTTGTCAATTTAATATTTTTATGCCATAATTGCGTTTTTCTCTTTTTATGTCATAATTCTGAATTACTATACCAAAGCAGAAATGTGCTTCCGTACACTGTTGCGGTGTTTGTTTATATTAGTATATCAGTTTCCATGGTGCACATCACTTCCTGTGTGGCATCTGGTGCCCGCACTGCTCTGTGCATGTTGTGGAATTCCCCGTTGGCCTACATAGAGATGTGTTTTATTACTGTAACTCTAGATGTCTTGATGGTTCTGTTCTTGAAGGTGAAATTAGCAGAGAAATGAAAGGATATTACGCTCTGCAGGAAATTTCATTTGAGACTTTAACCTTTTGGCATTTTCTAAATTGTATAAAGGATGTTTTGCAGCACAATTAATCATTCCAAGTGCAGTTCAGTTTGTCACTTCCTGGGATAAAGTATATTTCTGAGAAGGACATAAAAAGTTGACTGAAAGTGTACTTTCTCATTTTTTTTATTTATTTTTTTGTTTAAAAGAAGTATACTAACAGCACACTTGAATAAACGTATTATTTTAGACTTTAACCTTTTGGCATTTTCTAAATTGTATAAGGCATGTTTTTCTGCACATTTATTCATTCCAAGTGCAGTTCAACTTTTCAACTTTCTACATATTTTTAGTGCTTTAAAGACCCAATGAAATGGTTAGATGAACACTTTATATTTTCTTTGTTAAATTGTCTCCTGCTGAAACAGGAAGTTGAGGTGGAACATATCGAAAACCTCTCTTTTTTTCACTCTTGACAGTTTGTACCATGGACAAAAGCAATTAAGACACTTCCAGAGTATGAGCATTAGTGCAATTGAAGACACATACTGTAACAAACACTGATATGCTTCCTGTTATTGTTAGTCAGTGGCAGGTACAATCAGGAGGAGAGACATTAGATATGTTTCCATCTAAAGTTGTCAATTTTACTGGTGCATAATTGGAATGTCACATTAAAACATTTGCAAATAAAGCATTGTTTCTGCCCCATGTGATCAAGAGAACGAAATCGCCTCTTGGTGCAAAACATCGGTAATAAAAATGAAAGTCACTGCAATCGGGGAAGTTACTGTTGCTCTTTTTTTCATACATCATAATTTGCTTGCGCCTCAGAGCGTGTAGATGAAACTTAATAAAAGCTGTCATGTTATCTTGTGTTTGGATGCATGATGTTTGGGAACGCAGTTGTGTGAGAGATTTCTGGGAGGTCATTATACCCAAACATTTTGATAACAGACTGGCTCAGGCATTTCAGAACGAACAAACCAACATTTGAGATGCAGTGCGATGAAATTGATCCGCTAGTTGATCTGTTGAGGCAAAGTCACATAACTTTTTTTTTTGTTGCACATCGAGAGATTTTATGCACATGAGTTTATGAGCATGTCTTTTTATCGGGTAAAAAATTATCCACCTCAATTGAGCGCACACGTTTTTTTTAATGTGCATTTTTAGAACATCTTGGCATTTCCATCCAGCATATTTTTAATGCATTATCCCAAAATTCACATTAAATGGGTAGATGGAAATATAGCTATTGTCATTCTAGAGCTATTATTAGACAACATTTCCCTGAAGAGAATGTACATTTGTAATGCATATATCTGCTAAAAGTTTATTTTGTCAACATTTAGGAAAACACTAACATATATAGATGAAATTAAAAGACACAATTTTATTCAGATTTTATAGTGTCTTGAAACAATTCAAGCCATGCAACAATTATGCAACATAACAAGAACAGCTGAATAAACAATAAGTTAATATTTAGTAACTTGCATATTAGAGACATTATTGTCTCTAAATTATTCACAAAATGGATAAATATGATCAGGATGCAAAGGTTATGCTTAAAAGGGATAGTTCACCCAAAAATGAAAACAGTGGATGGGCCCTATTGACTTCCATAGGTTAAAAATACTATGTTAGTCAATGGGGTCCATCAACTGTTCGGGTAAGGGCATTCTTCAAAATATCTTCTTTTGTGTTCAGCAGAAAAACGAAATTCATACATGTTAGGAACAACTTGAGGAAGAGTAAATGATGACAGAATTTTCCTTTTTGGGTGAACTATCCCTTTAAGTGTAACCTTTGCATCTTGATTGTATTCATCCATTTTTGTGAAAAATGTGAACTGCTGATAAGAAATCTATTTAAATAATGTAAAGGCCGCATTAATTACCTCTCCTTCTACCTCCTTTTCCCTGTTTCTCTCACAGAGGAAGTCCCTCAGAGACCAATGGCTGATGGAAGGACCTCCCACATCTCCTGACAGTACGGGACCCCGATCACCCCTCTGGGGCCATAAGGCTCAGGAGATTGAGACGCACATTAACAAGTATGATTTTTTTATTGTTTGATTTGATTTGATGAATATGTTGAAGACAGCATATATTTTTCAGATTTATATCGTTTTTCAAAATATATTTAATTGAAACCTTTATTTTCTGAAATATAGGTTACGAAATGTACTTGTAAAATGTATTTTTTAAATATACTGTGGAAAATGTATAAATGCATTTAGAATGAAAAATATATATATACAGTGTATAATATAATATATACAGTAGTGGCCAAAAGTGATGTCCTGCCTAGGAAAATGTTATTCAAATATTATTAAAAACTAGATTTTATAAGAATGTTGTGCAGTCGTGCTTGGAGTCAATTGTTTTATTTGTGATAACGCAATGAAACTTGCCAAATTGTGTGGACATCAGTTTTGGCCAGACTGTCATACAAAGAAATTATGAACCAAAGAAATATTGATTATATACTGATAATATTTTCTTCATATTTTGATTGTTTTATTCAAACAATCCTATTTATTTATTTGGAAATTTGGAAACTGTCATAGAAACTCTCATGAAAAATGTATGAGATGAGTTACACAATGAAATTCAATACTTTAATACTATGGGGTTTGTTCAAATCTCTTCTCACACGTACAGTGGTAAGAGTGCTTCCCTTAGCAAACACCACTAATTATTCCTGCCAAAGTCCTGGAGCACCAAGCAGGTGATGGGTTTTATCCCCCAAAATATCTTTCTATTTATGCCTGTGTGTGTGAGAAGGAGTGTTTGATGTTCCTCCTTTGCACATCAGCATTTATTTGCTTGACTGAAGGAGATGATGATTACTGTAATAAGCTGGCCGCTGAGATGTTCTTCTGTGTTGAAGAAGCAGGGCTTTAATTAGTCAGAGCAAAGTTTGGCAGTAATAAGCTGCTCACAGGTCTATAGGGAACACACTTTCATGGTGTGTAAACAGCCGTCAGAGGCGAGAGTCTCGTCCTATGAGGGAGTGATTCGTTTAATGCGTGTATTTGTTACAATGCAGATTTGTATAGCTATAAAGCGTGCTGTGATTTCCAGAGAGAACTGCGAGTGAGTAAATTAGTCCACGTGAGTGCAGGTTCACTTGTTTAGTCTGATAGTAAATCCTGGAAAACCCACAGTATATTTTGGGAACCTGTTGGGGAAGAAATTGTAGGTTCTTCAGTGAAATTGTAGCCAATCATGACTAGTCAAGCTAAACTTTAGGAAAAGTTCTTAGCTACACTAAAAGCTATTCTCCAACATGACCTCTCCAATTACCTTGCAGAAGCCAAAAAGTAGGTTCCCACCATATAAAACATGACGTGTGTATGTGCGTTAGATTACAGGTGACGTCTGAGCGGTTGGCAGAGGAAGAAATTAAACTGAAGAAACTCATAGAGGACGGCTCCACTCAAACTGGCACAGATGCTCCGACACAGCATAAGGTGAGACACCACGTCTGACTGAATGATCACGCCGCGGTCACATGTTTGCTCTTTCACCGCCTTTATCATTTTTGGAACTATTTACACTACACTGGTCAAATGTTTGGGGTCAGTAAGATTTTTTTTTTTTAAAGAAACTAATACTTTTATTCAGCAAGGATGTATTAAATTGATCAAAAGAGACAGTAAAGACATATAATTCAACAAAAGACTTCTATTTTAAATAAATGCTGTTCTTCTGAAAGTTTCAGTTTCCACAAAAATATTAGGCAGAACAATGTTTTGTTTTCAACATTAATAATAAATAGAAATGTTTCTTGAGCAGCAAATCATCATATTAGAATGATTTCTGAAGGATCATGTGACACTAAAGACTGGAGTAATGTTGCTTTAAATTCAGCTTTGCATCACAGGAATAAATTACATTTTTAAATATATTCAGATAGAATTATTATTACAATTATTTTATATTGTAATAATAATATTTCCGTATTACTGTTTTTTTTTACTATATTCTTTTAATCAAATAAATACAGCCTTGGTGAGAGAGAGACTTCTTTCAAAAACATTTTTTTAAATCTTACTGGCCCCAGACTTTTGAATTGTGGTGTAAGATAAGAAGGTTTGCAAGTTAACAACATAATCAAATAAATTATTATAAAATAAAAGGGTTCTTCAAATCCTCAGTGCTTAAACATTTAAGTCAATACGCTTCATGTTCACAGTTTACTGTATGATACACAGCTCTCTGAAATCATTATGAGCTGCTTATAAGTAGCAGCAAGTCATTGCTGTTTTTTTATTTTACACTTGTTACCATCACAACAAACAGCCTTGTTACGGAGGTCAGCTGAACCGTAAGTAAACACATTATTTTGACTTTAAAAACACACTGCAAGGCTGAGGAATATGTTGCTCTGATGGACTGCTGTGAGATTACAGCTTTTATCATAGAACTGAACAGTACTGTTTCCTCAAGACGCATTCATTTCAAAGGCAATGAAGTCAAAGTGTCAACATAAACGTGTTCATGCTCTGTTGAGATTGAAGTGTAAAAATAATTAAATTAAACTTATTTTAGTATGTTGCTCTGACCTTCTCAAAATACTAATCCTTTATATTGTTTCTGTTTTGGGTCAATTTACATTTGGCAGGAGTGAGCTGGGTAACACTTTATTTCAATAGTCTACTTTAGACATTCTACTAACGATTAATACATTTTCAACTACATGTCAACTAGCAGTCATTAGAGTATTAGTAGACTGTCTGCTCAATATCTGCTAACATTTTATTTTGATACTCCTCTAACAGACATTCCACTGACTAAGTAACTTTGCAACTACATGCCAACTTATTCTACTAACCCAAACCTAATAGTCAACTCTAATGAGAGTCAGTTGACATGTAGTTGCAAAGTTGCTTAGATATATTTAATAGATAGTTAATAGAACGTATATAGTTAATAGAGTGTCTAAAGTGGACCATCAAAATAAAGTGTAAACATGAACTGCAACTGTGTACAATAATTAAGTTTTAAATTTCAGAAGACTTCAAATAAGAATTAAAGTTGGAATACTGCTTATAATAATGAGAAAAAGAAAGAAAAGTCATGATGAGTCAAAGAAAAGTCATGCCGTATCAAATGTTGTTTTTTATTTTTTATATTACAATTTTGCGTTGATTACTGCAAATACTGCCTGCACTGAAAACTGAATATGAAAAATATAGTGTTGGCGTGACTCCACCTTGTGGCAGCTGAAGCTGATGTGTCCGTCTGTTAATAAATGAAGCTGGCAACACAACCATATTTTTTCTAATCTTGAAAGATGAAAGATCTCCCCTAATTATCTAATCAGAGCGAGTGAAAGAGAGTATTAGCGGTTATGAGCCAGTGAATGGGGAAAGCTGCGCATGAATTAGATGACTATCTAATAGAGGAAGGGTGAGTTATAATACAATATAAGCACACAAATCTGACACAAACATGAAACTGGGTTACTTGTCTCGGGTGATTTAAAGTTCTTTTAATATTTCATATTACAATTGATTAATGTTTTGAATGTTCTGAATATGGGATTAAAATTACTCAAATTAATTAAATTGAATTAATTCATTGAATTAATTAAAAACATGTCAGCTTCTAGTTATTTGCCGTCAGCCATGATTAATTTATTCCATAGGCAAAAGTGTCCTATAACAAGGGGGTTACCGAGATAAAGTGAGTTGGTCATGTGATTTGAACATGAAAGGGCACGTATAATAAAATAGCTTTTAAGCATTTCTTTAAAAACTTAATTTCTTTGTGTGTAAAACTTTTTAATGAGGAAAAATACTGAGTGTACCTTTTAATAAGTGGTTTATGGTGTTTCCACAAATCACATTGTAACCAGAGTGCTGCAGTATTTGGGAGAAGGTTGGGTTATCGGTGTGCATGTTAATGAACTTCGATAGGAAACTTCTCCAGTCTCGAGCTGTTCCTCCCATAAATGTTCCATGGCCTTGAATAAAATATTAACCAGCAGAATGAGATGGTTTAAACGGTTAAAGAGTGTGATGTGTCCTCTCTTAGGATGGCTGTTGACCTTTTCTCTCTCGTTTATCCAATAGGGCGAGACTATGGTGGAGCCAGTGGGAACAGGTGAGTGTGTGCCATCTGTCCACTCTCTGCGCTGCTGACCATCTGTGTGATGTTGCAGTTACAGAGCATCTAACTTACAGGTCTGCTTTCTAGACCTGATTATTGATAACACAAAAGAGTATAAGCCTTGACAAAACAGCAGTGGTGCTTTTATGGTAAATGAATTCCTAGTTCATTAAATTGGTACGAGTTTACAATACGGCTAATGATCAATTTGATAGCATTAGCCAATGCTTAAGGGATCATCAACTAATGATGAATAACACTTTCACAGCATTTATAAAACATTTGAACATTATAAAGTTATAAGTTAACATTGGTAGAGGAACCATGACTTTAACGATGAACAATTTATAATATTTTATTATTATTGTTATTATTAAATACAATATTTTGTCTACTAGAGTTTAAAGATTTTGGGTTAGTAAGATTCTTTTTTTTTTTTTTTTTTTTAATTGATCATAAGTGACAGTATGCACTTTTACATTTATTTGTGAAATAAACAATGTTATGGCATATTAGAATTATTTCTGAAGGATAACGTGATACTGAAGACTGGAGTATTGATGCTGAAAATTCAGCTTTGCATTAGGAAAAACATTTATATTAAATATATTAAAGTTTAGTTATTTTAAATTGTAATAATATTTAACAATATTTTTTTTTTCTGAATTTTTTATCACACTTCTTTCAAATACATTAAAAAAAAATCTTACAGACCCCAAACTTTTGAACAGTAGTGTATATTTATGAGTATATTTATAAAAATATTTATATTTATGTTATGGAATTGAACCTTATTGTAAAGTGTTACCAATCTTTTTTTTTTTTGTGGGCATCAAACCATTTAGATTTAAAATAAGATTTTGAAATGAAAACACTGTTAAAAAATGAACAAAAGAACTAATCTTAAGTTGCAAAGCATGATATTGAACAAATATCAATCATAAATGTTTCTAATCAAACAGCAGTTGCTGAGACGGCCTCTAATGGACCTATCGTGGAGAACGGAAAAGAGGAAAAGAGAGGTATAATAACTTTCCAGTCATATGTGCTGAGATCATCATGTGGTTTGTAGAGGAGGGCTGAATACTTATTTTTCTTAGTGATAAAACTTACCTTTTTTTTTCTTTCTGGCAGATGATAAAATAGGTGAAAAAAATCCTTAGACTTACATTGAGGGAGAGACCTAATATGATAAGACCAGTAAAACACCCTAGCAATGCCCTAAAGATTGTTTACACCTGGTATTAAGATGTGTTTTGGTCGATCAGATCACAAGTAGACGAGGGAGACGCATTCCCTTTTACACCTGGTGTTTTAATCCGTCTCTTTTGTCCACTTTCAACCACTTCTGTCCTGATTTCTTCGAGGAGAGGGTCTATAGGCGGGTAAATGTATGGGCTTCTTCAGATATTTCAATCTAATGGACAAAATAAGCTTGAGTAATTTACAAATGAACGTGCCCGGAGACGACAGAAAAACACACGGAGAACATTAACTTTCATTTCTGCTCCGATAGCCGCAAAACCAGCCGAATGCTGAGAGTGTGTTAGAAATCAGGAATGGTGAGAGAACATCAAGCTTGGTACGTTATAGGAACCGCAATTCCTATAATGTTTATGCATGAGGTCTGTAGGCGGAGAGTAGCCGGTCTTTTGTGGCTGTTCGAACTCATTCGACCACATGAGCGTTTACACTACGAAAGCAATCCGGTCGAATGTGTTTTCATCTACTTCAGGAAGTGGTCGAAAGTGGACAAGCTCAAAATGTTTTAGACTTTTACTTTTACTTTTACACGTTTACACCTGTATTTAGTGTCGTCCACTTGTGATCCGATCGACCAAAACGCTTAATAGTGTAAACGAGCCTCTTGTCTCTCTTTAGTTTCAAATTGATGAAAAAGCCTTTAATATGCTACCAATTATAGAATCAAAGCATTGCCATTGACAATTTCACTATTGTTAACATGTATAAATGTCAAAACCTATTATTTTATATTCATACTGTTGGTTTTTGTTGCAGATAATTCCGTGCATGCTGAGAACCACGACGTGGAGGAAGCAGAACCGCTCACTGATGCAAAGACAGAAACTGACACCATAACAACTTCAGCTATTATAAATGGAAATGTGGAAGGAGAAACATCACACAATACTCCAGGACAGGACGAACCCGCTTCTGCTAACGGCTTCGCCAGCCACCCCGCTGAAGGAACAGGTGCTGGAGGAATAACCATGACCTTCCTTGGCTTCAAGGAGGCGGAGCCCGGACAAGGAGTCGATGAGGACGATGATGGTGGAGCAATTATCCGAGCAGAAAGAGTCATCATTACAGACGAAGGAGAGGAAATCCCAGAGGAAGATGACAGCATGGCTCAAGAACCTGCTACGGATGCTAAAAATGAAGACTCATCTGGAAGCACAGAAGCAAAGTGTGCTGAAGAAGAGACCGAGTGTGATCCGGAAGCGTCTGTTGATCTGAAGCAGGTCGAAGTGACTGAAGATGCTCCTGCTGAGGAAATGGATGTGGATGTGGTGGTGGTAGACGAAGGGCAAATAGAGCAACATCTCCCAGACTCCACTGAAACACAACCCCAGAATGTGACAGTAGATAGCCCTATAGAGGCTTCCCTCATTCCAATGTATTCCACAACAGAACCTTCTCCAACAATCAAACCCAAAGTCGAAACAAACGCAACAGAATCACAAACCCCAAAAGACGAGGAGTCCGTGCCCGCCTCACGCATCTCGCCCAGCCAATTTCAGGAGGTTCCGCTGGACGAGTCCAACACAGAGAAGCAGCGTGTCGAACAAGAACCTCTGCTGATCCCCAAAGCAGCGGCCCAGCTGGACACCAGCGCCACCAGTCCAGCAGAGGGCGCAGGAGCACCAAAGCGGAAAAACTGCCAGTGTTGTTCAGTCATGTGAACGGTCTGTTGACGTTTGACTGTGACTTTTTTTATTTTTCTTTCTTTTCCATCTTGACTGTTACTCTGAATATACAGTTTGTATTTCAAGACGATCTTCAGCTGTTCACTTGTGGCATCAAAGCACAAAGTGTTTATTATATACTGAAGAATATATTCAAAACGGAGCCGTAAAACGTAAAGACTGGCATTGCCCTTTCCATATTGGATGCCCATAATTCCTATCAGTGTAAAAAGAAGCTTTGTATAGTGCATTGGCTTGCAGGAAAGGACTGGAATATGCTTCAGTGTGCATGTTGTTGTTGTTAATGCGTCACCATTGGTTGCATTCCCAGCCTCTGGTGTCTGATTAGTGATTATGATCCTGTTTTTATGTCTGGCGACTCTAGAGCGTTGGCTGCCGACCCACAGAGGCCTTGGCGGTTTTAACACTACCAAATAAAAATATTTTGTTTTTATCAGTGCCGTGGGAATCAACCCACAGCGGTAATTAACACTTCTCTACTTTCAATAGTTGTTGCATAATCTATTATAAACAATTTGTGTGCCTTATGAATCAAAACAAAGAGACAGAATGGTTACCTGTGATTTTATACATGCTGTAACATCTTTAGAGATTTTTATTGCTGATGTGAATGGAGTTTCTGCTTTTATTGTTACGTCGTCTTCAACTGGCTGACAGAAGTGTTTTTAGACATTAAACAGATAGTTTATCCTGCACTGAAAATCATTTTATGTTGTTCCAAAACTGCTCAAGTTTTTCTTTTGCAAGACAAAATATATTTTGAAGTGCGTTTCAGCTGTTTTGTCTGTACAGTGATAGGCAATGGAATCCTAAACAACTTTCTATTACAAAAAAAGAAGATATTTTTGTCTTGCAGAAGAAATGCATACAGGTTTAAAACAACATGAGAGTGAATAAATGATGACAGAATTAACCTTTTTTTTTTGTTGTTGAGTGAACTATCTCTTTAATGTGACCCTGTGAACTGTACTATTTCTGAACAGTGTATAGTATATGGCATAAATCGCTTTAGCAATCTGTTTAAGGTGAATTCTCCAACATTTCTGTTGTCTTTTTTAAACATTTGTTTAAATTGTGCGTGACAGCGATTCAAGTTTCATACCATATGTAATCAATATTATTCAGGAACATTTTTTCAGCATGGAAAGTTTGATGCAAATTCTCAGTGCCTTAACTGAGTGCCTGTATGTATAGTATATACAAAGAGCTGAATAAGAAGCGGTGAGGATTTTGTATAGAAAGTTTACATTGGAAGAATAAATAAAATTATGAAATTTAATCTAAGGCTGTTTTTTCTTACACAAAAATAGTTGAGGCATATAATGAGGTATAATATAGCTACTGTCGATGTAAAGATAAAACAGTATTATTTTGTAAGTTATGTATAAAAGACAATCAAATAGTAATGCCTTTAAAAAAACAATGGCAATAATCCTTTCATCATTAAACATGAAAAGTATTCTGTCACAGTCTTTAAATATTCAGTAGCTTGAACCTTTTTCATATTTATAATTAACTTTTTAACTTATATTGCTACACTTGACAATAAGTTTTCAATTCATCAACATGAGTTAATGCGCTCAGTATCATAAACTAACAATGAACAAGCATTTAAACATTTTAATTAATTAAAAGGTTTAATTAAAAGGTAATTTATGCTTTAATATTCTATCGTTCATTTTTAATCAATGTCCTTGCAAAATACATTAACAAATGTTAATTTATGCAGATTGAAATTAAAATTTATTAAAAATGAATTTGTATATGTAAAAAATTTTTATAAATTATTGTTATAATTGGTACTTCATGATACCTAATGCTAACAAACTGAACCTTATTGTAAAATATTACAGCTACATTTAGATCTTGCAGTATTGTGGGTGAACCTAAACGTTAGAAAGAGAATAGAAAGAGATCCCATGCTTTCACTGTTCAAACTCGTGAGAGCTTTGAGAGCTGTTTGGATTAGTGATGCAAGGCCTGCGGTTTACTCAGCAGCTTTAGTGTACTGTGGAAGTAGGAGAGAAAAGAACTGTACAGATTTTAACCTTGATTACTAAGCAGGGGGTGGAGGTACAGAGAGAGAGAGAGAGAGAGAGAGTAAAAGAGAGAAGGAAAGAAAGGGAAGGAGAAGAGAGTAAGAAGGTGAGAGGGGCAGATTTCACAAAGCTCACTTCAGTTTTTTGTCTTTCAGCTGACCTTTGTCTTCTTTCATCTTTTATTTCATCTCATCAGCTGGTAGGCCTGTTTTCCTTTTTCATCTTATGTTTTTATGTGTAAGAATGGGTCGTGTTATCCAAATAGCCCTTTAACTGATTTGTATACTTTATTATGTGTTGCATGACAATGTCAGGAATTTCAATTTGGAATTAATTAATTTAATATCCACATCACTTGTTTTACCTAGAATTACTGAAGCAGACTTATCCACGTTTAATGACAGCTATTCATACTATAGTTTCTTGAGATTTGTGGATGTTAACAGTAGTTTTCAGTATAGCTAAAAATAGATGTGTGCTACCAGGTTTTGTGTTTATATACTATATATATATATATATATATATATATATATATATATATATATTCACTAGATTGAAATTCAATCATGACCTTTAAGTATTATGTGTGTTTTAATTCATAAGGACACTAAGAACACCTCACCATTATTGTATTATTCCTGAATCAGAATTTCCATGTTGTTTTGTTACTCGTGTCCACAGTATAATCTGATTAAATGGTATTAATCTGCTCCTTATGTAATTAGCATTATGCTATGACACACCTTTAAATCCTTGTGTTTGTTTCCAGGAGACAATGCAATACAGAGTCCAAATATTATATTGTGAATGATCCACTTGTTGTCAACAAAAAAATTATTACCTGACTTGCATGGAGATCGGATTTTGCATTTAAGTAAATATGATTCTCCGAAGACCTGGTTAAATTTTGACTTTCTAAAGAATAGAGAGAAATTTCATTGACTGTGAAGGTGGAAAATGTCCACCCCCGACCTTGCACGCTGTTTAATGTTCTTCCAATTTTAATAATTTTGTTAATCATTCTCAATCGCATGTGCTAATATGGAAATATCTGTATGGATCAATATGCAGGACAATGACAATATCGCAAAATAAGACAACGGTTACAAAAAGAAATGCTTAGTGTACAGACTAGTACAAAAAAAGAAAAAATAACATGAAAACTTAAAATAAATATTGCAAGTAATTGTTTCAGATGACCTATATCAAGGTGAACTTAATAAGGAAGGACACTAATCTGACTCTGAGGCATGGGCGTTAAAGAATAAATGACCTAATGAATTTTATTTAAGACTGACAGAGGTCAAAGATTTGTGAAGCAAGAACACAAAAGCAAGTGAAAAAGGTAATGCAGTCCCACTATAACTCCATTTATTATGAGCTCTCCTGAGTTACTGGGATTGAAACATAAGCTGATTATTGTTTCCTAAATCAGCAACAACAACAACAACAACAACAAAAAAACTATAAGTGTTACCTGTATAAAGGAAAGGACTTCAGGGGTCTCACCTTTATGCAACAAAAAATAAGGTGAGAAAAGCAGTAAGGGAAGCCTGGGAAGAAAGAGACAAACTTTGTTGATTACCAACACAATCAACTAAAGGAAGCCCGTCTCTGGCTTGCCATTCTGTGATTGAATAAACACATTTTGCCATTTATTTCATACAGATCTAGAGCAAAATGGAAACAGACTCTGTGACTTGCACTCAGAAATCTGAATCCCTGGATGAATGCAGAAGTGAAGAAATAGAAATAGCAGAAATAGAAGAAAAAGCCCACTTAACTCAAGACATGGAAACAGCAATAATAGATCATACGACGAAAAAGAAAGACACAGCCACAGACCTGCAAGAGATGAACAAGGACACAGAAGCTATAAGTGAGTTAGAAAGAACAGAAACACCTGACAGCAGTTTCCAGCCTCAACCTCACGATCATCCCACCTCCTCACCAGCTGATGGAGCCATTGAGCCAACAAGGGAAGACTTGTGCAGTACAGTTGAAAATGACTCTGATGATGACCAGTGTCCACCAGTGCCAGGACTGGAAGAAGATATCCAACCAGAGAGAAATGAGTATCAAGCCACAGAGATTCAGAATGAAGTGAAGGAAAACCCTGAAACCAGTGAAGATGTTCAGACATCTGTACAAGACACTGAGGGTGAAGAACCTGTTAGCATGACACAGGCAGACAAAAGCACTGACTCACCACAAATGCCAAAGGTGACCAAAGAAGAAGAGGGACATGAGCTTGAGTCACATGGTGACTCCGACTCAATTGTGTTCCTATCAGAAAACAGTGAAGAGCTAAATATAGACTGTAAACCTTTGGACTTCCCGAGCACCAGAGAGCAGTGGGTGAGACGGGACAGTCGTTGTGATGAACCACCCAACCTGACGTATTCCAAAAGATTGTCAAAAAGTAATCTCACTGAAACCGAACCTTCATCAAGCATCCAAAGTGCATCCATAACTGAATCTGGGGTTAAAGCAGAGAATGTCCAGCAGGGGGAGCTTGAGGTAAACAATCTAAGTGATATAAATGAGAATGAGTTACAACAGGTGTGTGGTGCTGCTCCGCCCCTAGAAGCAGTTGCAGGCGAGCCAGCCAATCCAGAGCAAGGTAACTCTGCCTCTATCTCTACGGAAGTAAAAGAGCCATTGATAATGACACACGGGAGAAGGGACAGTCAAAGGGAGGAGAGAGAGGGTAGAGAAACAGGTGAAGAGCGAAAGCAAACAGTGCGTTTCACAGAAACAGGTGGGACCGGAGGAAAGCAGCTTGGGGAGGTTAAAGATCAAAGACAAGAACGGGAAAACAAAGGACAGAGAGCGGAGTCCCAGTCAAACACAAAGCCTCATCCGGGAGACGGGAAAGTCAACAGAATGCAGGTGGATCATTTTGATGACAGCCAGAGCGATAGCGGTGTATCAGCAGATTTCTCCCCCAACAGCACAACAGATGTCTCGGAGGGCCTTGTTAACACTGAGGCTCCTCAGCCCTTTGAATCTCCACCTAACGAAACTCCCATTGAGAGGGAGATCCGTTTGACAATGAAGAGAGAGCAGAGTCTACGGCGTTCTCGAGGACTGTGCGACACAACTAACAGGAATAATGAGTTTGTGGAAATTCCATTGAGGAGACCTATTCTATCTCAGGACCTCCAGATAAGATCCAACCCAAGCCTCGACAAGGACCGGCAGTTTGCTGGAAAGAAGATGCAGAAGGAAATCAGCGCAGAGACAGAGAGGGAGAAGGTTCTGGTTGAACTGGGCAGACTACCTGGCTTCTATGACAAGGGAACAGAGGTACAGCTTCAAGAAAAAAAGCTGCTTTTTGAGTCATTCCAAGAGCAGAAGGAATCAGTGGCAGACTTTAGCAGAAGATCTCCCTCAAACTCCTCTTACGTAGAGTCTGCTTCTGGAATACTGGAAGTTGATTCTGCTGTTAGACAACGCCTAATGCAATTCTCTCAAAATTCTCCCACCCCACCAGCCATGGCCAAGTATGGAGGCACCAATGGCAACCCGCCTGTGGCTCGAGGACCTGGTCTAGCTGAGGGATTCACGGGCCAGATAATAATAATAGAGGCCAATCCTATTCCTACAACTGTGGGAGGACCAAACGGGGGTTATAAGACACCCTCATGGACAGATGGAGGATCTGTAAAAGTGATGAATCCAGTGGGTGTGAGGGCTACTTCTGCAGAGCCTGTTAATGCAAGACAAAGACCAAATTTTGAAGTGGCTGAAGACTCAAGTACAGTAAAGGAGAACCCGTTCTTCAAGCTCCGCTCCTCTATGACTCTGCAGCCTCAGGTGGAGCTGGACATTAAGGAGGCAAAAGAAAGGGAAAGGGAACTACAGAGACAGAGAAACAGTCTTTATGGAGGAGCAGCCATGGATCTGGAAGAAGGAAGGGGAACAAGAATTGATTTGAGGACAGAAAGTGTAGTGAAAGATGGAACGGGATCCTCTAACAAAGAGATTCTTAGTTCCCCACCTCCACAGACAAATTTGACTCCAACAGGCCGCCAATCAGAGATATTCACCGCCACTACATCAGGTGAGTCATTGTAAAGCAGCATGTGAATATTCACAGAGAAGTTGAAAGGAGTCAACTTAACATTCAAAAGAAACGTATGTAGCATTCATTCATCATACAATATGAATAGTTTATGCATTCCTGAGAATTAATGAAGTCTGCATTGCTAAAACTACTACTACTTTGAGCTACTGGAGCACATGCAGATAATGCAAAGGACACATGACCTACGTAACACATCCTATAAAACTCATGTGTAGGCCATACACTCACATTTACACATTTGTCATTATAAATCAAAGCAAAATAGCAAATTATGTAGCATTGAAAATATAAATGTTATCAGTTCATCATGCATTTGGTGTAAATTGAACCCCTGATCTTTGCATTGATAGCACCCTGCTCTACTGTTTTTGGTTCAGGATTATTAAAAAAACTATTCTTTTTGAAGGCCAGGCCATACATTTGGCAGACAACTCTATCCAGAGCGATTTACATTGCATTCAAGATAAACATTTGATCAGTTTGTGCATTGCTTGGGAAATGAACCCATGACCTTGGCATTGCTAACACCACGTTCTACTGTTTGAGCTATACAGGACAATCTTAATAGCAGCAAAACCAATAAAACTCGACACTTGTGAACTATTAGTTAACAGTAAGACTTGTAAAGCTTATCTGTGGTGTAGAAACTTCAGTTACATAGACATTTTCTAATTTGACTGGAGGTTGGGATAGTTTGTGCCTCACCATGGCAGCCAACAAACAAACAGCCAAAATGCTAATGTAAGGTTATGTCAATAGTTCTAACTTAAGCCGGATATTTAAATTTCTGAGTCAGTCAAATGTGCTGAAATGAACAAAGTATGGATAAGAGTACTTTGATCTGGACAGGTGATACCTGAGGTGTAGGTGAGGTGAGGTTTGGATGTCCAATACATAAACTACGATTGTGACTTGAGTTTATCTTTTACTACTGCACAAGTCTGCAGAAATGCCTGCTAGACTTAAAAAGGCAAATGATCCATATATTTATGCTGACAATTAATGACACATTTAGTACTAAAATAAGGGGAAGTGAAATCTCCTTTCCAGTAAATTTCAAGTTTTTCCTTTCCATTTCTACTTTCTCTTTAGTGCCTGCCTTATTTTTATAAAAATAAACTGACAACAAATCGTTTCCCCTACTTCTTTTTACTCAGAAAAGCTTTCTTCTACAGAATTGTTTTGCATGATAACATGATTTATGCCAAAATACCACTGTAACAGCATAATACTTACAACATAATAAATGTGGGACCTAATCTCCCTATGTCATTTCATATTCTTTCTCAGCTAATGGTGGCTAATATCAATTTACCACAGCTCTACAGTAATATCAAAAACTTAAGCAAATATGGTAATTTTGCAGAAACTGTGGGAAATGTGGTGCATTTGTGTAAGAGCAGCTAACAGTTATAAACCAATATTGCCGATGTCATAACTTTTTACAAGCAAAACCAAGTACTGTATGTCATTTTATTGTGATGCAACAGAAGTCAATTTGTATGAACTGTTGCTCAATTGTATATATTGGAATATGTTAATTAAACCTCTACCTCTAAGAAGCAAGACCGCTGCTACAGATCTTTTAATCTTTTGCCCTTCATAGTGTGACATTTTTAAATATTCCATTTGGACACACTCGATTCATGTTTCTCATCTAAATGCTTACATTTAAATGCTTGAAATAAGTTTTGTAGCGAAATATAAAATAATATGCTAATTAAGAAAAAAATGAAAAATGTGTGCCTACACATGAATTTCCTTATTAGAACTCATTCAGTACAGCTTTAAAAAGCACTCCAGGTTGATACACCTGGTGGAGGGTGAAAGAATCTTAAATGCAAGATGATTTGTTTAGCATTTAAATTGTTTGGCCACTGCCGAATTCCCATTCTTCAATTTGTTACTAATATTCTAAATCTGGATTATAGTTCAAATTAAGGAGTAGGTGTGTCCAAACCTTTCACTGCTACTTTATTGTCTTCTCATCCAATGATCATGTGTGTGACTGTGGATGGGAACATCCAGTTCAGTAATGACTTGTACATTCACTGAAATAAACATTTGTCTCCTGCTTTCTCTAGTGCGACAATCCACCGGAAAACTGGACCTAACATGGCCTCCACCCCAAGCTGATGAAGAACCAAGACAACAGGTGTCAGAGGTAGAGGATTTTTTCTTTGAATCTTTTAAAAGTGACATAATTTGTGTTCTTCACTCTTACGGCAATAAATGTGTATATCACTGGTGTTGGTAACATTGTGGCTAAAGATTTGGGCTGGTAACCCAAAAGTTGAGGTTCAGACCATGAATTGGGGAGTTACTTGATCAATAAGCAGGCTACCAACCAACCTACCTCTTCAACCTTTCAATAGGTAATCAGAGAGTATCAAAGTTTCAGTAACCCTCCCTGTGCAAACACAACCACAGACACTAAATGTGATGCTAATGAGCTAAGTGGCTTATCGCCCTTTACATAATGATGCCAGCGAGAGCAGAGTTCATGCTGAATTCTTAAGAATCAAGATCAGATCTTGACTGTCATTATTGTCACTGAATCACTCTCCGCAGCCAGGAAAGTATAATGTAACAGAAACACAATCAAAACTGATTGGTTTACATTGCCTTCATCTGAAAACAGAGGCTTTTTTATCAGTTCACCTCATCTCTCATTTGCTTGGAGAAAGAGTGCCTACCTTTATAAATAAGCATTTGCTGCTTCTGTGTTTATTATTTTTAACAATTTAAAAGGGAATAATTCACCCCCAGCTAAAAATTCTGAAGCTCTCTTCAATAGAACAAGTGAATGCTGACCAGGGGGCGGTCAAGCTCCAAAAAAAATAAAAAAAATAAAAATAAAAAGTTCTTTTGTTTCTTTTAATCCAAAGTTAGTGCTTTTAAATTATGTGATATATGTCTGTCTGGGGAGCAGATAAAAATTTAAAATGATTATTCAGTAAATAAATTCACTTCTCGAATCTTATTTCTTAAACTTGAATATGCACAATGAATGAATAGACAAAATGTCAAGACGGGTTTAAAACAACACAAGGGTCAATGATGACAATTTTCATTTTTGACAAAATTCTTCTTATGCTATACGTGCTGCACGTCCTGATTTTGCCAAGTTAGATGCGTTCCTGTCAACATATTTTGTTGCCCCTAGAACAACCATCCTGTCCAAAAATTCAGTCCTAAGTTATCCCTAAAATCAGAGGGAAATGATAGTGAATAACACTTATGTACCCACAGGTTGTAAGCCTAAACTTGACATAAACTGTAAACTTGTCCCTCAAATCTTGTTGTTCAAGGATCAACAAAGATGTTAATCCAGGAACATGTTGTACTTGGTGAAATCAGGTTCTGCATGTGGCCTAGAGGTGTTCAAATTCAAATGCACTCATTAATGTTGTTGTTAATGTTCTGATAAATACAGAAACCGCTAAAGATCCCAAGGCAGCGAAACCCGTTACTTGAACGCTGGGAGTCAGGGACGGTGAACGGCCATGTGGAAGACAACAACTGAGACTGAACGCCAACTACAGAATCCTGGCATAAAGAATATGAACAGCCCGGACAACCAAGTGCGCCTGCATAAAAAATAAAGCATATGAACAAATGATCAGTTTCCCCATAAAATTCCCTGACCTTTTAAAGGACAGCAGTACCACGTGCCATTATGGGTGGATGAAGAGAATCACCTGCCTCAAAAAGACACTGTGAGTTGGATATCCAAAATAACAATCTACAAAACGCATCATGTAAATAACTGATGGTGTTAATGTTACTAGTTATGATTGTTGATTGGTGTCACAAGAGCTCAAATGATTTCAGTGTAATAATTGTCATTTTCGATGTAAATCTCGGCTTTACAGTTATTTATAATCATTAAATATAGCTGTTCATCTCATAGTAACAAGACAGTCATAACAGACTGGATTATATAAAAAAATTATTTTAATAAAAATTATTGCATAGATATTTCATTACTCATTAGAAAAGTTAAATTAAACTAACTGGGAAATGGCTTTATTGATGCATATGTAAACATTAATAAAACTAAATTAATTTAGAAAAAAAGTGTGGATCAGATTTTTTATTTTTTTATTAATGTGTTGAATAATTTTCCGAAACTCAAATTGCTGAATGTGACTCATCGTTAATATGGGGGTTTGGCTCTTGGAGTCCGAAACTAGATGACTGACTTCACAATAGGCACAATGACCAGGTACTTACACCGTACCTATGGCTTTGATTTCCAATATAACAATTAAAGAGGGCAACGTTCTCGCATTCCATTCAGCTTCCATGCAAAAACCCTTTAATGACATCACAGTCCATTCTAACCTCCTCAGCCCGCGCTGTGAGGGAGGAATACACCATACACGACTGCCGTGACTCAACACGCCAGTGGGCATTCAAATGCGTCGCCATGGTGATGATAGAACTGTAGGAAAGGTACAAAGAAAACCTCCGAGTGAGATTAGTCATGAGTGAGATCACAACACACACACACACACACACACACACACACACACACACACACACACACACACACACACACACACACACACACACACACACACACACACACACACACACACACACACACACACACACAGCATGCTTTACTGACCCTCTAGTTGCCTGTGAATTATTGATTCACTTTTTCTCAGCACAATTTAGCAAAGGCTGCATGGGAATGTTCATTTTAAATATGGAAGTAGCTTATCGTTACCACTGGAGAAAAGCTGAGACCAATCTAAGACCAATCATTTATGACAAAGTATTCTTAGGAAAACAGAACTATGAGTAGTTATGTAAGGCTAGTTTCTGTCGAAACATATAATCAGTATTACATTTTGTTAATAGTAGTCTGGTAAGTGGACATTGTTTTGTGCAGTCTCAAGCAGGTCTTGTGTTTCTGTGTAAATACAGGGTTAAGGAACAAAGCAGAGAATCTTATGACAGCTAGATCAGCTCTGACTGTAAAAAGGCTGTAAATGGTTTATGGTTTGATAATCAAAAGAGTTTCGGTACGGACAGACTATGTGAAGACATACATGGGAGTCTTAAACTAGTCTCATATAATAGGTGTTTAATTTCATTACAGGAATGTAGTTCTGGATTGACTGCCAAATAAATGGTTCCCTTTTCGGGTTTCATATTAAGCAAAGAGGAAATTAAAAGCGCTTGAGCACTACTTGACCTACATAACACATTAGTAATAGATTTTTAGTAAGCTTCTGCTGTGAAAAGGAACAGAAATGAAAGCTTTCACTTTTCAGCTTTGGGTGATTAAATCTATAAAATGATTTCCAAAGATTTGTTTGACGCTCAAAAACTAACAATGCTCCAGTGAAATATCAATCTCACATTATATCTGGATGTTCAGAGCCCCCTGCTGACAGAATAATTCATAAATCTCAGTGAAAAATGACAAACTACTGAACAGTAGACAATTGTTTACTCATACATTATTTAAAAAACACAATGTTTCAGCTTTAAATAAACATCACAGTATACAGAATATGTCAAACAAAATGCAGCATCAGACAGATAGACAGACAGACAGACAGCTAGATAGATAGATAGATGGATATATACATTGATAGATAGTCAGTAAAATGAAGCGTTCTTAAAGGTTGTCATGGGACAGTCATAGATGGCCTCTGAATCTGCGGGTCTTCCTCTTAGCATCCCTCCGAAGCCCTGTAGTTTAGAAACGTGTGCAAATTAAAAACATGCGTGTTAGAGATGTGACAAGTCAATGTTTCTAACAGCGGACCTAATGCAACAGGATGTTGGCAAACACTGCGTGATGTGAAGAGATCTTATTCTGTGATCTTATTCTTCTTCTTCTTTCTCTCCTTCCTGTCTAAACAAATCAGCTTACTGGTAACCTTAGTACTGGAGCGAGATATGAGATACTGCTGTAGTGGGCCTTTTGAAAAGCGAATCACAAGAGAAGGTTTGAAATGGTGCATCATTACCTCAGATCCAATGTCAACACGCTGCAGAGTGAGGTCTGATGAGAAAATAAGAAAATTAATCAACTTGAAGGCAAATTCAGATATGAATGGTGCTTATGATGTAATACTGGGAGATATATGCACATATGTGCAGAAGCGAATGGATGATACTTGCTTTGAAGAGATGACTTACCAACAATATGATCTCTGGAGTGAACTTGTTTCCAGAATTTGTCTTGTTCTCTGTGGAAAGTTTTATTTTATTTGTTAATGTTTTTATAACATTCATATTACTCATATTAGAAGTATACTATCAAAATAAATGAAATAATTTAAATAATTATATATAAATAATATAATTATCTACATTAGTGTTTTAAATATTTATAGAAATATTTATTTAAATAAACATTTTTAAAAAGTTTGGGGTGTGTAAGATTTTTTTAAATGTTTTTTTTTAAATGAGTCTCTTATGCTCACCAAGTTTGCATTTATTTGATCAAATAAATCGTAATATTGTGAATTGTTATTGAAATTTAAAATAGATATTTTCTATCTTAGTATAATTTAAAATGGCTGAATTTTTAGCATCATTACTCCAGTCTTCATGTCGCATGATCCTTCAGAAATCATTCTAATATGCTGATTTGGTGCTAAAGAAATTTTTTGTATCAATGTTAAAAAACGGTTGTGCTTCTTAATATTTTTGTGGAAACCGTGATCCATTTATTCACGATTCTTTGATGCATATAAAATTCTAAAGTCAAGAACAGCATTTAACTTAAAAAAAAATCTTAAATAGAAATCTGTAACATTATACAAACGTTTTTACTGTCACTTTTGATCAATTTAAGATAAAAATGCCTGCCAAATGAATAAATGTAAATGTACTTTTAATCAAATATCAGCTTCACTCTTCAGTATTGTCTCACCTTTGTCTCCTTCCTTCTGACTTGTTTTTGACTGCAAATAAATGGATAATGATTACAATGCAATATATATTAATGAGGATTACATGCATGAATGAAAAACGAGAGGTGTTTTCACTTTGTTTTGTTCCAGTGTTTAATTAAACGGATTGAGAAGATAACCACCACTGAATATTATAGTTCATGAGAGACCAGACTTAACCAAAGCAAACTTATGAGCAACTAAAATAAGACTCACTATGTCTGTGCACGGCAAAGCCCAGGAGTGACACCACCATGAGGAACAGGACACCCGCAGACACAGAGCCAACAATAACAGCCAGGTCTGTGCTGCCTTTCCACAGACGTGTATGAAAACAAAGGGAGAGGATGTTTTGAGATACCCAGTTGGGCATATTAGATTTGCTGCATTACTATGGTGGCGTACAAATCCACAGTAAGACTTAAATCTTAAATCTTACCTGTAGAGGCCTGTGTGCATGTGTGATATCCTGAAAAAGTATGCAATAAACCAGATTTTAGGGTCTTATTTATATGACATTATGAGGTTTATTATTACAGTCAGTAGTACACACCTGTAATGCATGGGATAGTTACTGGAGTGCTCATCTTAGAGTACGCCCAGAAGTTGCCCAGAGACACGCTGTACTGACACTGATACTGAGCACCATGTTCATAATGAGTGGGTATGGGAAATCTAGCACTGTATTGGGTCAGGGAAGCCTGGTGGGTCGCCTCAGGTGACAGGACACCCACACGAAATAAGGAGAAGAAGCCTTGTTGATATGCCGGTGACCCCACACACTCCAGAACTTTACCCTCATGTTGGGATAAAGACAGAGTGGGCACTGGGAGCTCTGGGAGAGGAAACACGCACAGACACAGATATATATAACAAGTTACATTCCAAAGTTTAACACAGTTAGTAAGCTCTATTTCAAAAGCTAGTTAGATGTCTTTCTGCTTACTCCCTACATAGGCCTTTTGTAGGGCAACCGGCATTTAGCATCACACTGGTTCCCTCAACAAAAACCCAATTCCATAGGCTTTTAGATTACCGTAAAAAAAGCAAGCTCTGTGATTTACAAAAGTTTATGATACGTTCACATTTTGTCCATCAAGATCATTTTCACAGATGAACACATCTTTTATGAATTTTGAAGCTTAAGTGCAGTCGCCAGAAGTAAAAAGCTAAAGGTAGTCTATAAACGAACTACACCACGGTCCCACGACTTCAACGTCACCATCACTAAGCTTCCGACAACTCTTTCAGTTTTTACCTAAAGATGTTTTCCCAGAAAATGTTTGTTAGAATGATTTATAAGAGCACAATTATAAATATAATGAGACAGTAAAAGCAGATTAAGTTCTCCTCGACAGCCTCTGTAGTCCCTTTTAACCATTTGTTAGCAACCGGCTTTTATCAAGACACCTAACGGCTTCAAAAAATCACAAGTGGGGTAATACTGATGTATTTTATGTCGTAGAATAAAACGTGAAAGTGTCTTGAGCTTGTGCTCTCAACGGACCTTATTTCAGCCATTTAACCAAAATCCCATTAAAAAAAAAACATTGGCTTCGAGACGATGGAACCGGAAGTGCTAAAACGCTAACTCGTTTCTGCGTTTTGGCCTACAAAGTGATGTCATACCTGCGCCACTATGACTTGTTTTGCCCATGAAAATTCGCTGACCAATGATAAATATAGCCGCCCATTTTGGAGCTCTGGACATAGGCAGGAACAGCTGTTAGTGTAACCCCTCCAGCGTCCTGGTGTACTCGTACCGCTCCGAGCGGGATTCGAACCGCCGTTTTCACCATAGTAGTCAGGCATGGTAACAAGGACGCTAAAGATCACAGCTTCTAGCATCTGTCGCTAGGCCGCCTCTTGAGATCAGGGGAGTGAGGTTTATTTGCACAGCTCTTCCTAGCTGGCCTCCGTTACATCAACATGTTGCCAAGATACATCAACAAGATAATGGCACAATAGCGAGTATCGTGCCGTGTAAGTATTGGGTAAAATAATACATTTCTTAAGCTTAAAAACTATTTTGATCAATACTTCTCAATGTTGAACAAAATATGTATATTTATAATGCAAATCTTGAATTTGTTCCCTAGCTGCGTCTGAATTCACAAACTGTCAGAGTATGTACTGCATTATAAGTATTTTTATAAGTATGCATGTGTGAAAACATGAATACAATGTGGACATGATACATCCATGGCACGCCATGTTGTCATTGTCATGATGACCTGATATATTACGATATTAGCAGGATAGTAGGTCATTCGGGTATTTTACACATACTGTTTTATGAATACTATTTTATAAGCATTCGAACCAAGTGTGTCACACACGTCCTGAAAAGTGAAGCCAAAAATGTTTCAATCGCCCCCCTGGTAGTTCATAATCCCCGCCCTCTCCATGTAATCGAATGGAATCTAAGTAATCAAATTTTCTGTCATTTTAGGTAGTTCTCATCACGCTGACATATGTTTAAGTGTTTGTTTTTCCAATAAGTTTGGTTTTAGTTAGTTATTTGATGCTATAAAAAGGGGTGTAAAGCCATGATGGACAGTTGTGCTTGCGATTGAGTCATGCAAAACGTAGATCAATAGTAACATTTGCCATAGTTTTTCTATCAAATGTTTAAAAACAAGACAATATGGATGACATGTAATCAGAATATAGCACCAATCTGACAGTTTTCTCCTCACCTATGACAGTAATGTGTACCGGCTGACTGGCTGTGGAGTTCACTTGTCCCGTCTTTGGTAATTTGAGTTGGTAGAGGCAGACGTACTCCCCACTGTCCTCCCATCCCATTGTCTTCACACTGAAGTGAGCTTCCTGGGACTGAGACACCAGCTTGGCTGGGGCGACCATGGAGCCTGGGGTTCCTTTGGCTCTCTGGAGCAGGAGGAAAGTCTCTGGGGGATGTTTCTGCTGGTCAGATGGAGCCTGACAGTGGAATGACAGTGTCTCACCAGGCATCACATACCCACTAGAGGGCTTGACCATCAAGTGAGGGGATGGAGGGGGACTGAAGTCTAGAAGAACAAAGAAAGTTAAGAGCACGTAGCGTTTTAGAATATATGTGTGCAAAACTAAAGATAAGAGATAGAAATACAACACTTAAGATGTAAAGCACTGCTGGGTGGAGTAGCTTGGTTTGGTGGTTACCAAAAGAGGGTTTCAACTCAACTCACTAGACAGAGCAGTTTCTTTAACCGTCACACCTCTGTGACCTCAAATCTTTCCGTTACAACACAGCAGTGAACTACCAATACTAATCCTGTGCCTCAGCCGATGTGACAACAGAGATTTATGCAGGATCATTAACACAAAAACATCTAATATAATAGGTAACACTATTTCGATAGTCTACTTTAGACATTCTAGTACTAACTACAAGTAACTTTGCAACGACATGTCAACTTATTTTAACCCTAACCTAACAGCCTACTAATACTCTGAGTTAGTTGACATGTAGTTGCAAAGTTACTTATAAAATAAAGTGATACGAGATACGAAATAAAGTGTAATATAAAATAATATAAAATAATATAATATAATATAATATAATATAATATAATATAATATAATATAATATAATATAAATACTCACCTTTTGGCTTTGGCTGCATGTAGGAACTGTACATGCTGTTTTCATACTGACAGCAATACAGATTCCCTTTCTCTGTATCTCTTCCCCTAAGCATAAAGCGAGCCCTTTGTTCTTTGGTTAAATGCTGTACGGTTTGTATCAGAGTTTGATTTTTAAAAAGTTTATATTCAAGTCCACCATAACCCAGTGGAGCCTGACAAATCAACTCCACAGAAGAGCCTATGACGGCTGTCTGGATCAGGGTAGGAGCCGGTGGGACAGAGATTTCAGCAGCTGAAAGATCAAGGAAAGACAATATATTAGTTACATTACAATTCAAGTACTCATATCATGTGTGGTCAAGTAGTGAACCAACTAGATTAGAAGACCTGGGCCGGCATGGAAATTCATGCTGGTCGAAAGTGGATCTTTTCAAGTTAAGTATAACAACAGTAAAACATGAAAAATTTAATTGAAATTAAATTGACATATTATGTTCAAACTAAGTGTTTTCTACTTTGTGACTTGCTATGTGATTGAGATTACAGTGATTATATTGAAATATAAATATGAAATGTGAACACACTTACCACTAAAATGCTGCTTGAAGATGATCAAAGCTGTGAGGAAATACCCACAAAATGACATTCTTCTAGTGCTGGACTCCAAATATTCCAGATTCTTCACACCTATTAGAGCTTCAAAAATTCTAGAGATCTGTGTATTTCTCTTTATGACTTAAAGTGGTAAGACAGATGCATAAAATCACCACCAGCTGAACCTCCCTTCCCATTCACTTGCACAAACTTCCTCAGCACGCATTAAAAACCCCAACGAACATGTTTCATATGTTTAAGAAAACCACATCCTTCCATCACATAATATGAAGAAAGGCAGAAAGACACTCCCATGAGTGGCCCTAGTGAGCTAATACTTCATATGACAAAGACAGGAAATTCATGTGCAAAATTGTCTCACCTATATGTGTCTTCTCCTTCTAAACAACCTTAAATGTGTCCATTAAAGTGTGTAGCTCTGATGTAAGCAGGACTGTGAGCCACAGATATTGAAGAGGACGTATTGTTCCCAATATCCAGTTGAGTCGACCAATATTAGTTCTTCTCAGCCCTGAACATGTGGTTAGGATAGTAAATGCAGAAACTGTATTTTAAATCCAGCATCATGTTTACAGCAGCTGGGAGGAACTGAGGTCATTTGATTATTTTGTCAGTGTCACATGGACAGGAAAAACAGCTATTGCCATGTGTGTTATCTTGGGTATTGTCCTGCTTTGTCATTCTTAACCATTGAGCACTTTTAAATTATTGGATTGATAGCCTACCTGAACATCTCATTCCGGTAAATGACCTTTGACTCCCAAGCCTAAGTAATTTGAGCCTATGTAACCCACCCTAAAATAATGTATTTTTGTCACATCTAGCATTTCAAATGAAGCTTTCACAAACAAGCACTTAGTTTTTGTTTTAGCTTTCATAATAACCCTCTAGATTACATTTATAGGCTATTTCTAAAATGTAAATTTGTTTGCCAGAATAGTAAGGTAATAATCTGATCTCCCACATGATTTTCTAAAAATGTCATTTAGTCTTGTGGTTAAATGCACAAAAAAAGAAAGAAGGGAGAAACCAGTGGCTGTGGTGATCATGAAGCTACTAAATGTAAAAATATATTCTATGCAATATAATGAAACTACTTTTAGGGAAATGACGTTTTTGAGAACGCTGCAGAAGAATTTCTAAAATATTACCCATCTGGACATAAAGTTCCAGAGAAATGTTTGTACACATTCTTTATTACTTTTGTATTCCTCATTTTAGAGTATCAGTAACAGTAAAGTCATGAAAAAAACACGAAATAACAGAAATGGAAGTATGGGCATTTTCGTAGTGATTAAAATATGTTAATAAAACCAAAACTCTCTTATATTTTAGCTTCTCCAAAGTAGCCACTCTTGCATATATCACAGCTGTGCGAACTCTATGAATTCTCTCAACCAACTTTATGAGATGCCACCTGTGAAGATGTCTCTTTGGAGTAATGGATTAGGCTAAACACAAGCCTGCAACTAAGATTTGGAGGACATTTTTGTTATATTCTGTCTGCTTCTTTCACACAGGCTGTGCTCTAGTTTACCTTGCAGACTCAAAATGCAGGAATGATCAGGAATAAACAGACCAAAAGAGTTGGATTTCAAGACCTTACTGACATTACTGATCTGCTTGTGTTTATTAGCCACTCATTTGAGCGACCTTACCCTGCTCGATTTGTTCTCACAAGCCCAAAGACTGCAGAAAAATGATGTGTTCCATTCAAATGAGTCAAAGCTGTTTTTTAAACAAAGGCAGCTCAGCAGCGAGGCTTGACGTTGTAAATGTGTGTATGTGCTGTTATCTGTGGAGAAAGAGGCATCAGAGGGACTCAGAGCTCTATTATCTGGCACGGGACAGGAGGCTTCTCATCAGCATAAGCACACTGATAACTGCTCTCCAGAACATAATCACCTACTGAACACCGGCCTTCTGAGAATCGCACGCTCGCACAGACACTGAACTCAGTTTTTGTGTGCCATGAATTTCAGGAGAGATGAAGCACATGAAATTAGAGTTCTGAGTGTAAATTTATATTTCATTTAAGCTCCCTTGATACTGTCTGCAAACAATCTTCCACTCATCTTAGCTTTCGATGTCAGCATATATAGTAGTTTATACTACTTTTAAGCATTAATTATGTTTTAATAACATAATACTTCTTATTACCATTACTACTATTACTATTACTACATAAACTACTCTTATTTTTATTTAATTTCAAGATTATTTAATTCCATTTATTTTACTTTAAATATTATTTTTGAGAATTATTAGCTAATTAAACTACTGTATTCAACTGCATATATTTTTTTTAAGCTTGAAAGGCCCTGAGAAAGCCATAGCAGGGATATTTTTGGATAGCAGAATTAAACAGGTGATAAGATAAATAATGTGTTGTTTAGTTTGTCGGCCACAATGCTTCATTCTGTTAATTTGGTCGAGTTTAACTTACTGAATTGCAATGCACTTTCAAAATTCTAGGCTCAAATTTCAACTCCACCCACAATCACAACTGTCAGGGGTCTTAAACGTAAGTTTATCACTGATAGAGAGAAAAAGAGAGGGGGACAGAAAGAGGGGGAAAGCGTCACCAGCATTAATGCCACTGTGAACTTTATTTTTGTAAATATCTTTTGATTTTAACACTAAGTTCTGGGTTCCTGCCCTTTGTCTTATTGCACATGTCAAAGTATTTTTGGACAAAAGACGACGTATATATTTGCCTCTTTTGGCGACATTAGAAAATTATTTCTGTATCTAATAAATGCTGAAAGGGCACCAAACGGATGGCTGTGACTCAAGCCGTATTGCCTTCGTTTTCAAACTTCTGCAACGCCTCGGAAAACATGAAGGTATGTTCGTTTCAGTTATTTTATCTTACATTTTATCTTGAACAAACATCGATAAAATACAGCTTTTTTTAAGGTAATCACAACTGTAATTGGTCATTTTGATACAGTAACTTTGATCTTAAGAAATCACTTACCATGATGACAGATGAATAGTTTTATACTAAACATGAGTGTATAATACAAAGTATGCAAGTTAAAACCCAACTCACCTCTCCTAAAGAGATATTTTTGTACTGTAATTTTTTTTTTACATACTTGATTGCACAATTCAAAAATGGTTAATCAATAAATGTAAATATAAATTTTTAAATATTTGATGACTCTAAAGACTTGGAAGTTTGACAAGGGCTGTTTGGATCTGGACTGCAAGGATCCACACCAAAGCAACGGCAACTTCAAACCTTCACAGTTTCTGACAGATGAAGACCCTGATGATGGTGAGGGATGCTGGGATATGGAGTTCCTGCTGTCGGACTGGGGCAATGCATCGCCTGAACGGTCCAACTCTCAAAACTACACTCCCCAAAGGCCACCGCCACAGGACCAGGTTCACAGTCCTGATCTTTACCAGGTCCAGGAGTTGAATGGACAGAGGGACCAGACAAGATCAAATAGACACCAAGTGTCTGTCACAAGTTCACTGGCTGAGCTGCTTCCTCATGAAGCGACTTTAAGTTCCTCACTGCCTGAACTATTTAACGGAGGATATTTGGAACAGCAGCCGCAAACGGGGAAACCATTCGCACAGCCAGGAAACCCCCATCAGTTTAGTAGTTTCCCTGTTGCTAACGACATGGACAGAGAAAATGAGAGAAACAGCATGGGGAAGATGAAGTCGTGGGATTTTGGACACTACCCTCAGCCTGCACCTCTGATACCCTTCACCGACTCTAAATTTGTCCAAGCGTCTGGGATCGCCATGGACGCACTGGTCTTTCCTCCACACCATCACTATAACTTCATCCAAAACTACTCGCACCCCAGACTCTACCAGCAACAAGTGAACTACGTCCACAGGCAGCCAACCAACCACTATCTGTCCACACAGACCATGGTGCCAGACTCCACAGTGCCCCCTGCAGGCCTGGAGGGGAAGCGCATTCGGAGAGGGGTGGTGAAGAGGAAAGCCACGGTACACAGTTGTGAATACCCAGGCTGCCATAAGACTTACACTAAGAGCTCCCATCTCAAAGCACACCTCCGTACACACACAGGTAAACTGAACATACACTGTCAGTGACAAAAGCACATGCATCATTATGTCCATGTTTAAGGTCTTAACATTATAGAATGGGATGTTTTTAACTACAAATCTGCAACAACAAATCCTACAGTAAATTCATTTCAGTAGAAAATAGCCTTGCATTTCCTGACCTTTGACTGCGGTTTCACATGCAGCTAATTAAATATACATATATATATCATCATAACATCATATCCTGCTGCTGATATTCATTGTGGTGTCCAAATTTATTTCATATGCTCAAAGCCTATCGCTTGACTGCGCCTTTAGAGAGAAAAAGACCATAAGACTGAGCTGTAAAGCATCCAGTTACAGCCTTTCAGCTGAGTTTTCTGAAAAAGATTATACCACTACACAGACCATTATGTAAAAAAAAATTATTAAATAATGAAACTGCAGTCTCTGCAAAGGATTGCACATAAAACACTGAAAAAAGTGAAAAATGTGTATAGACATTGTCATCAGAATTTCACAGACGAACAAAACAAAGTGAAATATACAGAATATGTAGAGGCTGAGACTAGAAATGCAGACCGTTTCTTTACCTTCTGCTGTTTTTGATGTCCTCAGGTGAAAAACCGTACCACTGCTCATGGGATGGTTGCGGGTGGAAGTTCGCCCGTTCTGACGAGCTGACAAGACACTTTCGAAAACACACGGGACAGAAGCCATATGAGTGTATGCTCTGCCACAGAGCCTTCAGCCGGTCCGACCACCTGGCATTACACATGAAGAGACATGTGTGAGCGCAGACACAAACAAAACAGAGAATACACACATGCATACACACAGAGGTTAGTCCATGAGGGCATTTCAGAGGCTTTGAGAGGACCTGTGTTCAGCTGAAGATTGTTTATACATGAAAGTATATTAGCACTATGACATGACCATACAACTGACATGTACACACTGTACATTATGTGAAAAAGGAGATGAGTTGGTGATTTTTTTTTATTATTATTAATTTGTAATCATAAGCAGATTTCACACTGATTAATAAGAAACAGTAAAAACATCAGACTTATTTCCAATCTGGACCCTTTAGCTAAACTGTATGAATTGGGAAACGGTAAATAATTAATTGAAATCCACCTATCAAAAATGGATTACTGTGAAAAGTGAAAAAAAAATTAAAGTAGTTAACTGGCAGGGCATTGCTGTAATGTTCCAGAATTCCTGATTAAAATGAATTGGAATTAGTTCATGTACATAAATAAGCAGAAATGTATGTAGCTTAAAGTGTGATTATAAAATTATAAAAATATATGTTGCTGTTCAGCTGTGAGCATTGTATTATTTTATAATTTTGATTTAGTATTTACATCTAATTTCCTATTTATTGTCTATAGTCATTATTGTGTGGAAGTTCTGTAGCAACAATTTAAATGTTACCAAAAGTCATAAAAGTCTTCATGTGTAATGGTAATATCGCTATTTATATAACAAAATACCATCAAATATATTTTGCTTTTTATATTAATGTTAATGTTTTTGTGAAGCATTTAGTGTTTTACTGAATGATCTATTTATGTGATCGTATTCAATAATAAAGCAACAGCAATTCTGTCCTTTCTGTAAGTCTCATTTCCAACCAGATGGCATGGCGGAAACTGCTCCAGCGCACTGGATGAATGTCAATCATAAAGTAAATAATACCGGTACATGTATAAGTAGACCCACAGTTACCACAAACCATGCACACCATAAACCTACAAGATTTACAAGATCTGTTGTACATAGTAATGCCATAGTTGGTTTACGGTGTTAAACCTGTTTGAGGGGGAATCAACTGAGAATAAGTAGCCTGGAATTAGCCTGGGTTATGTTTTGAGCGTCAGAAACACGACACACTTGCACTTATGTGATCACTGAGGGGGCATCTGAGGACACAATGCATTGTGGGAGTTAATATCAGTTATTTAAATTTAGTAGAGCTAATTAAAACACATACATGGGTAATGAACGATTGTTGGGATTTTTTTAACACTGCTTGTTTGTCAAAATTTGTCTTTAATTAATCATACTTTGAGGACAAATTTAAATTAATTCAGGTTAGCTGAATCTGATACAACAAACATTTTCAAGACAATTAGAAATATGTCTACTGTATGTTCTCATGTTGTTTCAGTGGAGTTAACCACTGATACCACTTTGTAATAGTAGAAAAAGAATAAAACATCTTGTCCTCAACTCTGGGGCACATTGCTGTGCCTAATAAGATCATTGTGAACAACATTATGTTGTTAAACAAGTCAAGTCAAGTTTATTTGTATAGCGCTTTTCACAATACAGATTGTATCAAAGCAGCTTCACAGTATTAAATTAAAATAATACAACAAAGTTTGTTTCAAGAGGAATTTATTGATTGATAAAATTAAATTAAATATCCCCAAAATATCCCCAAGCATCAGCGACCCATAGTGAAAGACAGGGAGGAAGAAGGGAGGAAGGAGGTATGAGGTCACTCAACAGCCTTTGAAAGAACAACAGCTCACCTAATGCAACACATCAGCACTTAAAGTCAGCATGAAACAGAAGTTGCGATAGCGTTTTCTTCCCTATTGTGACATATATGAAACAGCTTTTCGAACAAGATAAAGTGTAGGGCGGGACTTGATTTTCGTAATCATACACTGTTCGTTCATTGGCCAGAGGAGAACTGGCCCCCGACTGAGCCTGGGCTCTCCCAAGATTTTTTTCTCCATTCTGTCACCTGATGGAGTTTTGATCCTTGCCACTGTCACCTTTTTCTACCTTTGTTGCCATTGGCTTGGCTTGCTTAGTTGGGGACATTCAATTTAACATTACATTTAATATTCAACAATAATATTGATCTGCCTTCATTGACACTATTATACAAGAACTGAACTGAGCTGGACGATGACATCACGGTTTACTCCAGAGCTGCTATGTATATATATATATATATATATATATATAAATAAATTAAATTAATAACTTTTTTTTTAAACAAAAATGAAACATCACTGAACTTACTTAAGCTGGACTGTGACGTTATTTTCTTCTGGAAACAAACTTTTTTGCATAATCTTCCTGTTATCTCTGTAAAGCTGCTTTGAAACGATCTGTATTGTAAAAAGCGCTATATAAATAAATGTGACTTGACTTGATTTTGTCCATCAGGAATTGACTGGATCGTTGTGGTTTGCTATTGGTCGATCTTATGTGAGTGACAGGTTATCCCGCCCTCACGCCAGTAAACACATCATCAAAGAAGAGCAGAGATGTCACAGCAAGAGGGAGGGGAAGTTATTTTGATTAAAGATTACGAAAAATAATATGTTTGTTTTCAGACTTACACAATATGCACCATAAATGGAAAACTGCACAGAGAGAGAGGCGTGATGATTAAGTGTTGACATCTCTCTGTCCTCTACTCACTCTGTGTTATCAGTCCAAGAGCTGTGTGTGTGTGTGTGTGTGTGTGTGTGTGTGTGTGTGTGTGTGTGTGTGTGTGTGTGTGTGTGTGTGTGTGTGTGTGTGTGTGTGTGTGTGTGTGTGTGTGTGTGTGTGTGTGTGTGTGTGTGTGTGTGTGGAGGCCCAGTGACTCAGACTCAAGCAACTGCCTTAATGTACTTAATCTAACAGACGTCACAGACCACAGCAGGTCATGTGTTTGTCCTTATTCTGTAAGAAAACAACTCTTAAAACATGATATTGGTTAACTGGTCTTCATCATTTTAAAGAAGCCACATTAACTTATGCCTTTTTATAACATCTTGATTTTGTTTTTGGGGTCAACAAATATGGGTTTTCATGTTTGAATGTTTAAAAAATACAAATATTAATATAACTATGGTCGCAAGTTCTGTTGTTATCAGCATAGTTCAACGAGTTGGTGTTTCCCAAAACCAACAAACAGCATCGCAAAGTTGTGTGGTAAGAAGTTTCTTGTTTGTATGACATGTGGACTTAATAAATCCTTATCTTGAGCAAAATAGGCAAGCTGACATTCAGTACAATCTATATCTTTGATTTAGAGAATTAATCCTCAAATGCCATGTAGGCTACATCATTTATAGCAAAAAATCTGGCATTAATTCGACCTCAAACGGATTAATTAAAAGCTATTGCACCACCTGTGTGACATCATTAATCAAAGTGATTGAATGACAAATTTGTGACCATGCGGTTTGGGGAAACAGTCGTGATTCGTACTATGGTAGACAGGTAAGTGCACTGGTAGGGCTCAGCCTGTGCAGAACACATGCCCTTTTTGCCCTTACACACCGAAATGCCCTTTCTTTTGGTGGTGGTGGTTTTTTTTTCTTCTTCAATAAATCAATGCTATTGGTCACCCTTTACGTCTGTCTGTCTGTTTTACAAATATTTAGCCAATGAAAGTTCTTAAAAAGAGCTTGTGTAAATCTTGTTCGATCCTCAAACTGTCAGTAAACCTGATAACTCCGCCCCTATATCTGATAACTCCGCCCCTATATCTGATAACTCCGCCCCATATATCTGATAACTCCGCCCCATCTATCTTGACTGAATGAACTGAAGTTCCGCAGCAGCCGCACAGCAGACAGCAGCTGAACGAAGTTTTGCAAGGGTAGACAAAGATCTTGTTGTTTGAATAAGTACTAAACACTATAGTCTGTAATGGCTCATATTTTATTTATTAGTGTCTGACTGAGACACGTGGGACCTGAGAGAGAGGTCTAGCATTTGCCATCTAGTCATAGCCAATACATACATAGTCTACACTTAAATAGCCTGTGCATATACAGAAGCATTTCATCTTTTATAAAATGAGATTTTGGCCAAATGTATTTTACAACAGGAAAAACTGAGCGCCCACGTTAACCTGTTGATGAAAATGTAATGTGATGCCGCCGGCGCCGTTTTAATGACGGACAAAATGCACATTTGCACACATTCGCTGGTCAAAAACCCTGTAACTGCATTTGAGTTTGACTTTTGTAAAATATTCATATTTAATCATGTTATGGTAATAATATTAAATTATGGTTACGCTGTTGTATGGGAAATGCATCCCTAATTAGTTCCTGTCACTATGAAGCCACTCCTTCTGAAAAGCGCAGTGTACTCTGATTGGTCATCTGGACCAGTGTGTTGTGATTGGTCAACCGCTTCAACCCTTCAACCTTTCAACCATAACCCTAACTTAACCCTTTACTTTGCATTTGCCTTGGGCGGGAATTATTTAAATTAAGAATATTGTGACGTTTATGGTCCCGGAAGAAGACTACAATCAATTAGTTTCGGGGAGTCAGAAACAGTGCGCACTGATATAGAGAATAACTCCCTTTTAACTTCTTTAACTGATCTTTTTCATGCTCAAACAGCAACATTACTCACTAAAGAAAGTTGAAAATGTAAAAAAGCAGGTCCTCTTTAAGAGTAAATGGACAAAAAAAAGTGCTATTGCATAATTTCTCTTTTGCAGTTCTGTGCATATTTTTGAGTTTATCTGCATATTTTGATTGGAATGTGACTTTAATTATTGATGTTCTGTTGAACTGAAATTACTACTAAGACTAATGAAAGACCAATATCAGTCAGAGTAATTGCTTACAATTTTTTTTGAATAAAATCCTTTTGGAATAAACTAAAACTCTCTGGATTTGTGAATCATTAATGCAATAATGTGGTTAAGTATATGATCAAATTGGTTGCCCATGCACACCCTATTAAGGGTGAAGGTTGTTTAAGGTAAGAAAGAGACCAATGGCTAAGTATGACAGGAATACTTGAGAAATGAGATTTCATTTCATTGAGTTACCACTGTAACAAACCGTGCAGAGTTGCTTTATAAAGGGTTGTTTATCTCTGGCTGTCTGAGGACAACAGCTCTTTTTCAAGACAGCTCCCATGCAAGACTATTAGTATATCTGTCCTTTCTAGGACTTTTCTAATTTATTACCAATTCAACCTTCTGCAGCCCAAAGGCCCCTTGGTGGACAGAGACCACAGAGACAGACCAGTCATACATTTTGTCATATCATTTATCAAATTGAATGCTGAAATGTAACTTCCGGTTCACGTGGACTTTAAAACCAGATTCTGACATAAAAAGGTGATGTTTCTGATTGGTATCACTGCAGGTGAAATCTGTTAAACTAGTTAAGGAACACAGGTTAGGGTTTTTCCAGACTAAAAGCTTTTAGTTAAAGGAATATTCCAGGTTCAGCACAAGTTAAGTTTAACCAACAGCTCTTCTGCAGATTACCACACACACACACACACACACACACACACACACACACACACACGCACGCACACACACACACACAAGGAATTTCAACATAAAAAAAAAAAAAAAGAAGGTTACTCACTTAGGTTTTTTTTGGTTACACACTGTAAAAAGTGATCAGTTGACTTAACTTAAAAAAAAGTGAGGGAACCCGTTGCCTTAAAATTAAGTACTAAACTTCATGTGTAATTGAAAAAATTAAGTTATGTGAACCTGACAAATCTAGTCTAATTACATCTAGAGATCAACTGTTTCTGTTACTACCAAGTATGTCAACATGACCATAAATCAATAATGAATAGCCTACTGTATGTTACAAATATTACACATCAAAATAATGACCCTCAGAAGCAATAGGCCAACTTATAAAGTGCATTTACAAGAAACAACACCAAATAAGTCATTATTACTGTAATGAAAGCACTGCCACCATTTGAGCATTTGTATATTGCTGCCCCTAACATTGTTATATTTCACACTGTGTGTTTATCTGTGTGTAATGCAGCGCGCGCGCCTGTTGCGCTCGTGTTTCTGACGTCTGACGTAGAGTTCAAACCAGCTGACCTCGCGAGCCGCGACCCGAGCTAAACCCTTCAGAGAAACAGAGAGATTTGAGCAGCAGTTTACAGATGAGGACAGACTCCTGCGCTCGCTACAAGGAGGACACTGCTTTTCTCCTGAGTCCTCACATTTTAAAGTGAACCATTAAGCGTTTTACTGGAAGGTAAGCATTTATAATAAAGCAATTTTGACAGCTCGTGATTGGCCGTAAACGATGGTCCATAGTAGGCTACAGGCTATTACGTAGTAATTTTTTTTAGTTTTTAAGAAAACTCTACATTCTGCTATAGCGTACAATTTTGTGTTAAAATGACTAGCAATTGTAACTCTTACCTTAGCTCTGATTAGCCTATATGCAACATCACTGTGTTCTATTTTACATTTCTTTCAAGAGTTGTCAAATATATTCTTCAAAGTAAATATTAACTTTGTTAAACATTGTTTGAGTCATGCTATCAAGATTTTCATGTCACTCATGTCACTTTTCATGTCAAATATAATTGTTCTTATAACCCGCTGTAGTTCCTTTTTTTAAATCTTCCTTTTTATAAAGGCTAGCCTATTTGAAAGGGAAATTTAAGCCACAACCCTCAAAAGCTGTTGCTAATTAGAATTTAAAATCTGAACAATTAATTACCAGGTTATGTTAAAATGTCCATATTACAAACAATATTTTGTTCATATTATAAAATATTTTAAATTTGCTATATTGCTACAGTTATATGTGAGCCTACATAAACACCTCAGTTTTATTTCTGCTCTCAACCACTAGGGGGAGCTAAAGCTCTTCAGGACAGCAACAAAAAGTGTTTCTTGAATGCCAACATTACAAGACCTGTGAGTGTCTTGAGATTTCACACATTCATTAAGCCCCAGACTCACAGCATGAGGGACCAAAGTGTCACGCGGGCAGAACAGAGACTGATGTACCCGATAGAAGTAACTGATCCAGTCAGTCAGGAGGGTGCTGGATCCTTCACAGAAGAAACAGTGTCCAGCAGCATGATAGCCCGCTCTTCTCTTATCCATCCCAGAGGTCTGAGATGCCAAGAAAGAGCAGAGACCGTCGGCAGCATACGTCGCAAACGTGAGTCTATCCCTGCTGTGAAAAAAGACGAAGGTTATTGGAACAAGCGCAAAAAGAACAACGAAGCTGCCAAGCGCTCACGTGAGAAACGCCGCATCAGCGACAGGGTGGTAGAGAACCAAGTTCTGGCTCTTCTTGAGGACAATGCACGCCTGAAAGCTGAGCTACTGGCACTTAAGTTCAGATTCGGTTTGATCAAAGATCACACAGATTCTCCAGCACAGATCTGCTCATATGGTTCATATAACCAACCATTTCCAGCAATACCCTGCTACTGCCCCAACACTAACCCACAACCTGCCCATGGACACCTATTGTCGATCCCACAGCAAAACTATGGGTTCTATGAGAGCCCAGAGCTCTCAGATGATGCTGTAGGTGAACATAGTATTGGACCCTATCGAGGTGACGAACAGCCAGGGCGTATCGCAGAGCTGGATACCAATTCATTAGTGTCAGGATGGCAAGAGAACAACATGAAAGGTCTTCCTCATAAACTGCGTTTCAAGATGCCGTGCAGAATTGAAGGTGCTGAGGTGGAAAATCTCTCCTCAGTCGTACAGTCTCAGTCGGGTGTGAGCGGACAGAGGGTTTCTGGACACACACACACAGTGCCATCAGCTTGTTCAACAGCACATCAGAAAAACTTCCATTCACAGATCTACAGAAAGTCACAGCGCTATTAGATTCCAGCTAAGTGCTTTGAATGAAGAAGTGGTCGGGCTCAAAAAACTGAGATCGCATCTGTAACACCTGACTTCTGACCAATCCAAAGAAAGAAGCTCCTTTTTCTGATTGTTACAGACAAATATCAGAAGCCAGTTGGATGTTCGCTGGCAATCGGAGCCATTTTTCATTCATGTGAAATTTTCATATGCCTGTCTGCACCACTAGAAATGTTCATAACGTGCTGGATTAAATTAGAAATATTGTGAAAGACCAGAAACAATGACACATGCAAATATCTGTCTTATCTTAAAAAAGGATAAGGATCCAGAGGACCCAGCGTCCTATAGACCAATCTCATTAATTAATGTTGATGCCAAAATACTGGCAAAAATGTTAAGCCTAAGACTAGAATCTTTGATAAGATTATTAATCAAACGCGATCAATCAGGGTTTATAAAAGGGAGGAACTCGTTTCATAACATACGCAGACTCCTAAACATCATACAATGTGCTAGCAATAAAAACATCAAGGGCTTGATAGTGTCCTTGGACTCATTAAAAGCATTTGACAGAGTCGAATGGACGTATTTATTTTATGCGATGGATAGATTCCAACTGGGCAATAAATTTAAAGATTGGGTAAAACTGTTGTATTCATCCCCTAAAGCAGCTGTGATTACCAACTCTCATTGCTCAAATATTTTTCCTCTGGAGCGTGGTACGCGACAGGGATGCCCTCTGAGTCCTCTCTTGTTCGCGTTAGCCATTGAACCCTTCGCAGAGCTTATTAGAATTTCCTCAGAGATAAAGGGGTTTTCTATGGAGGATGCAGAGCACAGGATTTCATTATACGCAGATGATGTGTTGCTGTATCTGACTGAAATAGATGGCAGCATTCCCAAATTACTTGAATATATAAAACAATTTGGACACATATCTGGCTTTAAAGTAAACTTATTAAAAACAGAAGCAATGCCAATAGGCGCCCTGACAGGCTCAGATCCACCCATGGGATTTCCTTTTCGGTGGGCACCCAAAGAAATAACTTATCTTGGTATAAAAGTGAGCCCTTGTCTAAAAAAATTGTTTAAATTGAATTTAGACCCAGTGCTGGCGCGTATAGGAGAGGACTTAGATAGGTGGAAAACGTTACCTGTATCCTGGTTGGGACGTATAAGCATACTCAACATGAATATACTCCCTAGACTCATGTATCCCTTACAAATGTTACCAAACTCGGTTCCAAATTCTTGGTTTTCAAGGCTGGAAAAAATATTTACTCAATATATCTGGCAGGGGAAAAAAGTAAGAATGAAAATGAGTAAATTACAGAGAAATAGAGATCAGGCAGGTTTAGCTGTTCCAAATATTCGTCTCTACTATTGGGCCGTACAATTGCGGTATATATATGAATGGGTGAATCCTGATGCTTCAAATACATGGATTGATATAGAATCCAGTTGTTGTGGTCTTGTATCATTAAAATACTGCCCTTTCATATCCTATAAAAAGACTAAATTAGAATTGCAGAACAACTTCATTGTGTCAAACACTATTAAAACATGGCACAAAATGTTGTTGTTTTTTAAACTGAAAGATCACTTTTCGCTATTGGCCCCAACATATCAAAATCCAGACTTTATTCCATCATGTCAAGACTTGGTGTTTAAACTTTGGTATGAGGGAGGTTTGGATCAGCTTGTCAAACTGTATGAAGGAGAGTCATTGGAGTCATTTGAGGCTTTAAAGAACAGGTACTCTTTACACTCGTCTCATTTTTTCCGTTACCTACAAATTAGACATTATATCCCAAAATCAATACAACCTCCAAATCTGACATTCTTGGAGCGCATTCTTACAGATAATAAACCAAAAAGATTTATTTCCCATGTATATAAAATATTTTCATCAAATATTACATATACAACAGATCATCTTAAAAGGCAATGGCAAACTGATTTAGGGATAGAAATAAATGAAGAGAAATGGTCTTTGCTGATAAAAAACACACTCAAGATTTTGAGGTGTAACTCTGACCGAGAAACACAATTTAAAATATTACACAGACTCCACTTTACACCTTTGTTAAGAGGCAAGCTGGGTCTTAGTTCACCATACTGCTGTAAATGCAATATTGAAATGGGGACATATGCACATATGTTTTGGAAGTGTGTTAAAATCCAAAAATATTGGACCGATGTTAAAAATGAAGTGAGCACGCTATTGGGATATAATTTAGAACTTTCACCGTTTCATTGTGTTCTTGCTGCTAAAGTGGATAATGCAAGGGACAAGCATAACGCGAAACTGACGGAAATTCTTCTTCATGTGGCAAGAAAGACTATTTTGAAATTTTGGATTTCCAGTGACTGTCCTACAATTGAGGACTGGTACACAGAGGTCTTGAGGATACTCCCTCTGGAGAGACTTACATATTTTCTACATGATAACAACGACGGATTTCTGGACATCTGGCGACCGGTTCTTCATATAACTAACCTTGCATGACCACATAATTGCTAACAATGTATCTGTGATTGTGTGGATCTGAAAATGGAACTTCAACACTTCAATGGATCTAGTGGTGATGACACTTGTATGTGAGACATGATTTATTTTTTTTATTATTTTTATTTTATTTTTTTATTATTTTTATTTTTTTTATATATATTTTTTTTATATTTTTTTTTTTTTGCATTGCTGTTGATTACTTTTTTTTTATTATTATTTTTTTTATTTTATTTTTTTTTTATTTTTTTTTTTTTTTTTTTATTTTTTTTTTTTTTTATTTGTTCTTTGTAAATTTTTTTATAAATAAAAAAAAAAATAAAAAAATAAAAAATAAAAAAAGAAATATTGTGAAAGCAAAAAGCTCTCCTGTTTTCTCCTGTATACTGTTTTGGCGGATTGTGCGTTGTTCAACATTCAACATTGAACCTTCACAATGCAATAAAATCGAAACCTTTTCTGTACCTTTCCTATTCAGCACCTGTTCTGTTTTCATTCAATTTCTGTTCAAAACACAGAAATTATATTGTTAACACTACCATTCAAAAGTGTGTTTATTTGATCATTTTTGTTTTGTTTTGTTGTTACACTTTATTTGAAGGTTTCCTTTTTACAGTGTAATTTTACAATTTATCAATTGTAGCCTTTACCGGTGTTACAGACTAAAAAAAACAAAAAAAAAACATTACTTTTATTCAGAAAGGATGCATGTGACAGTAAAGTGTAAAAAAGTAAAGACATTTATAATGTTACAAAAGATTTCTATTTTAAATAAATGCTGTTCTTTTGAACTTTCCATTCATAAAAGAATCCTGAAGGAAAAAAATGCATCACTTTTTCCACAAAAACATTAAGCAGCACAACCATTTTCAATATTAATCAAAAGAAATGTTCTTTCTTGAGCACCAAATCATCATATTAGAATGATTTCTGAAGGATCATGTGACACTGAAAACTGGAGTAATAATGCTGAAAATTCAGCTTTACCATCACATTTCACAATACTACTGCTTTTACTGTATTTTTGATCAAATGCGGTCTGGGTTCATAATATTCTGAGTTGCCTCTTCCATCATTGATGACTGCAGCAACCTTTGATATAGAGAGCATGAGTATGAGTGGTGAAGCTGGATCTATACCGGCAACTGTAGGGAGAATCCAAATGTGAAAAAAACTATATTTGTGATGCTTATTTTAAATTTGTACGAGATTCTTTTTTAAAATAAGCATCATGCAGAGCAGAACTGCACATATTCATACAGTAAATTATACTTTTTATGTATTAATTTAACTCCCACATGAACCTCATACTCAGTGGTTGAGGGATCTTTACAGGGCAACAGTCTTTGTCTCCCACAGTTCTGAAGACTCAGTGGCTGATTACAGCAACAGCTTCAATGTCAAAGCAGCGTCAGCATCTAAACGGCTATTTAAAGATGTGAGAGTGAAAGTCATTGATTCCCTATAGTAAGGTGTGACTTCAACATACAAAGCCGAAAGAAACATTGGGGGAATGAAAATCAGAATCAGAGGAAAATGATATGGTGAATAACACCTAACCCTGGTTTTAAGCCTAAACTTGACATAAACTGTAAATGTGTCCCTCAAATCAGATTTTTTTTTATTGCAATGTTGATCCTGGAACATGTTGAACATGGTGAAATCACTTTCACTGTGTTCTTATACCAAGGAGTGAGTAAAAAGAAACTTCAGTTTTATTTCCTTTCAAATTTATTTCCTCTAGAGATTCCCACAGTTCCACTGTCTGCGAGACTACATGTTCAATGTCAACATCAGCACTTCTGTTGCCATTTTAAGCAGCGGGAGACAAAGTTATTGATTCACGAATGCATTTTTTGCTCACTGTTAAACATGCAAAGCAATGCAAAAAGAAACAAGCCAGCAGCAGTGGATCGAAGCAGAAGGTTTACAGGCTCATCCGCCTAAACTGTGCTCTGTATTCTGTATGGCTTTCGGGCAGATGTTTGGTTTATCAGTATGTATAAACAGTAATTTAATGTGTGAAGCAGCTTATTAATAGGAGGTAAGTCATCAAAGAGTCAATTTGAAAAGTGTGAAATGGAAATAATAATACTATACATTTACATTATCTGCACCCTGGTGTAAATAGTAACATAATACTGCTATAATATACTATTGCCCAGTTTCACAAACAAGGCTTAAGCCTAGCATGTTTGAGCTGTTTTATCTGAAAGCAACTTGCAGTGACGTAACTTAAAATATATCAGTGCCATCTCAAGACAACAGAAATATATTTTTTTAAGGCACATTTGTAAAAGCTACTTAAACATCCTAATTTAAGTAAGGCCTAATCCTGGCTAAATCTAGAAACCAGGCCTATATTTACACTAACATACATATCCTCCAGATTATCATTTAAATGAGCTAATAATGAATTATTAGAATGCAAATATTATTATTAATAATATATCTGATATAGAGAACATAATATTTTACTAAATATACTTGATGTTGTGTCTCCAATCTTATAATTTGTTAGGTCAGAAGAAAACAATATTTAATAGTCAATCCTGATTCATGATTTTATGCAGTTAACCACGGATTATTGAAAACGGAAAATTTGTAGAAATAACAGCATTACATTTTTGTTCTAATAAACACTTCGGGTCATGACCTTGAGCACAAGGCTAGAAATGGCTAAATTACCTGTAAAAACAAAAACAAAGTATTAACAGGCACAGTTATAATAATAATAGTTATGTATAAATGATTATTAACAATAACATTTAACCCTCTTGTCATTTAATTGTTTACATATTTATTGGTTGACTGTTGACTACGACACAATCAAATTTGTGTTTTTAAAATGTACTTTAACATACCAATAAACAACATGCACATCTACAACATAAAGATGGTCTTGATTTGAAAACACTGAGGGGTATCATTTTATTAGACATTCTGCTTATATGAATGAGGCAGGATTTCATAATATTGCCCCGACTCATAACTACTAACATCTGCTCCCCTTGGATCTCAGATCTACTAGTGGACCGGCAAGCAGACAATACAGCTCCACAGAGGATGCCTACGCTGCTTCCTGTTCCATGATCCACATTAGATAAACACACATTGGGTTCTTTGTCTCTCCCAGCACCCCTCATCAACCCCTCTCTCTCTGCAAGGAGGAAGGGGTGGTGGGGGGGAACCAGTTGCTAGGCAGGCAGCATAACGGTTGCCTAGGGAACTGTAGCAGACGCAGCTGTGAGTGAATGGGGGAGAATGCAGAGGGGGAGGGAAAGGCAAGTTCAAGGCCAAAACCCCCAATCTGCGTAGTGTCCATCAGCACCGCAACAGATGAAGGGGAAGCGCATGCATGGGCCTAAAAATGGCATGTCTCCTGCCACGACCCTCTTGATCCTTGCACTTCACTAGGATGTTCTAGCGTGGTGAAAGACAGAGCAAGAGGTCACATGTTATGAAGATTGCTGCAGCTGCATGGCTTTAAAATACTGGTGCTACTGGTAAAAATACACATATTTGAGTTGATTTGTATCAAGACGTCCTTAAGGTTCACATACAAATTTGTGGGGGAAATAATTGTATTACCATACTTGAATTTGAATGTAAATTGAACAAACTTTCCCTCAAAAGGACCTGAGTCAAGTGCATTCACCCTGATGTGTTTGAGGTGATTGCTTAAAGGGATAGATCACCCAAACTAATTTATTCTGTTTACTCACCCTCAAGATGTTCCACGCCTGTATAAACTTATTTCTTTCCTTTGAACACAAAAGAAGATATTTTGAAGAATGTCGGTTCTTCGAAATGCAAAATAGCATTTTTTGGGAATTCAGCATAAGAAAGAAATTCATACAGGTTTGGAACACATTGAGGGTGAATAAATGATGACAGAATTTTCATTTTTGGGTGACCTATCCCTTTAAGCAGGTATCCAAGGATTCAAACTGAGGAAACGGTTGGGATACCCACTTAGACGTTAAAAATTTGTTTATATATAATTAGCATCTTCTGAGAACTGTAGGCTACAGTTGCCTGCATCATTGTTCAGGTTCAAGGAACTTAGAGTAAAACAGGAACAAACCTACTCATTCGTGTCGTGTAATATGTAACTTGGAACAAAAATGATAGAGACGCGTCGCACACATAAGTAACCAAAGGTCTGTAAATGCATACAAGAACAGAATGTTAAGAATGTAACTTGAACTTGCCTTCCTGTTCTGAGACTGTATATGTGGCCTGTATCATGTTTTGAAGGAGGAATGCTATACCTTCTTAAACAAGCTGTCCTGCCAGAAATAAAGTGCATTTCGGGGCAACTGAAAATCAAATACAGAACTAAAAATAAAACTCAATTTCATTAGCAGGATAAAAATGCGTTCAGTATAAAAAAAGGCTCATTACTATTTATAATTTGGAGCATATAATCTAATATATTATATTAGGTGTATTTAACTATTTACTTAAAATTTAGGTTACAATTTATTTCGATAGTCCACTTTAGACATTCTAATAACTTTACGTAACTTTGCAACTACATGTCAACTAACTCATTAGAGTACTAGTACACTGTCTGCTTAATATCGGCTTACTCTATATTTTGATGCTCATCAACAGACACTCTACTGACTAACTTTGCAACTACATGTCAACGTATTCCTGAACCCTAACCTAGCAGTCTACTACAGTGTACTAATACTCTAATGAGAGTTAGTTGAAATGTAGGTGCAAAGTTACTTATAGTAAGTAGAATGTCTAAAGTGGACCATCAAAGTAAAGTTACACTGCAATTACATTTTTAACTGCAAATTTGCAACCCAGTGAAAATAGTAACATATACTACACTTACAATATTAATAGGCTACATCCTCTAGATTATCATTTGAATTAGCTAATATTTAATTATCAGATAAATAATAATAATAATATATGTCTGATATAGCCTGAGAACACAATTGACTTGACTTGACTTGAAGTTTAGAAGTTTTGTCTGTAGTCATATAATTTGTAAGGCCAGTATAGGGAACAATCTTCAATAGTCAACAATACATGATTTTATTCAGTAAACCACAAGATTATTGAAAACTCAAAAAAATAGAATTTTTAGGGTCATGACCTTGAGCACAAGCTATGGCTAAATTACCTGTTACGAACCGTGTTACTTTTATAATAGACAGTTATACCAACACATTTAAATGTTTGATAGATAGACAGACAGACAGACAGACAGACAGACAGACAGACAGACAGACAGACAGATAGATAGATAGATAGATAGATAGATAGATAGATAGATAGATAGATAGATAGATAGATAGATAGATAGATAGATAGATAGATAGATCTAATATTCCTTTGGTAATCATTAAGTTTGTAGTCACATCAGACTTTTCTTTGAGCTAAAGTGTCTTTTATGCAATTGTGAATATTTACGCAACATTGCCTGTCTCGTAACCTCCTTCTTTCAGAGAAGCTGTTGAATACACAGAGGCGTGTTGGAGTAACTGCACACACTGCTGCTGTATATGCCATCGGTGTATGAGGTGAATGTCGTTACAAGGAACCTGAGAAGAGCTCTTTTTTTTTTTGACCAACTCCGTCCCCGGTTTCTTCGGTCATTTCGGCAGGAGAGGAGGCTTGTGTATCGTCATGATGAACAAGAACGTGACTAGGCACCCAAAGCTCCGTGTTATGCAACCGCTGACCTACTAACACACATTCGAGGACGACAAGAGGAGTGTGTGTGTGTGTGTGTAAGAGAGGAAAATTGGAGCAAAGCCTCCGACATAACACAAGGACGAAGAGGGAGGGAGAGATAGACGGCGAATAGCAGCACATTCAGGGAGTCACATTAATCGACACAAAGCCGGTGAGTGGATCACGACCCACACGGGACATTTTCAGCCCAGACTGAAGTTGTAAAAGGAAGAAAGACCAGAATCGGGACGAAAAACGGCATATAGAGGCGCGGACGTGCGATTTATTGAAGAATAAAAGAGGCTTCTTTCGTTTAACTTAACGAATGCGCAATTTCACATAGGTGAGTTCAACTGCACTCCATTTATCATATAATATTTCATAATATGTGCTGGGTGTATTGTGTTTTACAGAGCTTGAAGCAGGCTAAACAGTTGTAGGCTAGGCTCTTACCTTGCAACGTGGTCAGGGCATGTTATTGTTCACATGGAAACCGACTCAGGGTCTGCATGGCTCTCAAATGCTTCGCTGACTGCGAATTTTATTGGTTTTCAATGGTTCTTTTTTTTATTGTTTATGTTTGCCTATTTTAGATTGTAATGTAGCTACAGATTATCTCGCATTGTGCACTGCATACATTTTCACATTCAATGTCAAGGCGAGACTCTCGGTCGTGGCGTGGGGGAGGTGGTGATCATTACGATATCCAAAAGCATGAGTGGCTGTGGGTCAGTTAATGTCTGTACATTGCATTGCGGCGGCACCATTCCCGTGCATTTCAGTGGCAAGTCAGCGTTTCTTACAAAGCATCTGGTTGTTAGACTAACGCGTGGCGACAGGATAAAGCGATGCCACGCGAATGGTTGTGTTACACGATGTTCAGTGGCGAGCAGAGAAAGACCCTCTTCAGATGCGCGAGATATTCAAAAATCGCGTCACCATAGTGAATCAAATTCTCGTAATGTGAGTACGTATCATGTGGATTATTGTGCAATGTGAGGCGACGTAAAACTTTTGGTTTGGGAAAGAGAGAGGCAGGGTTAGTTACTTACAAGCATACTAATGTGCAAACCATTCAAATGTTTAATAATTTATTTGTCTATAGTGTGGGGACAAAAGAAATTGTGATGCAATCCTCATTACATGCTTAGCTTATGACCTACTCCTAAACTAAGTAGACTATGCCCCTTAACAATTCCACCACTCCCCATTCAGCAATGCCAGGAATCTGAAACTGCCTCACATTGCTCCCAAACTTCTTACAATACAAAGCATCAGTCCGAAAATCAAATAAGAGCATTGAAAAGATGTGCATACAGGTGGTGAGTTTACTCCACTACATAAACTAATCTGAAGGTTAGCTAACCTAGTTTCTAATCTGACAACTTGCTGTGAACTTAATTTTCATAGACAGCTATTGTGATTTTAGCATTAACCCCTGTAATTAAGAGTCTAGCCAAAACACTCAGTCACACTTGCCTACTTGGCTTTTAGGTTGGAAGACTAGAGGCGTAACAGTTCTGCTTGCATGTGACTGAGTGAACACATGCAGGGAGGCTTCCAGCTGTAAATACTATCCATGTGGGGCGGTGCATAACTGTTTAATGGGACCTCAAGCTCTTTTTCTTCAAATGTAGACTCTTAATTCTTGGAAGAAGAAAAATAAACAAGCTAAGGGAACCAATAACACAAATGTGTATGTGGTCAAAATGTCGTTAGGATGGTTATGTCTCACCTCTTTTTCTTTGAGCACCATTACTATCCTAAGTCACTTATCTATCATAAAATAAAGGTTTACAGATGGTACATTTATAGTAACTTGGGTGTCTGAGCTCACCATGTCCTAAAATGATCCTCAAGTGTGATAACAATCTGGCATCCAGCCACAACCTGCAGTCTGAACTGCACTATACTGCATGCTCTGATTCACGGCTGATTAGTGATATTACAAAAGCTGGACTGTATCGGAAAAGCCTTGTGGTGTAAGAGCAGAAAACCTCATTTTCAAATCTTTCTTAATGCGTTTCAGGAAAATGCTACTGCATTTGATGCTTATTATTGCATCACTGGCATGAATCATAGCCCGCTTTAATCTAATATTCTGATGATGACGTATTTGCTTTTTTTTTTCTCTGTACCTCCGCAGTGCTGGTAAATTCCTCTCTCATCCCCCATTTGGAATCCTTAACTCCTCCCTCACCCAAGCACACTATTTTTGGTAGGCACTATAATTCCTCCCCACTTGCTCTGAGTGACGCACTCTCTCACAGACACACAGCCGCGGACGCACACACCGTTGCCGCCCCACTGACCTATTTTACAGCATAGCGTTGGACCCGGTGCGCACACGCACCGTGTTTACGGAGCAGCCGGTTTCTAGGTCAGTGGGACACACACACGCAACGTCCACCACCCTTCCCCTGCTCTCGTTTACGTTCCAAATGAAAAATTATCATGCGTTGGACCATACTTTGTGCTTCCATGTTTTCTGAAATCTTAGTCTCCACAATGCTGTGAGACTAACCACAATGGACAAAGTTACCCACAAATTTAGAAATACAAAGTAATACTCTCTCGTGTGGTTGAAGATAAGGGAAAATTCAATCAGGCTTAAACAAAACAGGCATAGGCAAAGTTCTATGTTTGCTTTTGAGAACAATGGGCTGTTTGTGTTGTACTTTTTTGTTCCTCTTCCTCTTTTTGCCGTTGAACTATGAGAATGCCGGGTTTTGAAGTTGTGTTTTAGTGATGGTGCAATAGCTGTTTGTGGTTATGTAACATGAACTCAGATTCTTACGATGAGCTGCTGCAATAGGATGAGCTAACAAATCAAGGACAAAGTCCTAATAGTTTTAGCACAGTAACAAAAAGACATTATTCTCTACTACCGAATAAAGCACAAACATTAACAAAACCGTATTTAAAAAAATAGCACAATAAGAAGTCATTTAAAAAGATAGTTGTGTATATGTACTCATTTTTAATAAGCAAAATGTTCTTGGTTACATTGTCAATAAATGATGTTTGGATCACTAATAAATGATGCCAAGAGAATGAGGGTTATTCCGGATATTCCACACCTTTAGTTCCCTGCAGTCCTGGCAGTCAGTCAGGTGTCTCTGATTATGTGACAGTGCAGTATCTTACACAATAAGTGTCCTACTGCAGCACGGCCTGATCTCCTAATCGCTGTGCTACACTACTCTACTGACCTACATTTCTCTAGAGCTCATAGAACAGAGGAAAAGCAGAACATTTCAGTTGCTGCCAAGATTGGAAATGGAACACTGGGTTGTTTCCGAATTATTACATGAGAATACATTTTGCTAATGCATCATTTGACATTCGTCCATGGTATTTATCATCAAAGCTGCAGCTTTTCAATGGAAATTGAAAGGAAAAGGTCTTCATAAAACCCTCATATGAAAGTCAATCACATTTTGTAATTGAAGGGATTGCAATTACTTCTAAAGTTAAACTACATACACACAACTACAACAAAGTAAAAAAGACAAAAGAGAGGTAATGCCACCAGTGCAATAAAGTAGAACACTTTTTCATACATTCAAAATAATATACCATTCGTAATAACTAATCCTACTCTTTTAATTCTTGTTACCTTTAACTCTACTCTTTTAATTCTTGTTACCTTTAACTCTATGATGTAGATGTTTTTGTTCATTCTTGTGGACACATTTCAGTAAACACCTCCTGTTTTTTGTCTTTACAGATCTGTTCAACAGAGACTGGGATAAAACATTGAGCTGAGACGGATCTGATGAACGATCAAGTTTATTCTCCAACAGAAATCCCAGCCTATACAACCACGCCACCCATCGAGAACAAGGAGCTTTGCCAAGTCAACAAATTTGCATTGTCTAAAATCTGAGAGAACTGAAAGAAAGCTAAACAAAAAAAGAAGACCATCCCTTTTCTGGGACAAAAAAAAAAACTTGGATCACACTTATCCAATGACGGTTGTTTTTGTTGCCTTCCATCTTTTTCTTATCTTTTTGACCAATTTGGACACTTGAAAGATTTGAGGACTGCATATTGGCAATTAAGTTTGTTTTTGAAGTTTCAATCAGAAACAAATAATCTTCAGTATTAAAACATTAAATTTCAATGTCCACTGAGTGCCAGTTATACAAACTGGCCTCAATAGGACCACAATGGAAAGCCTAAATCTCCCTACCCAAAACAACAGTGCCAGCTTGGAAACATTAGAAACGTTCTCAAACTACAGTGAGAGTTTACCATCACCTCGAATCGCGAGCCCTCCTCGTCAAGGCCGACTAATAAAACCAAAACCCAACTCCAGCTGTCGACGGAAGCGGGAGTTCATCTCGGATGAGAAAAAAGATGCATCCTACTGGGAAAAGCGACGCAAGAATAACGAGGCTGCAAAGAGGTCAAGGGAGAAACGCCGGCTCAATGATATGGTGCTGGAAAACAGGGTAATGGCACTGAATGATGAAAACGTGCGGCTGAAGACAGAGCTCCTGCAATTGAAATTGAGATTTGGACTCATAAGCTCTGCCTCTTACATGGAAAAGACCCAGCAGATCAGCAATGGTAGTGAGGCAGCGACTAATGGAGCTAATGGTACAGGAGCAACTTCTGGAAATCCATATTACTCAAGCAGTGGATACTCTAGTGCTTCTCAGGTCATGATGAACTCTGATTCCTCAGAGGCTGAGCAGCCGACCAGGAGTGAACGCCACTCAACGTTACACAAGTACTCCCCCCGTGGATCACTCTCCGACATGTCTGATGGATCTTCACGGGACAGTCCTGAACCTATAAACTTTGACATCAAACACGAGAGCTCTGGAATGGACATTAACAGGCTTGAGGCAAGTGTTCTTAATGGCATGTTCAATGGCCATCAAAGTCTCGGACGACTGGAGTCTCACCAACCTCAAGAAATGGAGCAGCAAGAAGGCGTCAACAACCCAGCCCCTCCATCTGCCACACCCCAAAGAAGTGTCATCCTCTTTCGTTCCGGAAGCAACTCCTACCCTGTTGAGAGCCAAAGGGTTGAGGACATGGAGCAGCAGGTGGCATCCCAAACACAACAGAATGGGCAAATCACCCATTTTACTCAAACAGGGTGCAGTCTACAAATAAGACCTGATGGTTTAGAGACTCTTTCTGAGGTGGCGCAGCAGCTGGCCAGGAGGTCTTTGGATTCACCAAACTATGAATTCACTAACGGCAAGGCAGATGCCGGGGAGAGCAGGCGATTTGTCATACAGCAACAAGACCTGAGTGTTCAAGGACAATGCAGAAGTCAGGTTCACGACAGCACCCCAAATTCTTTTGCCCCAGATTTGCTCAGTGAGGCCGGAAAAGCCCTTGTATGCCAGCGGTCCAATCCCTACCTCGGCACTCTGAACGAGGAGCCACCAGAGCTAACGTATGAAGGTTGCCCAAGAGCAGATGGCTTCTACCAAGAGCACTCCTCCTCAGGCAAGGACACCTCCTCTAGTGACGGAGACCCACGCAGCTCAGATAAAGAAGCCTCCACTGACGATGAATCTCCCTCATCCTCTTCCTCTGATACTGGTGGATTTCACGCCATCCACCAGTCAGCATCCTCACCCACCATGGTCATCAGTGATTCTTACCAGTACGGAGACAACCAAGGTGAAATGAAAGGCACTGCTCTGCCACACAAGCTAAGACTTAAGTATAGAGCACTGTCCAACGGTGGCTCCCAAGACGTCCTGGCCACAACGTCACCTGATTCCGCTCTGCCTCAGCACCCCTACCTGGCGCTAGCGCAGGTTAACCAGCAGCAAGGCAGCAGCTCTGGAAGCAAGGAAGGGGAGAGTGAGACAGCAGATGAACTTTACACACAACAGTTTCCTTCCAGAGAGACGGAAGAGGGATGGAAGGAAAGTGGGAAGAGGAGTTCAGGAGGACGAGGTAGCAGAAATAAGAAACGTGACTGAATCTGGCACATCCCATCCTGGACTTGTTAAAATGTCATCTTTACCATCCTATAGAAAGAAAAAAGAAAATGGTACCAGTTCATTGCATGAAAGTCTATTGCTTGTACAGAACAACAACAAAAAAGTAACTTGAGGTCTTGGTCTCTTTTCTTATCAGGAGCGATTCTGTGACTTTTAATGCCGCTCTGTTCTCGAACATTTTTTTTATGAGCACTTAACTGTAACTTAAAAAAGTTACAAATAGGAAATTGCTCTTTCAAAACAAACCTACAAAACTCTGTATAGCAACCTTTGACTCCACCTTTGAATATTTACATATCTCTGCCATGTTTTGTAGCTTAGCTAAATTGATGGGTAGTTCCTGAACCCAAGTAGTTTTCGCCACACTTCATGGAGTTAAAGACTCAAGTCCTTTTCTCCCTACTGATTTCAGAAGAAAAAACCTCAACAGATTTATGCCTGTCTTTCTCCTCCTCTGCCTTTGGACTTTAGCATTATTGAAGCACTTGGAATATTATAATACTGTGACATGACTAAACATATCATATTTCAGTACATTTTATGAAAAATGGCAACATGTCAATCTTTAAGAGTAGAAAAGTGGGAAAAAGACTAAGAACACTGTCTACTTCTTACTGTTTGAATTCCTGTATAGTCTAATTCTAATGTTTATGTCTGATGCTTCCATTATATTTTCTAAGTCATCGTATTTATGTCACTGTATCATTTGAGAGATACCAGAATGTTCTCTTCATAGTGTTTTGGTCATTCATAGGTCAACGCTAACCAGTAAAAATCACCTTTTGTCCAGTACATTGCTATACTGTATCAGTGTAAAGGAGCCTGATGGATTGACCCTCTCCAAAGGTCACTGTGACCAGTCCTTTTTTTTTTTTTTTTTTGAAAAAATAAAAGAATTTGCAATCTACCTGACATTTAGCCAAATTCGAGTAAAAGCCCTTTCAGAAATGTCAGGGTGGTCTCTTCCAAGTTAATATGCGGACTGTACAAAGTGTAAAATATATCATTGCCATCTCAAGATGGTCGTGTCCTCTGTGTTCAGGCTTCAGAGACGCCTCACATGCTACCTCATGAGAAGAAACGGTTGAGGTTACTCAGAACTGAAGAGTTTCTCCTTTGGTGCGTGTAGCCCATTGCATCATCATACCCATTAAATGTTGCATATAAAAGTTAACACACAGTAAAATGCTGCAGCACACAACTAAGTGTTACCTAGACACAAATTCAGTCCTACTAGTTGTCTTTGTAGAATTTACCACAGCTGAAAGCTGCTTCTGCACTGAATTTTTTTCATCAGATTTTATACAATCTGTGTTTATTGTTCCCAAACAGGTGCCTGGCACTGGCCATTATGTAAAAAGTGTACAGACAAATTCTCTTTTGAGTATTTTAAGTTTGTATCAAGTTTATTTTGGCATTCTATAATAATAATTATTAATATTGTATTTTTATTTTTATTTTATATTCCAATGCTATTATTCTTTTTTGGGTTGATATTTCTTGTGTCTGTTGTCTGTTCACCTCAATGTGAGACAGTATGTATTTTCATGTCCTGTTCATCTATTTCACCTCTGTACCCTGGTGTATTGTGTGGTATTTACTGAAGTTTTAAGAAAAAAAAAAGAAAAAAAAATTGTTTGTTAAAAGAGGTGGACGTATTTGTCAAGGTGCTCAGAATGACACTAAAGGAGTGGAAAGAAAAATAAAACATGTTGTATGTTGAATTTAAGTCGCCTAATGTTGTTTATACTACCCGGCAAGCCTTAATGCCCCATAATAAAGTGTTTCCATAAACAGTCCCAACACATGCACTTTCACAAGATTTAAAACCAGACCAAAAGCTTAACAGACACACTTTATACTTCCAACGTGACTTTTCCTCTCCCCTTCTAGCACGATAAACTAATTAAAATGAGAGCTTTGCAAATGCATAGGGACACTTTGTACTCCTGCAGGGCACAAGAGTCATCCAATATGATGTAACACTGGCTAAGTCACAGCACTTATGTCACAGCCCAAAGACACACACACAGGGAGCTGCAACCGAATAGAAGTACACATATATGCTTTCATGTTCTCTGCATCAATGGAATTACCAACATTGGAAAGGAACACGATGTAACTGGTCACACTGTTCACTGGTCATGAAAATATACTCCCAAGTACAGGCACTAATTCAGAGAAAAAAATAGACTAGAGCCGAAAACAAGTTATGTAACTGTTCTGATATCAATTGACATTATAAAAAGAATAGCTTGAAGTGCAGATCATAATCCAATCTTTTCTACCCTCCGCCTCAAGAAAAACATCTCGTCTTTCTCACTATTTCTCCACTAGATCTTTTCTGATACACATTTTTTTTTAACTGTTAACGATTACCTGTCATTTATTCATTAATTTATTGCTCTTGGTAGACTGCCAGTTTGTTACATCACTTACCTTGTCTGGCATTAAGTAATATGCATGCATGGCGCTTACACAACCTGCCGTACAACCTTCATCTGAAGGTACATAACCCCTTCTACCATTATTCAACTACAACTAGAGCCATAATTCAAAACTGACATAATCTGTTGACAATACATTCTTTAAAAGGTGTCTAATTTTATTTAAAAATGAAACCTGTGTAGTTGATGATGTCACATGAATAAACAAGCACCGAACTGTGCCGCACTACCGGTTGCTACGGTAGCGAGAGCCAAAGCAAGAACAAAAGCAAGGTGACTTTTAGCAAGAGCTGCAGTGCTTTGTTCTCTTCGCTGATCTTTTTTCACTCTTTTTTCCCCTCTTTCCCTGTTTTTTTTACTTGTACGGAGTATGCGCAACCTTACGAAAGCAGGTCAGTGGAAAAGTAGGTCAGTGTGAAGGGGAGGAGAGGGATGAGAGAAGGGGAATTCAGAGAGTGAGGGTTGGGGAGGAGAGAGGGTGGAGGTGCAGACACGTCATTCAGCCTGCAGAGAGCTTAAAGGGGAGTGAGCAGAACGCTGCATTGTGATCTCATTAACTCAACACCATTCAAATGCAATACTAAACAACAAAAACACACACATTATACTGCTGTAGTGGAGTTGAGGAATATCAGAATTATGTAATGCTTTGTTACAGTGCATCCTATTTTAAAAACACAACCTATTTGCATAGTATCAGATAATATTTCTAGCAAATAATACAGACATTTTAGAAGAATTTATCATTATTGCTCAAAATTCACTAGAGGCATTAAGAAATCAAGGAAAAGCAAGGCAAATGGCAGAATCGATCTGCTACGCTGCTGCTGTACAGTTATAGCATACATGAATTACCCATAGCAGATCTATACAGGTGGAGCTGGGGAAGGTGGAGGGTTTCTGGAAGCGTGTTACAACTGCTACAGCTTTGAGGTTGAGCAGCGAGCTCATTGGCTACTGATACAGCAGGAGCCAATCAGCTGTGCCCTATAGAGAATGATGGGATTGCAATCAGATTGAGTTAAGGACAAGCATGCGCCATCTAGAGTTTCATGACAGAACTTTGTGTATTTGACAATTATCTTATTGATATTGACTGATATGAATTTTTTTATTGTGATACTTTTTTGGGGCCATATCGTCTAGCCCTATATTAATTTAAATTTAGTATTTGGTTTAGCCGCATGAACTCCAGAGGTTTGTGCAAGACCTGATGATCCTGATGAACAGCAAAGAAAGTAAGAAAATCTGTACAATTATTCACACAGTCACACATTTGATTAGTGACCTAGAAATAATGCACAATAAAACCTTTCTTATTCATTTTAGGGGTTCAATTTTGATTATTATTATTTATTTTTTTTAATCCTAACATTTTCTGTCTACTTAAAGGTCTGTAATCCCAGATTTTCTGAGTGCTCTCAGACTTTCGGGGCCCACTGTATGTATAAAGGACATAAAGAGCAGAACAGAAAAGGAAAGCAGAGAAAGGAAAAAGGAAGAGTAAAATGAGGAGAGGAAGAACAAGGAGGAAAAGGAGGCAGAGAGAGGAATGGAGTGGGAAGAGAAGCTGTTTTGTCTCTGAACATCTGCAGGAGCGCTGGGATTCCAGAGCACAACATAACTCTGGTTACGTAACTGAGCTGCCTAAGATGTAGGTCAAAAAAATAGAGAGCGCAAACAAGGGAAGAAGTGTCTGAGCGAGTGTGTGTGTGTCATGTGGAGCAGTTTTATAACATACGATGATATGCTTGCTTGCTTATAAGCGGGTGTGTGCATCATTAATAACAGTATCACAGGATGTGTATTAATGAGTGTATGTATAATAAGTGCTGGTAAGAGTTTAAAAGAGGCAGTGTGATTCACACAGGCTGATCACTGAAAGGCCAGCAGAATGTAGGTCAGCCAGCCCTGCCCAAACCACATTCCCTCAGTCCTAAACCGCATGACCCTCTCAATTTTGTTCTCTCTTATTCACCCTCAGGTCAATCAACATTCATTTTGTCATGACAATTAATTATTTAACAAATACTTATTCCCACTGTATACTTTTTAAACTTCTTTTTTTATTATTACTATTTTACTATTCTATTTAAAAAAAATATTTAAAAAAAAAACCAATATTATATATAATAATTTTTGGAAAGAAATTAATACTTTTAGTTTGTCGTTGTTTATTTTTGTTGATTCTTGGTGTTTATGTTTTTGTAATTTTTTCTTCTTTTTTTTTCTTTGTATGTAAAGGGGAACTTTGTTTGTTATTTCATGTTCAAAATTCAATAAAGAGATTGATGGAAAAAAAGAAATTAATACTTTTATTCAAGCAAGATAAGTTCAGACATTTATAATATTACAAAATATTTTTTATTTCAAATTAATGCTTTTATTTTGAACTTTCTATTCATTACAGATTCCTGGAAAAAAAACCTGTATCACAGTTTGCACAAAAATATTAAGCAGCACGATTACAATGTTTTTAACATTAATAAATATTTCTTGAGCAGCAAATCAGCATATTAGAATGATTTCTGAAGGATCATGTGACACTGAAGACTGGAGTAATGATGCTGAAAATAAAAGTATTAAAGTAGCAGTTATTTTAAATTGTAACAATATTTTACAATATAACTGTTCTTACTGTATTTTTGATCAAATAAATCTTGAGCATATGAGACTACGTTCAAAAACATTAAAAAAAAATCTTGCCAATCTCAAACTTTTGAATAGTAGTGTATATTTAATAGTGTTGTGAAATTAACTTTAAATGATGTAAAAGTAAGAACTGTGGAAATGAACATGAACAATTTAATATTCAATATACCAATAGTGAAACATTAAAACATCTGAAATGTCAGCTGATAACCGATATGCTACCAAAATATTGTGCATCCCAAGATAACTCATATTACTCTTATTTTATTCTTAACCAACGACCTATAGGCCTACACAACCCAGAACACACCCAGATCCGCATAGCAACGTGCAAAAAAAAACACTCTGAACACCTTAGCAATGGCATATGACAGCTTGGCAGCGTCTTGCGAGCATTACTCACATTTTTGTTTTACTCACATTACTCAGAAATTGTAACAATTTAATTCATCTTCCTCTTTTTGTCTTTCATCACTTGGGTTGATTGTTCTCACTCTCTCTCGAGTCTTTATCAGCCTCCCTCCTCCGCTGCACCTGTGGCACAATCACCAATTTACACGCCAAACTCCTGTCATTATCCTCTCTTTTGAAATCAGTTACTTTAATCAAACCCAAATCTTCCCAAACAAAGAGTAAAGTGATATTGACAGATACATCGCCCACTGTGTTCAGCTCCAGATTGCATGAAACAGTGAGTTAAAGGGGCTGAAAGGTTTACGGCTTGCCTTGAAATTAACAGCAGGACTCTGTTCGAATGGAGGAATTTTGCTCATGTGACCAGCAGAGACAAAGGCATGCATAAAAAAATAGCCATTCCACAAATTCTGGAATATCCATGACATAAAAGCCCAGGAAACCTAAATTACTCTGATGTTGCTCTTTCATAATTTCATAGAGATTGGTCTAAAAAGGTGTTTGGATGCTCAAGCCAATTTGAATTGATAAACATTTCAAGTAAAAAATAAAAAAGAGGTTTGTTTAAAGTTTTGATATAGTCATCAAAATTATTAGACATAAACATTAATGGAATATCAATCTCATGGGAAAACGTAACTATTTTACGAGGAGTTACGAAAACGTAAGAGTTTTGGAAAACAGTGAACGCAAAGTTTCTTAAGGGAATGCAAAACATTTGCGAGAGAACGCAAAAGCATTCAAATTTATTTTCCTCCAATCAACATGTCCCTTTAGAGTTTCTGTAACCTGACCCACAACAAAAACCCCTGAAAAATATAATAAAGGATGCAATTGCTAGAATCCAGTATACTTGTAACTGGTTCATCTCTGATGATTGTGCCAATATACAGTGATTAAAAAACATTTAAAATGAAATGTATTATGCAATGGTGCTTTACTTCACTGTTCTTAGCCTAAAGGGCTTATATTAATAAATAGCTGTCTACTTCTAATTTATTACTTTAATAGTTAAACTAATCAAGAGCAAAATAAAAATATGAATGTGTATATATTACATGATACAAATGTTGTATTATTTTTTTTTTTACCAGTTTTATAGTTACTCCACCACTCTTCTGCTGGGATCACGATAATCCTGATTGATTTTTGATTTTTTTGGATCAAAGGTAAATCCAACCTTACTAAAAAAGTTTTGAACACAAACTGAAGATTTTGATCCAGATCAAAGATTGGATTTTGTGATCTTATCTGATTTCAGAATCCTTTTTTTCTTTTAAACATCCCATTTTCAAGATTTGATCCAATCCAGTATCTGAAATCCGATCAGATAACTTTTTAATGAAATGACAAAAAAATGGCTCCAAAAAATAAATGTCTAAATTTAAGAAAATTTATTTTTAATACAAATTCAAATGAATTTCGATACATATTTAAATGTTTTTTTTTAGTTGCATACTTTGATATCTCTGCAAACATCTATAAACACGTACTACTTGTTGAGATCTCATGTGAATAGCAAATTTCTTATTCCTAATAAGCATTCTATACAAAAACGTATTGGTATATTTAAACATGCTTTATTGAAATGAAGTGTAAAAGGTTGCAAATGCACACCCCCAGCCAAGACAAACTGCAAATGCATAAGTGCCCTCTAATGCCATTTGAACAAATACATAATCAGCACCAATAAAAGCTCCGGCCTCAATAACAGCTCTTTATTATGTCATGCACGCCAACGTCACATCATTCCATTATATGAGCAAGGCCAAGATTACAGCCATAAAAGAAAGATTACAGCCATAAAATGAAATAATGGTAGGAAAGACGTTGGAATAGTAAACAAAGAGTGAGATTGAGGCTACACTTTGAAAAAGTCAAAGAAAGTGGGGCAGAAGTGCATGAGGACTAGATTTCTCCTCATCCACTAATAGTGAAGGAAGAATTAGGCCACTAGAGCAATGAGTCAGCCCAGAGTTATGCAATGCGAGCGCTCAGGGTATATTGCCACACTCGATGCGAAGGAAAGAGGGGGGGGGGGGGGGGGGGGGGGAAGAAAGAGAGGTTGTTTTGCATGCACGCTCCTGCATTATGTGAGAACATGACTGACATATGTTCTGGGTAAAATGTGCGTGGATGGAACAGCTGCCTTCAGTGTGACGCCGAGGACCATAAGGTTTGTAGGCAGATTGTGTTCCTTCGCGTATGATCGTTGAAATGTGAAAGGCAACAAAATATGTTCTGACTGCTCCAAAGAAAGCACTTCATTAAAAAGGCATTATTCCACAATCATAAATCAATACATCCAGAATGTGTGAAGTACTGTGCGCTCACAGTTTCTGCATCAATATTCCACTTATGAGGACACTTCATATTAATAGAGCACTTGAGCTTTATGAAGTCCAGACCACTATCCTCTTGACTTATCGCTCTGTGATCACAATTATTTCATGGAGATAGATATGAAGCCTTCTCCTCACAGATGGACAACAAGTTGTTCATGTCCCCTTGTCTATACATTTAGGGAATGTTTACACCTGGTCACTTCATGCTTTTCTGTGATCGGATAGCTATCCGATTTTTTCAAAAGACCAGGTGTAAATGCCCTCCGAAACACATTCGGGATGGACTTAAATCCGATCGCTCAAACCACATCAGGAGGTGGCACACCTGGACCAAACTGGACAAGTATGCATCTGGTTGTTGAAACCACATGTGTAAATGTTACTCCTCTTAACACTCCGAGTCCCGACCAGATTAACTGACCCACACGGCGACATGATATCATGATATCATTGACGTGATGTGCAAATGAGCCGTAAAAACCCATTCGAGCATTCCGTTCTTTTTCACCCCGTGCCACACTCGGTTTCCTAAGTCGCCCATTTATTTAGACCAAATAGGAGTCCGTTCCTCGAACTAAGCTGGTACTAACTAGAAAACTGCTGACCTATTTTAATTGTAGTTATGTAGTAGGCTATAACATATCTTTTCAACCATTAATCAGTCTAACATCATGGCGGTGTCAACCTCCTGCTGTAGTGAAAACTGAAATGACACACTGGGATCCAGCAGCTTCGGCCTGCATTTTAAAGATTACTAGAGGAGCTATGAATGGAACTCAGGCCCCTCTTCCCCGTATTCAAACACCTATTTTAATCTCCCTGAGATCACTTTTGCTCTTGGAACTGGACAGCACTAGCCACATTTTAGCTGAAGTTCAGTAGTGCCACAAGCACATTAACCCGATTATCCATTAGATAAGCATCTGTCTCCTCCTTCTGTCCGGTTACCTGTAGCCGACAACTCATACCCAACTGACCCAACACAGCTCAGTCCTGACCTACATACTTATCCAGACACGCACATAACTCAAACACCATCTAATCTTCAAGACATAATGCAGATTTGTAGAAGCATAAGCTTCTCCTTTAGTGCAGAGTGTGACATATATTACACTTTCAGCCATGACACAGAATTCATGAGAAAGCGAGCAAATTCACATATTCTTAACAAACCAAATGATATAAACCACAAAGTTGTACATGTGAAATGAGAACTATATGACTGAAAACCTCGGATTTCTACTATTCAAGCTAAATGTCTCCAAATGAGTTGTTGACATGACCTAATATTAATTGAGACTTACAAAAGTATATTATTTCCCTTTGACACAATAAATTGGTATCATATCATATTGTTGTGATGCTATTTAAAACAAATGATTTTGTTTATAGAAAATAGTATAACATTTTAATATTAGCCCTTTTATTTTATTATTATTATTCATAGAATTTTAATATTGTCCGTTGCATCCCCAACATTTATTAAAATTTTTACTTAAAATCTTAATGTTGAAAAATAATAAGTAATAAGTAATAATAAGTTGCCATGTAATTTGTATTGAATCCTATTTCCGCCACGAAATAAGAAAAGGTAATTGCAACTTTAGGCTATATCTCACAATTCTTAATTTCTCGCAAATTTTCATTAGCTTTTTTCTTAGAATTGTGAGTTTGCATATTACAATTTTGACTTTTTTTCTTACATTCTGACTTGTAAACTCAAAAAATCATTGTCAGAGTAAACTGTGATGTTAACTCAAAATTGTGAGAAAAAAATGCCAGAATTGTAGGATATAAATTCAGTATTCTAAGAAAAACTATATTATAAGTATATTCTAAAAAATAAAGTTTTTTAAAAATGTACTCCAAAATGAAAGAACTTCCATAATATATATATATATATGTTTGTGTGTGTGTGTGTGTGTGTGTGTGTGTGTGTGTGTGTGTGTGTGTGTGTGTGTGTGTATGTATTTTTTAATTTTTTATTATTATTATAATTTTTTATTATTTGTATTATTGTCTCTGAGAGTTAATCTTCTTCTAAACTCTCTAACAAACCTCTACTATCAATTTCTCCTCTGCATTTTCCATTCACTCAAACCCACTCAGACCAGTCACATACACAGACCAGGCCAAATAAGGCATTTCTTTAAGGGTGGCTGTGCTGCTGTCTCACAAGTGACTCAGGGAATCATGATAATGGGTAACAGAGCCTCATATCGACAGCCAAACAAACCCTAAACACAAGCCAGGGGCTGGAGTGGCCAGCAGCTTTTGGGAGGAAGCTCTCTGAATCACAGGGACAACAAAACAATGACACTCTTTCACCCATGCCCACATCTTCTTCTCATCCTCTCCGGTGCTTCCCGTCCACAGCCTGAACGCTCCTGCTCTTTTTGCTCTAATCCAAACACCCCAGGTTGATGGGAGGTGCGAACATGTGACCGAGGGCTCACATGAGGCCAGACGCCCTGTGTGAGTCAGGTGAGTGGAAAACTAAAGGTAACAGAAGTCAACACACAATTACACACTCGCTTAGACCAACGAGGCTCTAAAACAGACTGGAACTGTAAACTAACCGCACTTGACCATCTGGCGACTGCTTTTCAACATTGTGCTGTTTATTTTTATTCTGACGTCATCATCATGTAGTCATAATGCAAACCATGCAACTTTCTTAAATGTATCTCATGCACCTTCCTTTGCACTTTGTTAGATCTTTTATCTTCCATATGCAATTTGTTTGAAATGCCCTCTGGCATTGAATTAAAATAGACCAGTTCTAAGAACTATCTAAGCAGCCTGTTTCCAATTAGTTGCTGTATCATGTCCAGGCGAGACATTGGAGAGATGGGATGGGATCATTTAAGTAGGTTAGTCAACAGCATCAGGACATGGCCAGTGATAGAGCATGTTTCTTGTTTCTGTTTAGGTTACTGGGTCAAGCAGGAGGAGAGAAATATCACGTGAAGAAGCAAAGCGTGTGGATGAGGCATCATATCACACACACACACACACACACACACACACACACACACACACACACACACACACACACACACACACACACACACACACACACACACACACACACACAAATTATAGTATGATTCAACTGTTCCAGCTCAAAAGATCCAACTCAAATAAATTAATATTTTTCTTTGCATTGCTCATGTATTAAAACAACAACAAGTATTGGAATATAGTGCACAAGTCATATGGAGAGTACTTATGGTGGTTTTCCATCGTTTTTCCGAATGAAAAGGAGCAGCATAAACGTTTGGTTTAGCATCTCATTATTGTGTGTTTGAGCTGGTTGGCTGGTCTTCGCTGGTCTTCCAGCCTGGTGGTCATAGCTGGTTTTAGAGGGATTTTGGCCACTTCTTTAGATGGTCAGGCTGGGAGACCAGCTGACTAACCACCTAAAACCAGGTGAAAACCAGCCAAGCTGCTTTTTTCCCCCATGAGCCATAGAAGAAATAAGTCATATAGGCTACAGGTTTGAAATATAAACATGAGTAAATGATGACAACATTTTGGGGTGAGCTACACCTTCATTTTCAAGACTGGTCTAAATTGCCAAGACCTGACAGGAGGCATGTGTAAAATGTAAACTATATATATTTTTTCTTAATTCTCATTTAAAGAGCTAAATCATTTATTTAGTTGTTTTAGGAAGAAGTCATGAGGTAACACATAGGCTATATTGGTTTTATTGGATATATTATTATTATATTGGACCCTAAAAATGAATGTTAGGGTCCAGTCTGGAATGTCACACCGATGATGCCAGACTGCAGTGAATAAATGAGTGTAAGTTACTAACTTAACGAATGAAACGCTGCTTCCCTCTACTGGGTTACCAAGTGAACTGTTTGCAAATGAGACTGAATGCAAATATACAAATTAAAATCATCACCATAAATCGCAGTAAAATCAAATGATTATAAACTGTAATCAAAAAGAAGTGCAACTGGTCCATCCTGATCATCGCTACCAACAAGTAAGTTAGCACCTTAAAAACGCCGACTGTGCAACCGAATAATAACAACGCCAAAGATAGTCTCTAAAACGGAATTTAATTTAAAAACAGTTAATATTAGAAATAGGAGAAATAAATGAACGTACCTGAGCAAACCGCGTTCACCGCTGATCTCCAGACAATCACCGGTAATGGACGGGGGCGCCATCTTGCGGGAGGAAGCGTTGGCAAGCTTGTGCCATTTCACCCAAATCTTATCTTACATCCAATTTAAATGAAACTGAAAATGTAACTAAACATCATACTTTTCTTAAAAGCATCTTTAAGAAAAGCTAAGGCTGCTCTGAAGTGCTTCTGCACTTTCTCCAAATTCTCTATACAGACAAAATGCCACATAACGGCCTTCTAAACTGTGACAGATCTGACCACTTCTGCCCCTTCTTGTATTGTAGGCTGATCTGGTACTGCTTTGCCTGTGTGTTCATTTAAATACAGCATCAGAGTAGCATTCAACTTTGCCACTCCCGGCTTAATAAATAAATAAATAAATAGCTAAAACCAGCCTAAGATGGTTGGATGGTTTTTAGCTTTTCTCTTGTTTTAGCTAGCCAGCCTGGGAGACCAGTTTAAACCAGCTAAGACCAACCAACCAGCCTAGGATGGTTTTAGCTGTTTTTTCCCCAGCAGGGACTGTCATGACAGGTTTATATTTCTATAATTCAATTAATAATTAATATATTTCCATTCAGAATTTCAAGTTTCTTTAGTCAGAGAATTCAAGTAAAATTTCACATTTGAGCAGTGTAAAGATAGAAATAGATATATGCCTGTTAGTTGTAAGATAGTTATAAGACCTAAATTCTATTTGAAATATATATATATATATATATATATATATATTTTAAACATGATATAAAAGATATTGACTGGAACTTACGGAATTGTTTTTAAATTAATTTTGTAACTCCAATGACCATTAATGGAAGCAAAACAGAATCATTTTTTAAACAATCAAAAATGAGTGTATTATTTTAAATAATAAAATACTAAATGCATAACAATAACAAAACACACAACACTAAGTGCCAAATTAATGTTTTAATTACACATAGACAAAGACAGACACATATTTCAGTTAGGAATTGTGGCTTTCTGTGCAAACAGCAAATGTGTGCTTTTAATGCTGATTCAGACCCTCTTCCGTTTGGCAAAACAACACTTATAGTTTTCCAAGAGATACAACAGCTGCACCACTATTTAGCAGCAAACTATTCCACACAGACCAAGCACTTACTTTTCACAGCAACTAACTTACTTTTAACTTTCACAAAACACACAGAAAAGTCAATGAGATTCATCTAGTGCACCCAGTGCTCTTCAGTTCTCCGAAATGCATTTGCTCAGAAAGTCACAAGATATCCAATATGGACGAGTAACTTCATTTTACACTACTATAAAAACAACTTTTTAAAAAAAGAAAGAAGAAATGTTTTTCTAAAAGTGATAATGAAGTGCGAGCATCCTTCATTAGGATAAAGATTAGGCACAAATGCCACAAATCAACAAACATCTTCCATTATTACAAGTCTTAAATAAAGTTAAAAATAAAAGTTTTAGAAGAGAAACAGCTGATGGGTTTGAGATTATTGCACATCAAAAACATAAAAATTAAAAACAAGTGCAGAAAGGAAACAAAAAGAACAATACAGCCAAACAAAAATAGATTAATGTGCACATATAAAAGTTAAAATTAAACACTCTAAAACTGAAATGCATGAAAACATTTAAATATTGCAATTAAAATAATGTGATCTTTATTAAAATTATATTAAAATATATTATCTTAACATTGTCACTTAGAAAATGACTATGTATCACTTTATGTATCTTTCTATTCAGTTTTAACCTACCACTGAATATTAGCTACATAAAAGCTTGTATTTATAGGTCATATTTAAAACAAATGTGTTCATCCACCTACATATAGATGTTCCTCAGTAAAACTGAGATATCACCTGTGTGACCTCCCATTTCAAAGCAAAAATATTTGAATAAACTGGCAGTAGATGTGGCTTTTTATTGCAACTTCCCTGGGTCGGATCATCTGATCTTTTCTTCCTCCAGTTTTAACGGGTTAGAAATGTTGTAGCAGCAGTAGAATTCTACGGTTTCCTTGTTATTAGTCAATGACACATTATTGAGTGAGATGTTATCATAACTTGAGACTCCAGAGTGCTTCAGAACTCAATTCTGCATCCATCAGTCTGTTTTACAATTCATCCGAGCTTTATTCAGTAGTTGTCCACATCAGCTCTTTGTTTGCTATTTTGTGAGTGTTTGTTCTATGCAGTAGTCCATGTGGTTATAGTCTCTGTTCACCGTTCACATTTTCATGTATTACACCACCATGTTGTGTGTTGTCATTCACGTTACTTGCGTCCCTTCGGTACAGCTCCAGGACTCCAGGATGAACCAGGCACTCTGCTGATATTTTTGTAAAGCTGACGAATCACAAAGTCATAGTTGGCAGTGGTGCACATGGCATAGAACACGTTGGCTTTGTCTGGGATCAGCAACTCTAATATAAAAATAAAAAAACATATATATATATAAATAACATTGATTTATTGAGTGCCAAATAAATATAACAATAAAATTGCTAACATTTAAACTAAAATTAAAGGGATAGTTCACCCAAAAATTAATATTCTCTCATTAATTGCTCACCCTCATGTCATTCCAAACCCGTAAGACTTTCGTTCGATATTTTTGATGAAATTTGAGAGATTTCTGTCCCTCAGTTGACAGCTACGCAACTATCACGTTGACGCTTCAAAGGGTTCTTAAAGAGATTGTAAAACTAATCCATATGAATCAAGCAGTTTAGCCAAAAATTTCTGAAGATACTTGATTGCTTTGTGTGATGAAAATATTGAATTTAGGATTTTATTCGAATTTAAACATTGATCAGCAAACAAACAGAAGCTCAACCAAACCTGCTTGACACACCAACAAATCTCTTGCAGAAGCTCAAACGTGCTGCGTAACAAGAATGAACCTCATTGGTTCTCGCAGAAGCTCAAACGTGCTGCGTAACACAAGAATGAACCTCATTGGTTCTCGCAGAAGCTCAAACGCGCTGCGTAACACAAGAATGAACCTCATTGGTTCTAGCTGAAGCTCAAACGCGCTGCGTAACACAAGAATGAACCTCATTGGTTCTCGCAGAAGCTCAAACGTGCTGCGTAACACAAGAATGAACCTCATTGGTTCTAGCTGAAGCTCAAACGCGCTGCGTAACACAAGAATGAACCTCATTGGTTCTCGCAGAAGCTCAAACGTGCTGCGTAACACAAGAATGAACCTCATTGGTTCTCGCTGAAGCTCAAACGCGCTGCGTAACACAAGAATGAACCTCATTGGTTCTCGCAGAAGCTCAAACGTGCTGCGTAACACAAGAATGAACCTCATTGGTTCTCGCTGAAGCTAAAACGCGCTGCGTAACACAAGAATGAACCTCATTGGTTCTCGCTGAAGCTCAAACGTGCTGCGTAACACGAGAATGAACCTCATTGGTTCTCACACGTCAAGTGAACATGCTTGAGCTTCTGTTTACCACAACTGATGTGTGAGCTGATGAATGTTTATATGTGAATAAAAGCCTAAATTCAATCTGTTCATCATATAAAGTGATCAAGTCTCTTCAGAAAATTTGAACTACCCCGCTTAATTCATATGGATTAGTTTTACAATCTCTTTATGAACTTTTTGAAGCGTTAAAGTGGTAGTTGCGTAGCTGGCAATAAAGGGACAGAAAGCTCTCAGATTTCATTAAAAAGATTTGAACATTTGTGTTTTCGAAAATTAACGAAAGGTTGAGTAATTAATGACAGAATTTAAATTTTTGGGTGAACTAACCCTTTAAAATAAAAGCTAATTCAAAATATTAAGAGATACTATATATAATGATATATAAATAATACTAAAACACTTGAGTCTTCTTTCAAGGTCATACATGGAATCAAGCAGCTCACCTTTGTCATTAGAAAGCACTTGTGTGAGACTAAAATCCTGGCAGTTCATCTCCTCCAAGTTGTGTTTCTCCAGAGCTCTCTGAATCACCTGAGCTGTCTTGTCCTGACTGGTTATCTAAAGATAAAGAGATGATACAGTTTCAAGACTTTAAAATCACTGGCCCTGACAAATAAGTAAAAAGACCATTAACAGACATCTTTCCTACAGACTGCTAAAAAAAACTGTAAAATAAAAAAATATCAAAAGAACACAGCAGAAATCTAGGACCCATGAGCCACCAACTGTTAAAGTCAACTTACCAAAATACTTTTATAAATGTTTCCACTGTTGCCAAATTCCACGCTGACTCTGATAATACAAGTATCGTCAACTTGCTTGTTGTACATCGGATGAAGGGCAGCGTGCAGCTGGAGAGAAGGAGAGGATGACGAGGATGATGAAGATGCTGCAGATGAAGAAGGGGAGGGGCTGTCAGACAGATCTGCCTGTAGGGATCTTCGAAAAGAGGTGGGCGGAGTCAGAGAGGTGGTGGGTGTGTCTACTGAGATGTCCTGACAGGATACAGACTGTGACTGTGAATGAAGGGATGGAGAAAGACTATTTACCCCAACACAACTAATTATCAATAAGAACAGGTCTGTTAAGACCACAACACAGGGTTTTCAGATACCAATAGTTCACCCCGAAATGAAAATTATCCCATAATTTACTAACCCTCAAGCCATATGACCTAGGGTTGGGTATCGTTTGGGTTTTTCCGATACCGGTGCCTGAACCGATACTTTTAAAAAAGAGCTTCAAAACGAAGGTGAATGATATTAAAAACCTGCTTTTTTTATTGAACAAAATTCTTAAAATTGAATATATTAAAATGTTCAAGTATATATAAATATAAGTAGTCTAAATACAAAACAACAAAATTACATCATAAATTCACAATAAAACCTAAGCCACCTAACCCAACTACAATAATTTAACAGTAAAAAACACTACAGTACTAATAACAGCAAAGTCTGTATTCTTGGTATGCTACAAACCAGCTTTAAATTTCAGCAATCCTTTTCACATTTTTTGCCTTCTCTGGCAAAATACGACACCTCTCCTGACTTACTGCATGTCCTGCAAAAGGTGAGGGTTATTTTAGAACGCATCACCTTAAATGCCGTGTCGCGAAACCCCTCGTGGAAGAAGAACACAGTCACGTTTACAACTGTGACAATGAGCGCTATTCAGGATCAACTGAATGCTGGATTTCAAAAGTACGTGAAGTTCGCAACTCTATTGCTGCAGTAAACTTGCACAACGTTCATGAATGATTATTTATTAGATGCATACGCCGGTCTGTTATTGTAGGGACGTTGACTTCTCATTTTCACACTAAACATGACGCCGAACAAAAACTATGATTGGTTGCGTTACATGTCAGTCAGTCTTTGGCTGATATTCGTATTCTTAAATACATAAGTGAATGTGGTTTGTCAATTAAGAAACCTTTATGATCATTCATGTTAGTTGATCTAGAACGCACATTGGGCGCCATGTTAGTAGGCTATAAGAACCGCAGTTCAGAGAATTGTATCTGTCAACACATCAATTCATCCACTTCTCCTGAAATACTTTAAAGTGGCTGGTGAAGTGTGAGAAGAAGAGAGTACATTTTATAGTTACCTACACAATGTGTATCTAAACACATCATCAATTTATAATTGAAAGGATTGTTATTGCCGCTTCCATAGCCATCAGTGTGTATTTTACAAACTATAAATGTTGTTTTGCTAATAATTATGTGTATTTGAATGTCTGAAACCTAAAATAAACCTTATGTGGTTGAAAACTCATCATAATTGTGATAGGCTATAACAGCGCTTAGCGCGTCCGTCTCTGCAGCGCCAGCCAACGTGCGAACGCACATTTTAATTTAGAAGTAGATGATCACGCGATCTGAATTTTCTAATCACACCGGTGTGAGCGATCGTACGCGTCAAAGGGTTAACTAGCGATCACATGCGGTGATGATGCTTGCGTCCGTTTCAGAGAACCAGAGTGCAAATATTTCAACCGACAGCTGAGGCATTCAAGTGGCACCGAAATCTGCGTTTTGATTCGGTCCGGTTACATAGGTACCAGTTCCATATCGGTACCGGGTTTCGGTACCCAACCCAAATATGACCTCCTTCTTTCAGACGAACACAATCAGAGTACTATTAAATAACATCCTGGCTCTTCCCAGCTTTGTAATGCCACTGAATAGTGTCCAAAAAGTGCATCCATCCGTCATAAAAGTCATCCATACGACTCCAGTGGGTTAATAAATGTCTTCTGAAGCCAAGCGATGTGTGTTTGTCAGAAAAATATCCATATTTAAAACTTTATAAACTGTAATCACTGGCTCTTTTGGAGCTTCAAAAACTCAAGACACTATTCAGTGCCATTATAAAAGCTTGGAAGAGACAGGATATTATTTAATATAACTCTGATTGTGTTCGGCTGAAAGAAGGAAGTCATATCCACCTAGGATGGATAGAGGGTGAGTAAATTATGAGATATTAAAAAAAAATTTAACTATCCCTTTAAAGCTGTCAATGGAGGGTCAGAAAGCTCTCAGATTTAATCAAAATATCTTCATTTGTGTTTCGAAGATGAACAAAAGTCTTACAGGTTTGGAAAGACATGAGGGTGAGTAAATGATGACAGAATTTTCATTTTTGGGTGACCTATCCCTTTAAGTGGCACAAGTGATAATATGAAGTGCATCAGAAAGCTTAATCATTCAGATGAATCTGACTTTTTATCTGGGTGTTTAGCAACACCGATTGCAAGCGAAAAATATTTCAGTAATTGATGTAAAACGTCACAGGCTGGCTGTGTTGTTACCTAATACACCGTGTTCTGTCAACTTCACTACAGCTCTTTGTTGATAGTGCAAACATGAACTATATGACTGCAAGGTTAAGGTGAAACAAATCAGTCACAAACACCTTAATGGATTTTCTAACCCAAAGGCTACAGTATAAACAAATGGTCAAATAGGTTTTGCGTTTATATTAGGTCTGTCAGATTCAGGACTATTGATTTAGTTGAATTAATTATAAATAAATAAATAATGCAATAAAAAAAGAATTATATCCCCTGACCCACATACACCGAAAGACACTGAAAACACAACATGATGTCATGCAACAGTTAAAGACATCCGTCTGACACGTGTAAATCAGTGTTATTTTAGTTTTATTAATATAATATTGTAGAACTTTTATACTAGCTTTTTATTTTTATATTTTCAGTTTTCTTTTGGTAATCCAGTTTTGTATGGAAGCTTGTATCTGCCACAGTATAAAAAAAAAGGTAATTGCGAAGTTTATAACTCACAATTCTAACCTTTTTTTTCTCTCACAACTGCGAGTTTATAACTCACAATTTTGACTTATTTTCCTCTTTTTTTTTCCCCGCTTCATTATTAGTTTTATTAATTTTATTACTTCAACTTAAAGCTACACTGTGTAGGATTTTCTCCCATCTAGCGGTGAAATTGTATATGACTACCAACTGAATATTACTTTCTAGCCCCTCCCATTCCGAGGGCGTTTTAACTCCTACGGTGGTCGTATTATTTCAAATCTGCCGGCAGTCGCGAGTAATCTCCCCCTCGCATTCGTCACGGTGCCACTGAGAGTAAAGATGCGAAAGGCAAAGCTTGAATTTCCAAGTATGTCCCTCTTTGGCTAATGTATTTTCAAAATTGAGGCACAACATGGTTTCCGTGATTCGAGCGACTCGCTTATTCTAAATGGCAGATTCTACGCTTACGAGAATACTTGATTAGTTGGTAGAAGTAATTACACATTAATGAGCACTATAAATTTCATCATTTTGAAAGAACAAAGTGTTTTTTTGCTAAGAATGAACTTAAAAAAATTACACAGTGTAGCTTTAAATAATTTTGTTCGTTTATATTTTCTTTTACATTTTACATTTAATTTACATAGTTTTTCATCAAATATTTAGATTTTATTTTAGCTTCATTTCAATGACCCAAAACAATTTTTAATAGTTTTAGTTAACTCTGCCGTATAAACACGTACACAAAAATAGTAATCTACAAAAGCATCAATATACAGCCACATTTGGTCAATTCAGTGCTTTTATCAGCCACAATAACGTAATTTCTCAGCAAATATATGCCATTGTGTGCTACTGATTAATTCAAAATATCATAATTATTTTGATTAAACATTTTTAATCGATCGAAAGCCTAAGCTTATATTAAAGGAATAAAATACTGTAGCAACTATAGTAAAAAACGTCTGTAGCTCTAGTCTGCAGGTTTTTTTATGCTGAGTTGTTACCCGTACTTTGGATCCAAGAGGTGAGAGGTTGGGGCTGCTGAGATCATCCATCTCGGAGCCACTGGAGCCAGAGGATGATACACTGATCTGATCAGCAAGGGTTTTCTTTGAGAAGTTCTCACTGCCAGACAGCAATCTGCAGTGAGCAGAAGAGAAACACATCACAGAAAAACAAGCAAGTTAGCAAAATGTCTTAGACTCAGACTCAGAAAGTAATAAAGGCCCCTATATACTTCATGTGAAATCGAAGAACGAACTGGTGTGATATTTCTTCTGTTTACAGTACAAATTGAAGTTATAATTCCAATTGTAAGTGACACTTGACATTGTTTTATTTTTATTTTGAATGCTGTAAAGCTGCTTGCTTTAAAGCAATTAATTGTATAAAATGCTATACAGATAAACGTGAGATGACTGAATGGAGTGCAAAATTGCAGAGCTGGTGCAAACATATACACATCCTTATGATCAGATGCTTTCTTAACTGCCGTTTTCTCACTGCTGTCATTTTCGTAACATTTTTGTTATTTAGAACAGAACATATTTATATATTCATCTTAATTGTTGCTGTCAACAGTGTGGGTGGCATCGGGATGTTCACTTACAGTATCTTGCTGCAAAGGTACTTCAAACTTCCTTTTACCCTTGGGCGAAAAACTTTAAAAAATCTTCGCCGGGAGTATATTGGAGCCTTGAGTCCATAAAATGGAAACCGGTACCCTGGTAATCCAGAGTTCTCGCGAGAGCACAAGTTGAATTTGCTCAGCGAGTTACTCTGGTGTCGAGTAACAATGCTCATTAAATATGCCCCTCGATCTGAGCTGCACCAATCACATCGGGTTATCTGATATAGGCGGGCCAGAGGCAAGCTAAACAGATGACGACAGCGCTGTGACGTCGAAGTCATTAATAAACATTGCAAGATTTCTATGGATGAATACCAGTTGTTTGAAACGGCTTTGGCCGCTACAATGAACGAGTTAGACTTGGCTTTTTATCTAAAACAGGAACAGAAGACGGCGCTCGAATCGTTCCTTTGCAAGAAGGACGTTTTTGCTGTTTTGCTGACCGGATACGGTAAGAGTGTAATCTACCAGTTAGCTCCGTTGGTAGCGTATGGGGTTTATTGTTGTGATTGGTCGTAGTGTTATCCTTTTGCGTGCAGTGAGATTTTCAAATGCATGCTTGGTGCCGCCCCTCGAGCTGGCCGATTTTCATTAGTCGACGCCAGACCATTAATCTTTTAGATTTAGGTCTGGATTTCCAGGCTAGGAAACCGATGCTTTGAAACTGTGAATAACAACACTCACGAGGTCAGTTTCTTGGAGATGAGCCGGTGGCTCCAGTGGTTGGGAGAGCCTGGACAGGGGTCAACTGGTGGCTCCAGCTCTCTTGACAACTCATAACTGATGAGAAAGAAAGATTGACTGTTAGTATCTAAATTTCTGAGATTCTTAGATGAAGTACCACTGCCTTGAATTCAAAGTAATTTCTATCTAAACCAACATTCGTAGCAAGGAAATGATCTCACTGAGAATGATCATCAGAATGTGCAAGAGGCGTCTCACCTCTTCTGGTCAGTAAGGGGCATGCTGCTGTTGATCCAGGAAATGATATGAGGATGTGATTGTAGAGTGTACTGAGCACATGATGCCTGCAGCTGCCGGATCTGAGACAGAATCTCAAACTCCTGAATACAGAAAGGAATGGAGACAGAGAAAGCCATGCGTTAACACTAGCTCTGGACCAAAACCTAGTGAGCTAAAACACTAAAACAATATTTAAGACAATTGTGCTTACTTTTCTACGCTTCTCAAAGTTGATGAGACCTCCCTGCGAGCACAAAGAAGAGAGTTATCTTTTAAACAAAAAAACTTCAGAGTGGGAATGGAAATTGAAAACACTATGTCTATGACATGAATTAAGGTAAAAAAAACAATTCTCACCTGTACATTATCACTTAGTGCTGTGTCCAACATGGTGAGAACTGTCAGATAAGTGCCCAGGTACGGCACCTCACCATTGGAGGGGTTCTGTCAGAAAGACAAAGTTGTCAGACAAAAATACACTATTGTTCAAAAGATCAAAAGGGGTTGGTAAGATTTTTTAATATTTTTGAAAATAGTCTCTTATGCTCACCAAGGCTGCATTTATTTGATCAAAAACAGTATAGTAATACTGTGAAATATTATTACAATTTAAAATAACTTCTCTATTTTAATATTTAATTCCTGTGATGGCAAGCTGACTTTTCAGCATCATTACTGCAGTCTTCAGTGTCACACAATCCTTCAGAAATAATTCTAATAAGCTGATTTTGTGCAAGAAACATTTCTTATTGTCATCAATGTTGTAAACCGTTGTGGTAATCAGTGCGAATTAATATTTTTGTGGAAACGTGATACCGTTTTTCCCCCCCAGAATTCTGTAATGAAGAAAACATTTATTTGAAATACAATTTTTGTAACAATTTAAAAGTCTTTACTGTCACTATTGGTCAATTTAATGCATCCTTGGTGAATAAAAGTATTAACTTCTTAAAAAAAAGAAAATCTTACTGACCCCACACTTTTGAACGGTACTGTATACTATAATTAAACATGAATCCACAGACAGGTTTGAATTAAAATGTCCTCTTTAAAGCACACACATCTTTTCCCAACAGCTAAAATTGATTTACGGCAAGAATAAATATCTTAGTTAGGGGAACACACTGTTGATGAACCTTTACTAATGATAAACCTTACTCCGTCATACTGTGTCGGCTGGCATTATGCTAATACCCTTTTGAGTGTTTTAATTAATGAGCTGGCAGATTCTCGTTTAGACACATTTTCGTTTTGGAGATGAAATTACTTGAGTCAAATTAGCTGGTGCAGATGCATACATCCCAAACAGTAGTAGTTGTTTCCCAGAAACAACAGCTTAATAATATTTTAAAAGCAAGTTGTACCAGTGACCTTAAATGAGACAAATGCACAACATTCAGCATGGCCTTGTTATTATAAAAGCGACTCTAGTGAATCTTACCGTGTGCTTAGATGTAGGACTAAGTCTGGGAGACTTTGGTGCAGAGTGAGTGTCTACCTCTGCTGACTGGTTTTCTTCCTAAATCAAGCACAAATAAATAGATAAGAGGACATTTGGCATACTGAAATGCAAACAGCCTGAAACTCTGATTTAGATAAGCATAACCGAGCATAAGATGCACTGAAACAACTGGCCTGGAGAAACACTTACGTAAATCACTTTAGAAGGCATTCAAAGCCAATATCCCACACCCGAAGAAATGCCACAATTCAAGATGAAGTGCAATTACAGAACATGATAAAGATTAAGGTTATAGGGAAGTGGGATAGACTACTACGAGCCACCATAGTTAACAACAATGAATGTTTTGCTGTCATACATTGAACATTAAACACTGCAGAACATTGTGGGATGTTTTGCCTCCTTAATGGTGTCTTTGCCAACAGGATGATTCTGCATTTTTTTTAACCTCATCTTCCTCCAGCCCCTATTGATTTACTCTTTGCATGCGAGCTAGAGTGAAAGGGGCTGTGGAAAATATGAAATGTTGCTAGGTAGCATCTTTTAAGATAGTAAAAAGGGTATAAAAGCAGCCATGGGATGAGATCACCTCATAATCTTATCAGAGATTCAACAGCGCTATCAGCTCTTGCACATAATGTTAAATCATTAGACGTACCCGTTTGCACATTGTAGTCCAAAGTGTTAGATATTGATGGAAGTTTAAGGTCCGTAAGATTTTTTTGGGACAGATATTAATATTTTTATTCACTAAGGACATAGTAGATTAATCAAAAGTGGCAGTAAACACATTTATAATTTTATACAAGATTTCTATTTCAAATAAATGCTGTTCTTTTGAACTTTCTATTAATCACAAAAAAAATCATGGTTTCCACAAAAATATTAAGCAGGACAACCATTTTCAACACTGATAATAGTGAGACCAAAATTCACCACATCAGTACATTAGAATGATTTCTGAGGGGATAATATGACACTGAGGTCTGGAGTAATGATGCTGAAAATTCAGCTTTGCTTCACAGGAATAAATTACATTATAAAATAGCAAAATTAGCATAAAATATATATTTTTTAAACATAAAAAAAATATATCATACTGACCCCAAATGTTTTAATGGAAGTGCTTTTCAGTCAAACTTTTTAGAAGATTAGGGTAGACAACAGATTTAAAACAGGCAAACCTGTGAAACTTACCTCTACAAGGATCTCTCGATTGATCAGCACACAGTTCTCATCGGGAAAGGTGTCGCACAGCTGATCAAAGGCAGTCATACTCTCCCTGAAATTGCACATTTTATGGATTTACATTTACTACTATGTATTATACAAACTGTGTGCTTAACATTTCACTACAGGTTTAATGGCTGTTTCAGGATGTCAGGATCAGAAAGCACTACCTGCTGATTGCCGCCCAGGTTTTCTTTAGCCGGTAGACAGCATTAGACTGGAGAGCAGATAAGATGGCTCTTAGAGAGGAGAAGTTTCTCAACTGACGGCACTCCTGTCATACAAATAATAATAAATAGAACAAATCATCTTAAAAAAAAGAAATATTAACTTCACAGACTAACACTGGATCAAATATGCACCAACACAAAGTGATGAAATTATCTTTAAATATCTGTGCCATTAAAATTCATGTCAACAGTTTAATTATTCTTGCTCAGCAAGATTCTCTTCAAACTGTAGCTCTGTCACGACAGTAATTTTAGCAGAGTGTTCAATTCAATTCACATTTATTTGTATTACTGTGTCCAAGTAATGTATTTCATAATTGTGATATACAAATCACGCAGTTAGCTAACATCGTATACATTTTAAGTGTATGAGTGTCTCCTTCTAATGCCTATTATAGTGCTCCTTGTGGCATCGCTGAGAACTGCAAAAAATTATAATTTCATAATGATTTGTGCTCTGACACATTTCAGAATGCAATCATGCATTTAAATTTGCATTCACATATTTGCCTATTCAAAGTTTTCACATGACGTCACACCCTTATAGGAACACCCACCTGGAGGCCAAAAGAAGGTTTTCCTCCATTGCCTACCAGTTATTTTTTACCAGGTTTTTACCAAGTACTAATGTAGTGAGACTGATATAAAAAAAAAAAAATCTATATGAACCTTATTAATTATGCATACTATGTACAGGCAAGCAGATGAACCCAGAATATAAACGCAACACACAGTTTCCCCTTAAGCCACTTGTTCCTTGCCACTGTTGCCTTTGGCTTGCTCAATTGGGGATATTTAATTTAATTAATTAATCAACAATACTATTGATCAGCATTACCAAACGTGGATGTTTTCCACTAGAAACAAACATTGATGTATTATTTTAATTTAATACTGTGAAGCTGCTTTGATACAATCTGTATTGTGAAAAGCGCTATATAAATAAACTTGACTTGAGCGTTTTTACATAGAAAACCATTATAAAGAAGACGCTTAACCATTTAGCGTGTTGCGTTCAAATTCTGGGCTCATCTGCATAAAGTATGCATCATCAATAAGGTGTATACGGAATTTGATCTTATAATATCACAGTTTTAGTACATTAAGGCACTTTAAGGCCTGGTGTCACAGACAGGGCTTAGATTAAGCCAGGATTAGTCCTAAATTCAATTAGGACATTTAAGTAGCTTTTATAAACATGCCTTAGAAAAAAAACATTACTGATGTGTATTCTTGAGGCAAAACAATATCACTGTCATATTTTTAGATATGTCACTGCAAGTTGTTTTCAGTTAAAACAGCTCAAAAATGCATTTTAGCCTAGGATTAGGTTTAAGCCTTGTCTGTGCAAACAGGGGTAAGTGTTTTTCACGTTAAGCGTTTTACAATGTCCCGCTGTTTCCAGTGCCCAAAACTTACATTTGTTCACATTTTTTTGTTTTTCTTCTTTTGAAAGGTGATCTTAATATTCGTGGCATGAACCAAATGGAAAATTTGCAGGCCTGTTCTGCAGTTCTATGGATGTTTTGCTCTACAGATTTAAAGATGAAAACTATAGTATGAATAGTATGTTTCGAGCCTTATACACACCTGAGCCACAGAGATCCACTTCTCAATAATCTTTGCCCTGTGTGTAGGGCTGCTACGAGGGCAGGATGGGGAGCCGGGAGGGGAGGTGGCAGAAGGCCACAGCAGAGAGGTGATAACGCAGTTAGTGACGGCATTAAACTGGGCAATGGTGGCACGGACCGTGGGCGCTAGATTCCGGTTCTCTTTCTTGTCCCTTTGAGACCAAATGCAGCCAAGACAGTGAAACGGAACCACTTTGACAAAGAGTTCCTGAGAAAGAAATGGAAACAGATGAATAAAAGTAGGCCAAAAATAAAAACTAGCCTCAGTGTGCAAAACTTGACACCTACAGCATCTAACAGCGTGAGCTGCTCAGCTATGTCTTGAGCGGGGAAGGCCAGTACATCCCCCATCTCTTCTATGTCTCGTCTGTCCATGGCGTCTTTAGTTTCTGGACTCTCTACGTCAGCAGCACTGGCTTCTACTGATGTACCCATGTGCTTGTCTGTTGATCCATAAGAAGTTATTTAGCACAGATTTTTTGGGTGTATGTGCATAAAAGCTAAATTAGCCATTTTTCAAGGCTTGCCTTCAGTCTGAAATTTTCTGAGAAGAGCATCGGCTTGATTAACCAGACGTCTGAAACAAAGGCGATGACGCATATGAACACAGAGCAGCCGGAGAGCCTGTTGATCCGGAGAGTCCCGAAGGTCCTCGTGATATTCGTCTAACCACAGCCGGATCAGACAGGGCAGAGAACTGCATACACACACACATACATACACACGCTTTGTTAGCACCTTATTGTTTCATACTTATTATTGAAGCTTATGGATTTAGGAATAACCCAGATTTAAAAACTGTTTCAAAACTTTAATTCAAGTATAATGGTTGCAACCCGTTTCAATTTAAAGGTAATTATAAAACAATATTACAAGGCTCTCTGAAATGCTTGATTCTGGTCAGTCACGGTATTCTGAGGTCAGTTATTCCCTGATAATTACTGTAGAAATGCTGTATAATGATCGCTCATACAGGTAGCTCATTGAGGCCGGCTCTTTTTTCATGTTTCTCGTATCACACCACGGACACGTTCTCTCTTGTTTCATTCCAAAGATTTTAAAACGGTTTCTTCTCAAATCAATATTATGTGGCAAGTAGTCATGTAACAAGCATCATAATTTACATTCACCCGGTTGTTATCACAAAATAAACCCTTCAGAGACGATCAGAGTGTCGAGGTTTACATCAGGGATGTTCAAACTCAGTCCTGGAGGGCCACTGTCCTGCAGAGTTTAGCTCCAACTTGCCTCAACACACCTGCCTGGATGTTTCTAGTATGTCAAGTAAGACCTTGATTAGCTGGTTCAGGTGTGTTTAACTGGGTTGAACAGTGGCCCTCCATGAATAGGATTGAACACATCTGCCTATTTGACCACAGAATATAACAAACTGATCAGAATCAAGACTACCAAGAAGTTTCTGAAGATTCACCTTACCTCCTGACACAGACACTGTTGTCCAGATTGGTGACCGTGTCCTCTCTACAGAGACAAATAAATAAGTCCAAAGTTTATATTCAAAACATTCCTAAAACCCTTCAGAGAAGCTTTAGAATTATGAACATTGCAACAATTTCTGTTCATGTTTTTAACACAAATGTGTCACAAGTGCTCTTTCAAGGCCTATTGCCTTTATTTATGCTTCAACAGAAAACAAAGAACACTCAATGTTCAACTAAAGAGCCTCTGACACCTCTGACTAGTCAAGTGAAACCTGTTCTACAATGTGAGGTGTTCTCCTCCATTCCACTGCATCACTGATATGTATAGTGTGACTATCATACTGCCACAGTCATCATGTGTCTCATGGGAAACACTTAGCCTCACAATGAATTTAGAAATTTGGGCTTCCCCCTTCATTTGACTGTTCACGGTCCCTGAGCAATACGTATGCGGAATAAATATCATATTTAAATACATGAGGGATAGCCGTGTCAAAAACGGAAGTCAGTCAATGACTTGATGTCATTGATAAGGTACCTTGAGAGGAAGCTGGCAGGTTCAGTATTAATTATTAATTTATAATGTCATACATATTTAATTATGTCTAAAAAGTATGTTTTAGACAAAACCAAGCAATTATTATATTATATTATAATGCTTATTTCTTAGTAGAAATAGAATCATAAGTTATTATGATTGAAATTATATTATTATGATGAAATTATACAATTTTAGAAAGCCCCTAAGGAGAAATGGTGATGATAAAAATATGAGCTTGGGGGGGGGGGGGTGGGGGGGGGGGTCTATTTTTAATGATTTTGAGTTCTCTAACAGAAAATGCAAAATAATTTGCATTTGCCAGCAAAATGGTTGCCTTTCCGAGAGAAACTTCACGTTCACTAGCAAATGCGTTGAAATAGTTTTTCTTCCCACCTTATATTAGAATGCAAAGTTCCTCAGACGAACACAAAAGCATTGAAATGAGGGTTCATAATGTCAATTTGGGTAGACTATACTTATAAACTTTTTTACACCATCGTTCAAAAGTTTGGGGTCAGATTGTGAAAGAAGTCTTTTATGCCCACCAATGCTGCATTTATTTGATCAAAAATACAGTAAAAACAGTAATATTGTGAAATTTTGCAGCATCACATGATCCTTCAGAAATCATTCAAATATGTTGATTTGCTGCTCATGAAACATTTCTTATTAACGTTGTAAACAGTCGTGCTGCTTAATATTTTCGTGGCATTTTTTCAGAATACTCTGATGAACAGAAAGTTTTAAAAATCTTTTGTAACAATATAAATGTCTTCACTATCACTTTTTATCAATTTAATGAATCTTTGCTGAATAAAAGTATTAACTTAAAAAAAAAAAATCTTATTGATGCTAAAATTTTGAACGGTAGTGTTAATGTTGGCTTAATGTCCCTGAACACTAAACTCTTTAATTGAGTGTTTATGCTCACCTCTGAAACAGGAGTTCTATGAGAGTATTTGTGCAGGTAAAGGCTCTGTAGGTGGAGAGGAAGATTTGCGTGTAATCTGGGTCAGGGCACTCTGGGTTCACCAATTCTGTGACAAGACGCTCCAGAGTGGCTGCTTTAAGCCTGCGGACCTTCAGTGTGCGGTACTGCATGAAGCCAAAGGCAGAATCGTTCTCAGCTGCATCAGCTGGGGGTTGGATGGGTTCTCGGTGAAGAGTGACCCCGTAGACGGCCCCGTCTTCCACCTCCTCTCCCCACTCCTGCACTGGGTCCTGGAAAACAGATCATCAGGCTAAACATGTCGAATTTGCAGTGGACTAATGAAAAAATATGCACACATTAAACCTACTGTCAAACTTGATATGATGCCCATTGCATTGCTATTTAACAAAGACAGTGCCATCATAAAATTCTATTTTGCAGTCCTGATGAAACTTCAGCATGTCATGAGATTTTAGAAGAAGAAAACAAAAGGCAGAACTGTAGTGGGCTTGTCTCGGTTTCTGCAGTAAAATGCACTGAAATGTAGGCCTCCAACTGAAATTCCCCCCCAAAAAACCAATGCCTGCAAAGCACTGACCTAACATTTCATGTGTCCAGGAGGAAATATACAAAACAGTTCTATGGAAAACACAGGCAAATTGTTATCCAAATTACAGGTCAGGAGGAGTGACTACACATTATCTTCACTGGCTGGAGAAGACAATACATTGCATTTATGTTCTCAGCAGATGCTTTCTCAACAAAATCGTATAAAACACAGTGTTCAGATTATGCTATAAGCAAATCCACCAAACTTTTTTTACGGTATTAACAGTAACACCACTGTTGAACAATGTCCACACAAGAAGCCATTTTCATTTTTTTTTTAAGGAAAGAGGAGAAATCATTGTGGAAAACCATAACTAGTTGACACCAAAAATACTCTCTTACAAAAATCCTCCTTGGTGGTAAAATGAAACCACGATTATTTGCATAGCAAATACCACCCCTGAATGAAAACCAGTGTGGGCGAATAAAAAACAAAACATATGGGGTTTAAACAAAGACAGACTGTGTGACACACTGGAGTAATTAAGTCCAGTGTTTTCTCTTTCAGAACGAGAAGGGTTGTTGTTGGGCTGATTCAGATGTGACCAGCATTAGATGAACTCATAACAACTGACCTGAGAACATATTAGCATAATGGTGTCATCGGTCACTGATTCTTGAGACACGGGATGGACCACAATTTACATGACATTAGATAAAATAAAATAAAAGGAATAAGAAACATTTACTCATTGAAATCAATAACAGATTGTACTAAAATATTCTTAAAACAAAGTCTATTTGATTTTCTTTTTGATTTATCAAAATAAAGCCATTAGCTATAAAACCACATATAACTCAATACATTCATTTAATTGTAAACAAAATAATACACTATTCAGAAGTGTGAGTTCAGTAAAGAAATGTATATTTTTATTTTGCATTAAAATTTTCAAAAGTCACAGTAAAGACATTTATGTTACAAAAGTTTTCTATTTTTAAAAATGCTGTTCTTTTGAAGTTTCTATTCATCACAGAATTGTGAAAAATGTGTGCCGCTGTTTTCAACATTAATAATAAATATAAATGTTTCTTGAGCATCAAATCATCATATTAGAATGATTTCTGAAAGATCATGTGACACTGAAGACTGGAGTAATGATGCTGACAATTTCAGCTTTGACATCACAAGAATAAATTACATTTTTAAATATATTAAAATAGAAAACAGTTTTTGAAATATTTCACCATATTACAGTTTTTACTGTATTTTTTATTTGAAAAATGACTGATCCCAAACTTTTGAATGTATTGAACTTTGAATGTATATGAACTTTAAGAAAAAGAAATGTCTATTTGTAAAATAAACACTTCTATGACCTGACAAAAGGAGGTGAAATAAATAAAGGATCTTATCTTAATTATACACCTTTTGTGTCTTTTTTCATACATTAGTTCAAAAAAGGAGACATAAGATATTGTTGCCTAGTTTCTTTAAGTAGCCTATTTAAAATGTATATATTTAGATAATTTCCCTCATTTAAGTGGGTCTTATAGCAACATTAGAAAAAAAAAAAATTCTGTATTTAATATACCGGTATGTGTGACATGGAAAATATGTAAGCTGTCACAAGCCAGGTGGTGAACATGTTGAACAGAATTATCCTATTTTATTCTGATGTACATAAAAAAATATATTGATTTTTCACTTCTGTAGACTGTTTTGTTCTACATTGCTCTGTGGAAATACCTCTATGAATCTCAGAATATACATAATATGCAAACCACACATTTGGAAAAAGGTTGTGCTTTCCAAGTAACCCAAGGACAATCTATTCCAGTCTAACACATCAATTGCTGTGAAAATCACAAGCGCATTCTTCCCAGAAACTGCAGACAAGCAAAACAGAGAGCTTTCCCGTGTCTCCTTTAAAACTGTGCCATGGAACAAAACACAGGGACTGATGGGAGAGGGAAAGCTGAAACTGTGAAACAGAACACACTGTACACATCTTCAATCTACAGTTGGGTCTGACTGAGAACAAACACAAAATCTGTTCTATTGTGAGACTCCCGAGGCACCACACCCTCCCCTGAGCTCTCATTACATGTCAACGGCTGATTAATCGCTTTCCTAAAGCCAATATCGTACCTAATTGTAAAACCACTTAGTTTTGGTCAGTGACAAGAGAAAGAAGTGAGATGTCCAGAGAGAAAGAACGGGAAATACTGCATTTTCTACAGCATTCAAGTGAAGAGACAAACACGGTTGATTCACTCACGCTGAACTCAGCGCGACACACTGTCCAACAACAACACGCGTTTCCCAGTTTGATGATGAAAGTTAGACATTCTAGTTTCTTAAAATCACATTCAACAGACTTAATGTCCTCGATAAAATAGCGTAACTGAAAAAAGTGACTTACCATTGTGAACTTCCATTTCCCCATGTTCTCAGCCGTATGATCAAGCAGTGTAAGCGTTCCCACTTTCCATTAGCGCAGCAAAAAACTTTGGTAAGTATATTCCTTAGTCAGCTGGCGTTAAAGTTGACTGTCATGTTATTTAGAGAGCTGCTGGGAATGGATAACTTTGCCAGGTTCGGTTTAACGTTAATCAAAAACTCCAGTGAAGTCAGAAGTCAACTTTCTGTATCATACCTGTCTGTCGGCTACTACCTTTATCATCAATTATAAATATGCTTTAAATGAAGTCTGTGACCTAAGAAACTTATTATCATTATTATTATTATGTCAGAGGTTTTTTTTTTTTTTTTGCTGTCTAAATAGCACACAGCGCACCTGTAAAGCACTTAAAGTGCAGTGGGTTGATCTCTCTACGTAGATAAATGCGTCTAGTATGACGAACGGTAGTGCTTACGTTACATGAAGATCAGCGAATCATATGGTGAAGGCTTGACTTATGAATATTAATTAGGTAGCATGTCCAATCGCATCAGTTTACCAAGTAGCAACATCTATTTTATAATACATTAATTCAAACATACAATTCCTTATTTATATTTTTCCCTTTGTAATTTAAAGAGCGGCTAAAAGTCTGAGACCTAGAGAAAATCCTATTTAATTAATTTTACACCATGTGTCATTGTTTGTGTATAGGTTTAACTTCAATTTCAAATCCCAAAGTTGTGCTGATCAAACGGAAAATACTGCATCCTGTTTTATCCAGGAATAGTACAAATGACTCAGACAACACTATGCAGATCCTTAGATGAATAATGGTGAACATCTTATGAGATAGCCTTTCACAAACCACATACACACAATATCTCAATGACTGAGACAATGAGCAAATTGTTGGTTTCTGGGTACAGAGAGTTCATTAATGTCTTTCTGTTCTCTCTGACGTAGATCTGTGAATGTGCAGTGTCCTACAAAAAGCCCACCCCATATACAATGCAACAATGGGTGACACACACTATACTGAACTCTTATTGACAGACCACAATCATGCTAAAAGTATTTATGCATATCCACTAACAATATCACTCATTACGAACACAGAAGTCACATGCTGATGTGTGCTGATTCACACACTCCAACAAACAGATCATTACTTCATTTTAAATAAAAAAATTAAATTGAAATATTTTGTTTTACCATCCAATTCCATGGTGCAAAACAGTCTGAACACGAGGTTAAATAGCGAACAAACACGAAAAAAGCTTACATGCCAGCAATGCTGCAAATACTTTTCATTTCTGACATGCTTAGTAACATTCTGGTCGGGTAGTAACTTTTAGTTATCATCTTGGTGAGGGATTGTCAACTTCTGGTATTTTCAAGTAAACTGAATTGAAAGACACTTTGTTAGAACAGCATGTGCTAACGATGAAAGTGCAAACGCCAGTTTAATTTTAACCTATGATCCATGTTGTTTACTACAGTGGACTGATCATGTAAATTATTTCTAACCATTCAGGGTTGAGATGCTACACCTAAACCACTGTTGACCCTTACCCATAATTCTGACTGCTCTCATTATTTAAATGTGTACACCAACATTTAAAAGCTTGGCATTGGTACGTTTTTTTCTCGAGTCTCTTATGCTCACCAAGGCTGCATTTATTTAATCAAAATAAGTTACATTGTGAAATATTATTACAATTTAAAATACATGTTTTCTATAATTTTAATAAATTATAAAATTTAATTTATTCCTTTGAATACAAAGATGAATTTCCAGCATCATTACCCCAAGTCTTTACTCTTCAGTGTCACATGATCCTTATAAAGGTCATTACTGTCACATTTGATCAGCTGCATTCTCGCATAATAAAGGCATTCATTTCTTTAAAAAAAATGTTCACTGACCCCAAAGTTTTGAACATTCAACAAAAGTGAAGCTGACAACAATTTTTCATATCGACAAATATTTATCAAAGGGTTAGAAGGGATGGATATACAGTTGACTGCTTTACAGTTGTTCTGTCCTATAGCTCATTTCTAGCCAGCTTTGGATATTTATACAGCAGCAGTTTCTCTGTTTAGGATGAAGCCGCTTTGGATAAAAGCATACACTAAATGATTAAAAGCAAATGCAATTGTCAGTGGATTACCATCAGCACTGACCTCACAGTGTTCCTCGAGGTCCAGAAGATGGAAGCTCCTGAGCCAAACACCGGGCTCCTCATCCATCTGCACATCCACATGAGGCCCAGTCTGGCACAGCAGATGCCTCATTCGTCCCAGTCGTGCCCGCAGACCCTTCTCTCCCCCAGACACCACCAGAGACGACCTCATCCTCCACAAGTATCACACGCCAATTTCCTCCAAGAGCTGCAGACCCACGTCAGGCATATTATCCAACTTTGACATGCATTCGGTAGTATGGAGCTTCTATTTGCTGGACTGTGGCACAATCATGGAATAAATCATTATTTAAAAGTTTATTAAACACAGGATGAGCTACTCACAGTGGATGTTGCTCCTTATCCAACGTCTGTTCGTAGTAGATCAGCTCCTAAAAATCCATGTTTGAACTCTGATAAAACCAGGAGATGGGATGCCGTGACCTTCCAGAAAGATCCCTCATGAACTGACGCAGAGACCTGAACACTGATGTCTGCTGCACAAGTGACTATGAACTGAGGAGGTTATCTAAACTCTAGTAACCCAGCAATTCTCATCCATCCATCTCTGATTCTCTCAATGCTGACTAACATGAACACACTCACACAATAATCTAATTGTCTGCACAGACTAATGGGCTGTCAGCTTGGTTTGTTCCACTCAGTGCATCCTTTTCACTGCCACAATCTCTCCTTTTTCTGACATTCTTTTGTTGCACATATTAATTTGCAGTAACAGTACAGTTCAGTGTTCTTGTGTGTATTCTAGTAACTGTGAAGTAAATAAACTATTGAAAGTGCACAACGTGAAGCATATAAAATGTTAAATAAACAAGACACCAACAAAGGGAGAAGTAAAAGATGGGTGATAACTCCAAAAGAAAAAGTGACCACGTGCTGTGCTCTGCTCTACTAATATCACAACACAGATGTTAGGTGTTTCTGTTCAAACTTGAAGATTCTCGAGCTGTTCTGAACGACACTTAATTATGATTGACATAAAATTGTCTTATGACTCAAATATTGCATCCGTGCATCCCATTAAACAGAGTTTAAATTAAAATACCTGCAGATTTCACCGTGTAAACAAAGAAGCAGGCCTCCTTTTTCCGATTTACAAGCCATACCACCTCCTCTTTTAACTTATTTTTGAACAGCAATTTTGTGTCCAATAAGCAATTTTACAATTGTTGTCTTTACATTTAGCGTGGAAACAAAAAAATCTTTGACGCTCACGAGGAGTATCGTCGTGCGGTTGCGCGTGGACCTGAAACGCGCGCGGTTGCCAGACTGCGGTAATTATGAAATAGTAGGCTACAATTCAATTAAATTCACATTAATTTGTATAGCGCTTTTCACAATACATGTCGTTTTAAAGCAGCTTTGAAATAGCAGAGAAAATGTCATAGTTGCTCAGTATGGTGTATGATTCAGACTACTGAATGAAAGCCATGTGGTGCCTCTGGGTCATTGACTTTTATTTAAGTGTTATGATTCATGTAAATCTTTGTTGGAATGACTCTAAATAAAGTAGTTTTGGATATCTATGAGATATGTCCGCATACGGAAAAAAAAAACCTAATCAATTCATACATCTGCATTTGAATTGACAATCAACCTCAGCAGATTATTGTATGAGCTATATAGCCTATATTAGGCCTACGCTGATTTGTGTGAATTTGACATTTTCTATAGCAACAAACATTAAAGGAATTATTATAAATTAACAGTACAGTAGCCAAACATTTAAAAAAGCTGGCTACAAGTCATGAGAGGTCAGTTTCATGTTAGATAATGTATCTCACAACACTTTGTCCTAAGCCCTATTGGACTGGATTAGTTTAACATGGAGAGGTGGGGTAAAGTAATTATTACCCGACCCGAGCTTCTCAGTGATTTTAGTTCCGTCCGAATGTGCCATCTCAGTAATCATTACGGACAACGACTTTTACCTAATGTAAGTGTCCTGTATTTGCGAAATGTGACATTTAACAGGAAAATGCTTTGTTTAAATACATGACACACACATTTCTCTGGAGTCTTATGTGAAGCTCATGCACAAGTATCATTTATCAAAACATATGCAGAATGTCTGAATTACAAATGACTACATTACAATAACAGGCTGTGATTGCACCTCAACATTTCATATTTGATATTGTTTACATAACCCTATTTTCTTAGGAGAGATAGAACAGAAAACTAATTGGCTGACAGTCAAAGAAATAAACCAGCAGTGATTTCATTTGTGGCGTTAAACTCTAATTTACAACTGTGAATAAAGATTAATTAATGCTGATAATTAGCCGAAATAGAGGCACACTGGGGATGATAAAACCATGACATGCACAGAAAAGAACCCTGGATTATAACTTTATTATCTCTTAAGTGCATGCTTCAGCTCTGAGGCCTAATGTAATGCACACTCTTATACCTTGGTGTACTGGTCACACTGTTTTCTGCTTCAGTGCCTCCAGTGTTATATAACAAGGTCAGGAAAGGACTTTACAGTAATATAGACAGGGAACCTAACCTGTACATGGAAATGTTGCAGGAATTTCATTGATTCACTGTATTACCTTAAAAATGTCTGTGATCATGTTTTGTTATGAAACAATTCTCAAAAGAGGAAACAATATTATGCCAACAAAGAATCCTCTGAATATCTCTGTTATGAAGACATCCACGATTTGAGCATTAAGAGTAGGTACAATGCGGATGTCAAATCATTGATAAAATCCAGGTATTTTCTGAAGAGTGTAAATGCCTCTAGAGAAACCAAGTTCATTTTCTTGCGGGTTTATATTGTTTTAAATTAATGATCACTGTAGGTTAATTTTACACTATACACTACTACTCAAAACTTTGGGGTCAGTTAAGATTTCTTAAATGTTTTTGAAAGACTCTTATGCTCACCAAGGCTGCTGCATTTATTTAATCAAAAAATACAATAAAACCCAATATTACTACAGTATAAATAATTGTTTTCTTTTTGAATATATTTTAAAATGTAATTTATTCCTATGATCAAAGCTGAATTTTCAGCATCATTAGTGTCACATGATTCTTCAGGAATCATTCTAATATGCAGATTTAGTGCTGAAAAAGCATTTCTTATAATTATCAATGGTAAAAACAGTTGTGCTGCTATTTTTTAAGTGTGGAAGCTGTGATCTTTTTTTTTTTTGAAGAATGGAAAGTTCAGAAGAACAGCATTCTTTTGTAACATTATAAACGTCACTGACGGTGTGCGCATGTATGCAATCAATTCTAGCAACAATCAAGGGATCCAGGACATTTGTCAAATTCTGTGCTGAGATTGTATCTCGGCTTTATCTTCAACACAGGCGTCATGTGTCATGTGAGAACTGAGATCACCAGGTGTCACGTTAGAGTCTTCTGGCATGCAAGCAATCATGTACAAACAACACGCAGCTAATACATTTACAGTATTAAAATCAAACTACATCAACTGAGTAATTCCTTTATTTTCCAAAGCATTAATGTGCAGACATACAGAAGGGAGATAAAGCTACAGCTGATCATGTTTTAAACTCTGTCAAATGTTGATGAACACTCCAGTGTCTGGATCAGATCAGAGTTTGCCCTTCCTCTTTTTAATGCGAGTCTTCCTCTTGGTGTTTGTGTCAATGATTGACTGCGACTGTTGCTTCAGGGTGACACGGGTGATGATATCTCCCTCATCGTCGCCACTGTCGTCCTCATCTGTTGACAGAAAAGACATGCAGGTGTGTAAGGTGTGTGTCAGCTCTGTCTGCTAAACGTAATAGTTCTGTTATTGTTCCCTGTACATATGGATCAACAGCATTCATAGTTCCCATGTACCAGTAGGCCAGTCTCAGTCACACACACACAATCACACGTAAATGTGATCTGGCCTTTGAGACATTAACAAATCCACCACCACTCTGTACAACAGAAGGGTGAGCTTTAACTTCCACACAGTGTACAGATTGAGGAATGGAACTAAATCAGAAGAGCACAGGTGAACATCTTGATAAGAGGGAGCTTTTGAACTGTGTACATCAAAATACACATGACCGTTCCTGGTCAAGAGCTTTCCAAGTTCACAAACCAGTGATCACTGGTGCACAATGGAAATCAAGAGTGCCCAAGATAAAGAAGTATAATGGGAATAAAGTTCTTAGATATACAGTATGTAATCTTTGTATCCATGTTGATTTCATATGGCTTTTATGTTCAAAAAGAAGTTTAAATTTAACAAATGTCAGGTGGTGTAACCATCAAGTAAAAACTAATAGAATATTTTCTCTATACCTTGATGAATGATCAAATATATTTTTCAAGCTAAAAATAATTTGTAAAAATATCAAGTAGGATTTTTTATTGAGGAGTTTTTTTTTTTTTTTACCATATAAATACCCTGAAATGTGTGACTTCACGCCCCAAAAAGCTTAATTCAGATATAGGATACATGTATGGAAGCCCATTATGAGATAAGAAGTCAATTATGGCATCAAAAATTTAAATGATAAGGAAAAGTCATAAATATATATAAAAATAATATTAAAAAGTTGAAATTGTGAGATAAAAAGTCAATTATAGCAAAAAACAACAATAATTATCAGGAAAAGTCATAAATATTACAAAAAGACAAAATTATGACATAAAAGGTAAATTATGTCATAAATTTAAATGATCAAGAAAAGTCATAATTACAAAAAGTTTAAATTAATATATATAAAAAGTAAATTATAACCTTAAAAATATTAAATAAATACAAAAAAAAAGAGAAAAAAAATCATAATTGTGACAAAACATTTAGACTTTTTAATCTCATAATTATGACTTTGTATTTCACCAAAGCATGATTCTTTTCTTATGTGGCAGAAATGAGATTCCATGGTGATATGAGCTAGTGTCTCACCATCAACAGAGTCCTGTTTCTTGGCCTCGTGCAGCTGAATGCGCGTGTTGTGCTGGGGTAGTTTTCCTGCTATCCTGGCAGTGAACTGCAAAGGGGCATGAAATAAACAACATATTAGTAATATTAGTAAGCGTTATTTTACAACTCCCAAAAAAGTAAACTATGACATATATTCCTAAAGTAAACAAAACAGTCAATGTTTCACTAGTTACAAATCTTCAACAAGTCAAAATACAAAAACAGCAACTTGACTATAATCATTGTTCCTCACCTCCTCTTCCTCCATCTCCTTCAGGATGGTTGCCAGATCTTTGCCCTGCAGTTCCTCCTTCAGAAGCATCAGTTTCTGCTCAGCCTCAGACATCAGCTGCAGTGTTTGTTCTTCTGAGTCTGGAGGCAGCTGTGCTGTCGGACCCTTCATCTGCCAGAGACCAAGAGAAATACTCAGATATTTCTAATCTCTGCTCAGCTACATACATTTCATGCATGCATCGTTTGAATGTAAAAACGTTTCCTTAATCACTAACTACAGAGAAAACATCCCTGGACACTTTTTAATGAATTTTTCTTATGCAGTTTCTACTCAATTTAACAAAAAACATTCTAATACACTACCTATAATATGTATCAGTCTCCGACGCACGTTCACGAGAGCACCACGACGCGTGTGTGTGTGTGTGGTGATGATGCAGCAGCTGGTGTTCTGACATATAACCTACAAGCAGAGGAAGGTCGCGCATGCGTCGTGGTGCTCTCGTGAACGCGCGTCGGAGACTGATACAGAAGAGAAGAAATGACTGAATAAAGTTGACATTTAGTTTTTTTGGCGCACAAAAGTATTCTCGACGCTTCATAAATTTAAGGTTAAACCACTGTAGTTCCATGGACTATTTTAACGATGTATTTCCTACCTTTTTGGGCCTTCAAAGTGTTAATTAAATAGCTGTCAATGGAGCCCCTCCTGCGCCACCGGATTTCATCAAAAATATCTTAATTTGTGTTCTGAAGGTGAACGAAGGTCTTACGGGTTTGGAACGACATGAGGGTGAGTAATTAATGACAGCATTTTCATTTTTGGGTGAACTAACCCTTTAACCGGGTTCACAAAAAGCCATGTTTAGCCCTGGTGTCACAGACAGGGTTTAGATTAAGCCAGGATTAGGCCCAAGTTCAATCAGGACATTTAAGTAGCTTTTATAAACATGCCATAGAAAAAAATATATTTCTGTTGTGCATCTCGTGACAAAACAATGTCACTGACATATTTTAAGATATTAAAACAGTTAAGTTAAAACAGCTCAAATATGCATTTTAGTCTGGGACTCGGCTTAAGCCTTGTCTGTGAAACCAGGGGGTTTATGTATTTGACAAGATTCATTAGTACCAGTGGTATGTGCTGTAGTTTGTCACTGAGCTGCTTCACTCCTGCTTTGACAGTGTTTAGTGTATGTCTGAGTCTGTCCAGACGATCTTTAACTGCATCACGGCGCAGCTGCTCCTGCTGCAGCTGACGCTCACAATCCTGCAGCATCTGCTGGCTGCTAAACAACCAAACACATGCACAGAAGAGAATTAGAGAGCTGACAGAGGACAATAATCTTATAACTCAGTCACAATAACAGAGCATGTGAAGTGATATCATAGCACTATTATTCATTTCATACTGCCTACAATGTCTGCTCTCACCTTGAGAGTTCAGTTTCTCGTGAGTATTTCATATCCTGAAGCTGAGTTTGCAGTGTATTCCTCTCTTCCTTCAGTTGAAGCAGCATTCTCTCATTTTCTGCCTTCATCTTCTCCAAATGTTCCTGTGTTTCTCCCTGAGAGATAAACCTGTCCACTATTTCCTATTACAAGAGAAATACGGAATAAACATTGCTTAACACAAGAACAGAATTAACATTGCTTAACCAGGAGTAATCTATAGACACTGAAGACATCTGAATGTAGTCTGTCCTCACCCGTGAGTCTGTGACTCCAGTGGCCTCTTTGATTTGCTGGAAAGCTTCCTCAAAAGTAGAGATGGCTTCCACTTCTTCTACTGCGTTGGCACTGCGCTGGGCCTCGCTGCTCAGCTCATCGGGGTGCATGGCCGTCCACTGGGGCTAGACGTAACAGACGGAAGGGGAATGGAGGGGAGATGGCTGAATAAACTCGACAAAATCATTCTGATACCTAGTTTTGGCCAAGTGGAGAAGGCTTAGTGAAAAGAACGGTCTAAAATAAATGTTGAGAAAGATACACTACCGGTCAAAAGTTCGGTATACTTTTAATATAATTTTTTTTTATGTTTTTGAAAGATGCCTCTTATGCTCACCAAGGCTGCCTTTATTTGATAAAAAAAAAAAAAAATACAGTAAAAACCAGAATATTGTGTTAAATTATTATATTTTTAAAATTGACTGTTTTCTATAAGAATATATTTTAAAATGTAATTTATTCTGGTAAAGCTGAATTTCCAGCATCATCACTTCAGAGTCACATGATCCTTCAGAAATCATACTAATGTGCTGATTTGATGCTCAGTTATTATCAATTATTAATAATGTTTTTTATCTGAAATGGAAAATATGAATATTTTTGTGGAAACTGTGAGTGTCTTTATGGTCATTTGTAATCAATTTAATGCATCCTTGCTTAATAAAAGTATTAATTTCTCTCTTTTTTTTGAACGGTAGTGTATCACTGTTCACACAAAACTATTAAAGGCATACTTCACCGATTAGCATTAAGCTTTGTATCAGTAGAAACCTGGTAGTATTTTTGAATGACCGTGCTTCCCTCCCCCATTGTCTTTCATCCGCATGAGCCAAAAATAATTTTTCTGGCTTTTCTCAGTCTAGAAGGCACCAACTTCTAAAATAATTTCACATTTCTACTACACAAATGACCCAATTTAAATACACATTCATCTTTCCAGTGGTGAAATATCCCTTTAAGCAGCAAAAATTATTTTTCAACATTGATAATAATAAGAAAAGTTACTTGAGCACCAAATCCATATTAGAATGATTTCTGAAGAATCATGTGACATTGAAGACTGTATATGATGCTGAAAATATAGCTTTGCATCACAGGCATAAATTATATATTAAAATAGAAAACAGTTATTTTAAATTGTAATAATATGTTTCACAATATTAATGTATTTCTCAATAAAAAAAAAATTGCTTTGGTGAGCATAAGAGACTTTACAAAATCCGAATTATTCCAAGCTTTTGACCGGTAGTGTATATACTCATAAATAGTTGAATTGTCTATTTTATTATTATTTGTGTGTTGTGATCTTTGCAGCATGCTAACACCAAGCTCTATTAACATCAATTGCAAGTCCAGTCTCCTGTGCACTTCACATGAGAAGTGCTATTAGTATGACACACATATTTTTATGCTTATTAGAGTATTGCTTATTGTTAGCTGATGTGTGATGGAAGATGCTTACTCTTCTCTTCATCCTCTCTGCCTGAGCAATCCTCTCCTCCGCCTGCTTCTTGTAGCGGGAGAGGATTTTCTCTCGCTCTCTGCGCTCTCTGTACACCTGCTCCTCCTGAATCTGCAGCTCAGCCTGGACACACACACACACACACACACATCTTAATGAAATGAGGCATTTATAGAGCGCTTTATTATGTACTACTGTACACCCAAAGCACTCTACAATCAGATCAGGGGGTCTCCCCTCAACCACCTCCAGTGTGCAGAACAATGGCGCCAGTACGCTCACCACACACCAGCTACAGCTGGAGAGGAGAGAGAGTGATAAAGCCAATTGAAAGCATGAGGATTCTTATTAGTAGGCCATGACTGATAAAGACCAACGGAGGGAATTTGGGCAGGACACCGGAGTTACACCCCTACTCTTTACGAGAATCATTATTTGTACAACCTTCATCATGGCACACTTACACGTATGCTTGCTTTATTATCTCATTACATTTTTATTTATCATTTATTAAATGTTTTGTCTTTACCTTGGCTGCATCCTTTGACAAGTGAGCATCACTGTTCATGACCTGCAGATCTTTGAGCACTTGTGTCTGCCGGTGGATCTCTGCCTCCATCCTGTCCAGCTGGGGCTGAAATGTAAGACTGTCTTCCTGAAGAAACAAATAAGAGGATAATCATAAATGTTTATTTACCATGCTGTTCAAAAGATTGGGGTCGCTAAGAGTTTTAATCTTAAAGGGATTGTTCACCCAAAAATGAAAATTCTGTCATCATTTACTCAACCCTCATGTGGTTCCAAACCCATAAGACCTTCGTTCATCTTCGGAACACAAATTAAGATATATTTCTGTCCCTCCATTGACAGCCTATGCAACTACCACTTTCAAGCCCCAGAAAGGGAGTAAAGACATCATTCAATTAATCCATGTGTCTCCAGTGGTTTATCCTCAACTTAATGAAGCGACACGAGTGCTTTGTTTGAGCAAAAAAACGTAATTTACCACTTTATTTACAAAATATGAATCTCCATTGCGTGTTCACGAGAGCACCATGGCGCATGTGTGTTGTGTTGACGCAAAAGCAGACGTTGTTGCATGAACACATGCTGGAGATTAATATTTTGTAAATAAGGTGGTAAATTAAGGTTGTTTTTGCGCAAAAGCACTCTTTAATATTTTTAATAGATTACTTTAATGATGTCTTTACTACCTTTCTGGGGCTTGAAAGTGGTAGCTGTCAATGGAGGGACAGAAAGCTCTCAGATTTCATAAAAAAGATCTTCATTTGTGTTCCGAAGAGGAAGAGTAATTAATGACAGAATTTTCATTTTTGGTTGAACTAACCCTTTAATGAAAGAAGTCTCTAATGCTCACCTGTGCAATTTAAAAGAACTGTTTTCTATTTGAATCTATTTTATAATGTAATTTTTTCCTGTGATCAAAGCTGAATTTTCAGCAGCCATTACCCTTCAGTGTCACATGATCCTTCAGAAATGATTCTAATATGCTGATTTGGTGCCCAAGAAACATTTCTTATTATTATAATTATAAGAATATCTTTTGAATGGTAGTGTATGAGTGTCATTGGATACATTGGATTGCTTAAATTTTCCCCATCACATATATGGGGTATCATGCTTTATAATACTCATCTGTGTGGGTTTATGCTTGTGTGCTGTGTCAGTCTGTACATGAATTCTCAGATACCTGTAGGTGGTCCTTCAGTTTGAGGTATCCTCGCATTATATGCTCTGCTTCATGATGTTTCAGCTGCGTTTTCTCCAAGCGGTTTTCCAGAATGCGCAATTTCTATACAACAAGCACACAAGTTCATTAATTATCTTGCTTGAACTAACATATTTAATTGTGCCCGTCAATACAGGGCGGGTAAACACTCTGCTTACCACTAATCATGACAGAGAGGAAGACGAAAGACTTGAGAGAAGGAAGAAGAGAATTCACATAGGAAGAATGACCACTTAGGGAAACTTATTGGCAGAGTTCCCTTCTTTACTCTAATTCTCATTATGGTATGCAAAAAAATCTTATTTTCGCGATAATAGTAATATTACTAATAATAGTAATAATAAGACATTGTGGGCATGGTTTTGGACAAGATACATTTTTTTTTTAAATTAGCCTACAGAAAGGAGAAATTGGGACAAAAATGATTTGAATGGAAAAAAGGCTTCATTTTCTAACTGATTTTTTTCCTTTTTTTTTTTTTTTTTTTTTGATTCACCAGTGTTCATCTAAAATGCACAGGAAAAAAGACAGTTTCTACCTTTTCCTCCTCCTCTAGTTTCTGGTTGTCAGGCAGAGGGCTTCTGCTCCGTGGCTTCGGCTTCATGCTCTGTGGCTTCATGGTCTGGTACTGGAGCTTCAAGTCCTCAAAACGCTGCCTCTGTGTCTGAGTGGTGTGTTTCATAGCATTCAGCTTCTTCATTTTATCACACGCCTCCTTCTCCAGCACCGTCCGAGCTGACTGCACAACAAAAATTTCTGTCAACCACAAATTATATGCAGGTGGTTCTGTAACCACGGGCAATTTAACTGGATAGTACAAGTGACAGAAGTGAAAAAAAGGTTTTTAAATAACCTTAAATAACCCACCTTAACAGACATGTTCCTGAATAATGCTTTCTCAATCCCACGGCCATGAAAAACATCCTTGATTGCTTGTTCATCTCCCTGGACAACCATGACCAATATATGCATCAAATACACCTATAACGTTACTTAAATGATATGGTTATGTTTTAACATTACATATGTGTGTATGTGTTCATAATGTCTGACCTCAGCCAGTTTCTTGTGCAGGTTTTTATTCTCATGTCTTAGCTGAAAGATGGTTTCTCTGTTCTTCTTGATGGCAGACTGAGAGCTTTCGAAATACGCGCTTCTGTCTCCCTCTAGTGGACAGAGAGAGAAACACATTCAGCGGCCATGCGGAATTGGGTGTAATGTCATGCAATATTAACTTTCCTTGAGAATACATGATTAATAAGAACAATAATAAGAAAACAATTGAAATACGTATTACTCCACTACTTTAGCAATATTGCTGAATATTTAAGCAAGTTTTAAGTTAACTGTTTTAGCTTAATTAGCGAAATATGTAATAAAAACTTACCCAGAAGTTGAATTTTTCTTTGGAGCTCCGAAATTTGATTATGGATAGGGTGCTTGATGCCCCCTGAGACAGACGTGCCAGGCATTTTTATGAATATTTATTATTTTGAGATTTAAATTTGGATTTCTGTCTCTACCGCCGTGCCAACAGCGTCCTCGTTTGTGTCTGAAACTCGATGCTTAGCAACTGAACCACAGAGTAGCTCAGTGGTTCTCAACCTTTTTTGGACCAGCGCCCCCTATCCAATATCCAGGTCCCTGACCGGCCCCCACCCCCCAACTAATGAGCGAGCAGGAACGAGCGAGAGTTAACAGTTGAATTAAGTACAAAACTGTCATTTATTAATACAATTGAACTATACTCCACAGTGATGAATCCAAAAAAACAAGCTTTAAACTGCATTGGCATAGTAATACCAGTGTTTCTCACAGGAATTTTGGTAAATCTGTGGTGGGAATTAAAAGCTCCAACCCATATTCAGTGTGCAAATTAAACAAAGAAAAATTCAAACCTCTTTTAGTTGTGTCTGTCTGCATTACACTACTACATAATAATAGTTATAATATTAATCCCATGACAGTAATAGTAGTAGTAATATTGTAAAACAAAATTATGCACTGAAAAATAAAGGACGGTCATTAAATCGGTAATGTTTGCACTTAGGTTTTATTACGCATTTAGGAGAGTATTGCAAGAAGCTGCTTACATTAACCTTACTTTCGAAAAATAAATAAATACAATCATGTTTTTTCATGAAAAATTATGTTAGAATTGTAGGCCTAAAATACCTTGGTATCAGCTTGTTTTCATCAATGGTATAATTACTACAATTACAATTAATTTGGTTTGTCGTGATTCATTTGTGTTCATATAACTTCAATACTTTTTAATGGCTTGTCAACTTTCCATTCCTCCGCTGCGTGATTCTAGGCACCACCACTGGATTGTTGTCATCGCTCATCGCGAAACACATTTTTGAGCACGTGAATGCTGATTCTAGTCAGTGCTTGAGCGCTGGTCTATGACTGGAAAAATAATAGAGTCGTTGCAAAAGTAACGATACATAGCTTGGGCTACATGTCGCATTAAACTGGAATGTTAGGCATTCTAAATTTAGAATGTAAATCGGACGAATGTTTTTTTTTTTTTTTTTGAGCGCTGCTGATGTATTCTTTCACGACGCGCGTGCACACACAATATGACATGCGCATATGTTTTACAACATAATTTAACATATAGGCGTACATAGTCCTAACACTTTTTAAATAGTCCACTTAAAGTGTTTATTACAAATAAACACTAAATGCTTAAAATGAATAAAAGTAAATGAACAAAAATTTGCATTATATATTTAAACTCGTGAACGCCCCTATTAACACCTGAACGCCCCCCTGACCCAAAAGGTGAACGTGTTTCACCAAGTACCACATGTTCCTGGATCAACATCTTTCCAATCAACCAATCAGATTCGAGGGACAAGTTTACAGTTTATGTCAAGTAGAACCAGGGTGAGGTGCTTCAACATCAGTGTTATTCACCTATCATTTCCCTCTGATTTTAGGGAAAAGTTATGGGTAGGGTTAGGTTAAGGGATAGGGATAGGGTGAGGACTACATTTTGGGACAGGAATGTTATTCCAGGATCAACAAAATATGTTGATCCAGGAAGATGTCTTACTTGGCAAAATCACGGTGACCCTCATGAATATTAATACGTACCTTCACGCTCGAGAAAGTGGACACTACGTACATGAGCTAATTAATATTTATTAATTTCTCAACCAGATCACATTACAGAATTATTTAATATTTACACTCCGAAACAAACAAGAACAAACTGAAAAATGGCTACGTCACATGGACGCATTGAAAAACACTGCAGAAAACTTTTTATTGTAATATTACAAAATAATAATAAACGTTGTCAGATAGCTATAGCCAATGGTTATCATTATTGTAACGAAATATCACAATTTTAAACACAAAAAGTTAGTCAGTAACACATATATTCAACAAGTTATAGTTGTTAATAGTCTGAAAGCATAATACTGTATATACAAATGACAACAAAAAATACACAATAATCTGTAATTAGCAAAAACAAAATGAATAGATTTGTAACACGTTTGGCTGTAATGACGTGGCATCATTTACTGGTGCCTGAGTTGAGCCATGAAATCAGTGCAAATATGGCAGGTCCCTCTATTTTTCTCTCCCTACAAAATTCTTTCGAATGATCTTTTCGTCTTTGTCCTAGTCCACTGTTTTCAGCCCCTCATTGGACTTCTTGAGGATGGACAGCAGACTCTCTGGCATGAAATATGGTCTGTCCACTGTGCCATCATTGCGTTCAAGATCCTCCACTGTTGGAACAATTTAGGTTGAGACAAACAATAGCATAATCTTAACATGAAACATTTGCCAAATAGTATAAATGCTAACAATAGAAGCATCACCTTGAGAGCAAAGAAAGGCTTGAGATCTCAACAAAGAGAGTTCAGTTTATTAAAGCACTGGGAGATCACATTAACAACATGCAAAGATTGAGAATAGTGAAGCACAGAGGTAGAAAAAGAGGCAATAGAGCGGCAAACAGCGACAAATATCAGGCATTGAAAAGGTTGCAATCTGTCGATACAATAACCAGAGCAGACCAAAATATAGGGCAATACACTGTTTTTTCTTTGATTGTTTTGTTTTTAAGTTCACTTACTTTCGGTGCTTTTTTCATGTTCTGTTACACCGCACCATGAAATGACCACATTGGGCATATAATTTTCACATTTTTCAGATACATTTCCACAAATTCTTACAAAATGACATTTTGGTCTTGGCTGGTATGACTGTAAACAGATGTTGTTTTTTTTGTAGTCGTTGCTGTAAACATAGCGATACTGCAAAATCTTTTTGCATTATTCAAAATGATTAAGACATTGATAAGTAACAATAATTAGGCACAAGTCGAGCACCTACATTACACTTTTACATGTCCTTACATTAAAATGTTCTACATAAATCACAAACACAGTCACATTCTACAAGTGCTATGTAGGCATATCTAAGGGTTTAGGTCCAGGTAAACAATTGTCATCCGTTCAATCAGCTCATACTTTGAGTAAAAGACTGTTTCTGTCCTATATGTGTCATGCCGTCCATTATGACCAGAGATTATTAATTAAGAGACAGTTCTCAAAATCGATTGATTGAGTAAACATTATGACTCGAATGAAGGAGGTACTTTCCTTTGTATACTAATGGCTTGCTAAAGCCACCAAAGTGCACTAGTTCCCAAATTAGTAGGCTTCTCTGAAACTCCACCTTCAATGAGCCTCCTTGCACAACTACTCCTGAGGGGTGAGCGGGGTCTCGCTCTCTTGAGGTCCGTTTTCTTGAGGCTTCGGTTCCTCTGGTTCTTGTTCTTGTAGGTTCTCGGCCTGTGGTGGTTCTGCTTGAGGTTGGGCCGCCTGCTCCTCCTTGTCGTCACCGTCCACCTCTTGGGGTCCATTTTGCTGTGGGGTCACTTGTGGAGGTTCAGGCTCTTGTGTTGTAACCTGCTCTTCGGGTTTGTCCTCGGCGGCTACGGGTGCCTCGGGAGGATGTGTTTCTTGGGGAGGCTCTTCAATGTGCGTCTCTTGATTTAGTGGCGTCTCTTCTTCTCGCTCCTGCTTAAGAAGTACCTGCTCTTTGAGCTGCACCTCTCCATTCTCCTGCAACGGGACTTCCTCTTCGGCTTGCACATGTATGACTGGTATATCGGCATGGTCTGTCTCGTCTGCGCTTTTTTCTATAGACAAAATCTGGTGCTGCTCAGGGGACATGAAAAACGGCTTGTCCGAAGAACCGTCATTTCGCTCCAGGTCTTCGCCTTGAGTTCGTGTTTGTATGTGATAGTGATATTTTTTTTAATGTTAGTGTTTTGAGAGTGCACGTAGCAGAAAGGAGCAGAAGGACACATGATTGGACAAAATCATGTGGAAGAGAGAAAAACAGAGAGAAAGAAAGGAAATGGTTAGATATAAAGCAAGCCAAAAGCCCCTGTAAGCATTTGTGATCTGCAAATGTCAACAGTGGGTCCCAGAAGTAAAAGTCCCAGTCATTTTCTCCAAACATAAAGATAAACCATGAGCTCTGAGGTTGTAAAGCAAGGATATGTGCTTCTGTAGAAGCCATAAATGTGATTTAAATGTAAAAAAAAAATGTTTAATAGCCAATTTCATGAATAAGAATTAAGAAAAAATGCTAAGCAGTGATTGCCCACTCCTATAAAGCATTGTGGATGACAACATTGGGTCTCTCTAAACTCTCAAAAAACGGTATACTGTACTTTCTGAATCACTTGCAACTTTTAAAATGCTTCATGGGATGCATTGTTCATTCCCTCATAAATACATTTTAAGAAACAGAAGTCTTTTATTCCCTATTTTGGTGTATATCCGAGTGAGAAAGCTTCCTCGAACAAGAAAAAAACGGCAGGACTTGATTTTGTCCATCGAGAATTGATTGGATGGTTGTTGTTTGCTACTGGTTGTCCCACCCTCACACCAGTAAAAACATCATCAGAGAAGAGATGTCGTTACAAGAGGGAGGGGGGGTTGTTTTGATTAAAGATCACGAGGGCATGTGAAATAAAAGAAATTCTAAAAATTATATAAATCTATAAAAGTGATTATAGAGAAAATGAATGGGATTCTGGTGGGTGGTCACTGTTGCTCTCAATTGCACTGTAGGAAAGAACAACAGTTAAAAGACAGGAAAGAGAGCAGTTTGAGTGCTGTTAAAGCATTTAGCTGTTGATAACAATGAAAGTTCAACATCTGCCAAACTTATTTCTCCACACCCAATAAAAATCCAACACAACAGCTGCTATTTATCAGAACCGAACGCAGCCAAAACATTGACAACTTGTTAGATTTGTTCATTACGTATTATCTCGTGAAATAAATAACACTTCACACTTACAGAAACACAGGAAGAGTGTGTCCACACACATGGCATAAACGCTAAAAAAGCCATGAGCGATCAGATACGAGCCAAACATCACAGTCTGTAAATGAAGGGAGATGTAATTAAAACGCAGTCTGGAAATATTACATTTTGGTATTGCAAATGGACAATCTGGTATTGCTTTCAACTCAAGATCACTTACCAGTATAGGCACCCAGTAATAATTAAGGGATGGAGCAACGTCCTGCGCTACCTTAAACTTGCCCGTGAAAAAGAAGAAGGAACAAATTCCTGAGAAAAGGAGAAACAGCATTCTGTGTTACACTGGTGAACTGGAATATGAGAAGTCAGTTCCAACCAAATAACCTCTGAATTCACGTGACATCTGTGTCAGTCTGTGAGCAAATCACTCACCCACAATTCCAACGATAAGGAGTTTGCCCAAAAATAAGAGGAAGTCTGTCACTTTGTCAAGAACTACCACACTAAAAAACAAGTCAAGTAAAGAGATTCAACTCTGGACTGTTTCATCTGTTTATTCACACAAAACCTCAACTAAAAGATTTAGATTTAAATAACACTCACCGGACAATGTTCCTCATCAGGAGGAAGAATGCATCCTTGGCAGATGTACAGAAATTTTTACCATATATTGCCACCTGAAAAGACAATATGCCTCAGTATAACTCTGCTTTGGTTTCAGCAATTGTATTTGAGCAATATAACAGTAAACGTGCACTTCTGATGCTCCCTAGCCAGAAACAATGCACAAAAGAGAGAAGGTGTACCATGATATAGGCATTTCTGTTCAGGAACTTGATGAATTTCTCCAGACACCAAAAGCAGCACTTTAGGCAACTGAGCAGGAATTTTGCACACTTATTCTGGGCACCTGACGGAAGTAAATCACACAGTCAAAACTCAAACGCATATAACAGACAGATAACAATGGATAAAGCATTCCATAGTACTCCATAATCACTTCCCACGCTTACTTGTTTGATACAGATGTATAGCAGACTTTTTTTGCCTGTCAGTCAGCATATTATATTTGCCAAAAGATGGATAGAATCAAGTTCAAAAGACATTTCAACAAAGAAGCAGGGCACATCTGAGCTGATCTAATATGTGATTCATGTTTCTTTGTTTTTGATACTTTTTCTAATGGATTTAGCTTGAAGCATTTTAAAGAAATAGTTCACACAAAAATGAAAATATGTCAGCCTTCATTTGCTCTCATGTCCAAACCTGTACGACTGACTGACTTTACATAAAACACAAACTTAGATTTTCCATGTTGCTCTTTTTCAAACAACAAAACCATAAATTAACCAGTGGTTGGCAAGTGTAATGTGTGTGCTCTGTTTTGGTTTAGTTTCATTGTGTTTTGCCCTGTCATTGTAAGTTGACCTAGTTTCCTAGTGTGTGCCATTTTGTGCCATTGCTTGTATGCCTGCTACGATTTGGGCAATCCTATAAGATCATTACAAATCACACTATACGACAATGATCTAATAAACTTGGGTACGACATGTATGTAGACTGTACGATGATGACACCTATTGAATTGTAGGCTACGACCATGTTAGAATAGAAGAATAAAAAGTCATCAGCATTTGCTAGTGGTAAACAAACTGAGCAAGATGAATCGCACTTTGGCAATTGTGGTATTTATATGCACTGAAAAAAAAAATGGATGAATAGCATGGCAAGGGAAATGAGGCCATGTCGTGTTTATCAATATGCCATTTCATGTTGCATTTTTATTGCATTTTACAAGTCAGTGGTTGTAGGTAATGCTACATGTTGTAATGCTTTCATTCTGTAATCTTTAAAACATCTCCTTTTTGTACAAAGGAAGAAAATAATATTGGTTGCGATCAACATGAGGGCAAGTAAAAGATGACAATGTACAATTTAAATATTTAAATTGTTGGGGGGCGGGGCAGTATTGCTCATAATGCAAACATTGTGATAAAAGTGAAGGGATCTGAATAGTTTCTGAAGGCACATCCTCTGAAGCAGAATAATGAAAACACTGTACAGAAAACACTGAAGCAGTGATACCTTTCAACTTCTGATCCATATACTCCAATATGACCCTGATGATCTGAACGATGGCAAGAATGAGGGAACCAAATGCCAGAGAACCAGTGTGATACCTGGAGAAGAAGTGAGCAATATAGAGCATACAAAAATTCTATGTATTACATGAAAAAAGTCACTGTATTAAAAATTCAAAGAAGGATTTTTGCTACATTTTTGAAAATCAATTGAAAACTATTCCTCAAGCCACACACCTGAGGGCCCGTCCCAAAGAGTTGAAGACAGGGAAAGCTGGAATGTCGTCAGGCTTTTTGAATGCCCAGTAATAGGAGGCAAAGGCCCCTGCCAGTGTGACCTGGCCCAATGCTGTCACGAAGTTGACACACCAGAAGAAAAGGAATAAATTATAGAACTGGAATAGAATCAGATACTTGTGGTATATCGTCTCTCCTCCATAAAACGCAAACAGACACTCAGCATCAGGACATTCGATGGTGACATTTGAGATGTTAAAAGTCTGTGGAGAAATCAAATCAATGCAACTTTATTAAATGTTTGCATTTTATCAAGTTTTGCTCTGCAAAATATGCTCAAACAAATAAGACATACACAGTAAAAACAGTAATATTGTGAAATATTATTACAATTGAAAAGAGCTGTTTTCCATTTGAATATATTTAAAAATGTAATTTATTCCTGTGATGCAAAGCTGAATTTTCAGCATTATTACTCCAGCCTTCAGTGTCACATGATCCTTCAGAAATCATTCTAATATGATGATTTGGTGCTCAAGAAACATTTCTTATTATTTTACATATTTTGTAGCATTATAAATGTCTTCACAGACACTTTGGATCAATTTAATTCATACTTATTCAATAAAACTTTTAATTTATTTCAAGCTAAAAAAAATCGTACACTGTAATACTTAATTTATATCAGTGACAAAGAGGCATTGATTGACATCAATGCAATACAATGCAATAAAATTGTCAATAAATAGCCAACATGACTGCTTTTATGTAAAGACCGGGCAAAATAAAAATAATAATGCACTAACCCCAGGGTTGCAGGTGTCTCTGGAATAAGGACATTCAGTTGTATTGAAAACCTTGTATATTGGCTCATTGGAAGTGGACAAAAACCTAAATAACAGTTAAGGAGAAACTACTTCTTTCTAAAATTCACTTTTTTCCCAACGTTTATTACTTAAGTGTATGGGGGTAATGATGATGTTTAAAAAAACAGTGCACATTTAAAATTAGTAATGTCTTTGTGTATTTGTTATGATGTATCATTGCATTATTTTCTATAGGATACACGGCGGTGATGGCCCAGTATGCGATGACCAAAGTCAGTAAGGCAAAAGTCAGCAGTGGGTAGAACAATGATGACATCACATGACCGATGGCCCTGAAAAATAGATGAGATTATTAGAACTTCCTGTCTAACACTCCCAGTTAACCTAATTATTATTTCATGACTTTAAGTCTCAGCTAATCCATCATACTGCAAATAACGCTGCTGTTTAACTACTAATGCTATTAAAGTACTCAAAGAAAGCAATAATATGGAATATGAGACCAAACAACGCCAGCAACACATAGTTTGCTCTTCAGTAAGAAGGTAGACTGACTTGCTGGCCTCTTTGATGAGAGCAATAGCAATGAGGATCCTCTTCCTGAGGAAGATGAGGAGGAGGATGATGACCACTTCCACAATACACAGGATAATTACTGTGTGGTGACAAAGAAGGACAGGACACAGTAGAATGTAATGAAAATTAAATGTGACAAAGAAACCAGGAACATGTTTATCATTTAAGTGCCACAATCGTAGCAGTTTAATGTTACTTATTTTTTATTTATTTAATGAACATGTAAATATATAGTATGTTTACTTATACTACTGTTCAAAACTTTGGGGTCAGTGAGATTTTTTAATAAGACTATTTTAGCAAGGATGCATGAAAGTGATCAAAAGTGACAGTAAAGGCATTTATGTTACAAAAGACTTCTATTCCAAATAAATGCTGTTCTTTTGAACTTTCTATTCATCAAAGAATCCTGGAAAATATGTGTCTATCACAGTTTCCACAAAAATATTAAGCAGAACAACTGATTTCAAAATTGATTAAAAAAATGTTTCTTGAGCATCAAATCAGCATATTAGAATGATTTGTGAAGGATCATGTGACACTGAAGACTGGAGTAATGATGCTGAAAATGCAGCTTTGCATCAAAGGAATAAATTACTTTTTTAAATATATATAAAAACAGGTATTTTAAATTGTAATTATATTTCATAACATTTTACTGCCAAAAACATTAAAATCCTACCAACCCCAAACTTTTTAATGGTAGTGTTTTGATTTTTGCTTTGCACATTACTGACATAATGATGTAAAAACTCACTGAAGGCAAGCCAGGTCTGTCGAATCTGCAAGTACACAGAGAAGTCCGTCTGTAGACCCAGATCCTTGATAGTGACATCAGAACCAGCCTCTCCTTTCAGACTGGCGTACTGCATGTAACAATGGAAAACACCTGCGGAGAGCCAGGAGAGGAAAAAAAAGCATAAATACTATGAATATAACATTTTTAATGTAATTCAGTAAAATATGACTTTGCTATAATTAAAATCATCAAAGATGATAATGAGATTTGCAAAAATAAAAAATTTCCAGGCGCATTACGATAGTAGGAATTTAGGGGGAAATTGTGCTTAATGTCACACAGCAAGAAAATCTTAACGATCCTAAAACAGGCTTCAACTTCTTTATGCAAAATATATATTTGTATGTATTTATTTTCTATTGATTTTGTGTTAAAGTTAAACACAGCTAAAGTATTTGGTAACAATAGGATAAACATGCACAGGGCACGTAATGTTATTTGAGAGCTCTAGACAAGACAACACAACAGCCCTCTTACCGTATCCAATAACAATGATGACCATGATGATCATAACCCAGATCATGATTCCAGCCAGACAACGCAAGAGGAGAATAAAGATCAGACTGATCAGCATGGCGATCACCAAGCCACTGAAAAGGACCGCATAAAGATTTAATCAATGCTCCTGCAATTCATCTAGAAATCACTGGGGCTCACCAACACTAAATCTGACCGCCATAACCGAACACTGGCTGTTTTTTAGGCTGATGCAGATAGGAAATAAAATGAACATAGAATATAATGTGCTTACAGAAGGATCCAGTGCCAGGACTGAGTATAGTCCTCAAAGATCCTCATGGCTACTGCCCGGGCCTCAACCACTACATTAGATTTCCTGCAAAAAATAAAACATATGTATGGTAATAATAATCAAAATGATTTAATGTTCATTATGATTCACATTATAATATTTAAATATTATTAAAATATTTGAAATAATATGAACCTACACAATAATATATTATAATTGACAAATGCATAATAACACAAACAAATGCATAATATCACTAACTTTGAGGCTTCAAGGAGATCTGTTGCATTTATATTTTGTCCTTTATCATCCGTGTACGTAGTTTTGTTGCCAACCACAACTATACCACCTTTCAAGGTCTCTAGAGCGGGCAGGCATCTCCGTGTGACTGAAACACAGGGTGATGGTCATAATTGTAAAGCGATTTACTGATAATGCGAAGATCAGTTGTTAAGTGTAAACAACATAACTTAAATCAGAGTAGCTTAACTACTTTATGTGATTTAACAAGCATGTTTTGAAAAGGCTTACAATTCTTGCTAGGTGTGAGTATTGAAGGGCACAAGCCTTCCATCAGGATTTCAGGAGCTTTCTAGAAAAGAGAAGGACATTTTTACTACACTTAAAAATAAAAGGTCCAAAAGGATGTTTTTGCAGTGATGTCATAGAAGCACCATTTTGGGTTCCCTAAAGAACTTGGGGTTACTGGACTAAAACAACTTATTATCCATTCATAACGTTTTTAAAAGAAAAATCTGGTTAAAATGTGAGTATCAAATATGATACATCAGGATTTTGAGGAACATTTATTTACATATTTCAATAATCACGGTTCTGCCTTGCATTTTATGTTTTGCCCCCACAATAAAAAATCTGAGCTTTGATCATAAAACTAAGCATTAAAATACCATCTTACTAAGGCATATAATTGGGAAATATAGAGTGACAACTGGTATTTATATGGTATTTACTGTAGTATATGCATTTTATGTACGTAATCTGCTCTACCGGTATAAATAACTGATTTACATTACAAGATATTAGAATTTCATCTTACGTTTTGGCCATGTAAATATCAGCGACTGCTTCAAATTGTATATTTTTGCTCAGTTTGGGCCTCTGAATAAAATCGAAGTGTTTTTTGTTTGAGCTCTATATTCTCACTATGTCATACTATATGAGTCATAAAAGCCTGATGTAGCAAATATGATACGCATAAACATATGCACTTTTTTTTTTATAGATATTTACAAATATTTTGTAAACCGGTTCAATAAACTGTTGCACTAAAAAAATATATAATTTCATGTATTTAACTTAACCAGTGTATACATTTTAGGGTTGCTAATCTAAACCCTAAACCACTGTACTAAAATTGGGGGCAGTATGACCAAAATGTTATCTATCATAATTGTATTTTTCATGCTATATTATTTCTTGCTGGGAATTCAAGACAAAAAAAAATGTCCTTTCCATACAGAACTTACCCTGTTCATGTCTACTCCATCCTTGCAGAATTGCTTGTAGTATTCCTTATCGTCGGTATTTTTCAAAGCCTTCACTAAAGTCATGAATTTATCTGGACATCTCTCCACACAGATCTGTCAAATGAACAAAAACGCTGTAATATGTGACAAACACTAAAGATACATATGGTACTGCAAAAAGAAGTTTATTGAAACAGTGCCAAACCTGAGTGGTAGGACATTGAAACTCCAGCAGGACAAGAGGACTGGCACACTTCAGGATGTTGAAGTAGAATAGCAGGGGCTTTTTCCTGATTATTCAGACAGATTAAGATAAGAAAAAAATTAACGTGCATGTCTGAGATACATCTGAGTAAAGGCCCGTTCACACCAAGGACAATAAAGGAATAGTTCTAAAAATCATTCTAAATGTAAGAGTCCACACCACTACTATAACGATAACGTTGGAATCACTTACACAACAAGTTTTTTTCCCAGTTGAGGAACCATAAAAAACATTGACAGCAAATCACAATCCATCATGCTTTAAGAGCTCGAGCATTTAAAGGGCAGATGACAAAACTGCAGTGCACGCTTAGAATAAACAGAACTATATAGTGGAGTGTGGACGCTATTATAGTTCTCTTTATGGCTTTAAAAGCCTCAGAATTGTCTTTTGAGGAGGCCAACACAACATGAAACATGTCTAGGTATGTTTTCAAAGAGACAGCTTTACTCACTCAAGTGTGGTGCCGACCTGCCCACAAAACTGGCCCTTACTGTCTGTGGGGTAAATCACCTTCCGAGGGTCACCTTGAGACCATGCTATAACAAAACACAGCACTGTCAGTGTGGTAAGACAAATAAATTGTACTCAGAAATGGACAAGGTTGAATACTTTCCGCCCATCTACACAGTGACATTGTGAATAGAAATGTGAAAATTAATAAGCTGAATCTTACCCAGAATGCCAACTGCAAAGTAGCCCAGCAAGGCCAAGATGAACAGTATGCAACAGATAATGTCTGTGCAGCCCCTGTTCACCAAGAAAAGTAAACACATTCACTGCTACAGCACTAATCTTGCCAGGAAGGTTATTAGATTACATAAATCCCATAAAAATAAATAAATACAAAAATACAAATAAACAAATGGTTTCAAAACATTAGATTAAATTCGGCTTATAAAGGTTGTCTCACCTGTTATAAATCGGGCCTTTAAATGCGGGGTCAAATTTCCTTGCCTCACCTGTGAAGACATTGAAATTGTGTATTCATTCCCAAAAGAAAATTCATTTGTGGGCATGTCCATGGATATATACATATATATATATATACACTATTAAGTAGTTCCTTGTATTAACATGCATATTACTAGGATATTGGCTGTTTATTAGTACTTATAAAGCACATGTTAATGCCTTATTCTGAATGATCATATTCTACATCCTACCCAATCCCTAAATTTAACAACTACCTTTTCTAACTATTAATAAGCATTAATTAGGAGTTTATTGAGGTAAAAGTCGTAGTTAATAGTTAGTTAATAGTGAGAATTGGACCCTAAACTAAAGTGTGACCAAAAACTCGAAACTCTTATTGGAGTCCTGAAGAAAGAAAAGAAACTCATACAGGTTTGGAACAACATAAGGGTGTAAATTATGAGAAAAAAAATATTTGGGGGTAAACTATCCATTTAAGTAGACAATACATGTGTTACTGCATATGTATTCTCTGTAGTGATATTGTAAAGCAGCCCTGCTAACAGATAATAGCCCAAATATATTGGTAACCACCTTATTTTTAACATAAGTGCGGGCATGACGATTGTCATTGCTTTCAGTTATTTTAAGCTGAATAAAACAGCTTCATATTGCAAACTGGTATTTCTTACCACATTATTTTATTGTATTGCCGTTATTACAAACACATTGGTTTGTAGCGCAAATAGTCTGTTATTCTTAGTTATTTGTAGCAGCTAATAAATAGGAAGTCTTATATCGTCTTACCACCCAGGCCTATAGGGTATTATTATACCTATTTCACCCAAAAATTTAAATTCTGTCATTAATTACTCACACTCATGTCGTTCCAAACCCATAAGACCCCCGTACACAAATAAAGATATTTTTTATGAAATCTGAGAGCTTTCTGTCCCTCCATTGACAGTAACGTCATTGCAACTTTCAAGGCCCAGAAAGGTAGTAAAAACATTGTTAAAATAGTCCATGTAATGACAGTGGTTCAACCTTAATATTATGAAGCGATAATGTTTCTCTTCTCTTCCATGTCATTCTCCTACGCTGTTGACGTAGTGTAAAAAGTGTAGCGCTTCTGGGTTCTACATCAGAACGTAGGCTCACTATTGGCCGACGCTGCTCATGTGTGTGATGACCCAGGAGCTGGCCAATAATGTACCGACACCACTGCCCCTAACACCATTTTTCGCTCATAACACGACTGCCCCAACACCATTTTTTAAAGTCCTCCCTGTTAGCAGAGCCGATCAGCCCTATAAGCACACTACGCAAGTTGCATAGGGCCCTGCAAATTACTCAAGGCCCCGCCTCCCTCTCGTGTCAAAGCGCTTCAATCAAAGTTTGCAATATCGATGAGAAAATTAAGTGGAACTATCCTTCTGGTCACGAAAAGAGAGGAAAAAAAACACCACGAGAGTGAATTGCCTAAGACTTGAGGTAGACTTGTGTTCTCTCCTCTCCAAGTTTGATGTCAGCAAAGAACAGTAAAGTTAAGTTGATGTGCATCTATCTCTAGTCTGTCTGTCTTGCTAACCCAGCTGGGAAGTGCATATTTTGGGTCTTTCTGTGTCTTGCTTACAACACCAACCACTTCCAGGGTTGTGTTCTGTGACAAAGGGCAACGGTGTCTGTTTATAAACTGCAGGCCGGAAAAGATAACCTCATCGCGTGTTAACATGAGTTAATATGCGAGTGCACAAAATGAAATGTGCACTTTCCAGCAAAACATATGTGGGGGACCAGTAAAATATGGGCGTGATGGCACTCCTCATTATAGACGCATACATACTTTTAAAACAAGACAATGATTATCTAGTCTCCAGGTCAGTTTAGTTACAACTCTGTAATAAAGCAAGATGGAAAGCAATGTATAGACATTGACTATTGATTTATAGGCTATATTGGATTTAAAATGTTGATTGGCTGGACATACTGGTCAATATGGAAGCACATCCCTCAGTAAATAATAACCATCAAGTATAGAGTATTGCTTTTATCATCTAAAACACAGTGACATGCTATGACAAGCCATTTTAGCTTTTATTCATTCACAGGATGATTTTTGAAATCAATAATTAAATTTGTACTATTTAAAATGTGGATTCTTGATATTAAGAATTAGGGGTGTAAAAATGTATCGATTCGTATCGATGCATCGATTATACAGCCGACGATTCGATGCATCGATGCATCCGCTGGAGTAGCCTATCGATTAATGTGTTTATTTTGCCGCCTGTCTGGTCGCCTGTCTATTTTCAGCATCCGCTCCGACATATGCGTACAACCTACTCCTAAAACGGCGGTTTCACACTGCACGGGTTAGCAGAGCGTAAGCAGCGCATATTTTTTCCGGTGCCCATGTTAAAGGGATACTCCACTTTTTTGGGAAATAGGCTCATTTTACAACTCCCCCATAGTTAAACAGTTGAGTCTTACCGTTTTCGAATCCATTCAGCCGAACTCCGGGTCTGGTGGTACCACTTTTAGCATAGCTTAGCATAGATCATTGAATCGGACAGGACCATTAGCATCTCTCTCAAAAAAATGACCAAAGAGTTTTGATATTTTTCCTATTTAAAACTTGACTCTTCTGTAGTTACATCGTGTACTAAGACCGACGGAAAATGTACAGTTGCGATTTTCTAGGCTGATATGGCTAGGAACTATACTCTCATTCCTGCTTAATAATCAAGAAACTTTGCTGCCGTACCATGAGTCCAGCAGGCTTAATGATATGACGCAGCGCCTGAAAATAGGTCTAATAGGTTAGACAAACTTAGTCCCGGTCACGTTGGAAGTTACCGAGCTAGGGACTATTTTCAGGCGCTGCGTCATATCATTACGCCTGCTGGACTCATGGTACGGCAGCAAAGTTTCTTGATTATTACGCAGGAATGAGAGTATAGTTCCTAGCCATATCAGCCTAGAAAATCGCAACTTTTCATTTTCCGTCGGTCTTATTACACGATGTAACTACAGAAGAGTCAAGTTTTAAATAGGAAAAATATCGAAACTCTTTGGTCATTTTTTTGAGAGAGATGCTAATGGTCCTGTCCGATTCAATGATCTATGCTAAGCTATGCTGAAAGTGGTACCGCCAGACCGGGAGTTCGGCTGAATGGATTCGAAAACGGTAAGACTCAACTGTTTAACTCTGGGGGAGTTGTAAAATGAGCCTATTTCCAAAAAAGTGGAGTATCCCTTTAACAGATTAGAGCATTCACACCGCACGCAGAGGCGGCGCGGCAGCGCGTAGCAGGAGCAGAGCAGTAGTTGCGGTGCGTATACAGCAGTGCAGCGATCGTTTACGCACCGAGTCTATTTTTGCTGTGCTGAATTAAAGTGACAGCGCATGTTTCGTGGTCAAAATGAACACAGATTGAACTGAAAATGTAGTAATTTCACCATAAATGCGTTTAATTAAATAAAATGTAGTAATCTCACCATAAATGTATTTAATTTAATTCTATTATTTTTCACAGTCATCTTTTTTACTTTTAAGGAAAACTACAATTTACCTCAACAAGGCGACATAATGAACAACACTCGTCTCATTCGTGGAGGTGGAAAAACAATTTCTTTGAGATATGCAAGATTTATTGTATTAAAATTTAAATGCAAACGAAAAGGCATGAGAGTCGTCTGTTTTGATCAATTTTAAGTTTTAATTTAAAATGTTTGCGATTTTAATATAAGTAGGCTACAAGGTTAAATATTTGACGACTTGCTTGAGCAACTTAATATAAGTAGAAGTAATGCATGGAATAATAGCCCTATGTTGTTTAAATTGTGTTTAAACGTGCATACGTCCATTAAAGTGTATATGTGTACAAAGAGAATCGCAATGCTGACAAAACTTTTTTTTAATAAAAGTTGCTACATAACTTCTGGATTTGAAATAAAAATAGTAAGTATGTGTTTGTGGTACAGCCGTGGATCAGTTATGCACTGCATGCAGCATATGTGAAAGCACTATAGCGCGTGCTGCTCCTGCACCGCACACACACTGCACACAGAGTATGTGTGAAACGGGCGTTACTGTAGAAGCAGTAACTGTTCTATTTGCAGTGCATTGAGCACAACTGCTATAGTGTAACATACACATTATGTGAATAGAATACTGTTTCTGTATTCTCAATAAAAGGCAAATTATTTCTTATTTTTGTTGATTTATTTGAAACTTAATAGATATCATGTAAAAATATCTAGTATTGAATCGTATCGAATCGTATCGCGGGGAATTCTGAAGTATCGAAAATAATCGAATCGTTTGCTTAAGAAATCGGTATCGTATCGAATCGTCATGAAGGCTCCGATTTACACCCCTATTAAGAATGTACTTTTTCTAGAAACCATGTCTATTTCTGATATCAGGAATTACATTTTCATTGTGACTGTGTGGCAACGGCAAATGGTTTACATGGCTAATTTAACAGAATTTTGCTTAGGGCCCCAGGGAGGTCAGGATCGGCCCTGCCTGTTAGTGAGTGACAAATTCTAATGGATCACTTCCAATGATCAATGAAAGGTGAACTCAGTTCAAAAAATATTCTTTCCTATTGTCTAAGGTGAAACACTGCAGATACGGCTGGTTCTGTTCAGTAACTACTGTATAATAAACTGGGTAAAAAAAAGTGTATGTTTCTTTAACCTGCAACTTTGTAACTGGTATGTTTCAAAGTATTTACATCTGTCACATCACTCTGACATGTCCTTCATCCGACATGAGACGAGCATTAGCCAGAATGCTGAATTATCAGGCATATTTAGATGATGCTGTGGAGTATTTGTTTAATCGGTCTGAGTATTTGGCAGGTATTTGTGATGTCTTCAGTCATGTGTGCAATGTGGCTTTCACTTAACTCAGCCAAGTGTGAATTGGCAAACCTACAGAGTCTATTTAGGGAAGCAAGTTGGTCGGACGGAAGTGCATCCTGTAGTAGCTATTAAAGTCTATTTTTCCTTTAATTATTTGCTTATATGTGGTCCCAAAAGTATTTGATTTAAATGTCCCTAAAATGTTTGAATACTTAAAAATGTATTAATGTTACTGTATTGAACAGATCAACAAGGGACAAACAAATAAAAGCACAAAAAATATTGCTGGTGCTTTTTAAATAATTCTAGAAATGCCTAAACTCCTTTTGTCTCTTAAACAGTATATAACAGTATAACAAATATGTTTTTGTGAAAGTTTTTGATTGAAAGGAATTTTTTGTTACATAATGCAGAGACATTTGTATATTTAGTGCATAAATGTAAGTGTTCAAGCACACTACCATTTAAAAGAATTTTCAGCATCATTACTCCAGTCTTCAGTGTCACATGATCCTTCAGAAATCATTCTATTACGATTTGCTGCTCAAGAAAAAAAATGTATGTCGAAGTTAATGCTACATGCTCTGACGTGTAGCGCAGTTGCGATTCGAGCAACGGAAGTTTGAATCATGACTTGTGTTGTAATTTTCCGATCTCATCCCCTTCTCTTTCCCAATTCGCTTCCTGTCTACTCTCCACTGTGCTATACAATGAAAAAAACAAAAACTTTCTTTATCATTGATGACACCAGTTGTGCTGCTTATATTTTTGTGCCAACCATGATGCTTTTTTTCAGGATTCTATGATTTATAAAAAGTTCAAAAGAACAACATTTATTTGAAACAGAATCTTTCGCAACATTATAAATAAGTCGTTACTGTAACTTTTGATAAATTTAATGAGTCCTTGCTAAATAAAAGTATTAATTTCTTTCAACAACAACAGCAACAAAGAAAATCTTACTTTTGAACAGTATTTTTTGTGGCAACACTGTACATTCTTGTGTATGTTTGAGTTTCCTTAGTTTCAAGGGATATCCTTAGTATTAACTCTTTGTTAATAACTGATGATTTTATGTTATTGGTCATTTGGCTGGGTACATTTTTGCCGCCAGCCTTAAAGGGATAGTTCACTTTGAAATAAATTGTTGGTATGTTTTAGCTTACCTCAAGGGCATCCAAGATGTAGGTGTCTTTTTTTCCGCAGTAGTTTCAATTTTGATATTTTTAGGTCAAACCGTTCTTGTCTGTCAGTCATATAATGCAGGTCTATGGTCACTGTCTCAAAGAGCATGCACAGAGTCCAAATTAAAACAATTCCCCGTCGTCCAAATTAAACAATTCCCCATCGTAAGTACACATTGATGGCCTAAGACACGAAACGAGCGGTTTGTGTGAGAAAACGAACAGTATTTATATCGTTTTTACCACTTATACACAGCCATGTCGAAGTGATCTGATCTGACGTGTGCGCAGACTGGTGCATAGATATATACACTAGATGTCGCCTTAAAGACATTCGTTCCAATGAACTGCCGTAGACAAGGCGACATCTAGTGTGTATATATCTATGCACCAGTCTGCGTACACGTCAGATCAGATCACTTCGACATGGCTGTGTATAAGTGGTAAAAACGAAATAAATACTGTTAGTTTTCTCACACAAACCGCTCGTTTCGTGTCTTAGGCCATCAATGTGTACTTACGATGGGGAATTGTTTAATTTGGACGACGGGGAATTGTTTTAATTTGGACTCTGTGCATGCTCTTTGAGACAGTGACCATAGACCTGCATTATATGACTGACAGACAAGAACGGTTTGACCTAAAAATATCAAAATTGAAACTACTGCGGAAAAAAAGACACCTACATCTTGGATGCCCTTGAGGTAAGCTAAAACACACCAAAAATTAATTTCAAAGTGAACTATCCCTTTAACCCCCATGAGGCTACATACACTAGCAACCAATGTAGGCCTTGGCTCGTAATAAGTGTTTGTTTTGTGTGTGTGTGTGTGTGTGTGTGTGTGTGTGTGTGTGTGTGTGTGTGTGTGTGTGTGTGTGTGTGTGTGTGTGTGTGTGTGTGTGTGTGTGTACTATTGACAGTTTATTTTATTGAGGTGCCACCCATTTAGAGCAATCATCAGTGACCCAGACGCACTTAGCTATCCACAAACAGCTCCCTAATGACTCAAGCTTTCCGAACAGCAACAATCACACTGACCCACATCTCTCAATGAAGCTCTTCTCATGCTGCGAATCTGCCACATACTGCTTTAAGAAACTTATTTGTGTATTATTCACACTATTCAAAGTTAAGGGTGCAGTATGTAATAATGACAGCAAGTGGTTGAATGTGTGCAGCAGTCCAAATTCAAAATATTGGAGCAAGTGGTTTCCCTCGCCATCTTCTCCTCATGCGGGTTGCCATATTGAGGACACGCAACAACAAAAGGAACTGTCAATGGAATGATAATGTATACATTTCCTCTGGTCATTAAACTTTTTAGATGGATGCCAGCAAGGCTTTTTAAGTCGGGTAGAATTAAGATGTCTTCGATGACCCAGTTCGTTTGCTGGCTTCCATGGCTGCAATTCGCGGTGTTTTAGATCAACTGGCAACCCATGGTGTCAATATAGGGTAAAATGGCAGTGGGTAGAATCACACAGATCAAAACAAAAACAGACATTCTAAATGCACATTTCAAAGTAGAGCTGGCTATAGCTTTATTTTTCAGAGAAACAAGTATATGTACTTAGCATGTTCCCTAAATCTCTGTAAACATATTGTGTTTTTTATGCTTTAGTACAGTCAAAACAATCACACACAGCACCTTTAAGCAGTTCTCTTTAGACCAAATTAATCTCTAGTAATATAGAGACTGATCGATATTTGTCTGGTGATTCAGAGACATCATAAATTCACAAGAGGGCTGTATGTGAAGCATATTAAGCACATCTTCTCAATGCTCTGAAAATGCATTACTGAAAGAAAATTTTAAAAGCCAAACCTTGTTTTCCATAATGTGAACCCTTTCCCATCAGATTGCCTTTTCAGTATTTTTAGTTTTAACGTTTGTTATCGCCAGACAATATGAACACCACTTCCTACCTCTTGAAACAGGAAACTAGTTTTGCATCCTCAGTAATACGTCTTGACTGTTTTACTCACAAACGCACTTCCTTGACCGTAAATGTGTAGCATATTTAAAAAATTTAAATTTGTAGAACTTGGATTCAGTTTGAAAGAATTGAAGGAAATGCATTCATATTTAAGAAGAACAATAAAAACAACACCATATTACTTTTACACCATAAACTACAAAGTTTTTCTAACACAATTTTCTCTCTAACTGTAGTATGACTACAGAGAAGAAGAGAAAGTTGGAGAAAATTGTGTAAGTAAAACGTTTTAGTTTTTTTAAGTAAAATGGTAAAATGGGGTTGTTTTTACTGTTCTTCTTAAATATGAATGCATTTCCTTCAATTCTTTCAAACTGAATCCAAGTTCTACAAATCAAGGTTATTTCTGGGCGACTGTGACGTATGAAGATTTATGGTGGCACAATTGTTTGCTTATTTCAATGTCATTTCGACAATTGTTGACTTGAAAACATGAATGTGTACATGTGTTCAGTCCAAGAAAATCCAGGTTATCAAGTGGCTGATAAATACAGAAACATCAGGCACAATGCACAACTTTCCACCATATAAACCTTTCCATGCAAGTTAAAAAAGTTAAAGTTAAAAAAGCAAGCTAAAAGCAGTGATCAACAGCCTCAAATTACAAATCAACTGATCAGACTGAGATTTTAAGATGGAGCTATTTTCATAAAGGCAATCTGTAGTGCGCAGCTGTTGTTTATGTGGAAAGGCATGTTTTTGCGTTATCAATTTGCTCTGTCTCTCTCTTCCACAGATTGTGCATTCTTTTCCAGCTTGATCTGATCAGACATATGGCCAGAAGGCAACCTACAGCTTGATTCTAATCACACACTTTGGCCCCTGTTTCAAACTGACCTTTTCCACCCTCAAAGTCACGTGATCTCCAAACACAATAAGGGGAACGGATATTTGAGATGCCTCTGTAGTTATAAGGGCATTGCTGCGATGTTCTGAGATTGCTAGGCAACTGGAGAGAAACGCATCATTGTCATTCTTGAACAAACCTCATAAGTTACAGACTTACAGGCATCATAAGGAAGCACTTCCCATAGTCTTAGTCAGAGACTGACTATAAAGACCTCTGGTGTTCATGTGGTTAAAAGACCATAATGCAAACCAGACAGATGACAACAAATCATTTGAGTGTGTGAGTCTACATCACTTCCACCCAGACTCCTAAAAATCACGTTACAACTTGTTCTCAAAAGCAGAACTTGAAAACTCTTCAACTAAAGTTCAGGAATGAGAAGGCTCCAGAAAGACTCAGGAAATCTAAAATAAAAAATTATGGTTCCAACAAGCAGGTTTCGCAGCATTGCCACAGAAGAACCTTTCAGTTAATAGTTCTTAAAACAGCCACTGTTTTCTTAGTGTGAAGAACAATGTAATAATCTAAAGAACCTTTTTTACAATGGAAAGGTTCCATGGGTTTTAAAGGTTCTTTGAGGAACCGTAGATGCCAATAAAGAAGCTTTATTTTAGGAAGTCTGAATCATCAGCTGAATCTAGTTTAGGCATGTTGTACTGTTTCATCAGGCTTTCTCTCTTTTAAAAGTGTCTCTTTAAGAAGATGTAATCAAGGAGTATTATTATCCTTAACCATTTTCTTAAAGCTACACTGTGTAATTTTTTTAAGTTGATTCTTAGCAAAAACACTTTGTTCATTCAAAATGATATGTGCTCATTAATGTGTAATTACTTCTACCAACTAATCAAGTATTCTCGTAAGCGTAGAATCCACCTTTTAGAATACATACGAGCGAGTCGCTCGAATGGCGGCAGCCATGTTTTTTTGTCTAGGGTTATAACATTAGAGACGCACTGATGTAAGCAATTGTTTAAACACAGCCAAAGATCAGAGCTGAGAATATCCTGTCAATCAAGAAGGGACGGAAAAACGTGTTCAGACTGCAACTTTTGGAAAGTAAACGTGACAAAAACGCATAAACAGTTAAGAAAATAGCGAAGTAAAGACTGTTAAAATAGTACATGCGACTACAGTGGTCACATGGACTATTTTAACGATGTCTTCACTACCTTTCTGGGACTTGAAAGTGGTGGTTATGTTGCGGACCTGGGGTCAGAAAGCTCTCAGATTCCATCAAAAATCTATTCATTTGTGTTCCCAAGATGAACGAAGGTCTTATGGTTTTGGAACGACATGAGGGTGATTAAATAATGACAGAAATTTCATATCTAGGTGAACTAACACTTTAAAGTAGGCTTTATTTACCCCTAATCACCCGAAGTTCAAGCCCTCATCTCTAGTTATTATAGTTAACTAAAACTTAAACCATATAAAAAATTGTTACTTGAAAAAAATATTTTTAAAAACTAGTTGCCAAAGTAATATTTCTGTACTAAAACTGATATAAAAATTATATAGACATATAGTATATAAAAAAATGAAAATGACAAAAACACAAAACTAAATTTTAAATGAATATGGAAAAAATATAAATATAAACTAATTTACTAATTAAACTATAATAGTATCTGAAATGGGATCAGCCTCCAACCTTTTTATAGTCAATACTACCTGTTGTTTCTATAAAAGTAATAGTTTGGTTTTATAGAAACCACATTTAGTTACCATGGTAAAGGAAAACCATCGATGGTTGTACATGTGGTTTCTATGGTCTTACTATAAATTTCACAGTTAAAGCAAGAATTATGTTTAAAAAATTGTATTTGTTTTAGAGTAAAATATTTGCTTTTTCTAAATTTGAACAGATGTTACATTTAGTTGACAAACACACACTCACACACACACTCGTATTTACAAACCTCGGTATATTTTCATTATGGCTTATTTTAGAGCGAGCTAAACCACTGAAAATGTTTCTACAAACATTTAATCGGCAACATTCATGAAATGAATATTTATAATGTGTGTGTGTGTGGTAGTAATACAATGCTAGAGGCAATTCTTACTAGGGCGCATAAAAGCAACGATATGATGAACGCAGTAATTATTGACCTGAGAGTAATTGCGCCAACCATGTGTTTCAACACACGCCTATTGTTTTCTTGCTCACATCCGTACAATTGTGTCCTATCTCGCACTGGTTTAATGAAGTGCTTCATGATTTACCATTCGACCACCAGTGAGAAAGTCTGCATTAAGCTACTGGGCTACTAGTATTCTTCATCAAAATGCCTGAGACCCACGCCCCATGAATTAGTCATTGTTTCCGTAAGAGGACCATTCCTACCACATTCTGAAGGAGGAACCCTAAAATATCAAAACATCTTACCATATTTGGACTCTGGATTTTTCTCCTCTGGCTCCATTGCAAATAAATGATGCGGACTTGTGGCAGTGACTTAAATCTGAAAAGGAATTGTATCGCCGTTGCCTAATCTTGTGAGAAATTGTCCATCAGTAATTCCGCTGCTTACAGTAGAGGTGTGTATGGCAGACGGCAGCACAACACATTCTAACAGTACACGCATGACGAGGGTTTCGTTTTTTCCAAGGAGAGTGTGTGAGGGCTGAATCCACCAATGAGAGGAGAGGAAAAAATGACAGACAGTCGTGTCAGCCAAAGAAACACAAACGCTCCTTCACTGAAAATCGCCGACGCTTGGCACTTCAAGAAATCACACTTTTAGTTAAGATACATTTAATTGTAAAATACAAAAGAAACAGACAAATTGGTCATATAATACTCATTAGTCCCACCATTGACAACTTTTAAAAACATTGACTAACTTTAAATCTCTTAAATTCTGAGTCTCTGTATGATAGCCTAACGCAACATTGTTTCTAAATTCTAACAAAGCCTTGTTTTTTTGCGAGAAAAACTGCAAATTCATGCAGTTCGCCGGAACACCAGGACGGTTCTCAGAAATACTAATTAAATGAACGTTTTAACAATACTTACCAAATCTGATACTCTCTGATTGTCATGAATAATGTAAATAACAGAATCATGTTTCACACCAGGTGACAAAGTTCTACAAGCCACCCACACCCTTTACTAAACTGGTTTACTTTTAACTGAAAGTTAAAATTGTATAGACAAAAAATAAAGATTATACAAATAATCAGTGAGTGTAAAGTTGTAATTGTGAGTTTTAAAAATAGTTTTAACCAGTGCTCGAATCGAATCAAGTCTTATGGGATCCTGCTATTTTCCTGTTTATCACATAGCGCTTTTATAGAAATAAAAGTGACTTGACTTCATATAAGGCTGATGAAAAATATTGGCTATTTTTATTTAACTCAATATGTCCCACTTGTCTTCCTGTTAAATTACGTCAACACATTGAACACGTTTGAAGGCAGTGGGACTTTAAAAGAATGTAATTCACGATAATTTTACCAACCAAAAATAAACATACATAAACATTTGCTAGGGGCCTACAGTTCTACAACCCTGACTTTGTATTATTATACAAATTAAAAAAAAGTTGCCCCAAGGAGGGTAAAAAGGCATTAAAGAGCAATATTTTGTATTAACATGCTTTATTTGTTTATTTTTACAATAGCACTGTGCTTTACTTCTCTATAGCCTGCAATTTATCAATTATTAAATTGTACAATACACCTTGGTTCATAAACACTTAATAAAAAGTTTCAAAAGTAAGATTATTTTATACAATTTCAGCCTGAACCAATACACAACGTCACACGCAGACAAAAACATTGGATTTTATCTTCCTTTTTTTTACATAAACCTATTTTCATTCTGTGAAGTAAATGAAAACAAAAATCCCTGCAATTTCCCTGCAAATATTGTCAAATTGCAGTAGGCTAACTTCAAAGAATTACGCATCAGACTCAAATAAGTAGCATACTGTTTATATACGGCTATCTATAATTATGAAAATATTCATAACGGGAATATTTCAGACGACTCCGGCCTTGCAGTCATTTTATGTTGTGTAACAGAGCATTGAGAGCAATGCACTTTAAAAATTCCTCTCCGCGCAGACGCCTCTTCTAATCATCCAATCAGAGGGCGAGGTGCCGCAAACGCCTTCGACATGTCACAAGAGTTCGGACGTTGTCATCAGCCATTTTGTGTGTGGCATGAGCGAACAAATTTACTTTAAAATTGTAATTTAAAATGTCATTATTCGTTTTTTTCCCATATTTTGATCATATAATCATTGATGTATGTAATTGTGTAGTATAAAATGATTATTGACTTTATTGTGGGGTGAACACAGTCAAAGACATTATGCTACATAACGCAGAGTCCCTATGGCAGAGTCAAGGCATTATGAAACACACCCACACAAAAGATGGAGGGTGCGTTCTTCCAATGTGTGCATGTGACACGTTCCTCCAATAGTTGAATATAAATAGTGTTACCGACAGTAGACGGGGAAATCATCTGATCAAAGGCTGTGAAGGTAGGATTTTTAAGTAATGTTTTTAGTTTGACTGCACGGCGAATGGAAACAACAGCTAAATGTTGTAAATCTAAAATATAAGCAAAATAGAAGATTTTGAAATCTGTATGTGTCTAATATGAGTTGTCGTTGTGTAACAATGCGTAGACTAGACACTTATGCAATGTAAACAACTTTCTAAAGGAAAAATAATAACTGATACAGTAACCCCTCACGATTTTACAGTATTTATGAAATAAAAACATAAGCTAAAAACATGTATTTAGTACTTTGTGTAAAAATGTATGGAACGTAAAACCAACATACAGATAATTACCACTGGAAGTATTAAAAATGACAGCGAAATAAACTTGTGTGAACACTGCTATAATGTTGCTGTAACACTAACATGTATTGTTACATTTTCAGGTCTGAAAACACCATGGCATTAAGAACAGCTTTATCACGCCTGCTGTTGAACTCACAGCGATGTTCTCTGATCTCTGTGTCCAGGGCCCAGGGCTCTTCAGCACCTGCTGCATACGGTTAGATCACTAATTCACCACAACTCAACCATAACTCGGAATGATAATTTCAGTTGTGAGGACAAGAAAAGTAGACAAAACAGGAAACTTTTCATAGCAAACTTATAACCAGTGGCATCATCTAGCCCCCCATGACAATGTGTAAATGCATTGCGGGATCATCAATACATTTAAAAAATATATATCTCTGTAAACTAAACTTATTTGACATTCCTTAGGCTAATTTTTTTTATCTAATGACACAAAGTTGGAGAATATACGTGTCCTGATGTTAAAGCTTAGCATCTGCTTGATTGTGCTAATAATACCCATATCCTTTATTTTTCAGAGAAAGAGGAGCAAGTGAAAATAACAGCAAAAAGACGTAAATATATTTGTTTCATATTTTTGAATTTGTATTGTTTGAATTTGACATCATGTACTGTATTTGAGCTGAAAAAAAAAGCTTTTTGATTTATAGCTAAGGTGCATTTTAACTGGCGAGATGCTTTGGATCTGGAGGGCCAGCTCACAGAAGAGGAGATCATGATCCGAGACAGTTTCCGCACATACTGCGAGGAGAAGCTCATGCCCCGCATCCTCATGGCCAACAGGAATGAGAGTAAGTGGAAGAGATGGATCAGATCAGCTGTCGACAGCCTTCATGCATAATTAAAGGGATAGTTCACCCAAAAATTAAAGTTCTGTCATCAGTGACTTGTCCTCATTTCGTTCCAAACCAATAAGACTTCCGTTCATCTTCGGAACATAAATGAAGAGCTTTTTTAACGAAATCTGAAAGATTTCTGTCCCTCCATCAAAAGTTTATACACCAATAACTCTGATGCTTCAAAAAGTTCATAAAGAGAACGTAAAATAAATCCATGTGAATCGAGCGAAAATACAAGTTTTCCGAAGAGATGTGATCTGTTATATGATTAACAGATTTAATTCAGGCTATTACTCGCATATAAACATTGATCAGTGAATGTACATTAAGCATTCAAATTTGGTAAAAGCATGCTTGCTTAAAGCACAATAACTAACAAGGTTTGTTCTTATGCGTCAAGCAAGTTTGGTTGAGCTTCCGTTTATCATATTGAGTGCTCTGTGTTTACTGATCAATGTGTATATGTGAATAAAAGCCTAAATTAAGTCTGTTCATCATATAAAGTGATTGTGTCTATTCAGAAGACTTGGATTGAACTGCTTGATTCATATGAAAATTCAGATTTCATTAATTATTAGTGTTTTGATGATGAATAAAAGTTTGGAACAGCATGAGAGTAAATAAATGATGAAATTGTTCACCTAACAATTAAAATTTTTGGGTGAATTGTCCCTTTAATTCTTACCACAGAAACTTTTTATTTTATTTTATTTAAAATGCCTAAAATTCAAATCTGTGGCTGTGATTTCTTCAGATTTCCATCGGGAGATTGTAAACGAGATGGGAGAACTTGGTGTCCTTGGGCCTACGATTCAAGGTAAAAACAGGTGTTGAAACCACAAACCACAGTCTTCATTAACTTAAGAGCTTGTGTGTACAGCTTACATGTGGCCTTCATTTTGTTGCCCGTAAAAATGCCTGTGTAATGTACAGTGTCTGATGTGTTTGTGTGGAAGGATATGGCTGTGCTGGCACTAGTTACGTGGCCTACGGTCTGATCGCCCGAGAGGTGGAGAGAGTGGACAGTGGGTATCGTTCAGTTATGAGTGTCCAGTCCTCGCTGGTCATGCACCCTATAAATGCATATGGAACAGAAGCACAGAAGCAGAAATACCTGCCTAAACTAGGTTAGTCAACTGCTAAAACTGCGTGTCGATGCATTGATCTGCTATAAAATGATTTACATAGTTCAGCGTTCCCGTGGTCATGAAGAAACCGTAATATCAGTCATTTTAAAACTGAATTTAAAATAATAATTTATTAATTTCACTGACTCGTAAAATAGTGTAAAGTAATTTTGTACATCCTAATTATTCAGTGGTTAACAGTGACTGGATAAATCACAAAAATGCATTCAAAATGTCCCCACATTTATTAGTTGCCCCGTGTAATAGTGTCTAATTTTATTAAAAATGTAATTTATGTAATATATTGTTTTGTGCCTTTCATTCTTCCCAGCTCTTGGAGAGATGCTGGGCTGTTTTGGACTTACAGAACCAAACCATGGGAGTGACCCTAGTGGCATGGAGACCAAAGCCAGATACAACCCCTCCAGCAGGACCTATACCATCAGCGGGGCAAAAACATGGTAAATGCCACCGAATAGTTTGCATAGTTCAGTTTAGTCAGGACTCCGGAGTCTTGCCTTGGACATTTGGACTGGAGTTAATATCACCAAAATTTTGCTTGCTAAAATGTTTTAAAGTTCTGCAATGTCCAGTTTCTAAATGATTTTCAGAGGATGAATTTTGAATTTAATGCTTTCGAATGTATCACGCTATAATAAAACATTCATTTTGTAAACTTGATCGATAGAGTCGTCAACAGCCTGGAGTTGCACAACGCGTCAGTATTTTATGTAAGGGTCAGATCATTGCACGGTTTCTTATGTAAGAGATCTCATATGAAGGCTGTGTACCAATGTCCAGATTTAGATTTTGTAACTTCACCCTCTACTGGGTATTTGTCCCTTGCTGGTTTAGGAGGATACTGAAATCTGCTGACCATCTGTTTACTTAATAAGTCTATATTGTGTGAATCTGGCTTGAAGTCAGAGATGTTTCTGTCTGAGCAGATTACATTTACAGGTTACATTTAATCATTTGAAGATGCTTTAATCTAAAGCCACAGTAGTACCGCAATGTGAGTTTCAAGTATAAACTAGAGCTCTGAATGCCTTCATTTAGCAATATAGTCCAATGAGCTATGTGTTATCAAATATTACAATGAAACTTAAATTAAAACATTTTTGTTATCTCTAAAATAAGCATAAAAAACGGAAATTAAATAAAAAAATTCTAAAATAAAATGATATTGTCATTATCATTGTGATCTACCAGCGTCAGTTTTGTCACTTCACTGCCATTCATAAATCCTCTCCCGTGGCCTCATGGGATAGTAAAGTGTCACACTTCATAATCTCGCCGGAAGTAGTTGTTCATCCGGGTACTTCTTGCCTACTCTTTTATGAGTACTGTGAGTACAACTTTTGTCACATACTGTTTTTGGTGTACTATATAGTAGGGAAGTATGCGTTTTCAGATGCAGCCAAGGCAGAATATCCTTCTCCATTGATTTTGTTTTGGTTCTTGTTCAAAGCGCTACTTTTCTTCTTCTATACATCCGAGCAAATGTCCTGTAAATGACACGACTCAGTGCTGCCCTCTGACAGCTGGTAGTGTATAAAAAAGCAAATGTACTGCACATGCGTCAAACACGTCCATCCAGAGAACTGAATTCAAAACTATAACAAGACATTGCACCACATACATTTTAAACACACAGCACAGGTGAATGATAAGCCTTCACACCAACCCTTTTTTTTTCTCTGAGCAGGATCACTAACTCCCCGTATGCTGATATCTGTGTGGTCTGGGCAAAATGTGAGGATGGCAAAGTGAGAGGGTTTATCCTGGAGAGAGGAATGCAGGGATTGAGCACACCTAAGATAGAGGGCAAGTTCTCCCTCAGGGCCTCAGCCACTGGGATGATCCTAATGGATGAGGTTGAAGTGCCAGAGGAAAACCTGCTGCCTCATGTGTCTGGCCTCGCTGTGAGTATGTTTGTTACTATTATTAATAGTGCATACTAAGCCTCACTAGTAGTCCTGATCATACATCTGATCAAACTTCCAACCCTAAGTATGAAGACGGCATATTCCCTGGCAACCACACTGATACATGGTTCATTTTAATCAGCTGATACACTGATGCAGTTATATATGTTGTTTTCTGTAGGGTCCCTTTGGCTGCCTGAATAATGCCCGTTATGGCATTGCATGGGGCGCTCTGGGTGCTGCGGAATTTTGTTTCCATGCTGCCCGCCAGTACACCTTGGACAGGTGAGCGGATTAGCAAAAGGTTATCAAATTAACATTTATAATCATAACGTTCAAAATATTAAAAGTGCAATGGAGAAAATGCCTTAAAATTGTATTTCCATATGAAGTATTTGTAGAACTATATGAATGTGTTGTGCAAAATTCCAACTGACTTGTGCATATACTGCATGAAGAGTAGTAGCAATGTTGAAAACAGTTGCTTAATATTTGTGTGGAAACTTTTTTTTTTTTTTTTTTTTTGGGGATTCTCTGATGAATATAGAAGTTTAAAGAACAGAATTTATTTTAAATTGAACTATTTCATAAATGTCTTTACTGACACTTTTGATCAATTTAGTGAATCCTTTCTGAATAAAAGCATTAATTTCTTTATAAAAAAAACCACCACAACAAAACAAATCTTACCAAACTTTTGAAACAGAAGTGTATTTGAATTATTTTCCCATTGTAGAATCCAGTTTGGAGTCCCACTGGCCAGAAACCAACTCATGCAGAAGAAGATGGCAGACATGCTGACTGAGATTACGATCGGGCTGCAGTCCTGTTTACAGCTGGGTAGACTCATTGACCAGAAGAAGTGAGTCTTCCGTCTCTGTCTTTATAAGTGGTTTAATGTATAACAGGTTATGTAAAACATTTCAATGAGTGCAGAGCTTGTCAGAATACACCTCGGCTGTCTAAAAGAATCCTGTAGCTCACCGAATCTTCTCGCACATTTCTCCAAAAGGCAGTCGCCAGAGATGATCTCCATGCTGAAACGTAACTCCTGCGGTAAGGCCCTGGACATCGCCAGGCAGGCCAGAGACATGTTGGGAGGAAACGGCATAGCAGACGAATACCATATCATACGCCACGTCATGAACCTAGAGGCTGTCAACACATACGAAGGTGAAAGGAGAAGGAAAAAAGTTTTAAAGTGCCTCTATAATGCTATTTTAAAGATTCCTCATTTTGGTTTGGAGGTCTCCTACAATAGGTTTACATGCATCCATGGTCAAACAACACTTTAATTTTCTCATAATATACATTGCAGCATCACCCCTTTTCTCACAGTGTCTGAAATGGTTCAATCAAGGATCCAGTCTCTCTAAACCCTTCCTTTCCGAGAGCCTACTCTGCTCTGATTGGTCAGATGGCCCAGTCTATTGTAATTGGTCTACTGCTTACAGCATGTGTCTGAAAGAAATGTCCATTATCATCTGAATTTCAGCTCTGGAGGATTTCTCAGCACTTGCATACAAACAGAAACAATGAGAACAGAAACGTCTGTTTTGTCGTATCAATTCGAGCCAGAGTCGTCATCCTATGGAAGTGCAACACAACCCTTCCTCAGCTACAACTACAGTGTTTGAGGGGCAAAGTAGACGTTGTTCGTGGGCAGCCAATGAAGACTATATGCTGGCATTATGCTAGGCTATGCATATTACTGACGGCTCATTTCAGGCTGTTCAGAATCAGTTCTTTTGGGGAACAATAACTCCATTTATCGTGCACTTTGATCTTTTGCAGACTTTTTACATTCACAAACAGCTATTTTACACACTGCATGAAAGGTAATATCTGAGAAAGCATAATAGGGGCACTTTAAATGAAAGCTATATATTTGGCCAGCAGAGGTCAGAATAGGCTTAAAGCAAAGATAATGAATGACTGTGAGAGGGCATATTAATAACACAATATTTTGCTTTTCACAGGCACTCATGACATCCACGCTTTGATCTTGGGCAGAGCCATCACTGGACTCCAGTCTTTTACTGTTGGGAAATAAACCCATATTTCTCTCTTAACATGGGTATAATGGACTTTTGCGTCTGTCTCTGCAATAAGGGAAACTCTTTATCAACATCCATCCATAAGTGCTTCTATATGCGCTTAAATCTTTTGCTTAGTAAATGGGTCCAAACTCACATCTGCTCTCTCTGTGGTCACATGCATGTCTGCAAAGGTAAATATATCTTCTCTAGGGTACTGGTTTGACATGCATTAATATGTCATGTTACAAAGACTGTTGCATTGTGAAACGGTTCATGATCTTGTCATAAAATGAATTATTGAAAACCATTTCTCCACATTATTCATTTGAACTAAATGAGAACTAAACTATAAGAGATAATTAATAGCAGTTTCAAAATACAACTTTTTAGTTAAACTTTTAAGTGCTTGCACTTTAGAGATCCAGTGTGACCCGCTGATCATTGTCAATGACTCTTGTTAATTTTGTTGTATTTATTAAATAAAGTGAACATCACAGGGCATTCATTCTGAATGCATGGGCAATGCATTCATTCTCATCATATGCATTCATTCTGAATAAAATCTCATTTGTTTTATGAGTGTTTTATATTCATCTGTGGGTACATAATGTTAATAAACAGTTAAACATCATAGTTTTTGTATTTATGTCCATTTTAACTAGTATCAGCCAAAAAAGTTAGATTTCCTCAATTATACAGCTAAATATACTTTACTATTAAATAGCTAATAATTTTACATTAGGCTATATAGTATCTACCAGATCATTCGGAAAAATAAAAGTATATTTAGAAAACTATATTTATTACCCAGACTCTCAGCCAAAAAAGCTAGATTTCCTCAATAACACCATTTAATTACTAATAACTCTGCATTCAGGTATATAGGCCTACTGTAGTATTTACCAGATCACTTGAACAAATAAAAGTAGAAAACTATATTTATTATCCAGACAATTCCTCAATAACACTTTAATAACTAATAATTCTAAATCCGGCTCATTAGAAAACATAAAAGTATATCAACTACCCAGAAAAAAAGCTAAATTTCCTCAATAACACTTTTAAATGACGCATTATTCTACATTAGGTTATATAGTATTTACCAGATCATTACAAAATAAGAAAATTATATTTACCAGATCCTTAGAAAAGTATGCGTGAGAATGTTTCTAATCTCCTATGTATCTGTGTCTTATGCTGCCTACACGTGCTATTGGAATTATCCTAAATACTTGTTTCCTATTAAAAAAAATGGACGAACGCCCTCTCAAGTCAAAATTTGAATGCGATGAGCTCGTAATCACGACTTCAGAAGAGGGAAGTAGGACATTTCCGATAGCACATAAAGGCAATTACAGTATAACATCTATCTAGAGCAGAGCACGATTCCTGGTTGACCTTGATTGACCCGTGCGCGCGCCTTGATGAGACTTAAGTGATGACGCGTCAAATCCACCAATCGTCTCGCTGTCCGAGAAAAGATCATGACCGGTCGATGGTGTGAGATCTTCAAAACTCCAACACTTACATCACAGTCCATCTGCCCATCTAATCAGAAAAACTACTTAGGAGAATAGCTGGTTTGAAATCGCGTTCTTGAAAGAGTGCACCGCTTGTTTTACGCATTAAACTTCAGTAGCCTACTAATAATTTATTATTTTATTATTTCATTATGCGCCGCGTCTACTCACCGACAGATAGTTTCCCGTAGCCTAACTTAAACTGTCTGGAGGACAAGCAAGACACATTTTGGAAGTGGAATATATATTTGTTTCTTCTTTTGGTGAAATTACAAGCCGTGTTCGACAATGAACCATGTGAATATGAGCAAACTGAACGCCTCCATCTACGGGGATCACGGGTCTCCGTATGGGGCATTTGAGTCTCCGCTGTATAAGACCTACAAACCTCCAGCCCGAGATCTCATCCAGCTCCCCAAAGCCTTCCTCTACCTGATGATGGCCGCGGTGGTGGTGGTCGCTGTCGCTTATGCCATTGTGGGACATTTAATTAAAGACCTCGTTTATGACATCTTAGGTAAATATTGCTTTGATTAGCTTGCTGTTAAAAGTGGTCGACAAGTTAGCAGATTTTGCTTAAGTAATGTGGTTGTCCAGTAGTCATGGTGATAAAGTAGGCTATACAAATGTTATAATTGTTTAATTATTATAATTGTTATTATTTATTTCAAAAGATTACACAAATTATACAATAAATATAGTTCAAAATTCAGCTAAACTGTAATGATTGAAATGATTGAAGTTAGTTCTGAGAAAATGCTTTGCATCGTTTGTTTGCAGATACAATTTGATTTTAGTTATTTGATATTGATGTAGTTATTATTTTAAGTGTGCTATTATATCATCTTGCCCAGACCTGATATATCTCCATTAATATCTCCAATAAGCATATTATGCTGAAAAGGGTGATTTTCTTTTATGTGATGCAATTTCCTTCATTTAAACATACTGTCTAAAACATGACTGTTTAGTTTGTGTTCATGTGTATAGTTTAATTTATCAGGCATGAATCATGAGAAAAACACAGACCTCAGATGACATAACGTCTTCAGTTAGAACATTGTCAGGTTGTATTTAAAAAAAAATTCTTAATATGGCTAATAAATAGTATATTGCTATAAAATGAAGCTTAATTTAGGACCATTGACATCTTTGCATTGTGATTTTATTTTCATGATACTTGGACACCTTCCCCACAGTTCTCATTGTCATCATGTAAAAAGAAAATATGAAGAAAATAAATAAATAGATGTAATGTATTTATACATAACATTTCTACATAATTTTTCCATTGTAATAAAAAAAAAAATCTGTATTACATTAATGAGAAAAACAACATCTTGACACATTACAGTAATGCAAATTTGAGAAAAATGTGCTCTAAAATAGGCTTCACTTTCTTATTTATTTTTCTGTTGACATTTTTCTTGAGATTCACACATATATATCCCTGCTGTGTATTTTACGTGTGTTTTCAGAGTGGGCTTTGGGTCCAGACGAGGAGATCTTAAAGGCCAGCAGTGAGGCAGGTGATGATGGTTCAACGCACATGCCACCAGTCCTCACACACTCCCACCCTAACGCCTTCCACGTTTGGGATCAGGATGATGTGGTCATCCCCCTCTCTCTGGACCTCAGCCCCCAGGCCAGCCCTCTTCTGGCTGCCATCCCATTTATCCCTCACTTCTTTCCCTCTCCTCACAGTGTGCTCAACAGCCCCGCACTACCCCAAACTCATTCAGGAGAAAACAGGAGCCCCAACAAGACCCCACATGAGGCCTATGTCTTTCCTTGACCCAAAATTAGAGGACATAGCTCCACTCTCTTACACGTATCATTCCACGAGAGAAGAGATGGGACTGATAAAGTTTGAACAATGGCTCACTCTAGATTGCAGTCTAAGACCAATTCAGTCTTCAAATAATAGTTCACCAAGAAATAAGAATTTTAGGACTACCATTTTCCATAAAACAAAAGATTTTCCTTTTTGGATGAAGGTAACACTTTATTTTGATGGTCCACTTTAGACATTCTACTAACTATAAGTAACTTTGCAACTACATGTCAACTTATTCTACTAATCCTAACCCTAACATAACATCTACTAATACTCTAAAGACAGTTGGTTGACATGTAGTTGCAATTTAATGAGAGTTACTTATAGTTGAATGTCTAAAGTGGACCACTGAAATAAGCTTAAATCCCTCTCTTTAATTAGATGAACTGAAAAGTTTTGTTTTTCTGTTCAACGCCCAATGAGAGTGTTGTTGGTATTTACCACTGTACCCCATGCTTTTCAATTTGACTGCAAAAGCCGGGCCTTGTCCTGTGGAGCATGTGAGGATGAGTAGCCTGTTCTTAAAATAAGTGCTGTTGACCCTAAACGACCTCAATAAGCGGACAGCCATGCTAGTCCAAGCCGCATTACCTGCCCGGTAAAATAAGGACAGGGTGAAGACACTGCACGATCACGTCTGTAGGATTGTGCCAATTCAGGAGCAGCCTTCATCCTGAAGCCAAAATATATCCTCAGAACATGTTTGAACTGTTGGATCATTCAGTTCAACTCAGGATAACCAGCATTCTGCAGTTTATGGATTTGCACAGAAGGCCTATTTGGAAACAAGTAATACTAAAACTGTGGCCAGTGAAACTGGATTGGATTCGGAATCCAACATCTTATTTACAAGGTGCACTAAGCAAAGGCTCTGTTTACACCTGGTATTAAGATGCGTTTTGGTCAACTGGATCACAAGTAGACGAGGGAGACACATTCCCTTTTACACCTGGTGTTTTAATCCGTCTCTTTTGTCCACTTTCAACCACTTCTGTCCTGATTTCTTCGAGGGGAGGGTCTATGGGCGGGTAAATGTTTCAGATCATTCGATCCAATGGACAAAATAAGCTCACGCAATTTACATATGCGACCGGAGACGATGGAAAAATATACAGAGAGCATCAGCTTTTGTTTCTGCTCTGACGCTCAGGAATGGTGGGAGAACATTGTGCTTGGTACATTTTTCTTCTTCAAACCAAACTTGGGTCCAAGTTTAAATCCCGTCTGGGGATTTAAGGTCAACAGGCTGAGAGTAGACTGTCTTTTGTGGCTGTTCGTATATATACATGCACTCTTTTCCATGCATCTGTGTCGCTCCTATTTCATGTCATGCTAAGCTTTGGCACCATTCGAGGATCAGCTTAACTGACTACCTGTTCAAGAGCAAGAGTTAAAGTGTTAAGTAAGGATGTTATCAGATTACACTCCCCTTTTTTGCCCTGTGAGTTAAACCTGAGCGGGAAACAGTGACAGATTTAGCAAATCACACCCTCTCACATTTTATACATTTCTATTTATAGTGTTGGATGTTTTTTTTTTTTTTTTATGTTGTCTATGTCATGGTTTTCTCTCTTGTAGAATTCAAGTTATTTTATACATATTTACGAAAGTTTTCTGTATAAACACTCTGTACTTGTTAATCTTTGGACTTAAATGACATTTGATTGCTGGTGACCTCACTGGTTCCCCTGTTTAGATAATTGTCGCTGACTGTTATCATCAAACTGCATTTATCAAACTTGCTGTGATGTTGAATATGCTCATATACTTGATCTCATTCAAAATATAATTTATTTTATTTTCCTGTTGTTAATCGATTTTAATTTAAGGATTCAAACAAATGACCTCTACAAAACCTTTTCTTTGTAGTGAAAGAATATAGGGACCAAATGTGACATGGGTTGGGGATAATTATAAAGCAATATAATGGTTAAGGACAATTAAACCTATTAGTTACCGGTAGTAGTTCATACTTATGTCACAGGCAGGAAATCACCCTGTAGGTGGGCAGAGAAGGCTTAGCATTACACTAATACTTAAGAGCCACTTAAAACTGCAAATTGACCCGATCACCCTCCACAGAGTTCAGACCCTTATTAGCCAAATGGCGGTTTAGTGCAACAAAGAACAAAAAGCTACAAGTAATTTTGAAGAACTGCTCAAAAAGTAATTTATGGAAAATAGGCATCATGAATGTTTAGTTTCACATAAATGTCTTTTTTTGGCCTAGATATTGGTTGTAGCGAAAACATCTTACACATACAAAATGGCTTCCTTTCAAACCCCTTGAAAGGCTTTACATAATGCTAAAAGCTAAATTAAAAGGGGCCGCACATTGTAAAGGACTTTGCCAACTGTTAAATCAGGGTTTTGGAAATAAAGATTTGACCAGATTGAATTGAGGACAGTCACAGCATGTGCAGAAAGAATTAGGGCTGGCGACCTGACTGCCAAGTATATTATGTGAAGGCTGGGATTCATCGGATTAAATCATGAAGCTTAAATCACACCATTCTTTTAAGCACCATTCCCCTAAACAAAGATAGGCTATATAATGCAACATGTTAGAGCCAAACTGTAGGTTTCTTTGCAAAAAGTCCCAGATTTACACAATTTCTAATTATGTTGTGAAGATCAGCACCCTTCACTGAACAAAAACAAACCTCAAGATATGGCCCCCCCAAAAAGTTTTGAATATTAGAAGCAAAAAAAAAAAACATATTCAATATTCTAGATGAGTCTGGCTTAAAGGTGACAGTAAAGCATGTGCTAGTTTAGATGAAGGAAAAGGAATTTTTCCCAGATTATCAGTAGTCACTTTCAATCAGCTATGATTGTCAGGTTCACTCCAGCAAGTATTGGATTCTGATCTGTTCCAAAGAGATGCAAGTCGGATACAGGTGGGAGAACAGGATCAGGTTTTAGACGAAGCCATTTGAGTTTGCATTGAAGGGCAAAAAAAAAAACCCACCACCTTGCAACAAGTCAGAACAACTGCAACTCAAGACCCATGACAGGTCACTGCATTATTAGTTGGCCAGTTTTAGAACTTGTAGGTTTCACAAACACCATCGAGTGTTTGGAACTAGGAAGTACCAAAATCAGAAAAGCAAAGTTATAAACACCATTTAACAAACACTATGGCAGGCATTAATTCAAATTAATCTGAGAAGCAGACTTAAGGGACCAAAAAAGTAGTTTAAATGAGTTTTAATAATCACTTTAAAACACTTACAGGTCTTCAAAAAACATTAAAACTTATAAATACTTGATTCAATAGTGCACTTTGAATCTTAAGCACTTCACTAATTTATAGCATTATGCTAAAAGACCTGGGTCAATATCCCAAAGTCACATTAAAACGGTTTTAAGAAATTTCAAAACTTAATCGTCCTCTCTGGAAATATCATCACGACTTTTAAGAACAGCCCTGTAAAGAGAGGTTCCTCTAGCCTGGATAAAAGTAACAGTCAGCTGTTTCTTGTTGACCTCCACGTGGGCAAAGCCACCCAAGGTGCCAGCGTCACCATTGAAGAACTTGAGGTAGCCTTGAGGAACCTTGTTGCGGTGCCGCACGTCGGGATCCATGAAGTTACCAGCGCCACTAACCACATAACCGATACCAGACTCCTTAATGTACTGAAATGGCAAAGTGGAAGTGAAATCAAATATCTTGAAACACTAAACTTGATCAAAAGGGTTCTAGTATACCTACTTGTAGATTGTGATCATGGCCACACAGGTAAGCAGTGGCCTTGTACTTCTTAAGCAGTGGTCTCAGTCTCCTTAGCAGACAGTCGGTTGGCCCATGCTCTGATATGGACCACACCGGATAATGGCCCGCCACCAGGAGATAGTCAGCCTTTGACTTTGCCAAGCGTTCCTGAAGCCACAGCAGTTGTCTATTGGCCTGAACACCACTTCGGGGAGCTCTGGGCTGCTGGTCAAGGAAGTCGTCAGAGTTGCCACACAACAACACCGTGTCCAACATAATGATCGTCAAAGTGCGGTGTGTTTGAGGAATGCGGAAGTTCATCTCATAATAGTAGTATGGGAAGTTCCTGTGAGACAGAATGAATGTTAAAACAGCCTATTTGGACAAGAACAGGGTGTCTGCCAAGTCAACACTAAGCACAGCTGTATTAACAGTAGAATAGCACAGCAAATTGGCTTATGAGCCAGGAAACCAAACTCAATTAGACATGGAGGCCTAGATACGTTGGCTCACATACCATCTCTTTGACTTTTGGCTGTACTCAATCTGAGCAAGGACGTTTCCTGCATGGTCGTGATTGCCAGCAATGACGTACCATGGAATATTAAGAGAATCCTGAGTGTAGACGTCTTCAAACGTGACCTACAAAGAGCATAATGGGACTGTGGCCTACATTAGATTACACTCATTTGCACCTTCTAATCCCAGCACACAACTGTAAATGGTCACACCAATACTCAACCACTTGTGAGAAATTAGCATTTAACAATTCAACAGTAGACATGCTTCAACTCCAAAGATGCACAAAAAACTAAAAAACATTTACAAAACTCTAATCTCCCGAAGCCAAACCTGGAATCTAGGGTCGTTGACATCAGTGACGCCCTTATAGTAGAAGTTGTCACCAAGCGCTAAAATGAAGTCTGCACCCATCTGGGAAGCAGTTTTGGCCATCATGCGGGCAGTGGCCTTCTCTATGGGGGTAATATAGGGAGGATATGGCAGTCCACCCCAGTCCCCCAAAACTAGGAATCTGATGGATGACTTGTTACCTGATAGAGGCAATAAACAGGCAGGTATATAAACACTTGAGATTACAAATATCCATAACCCTTAATACCAAGATTTGGGACAAAACATAATTTAAGAATTTAACACAGATACTCACTTCCATTAGCTTCCAGGTCAATGAATGAGGAGTTGTAGCAGAGGACCCCAGGAAGAGCAGTTAAAAACACCAGTATTAGTGGTGACGCCATCTGTATGGAAAGAGAAACAACAGCATATAAAGTTCACTAACCAATTCCCACACATGAACTGAAACACAAAACTCAAGCAAACACATGTTGAAAGAACCTACACCAGCAGCTTTTACTCTTTGAGAGTCCTCTCTCTACACCTCATTACCATTATACAGCATTACCTCTATATTTATATCATTCTGATCATCAGAAAGCCACACCCTGATTTCAGTTACAGCTGTTTTCTTTTACCCCGATAATCAACTTGACCAATGAGATCGTGGAAACCCTGAAGCTGAATTTGAAATAGCATAAAACACTTTTAAAATAAAGGCACCTGTGATAGAAATATTTTATTTAATGGTCTCAGAAGTAGTAAAAAGGGTATTTTCAACATGAAATGTACAGAAAAATGCAGACTACGGATGATCAGGTCAAAGACCATGTAGACTTACCCAAAAAGTGCTTAACACAGTAGAACTAACAGTCATTTGATAAGCTTTGATCATTTCAAACCAATCACCAGAATGAATCACAGTGAAGAAGACTTGATTTTTTACTCAACTGTTTGATTTAAATGTACATCTTTCTATCCAGGAGACTCACTTGGTTGTTGTGACCAGTGATCTACCGGCTGTGTATAAAACTTCATTTCTGCAAAGAGCAACTTGGGAGTCATGTCAGATACATACTGCGCTGCTGAGGAATAGAAGTACTAAAGATTCTAAGCTCAAAAGACAACAAAAGAAATGGCTCAAGTGTGATTGAGGTAGTGATAGTAGCTTCTTGACAGGACTTATACTTCAGGGAAGTATTGGATTGTATTGTAATTCAGGTAATTCAGGGAATTACCTTGAGATACTGTATATTATATTATTTACAAATGGAAGTTGTTTGAATTGTCAGTGGTGAAGAAGTCAGATTTAGTAGGTTGTATTCATATTGAGAATACAACCTACTAAATTTCCTACTAAATCACAACCTACTATATTTCCATGACATACCAAAATGGTGTTTTCGCAGCAATGCCATGGAACAACCATTTTGAGTTCCACAAAGAACCTTTAGTTAAGACAACAGTTCTTAAAATAACCATTTTTTTGTGTGTGAAGAACATTTGAAATCTAATCTTAAGAACCCTTTTCCACTATAAAGAACCTTGTGCAATGGAAAGGTTACATGGATGTTAAAGGTTCTTAATGGAACTACAGACGGCAATAAAATACCTTCATTTTATTCTATTTTTTAAAGAGCAGCACACTACTCTTAATATTTTTATTTTTTTTACCATATCTGTAGTATGCTAGTATTCTGAATACACAGACAGGCAAACATGTACATATATACAATTTCCCAATGATGTAAAATACGAAATACAGTTTGAGTTTAATTATCATTTAAATGGTATAATTCAAACAGAAAAAGGGGAACTGTATCCTAAAAGTCGCCTGACTAAACTATAACTGAGAAATAGACAATAGACCTGTGATTATTAAAACACTATGGCTATATAAACTTTGACATTATGATTATCCAGAGTTGATAAATAAGACTCACAATGTGTGGCTTAGTCCTTGAAGTATCCTTGTGTGAGTGATTCCTCGACTGGATGCTCTGTTTCCTCTCATCCACTATATATCAGCTCCCATATAAGGATGGTGTGTGTATGCATGTGACTTAACCATGCAGGAAAAGCATGTTCCTACTGATTCAATGACCACAGACTCATGTGACAAATACATTTGTTTCAAGCCAAGATTAATGTTTCCACTTTTGTATTACTTCTGTTCTGTTTTTCTGTTCCGTCCCCATTCAGATGTCAACCATAGACCATAAATGCTGTTTAAATCATATCAACTTATTTACACAATAAAACCCATGAAATGTTTTGCGACTTTTAGTTCTCATCAGCTTTGAGGCTATATGCTAGTTGACAAAATGTAGAGCATCAGGCACAGACGTTTGGTGACACAGTCAGCGTTCCAGTTCATCCCAGAGGTGTTCAGGTTTTGTGCAGGCCAGTCAAGTTACTTCACACCAGTCATACGGATTTGTTTTGTGCACAGGATCATTGTTATGCTGGAATAGAAAAAGGGCCCTCCCCAAAGTGTTGTCACAAAGTTGAAAGCACAGAATTCTCTAGAATGTTATTGTATGGCATAGAATTAATAACTGTCCTCATAAAAATGACTGGAAGAGCCTATCTGTTAATATCTTAAATCTGTTGAGGGATAAGAGGTGTCCACATACTATTCAGTCAGTAGGCTAGAGAGTACATTTTTTCTTTATAAAACTTTATAAGCATTGTTATTTTTTAAAGTGTTCATTGATCCTTTAGACAAAAAAAAAAAGTTTCCATATATGTTTTTGATTGAGTATAAATCAGGCTTTTAAGGCTGCTAAGTGCTATAGTATGATACAGGAAAATATATAGCTCATACTTTAGGCCCAAACTGAGCAAAAATATGCAATTTGGTGAAGTTTTTGATATGTAGCCAAAAAGTAAAATGATGGGGATAGAAACATAAAATGCAATGCAATACAATGATGATTGAGAGATGTAAATAAAGTTTGCAAAAGCCTGATGCATCACGTTTGATACATTTTAACACAATTTAAAAACAAAATGATGTATGGATAATCAAATTGCTTCAGTCCAGTAAGAGTTCGTCTTGAATTGTTACGAACAATATAAAAGTTGTTCTTATGCTTAATCACTAAAGGTTTCAAAGCACAGGTATACCACGACCCAAAGGGTGGTATTTATATTTGGTAAAAAAAAAAATTATACAAGAGTAGGTATGAACATGTTTCCAAACTTTTGTCAAATGAATCAAGAAAGCAATTAAAAATAGAAAAAAAAGGTTTATTTCTGCACAGGTCAAATATATGACTTACAACATCCACCTCAGAGAACAACATTTCCTGCACTTGCCTATTTAACAGTGAATAGCTACATTCTACATAAAAGACGATACCAAGATTAAACCGAGTAACGCAAATCAAACCTCTTAAAACTCCAAACAAGGAAGAGCTTGAGTGGTTTCAGGGAAGTAAACAACAAAGTCTGTTCATTCTACTGTCCACATTCAGTCCAAAAAGAAAAAGAAAAAAAACCTGCACAAAAATGTAGAGGCAAAATAAGAGGATGACTATAAATATACCTTTGGGGAAAAACAATTATGTGACACTTAATTCCCATTTGAGTCACACCAACCATTCAGGCACAGACAGAACTTCCACCATCCTGATGCATTATTTCCTGAAACTAGTGGTGAATCAAAACCATGCTAATTCAGTTACAGAGGTGCAGTTCAAACGGCAAAAGTAACACAAACAGTATAAAATCTCAAAAGGTTCACAGAGTCAATGTTTCAACTTAGTAGGCTATAGAATTACAGAAATGACTTAGTTGTTTGAAAAAGCATCTGTACATCCTCAAGCTGGGAGAGCACACGGAACATTTATCTGTATGTGTAGTCTGTGGTACTGGCTCCACTGCTGTAGCCGCCCAGGTTGGGGTAGGCGCTCTGGGTGAAGCTATAGCTCTGATTTGTTGTTCCAGGTGGCCCGAATGTTGCTGTACCTGGTGGTCCACTGTATGCTATTAAGAAGAAATCAAGAGTTTCAGATAGTTCTGGCTTAAATTATTACACAGCGTGTCAGCACTGAAACTCACCTGCATAATTGAAATCAGGTGTTCCTCCCATACCCATGCCAGTCCCTTGATATCCATAGCCGTAGTCTGGTCCAACAAGAGGAGCTTGTTGATTTGTTGTTTTGCTCTGGTTTTGATTCTGATTCTGGATCTGACCCTGGCCCTGACTGAGGGGTTTTTTGAATTGTGAATAGGATTGGGAGTACTGATTATAATAGCCAGTCATTGGTGGAGGGACAGCCTGGTAGGTGCTGATGGCAGCGGTTGCAGACGGGTCCTCCTGGGGAATCATAGGCGTGCTGGAGTTGGTAACAGACACGGCTGGGGTCAGTCCAGCAGTAGTGGTGGAGCCTGAAGAGACAAATGGATAGAGCTGTTCAGTAGACATCCACCTATACTGACAAACATTATGATGTCACAGGCGAAGTGTTGATCATCTAACAAGGCCACATATTAAGATCTGTGTAGCAAACAATCAGTTCTTGTAATCAACGTTTTAAATGCAGGAGAAATGGCCTGGAATAGAGACCTGAGAGACTTTGACAAGGGTCAAATTGTTATGGCAAGGCGACTAGGTCAGAGCATCTCGGTGCCAGATGCCTTTAGGGATCTTGTAGAGACCATGCCTCGGCGGGTAGACGCTTTAAACTAACAAGCAAGAGGAGACTGAAGCATAATGATGTTAGCGTACCTGCAAAATTGCCAGTGTTGAATCCTCTGCCTCTACCTCTGCCTCTTCCTCTACCTCGAATGCCTGCATTGTAAGGTACTCCAGCCATACCATAGCCCTAAAGAGAAAAAATATATATATATATTTTTTTTTTAACAAAAAGGACAAAATAATATTAGACAAAAGGCTAAAATAAGCTCCATGAAACCATATTGTCTTTACCATAGGAGGGAATCTCTTTTTCTTGAGTGGGTCTGCAGGAGAACCTTCTGGAAAGAGCTGTTCTAAAGCCGCAAGTGCTGCGTTGGCTTTGGCTAATTTCTTATTTGATCCAGAGCCCTGGAATTTCTGCCCATCAACCTCTACCTAAAAGAGGGAAAAACACATGCACATAAAATACGCATAACTGCAAGTTTTGTTTAAAGCGAGAACAGCCAGAAAACATGTCAAAGGAGTAGATTTTAGCAGCAGTACTGTCCTCATGCTTATTCAAGGAAATCATCATGAGAGACGGGATTAACAGGAGCATGCATTAACATGAGCAACGGAAGGAACTTTTTATTTTATTTTTTTATAAATAAGAATATATTGCAGAATGATTGCACAGTTGCTCATAGTCTGAACTGGGGTCTGAATGACAGGAATATAAAGATATAGGGAGGATATAGGTTTTGTAGCTGCAGTGCATTGTTTTCCACGAGTGAATGCAAGCATAAATGTGTAATATTTTATAAAAGTATTTTAAATGAAAGTTATGGCCTACCAAAAAAAAAATTATGATATGCCTCGTAATCACTTACAATGCATCTCCAGCTTCATATGGTAAATAAAAATAAGAGGTGTTCTTGCAATACTGAGTCACTGTAATAAGTGATTTATAAAAAGAGCTGTCGAGTTTGGTAGGAAATCTCAGGCTTCTGTCATTCATCATTATGTATTTACGTCATATCAAAGAAAACAAGTTCTAGCTACACACAATTTCAGTGTATGTTTAAGAATATAGGATTTTAAAAAAGACGCTTGAAACATGGAAATTATTGAAACAATTTATTCACATAACATATACTGTTGAGTTGCTCAAGTTGTCTTTGACTGACTGGGTTCCTAGAGAAAAGGGAAAAAAGCTCCGTTTTAACAACGAATTATTGGACATATGACGAGCGATTTGTGTCGATCTATCATTGATGAATTACTGCGAATATATGTTTTGATATTTTCTTTAGTGTTTATATATTTGTTTTCTGTTGCAGATAATTGAAAGTACATATGTTGCCTGCTTTTTAATTTGAGCAGCAGGGAACACAAACAGTAAAAGAAAAGAAATCCCCAATATATTTAGCATTCTAGTGTCATTTTACTGTCTGAATTCTTTTCTTGTATTTTTTGTTTGTTTTGTTGTTGTTGTAATTTTAGGTTGCATAAACTGCATCTGAGATTTAAAACTTGGGACTCTATTCTCCCCCATTAATGGAATGCAGGGCATATACAACTAAATTTAACATTCATTATTTTGATTTTATAATAATTAATGGATTAATCTAAAATGTCCCCCCTTTCCACTTTTTATTCATTTTATACATAATTTATTCCCGTGATGACAAAGCTGAATTTTCAGCATCATTACTCCAGGGTTTAGTGTCACATGATTCTTCTAAAATCAAATATGCTGATTTGATGCTCAAGAAAATTCTATATCAATGTTGAAAACAGTTTTGCTGCTTAGTATTATTGTGGAAACAGTGATGTATATTATATATTTTTCAGAATTCTTTGATGAATAGAACATTCAAAAGAACAGCATTTATTTGAAATAGAAATCTTTTGCATGGATTGTAACTTTTGATCAATTTAATGCTTCCTTTTCTTTCTTTTTTTCAAAAAACCCTTTCTGACAGCAAAGTGTATAATACACTCCAAGCATAGCACAGACCCCTTTTGCTGTAACCATGCACTGTACCATTGCTTCCCCACTAGGTACCACCCAATATGTCTTTGCAACCCATCATCACTAGCTTTATTCAACATGTCTAACCTCAATGGTGAAGGTCTTGTCATTGAAGCGTCCTTTGACAGAGACAAGTTCATATTTCAGACTTCGCCGCTTCTCGTTGAGCTCCATGACAGGATTCTTGCCATGTTTGGTGAGGATGGGTCCACCCTGCAAGATGAAGTGGAACCAATCATGCCAAACCAAACTCCCAGAGTGTACAAACACATCAAACCCCAAAGCTGTTTAAGGTCTTAGGACGCTAACCTCAGTGCCGTCATCAGACCCTGAAGGAGTGGTTTCATCAGAACCAGAGGCTGCAGGTGTGGCAACTGACTGGCTCTTATTTTCATCAGCAGGTTTAGTTTCAGACGGCAAGGGCACACCTAATGCCAGCAGCACCTGTGTGTTGTGAACATGGCATAGACAACAACTGAAATTTACAGTTCATTTTTCACACTTATATTACATCTTGTAAAAAGGCGCATAATAAATCCCCTTTAATAGAAGTCTCAGGTGTCCCCAGAATGTGTTTGTGAAGTTTCAGCTCAAAATACCCCACAGATTATTTATCACATCATGTTGTAACATTTTTTGAGGAGGTGTGCATGTGTCTTTAAATGCAAATGAGCTGCTGCTCCCTGTCCTGCGTTTTAAACACATATCAGTCTGAACTTCTGATATATGGTTTTCTAAAAGCACACATCCGAAGCACGTGCACAGAAATCTGGCTGTCAGACAGCGCGTCCCATGAGTATCAGCAGACTCACTTTCTGGGCGACATGAAGCTTGGCGCTGCGTTTGGAAGGGCCTGTAGCCTCATACGTTATCCCATCCACCTCCACAGCCATTGTGAATTGAGGTTCATGTTCAGGCCCAGTCTGTGATGCCAATCTGTAGAGGGTCCCAGGCCGGAGCTGGTTCAACTTCATTAGGGCATTTGCTGGTTCGCTCTTTTCTGCCAGGAGCAAGCACAGGTATATAGGTCTTATTTCAATGAAAGATGAGACGTGCTATAATTTTACCACCATTAAATATAAAATTAGTGCAGAGTAACAGAAGGGGATGCAAAAAAGAGACTGAAATTGAGATGCATACCTTTTCTTGGAAATTTCGATTTTATTTCAAGATCCCCAGCATCATAAGCTTCCCTTGGTCTCTTTGCTGGGAAATCACCCACTGCAATTTAATTTAATGGAAGGAAGCATTAAATAGGATAACGGACATATGGAAAACAGGATTTTCATAGGAGTTCATAATACCATTTAGAAAATGCAAAGGTCTTTATCCAGGGCACCCAAAACATTAACCCATCTTTGTTTTCCGTTATTCAAAATAAAATGACATCATTCACTAATTAAAATTTTGTTTCAATGTCTATTCAGTGTTCAGCAACTTGTCCCATCTTAGAAAATGACAATGTGAACTACGCCTGTAGTTTTCATGCGAGTAGTTTAAGCAGTCCTAATAGGGCTTTACAGATACAGAATCAAACACAGCTTTTTAACTCAAAGAGAGGAAAACAAGTAAAACTGTTTTTGAACAGTCTGTTTAGGACACCAGAAAAAGTTGCTTTGGTACCTCTGTTGTGTTCGCTGAGCATTCTAGAGGCTTTGGAATTGAGGCGGTCCATTCCAAGAACTTTGTAAAGCTGCCCAAAAGCTGACAGCCTTAAGGCAAACTAGGGGTGGGAGGAAAGCAACAAGTTAAATGTGAAAAAGTCAAATGTGTTTTCTCAAATGTTAGAAATATTGTAAATGTAGCAGCTTTATTAACCAGCTTATGAGGCCACTTTAGAAACCGCCATGGAATAAAAAAATAAAAAAAAAATACAAAAAGGCAATTGCGACTTCAAAAAAGTCCGAATTATAAGATGTTAACTTGAAAATTGTGAGAATAAAAAGATAAGTCACAATTATCTTTTTATTACATGGCAGAAACAAGCTTCCATATTATTACAGTATTTTTATTTATTTTTTTCATCAAAAAAAGGAGTGATGTTTACATGAACAGATCATATATTCACCAGTGTTAACAAGAGCTTGATCCGATTTAAAAATGATGTCAACAAATCTCACTAGGTTGGACGCCATTGTTCTGCTTATTTGAAAATATTTGGGAGCTGCAGCAGAGGTGAAGATTTTCAGTGAATAATCTAAAATTACATTTTTCTTTTTTGTCATTTTTCCTTTTTGGAGCTTGACAGACATGGTCACAATGAATAGTTACTGTATAGAATTTAGTGTTCTACAAAAAAAACACTATATAGGTTTGGAATGACATTGGGCCAAAGAAATAATGACTATTTTCATTTGTAAAGTTTATAGACTAGTACACTGTAAAATAAAGTCAAGCTATAGTATAGGATTGCAAGTCACCTGGGCACTCTGGGTAATGTCTTCTCGCTCTTGGAGTGTAAGATGAGCGCCGGCATCAGTGCTGTCTCGCTCACAGGGATCAGAAATGCCTGGACCATCTGAAGAAAAGGGTCATGCTAAGTATGACTCAAAACACACCAAAATATGCTTAGACAATGCTTTTTTTCAGTCTTTACCCTCCATTAGTATCCCTGACGCAAGACACTCTAGAACTCTCCGGAACGCCTCTCCAGGTCCCAGCAGCCTCTCGCTGGTTGAAATGGACTTCTGACACAGCAGCTCAAGAATCTGCAGACAAACATAAGAATAAAGAGACATACTCAGAAATGTGACCAGTATATATATATATTAATAAAAACACTCATCAACGCCTAACTGCAATGATATATTTTTTGTTGTTTGAGATTGACTCACCCAGCCTTTGAGCGGGGCCCACGTTGAAACACGGGAACACAAGTCCCGCAAGATCCGAATCACGATGACACACGACTCAACCCCGGACACTTTAGCCTGTTAACCCAACAAAGAGCAAACCTGTTAACACTTTATTATGGATCTTGAAAGAACTTCCAGATACTTTTTAGAGGACGTTTTGTATTAAGCAGATCAATCTGGCCAAATTATAGTTTCTGACCAAGAACGAACAAATTGCAACCTGGGTAAGATACATCTGACATTTAAACGGAAACAGGTTATACGCAATTCAGTTTAAAGCATTTATGGACGTTTCAATATTCAAACAGCCTTTAAAAGTATTTCTCAGAGAAGCTCAATGTGCAAATATGTATTTTCCCCAGGTCAAAGGTCAGATTAAGTTACAAGTCGACTTTTAGACAAATAAAGACGGGATGCAAACCTGGAACCACTTGGCCTGGCGGAGAGACGCCAGAGAAGCCAGGCATTTCTGCCTGTCCAGAGCGTCCTGCGGAGAGCTTTCCGCGCACGGTTCTAGTGACGAATGGAGTAAGAAGACAAGGTACAGTTTGACCAAGGGGGGGTTCTGTCATCTGGCCAGAGGGAAGACGCAGTGTCCCAGTACCCACAGGCAAGAGGAAGAGGGGGAACTGTTCAGGTAGTAATCTAACAAAAAGCCTAATATGCACCCCTGTCAGTTTTAACACTGGTTAATGACCATCTTTATATTACTCTACTTCATTAGACATTTCACCCTCTTCTTCTGTAAGCCAACTGCGTCCCCCCTTCCGAGACAGAGAGTTTCCAGTTGGTCAAAAGTCCAGCGCCCCTAAAATTGACAAACTAGAAGGCTTGGTTGAGAAAGTCAATTTGCAACCACAGGCAACAAAAGCAATACTTTAATTTAAATGAATTCAGATGTAAACCGGGTAAATACTGCAGCAAAATACATGTGAAACCTGTTCTAGACAAACAGATTACACCTTATTAAGCACAAGTAACAGTTGTTACATAAAATTAAGCTAGCTACAATTATCTAAAAACAAAGGCACTGTAGAATATATATAAAAATAAAAAAAAAATCAATCAACAAGCACCTCTTAAACTATGAGCCTACAGACTAATTTTTGCTGCAATGCAAACCCTTCGTAACGCTTTAGAGGTGACGTTCGGAAGTTTCAATGTTCAACAGTAAAATGCTGAACAGTAACGAAGACAATACTTGTAAATTTAAAATGCTGAAAGCATCCAGTATTTGGCTCAGAAAGAATCACCACTTATCCAGCATCCAACAATTAAGTGCAGCAGGACTGTCCTGCAGGACCTTTATTTTCACTCTTCTGATGGTACTGAAGGTCTTTTGGGTCCTAAAATGAAAGTGTGAGATCATACCTCCAGATGCCTCTTTATCAACCTGCTCCCTGACCATAGGCGAAGTCAGATGGATGCTCAGTTTCAGCATGGGCTCGTTTGTGCTAGTAACAATAATAGCAGCTTCTTGGATAGATGGAGTGATGACGTATTTCTCCTCAGTAACATCCTTTCGAAGAAAGTGAGAGGACAAAGTGCATGTCAATTTACTTTCATTAATATTGGCTTATAACAGCCCGCCTTGCATGGAATCACACACTTGAACAGTTCTAAACATACACTATTCAAAAGTTTGTCATTGGTAGGCTCTCACTAAGGCAGCAATTATTTGAGACAATAAACTGACAACAAACTTTTGAATGGTAGTGTATACATTGCCTCTTGCATGTTTATTGAAAACATTATCCAATTTTATAATGCTTTCAAATATCAATACAAGTGTAGTGTTTGTTAGCTCTTTTTAACTTGTTCCTACATTTCAATACATTCTGCAGAAAGATGCCATTTGTTCCTCTTTTTGGTCTACTGAAACACAAGCAGAGCTATTTGCAGACATTCATTGTACTGATAATGAATGCTTATATAATGATAGCACTGAATAATAAAGGGTGAGAAAAACCTTTATGAATTCCGAGAGTTTTCCCGAGATCAGCCTGAGCAGAGAACTGGTGGGCATATCCCTGGAGAGCAGCACCAACTCTAACTCCAAGTTATCTTTCAGCAGGAGTCCTTTAGCCACCAGGCCCACTCTCAAAACACCACGCAGTTTACTTTGAGGTGAATCACTGCTGGGAAAACAGCATGGACTGCAAGCATGAGTCTATACTTCGAACAAAACTGTAATATAAAGTATCTTGCAATAGCTTAAAGAGATAACTCAACCCAAAGTGAAAATTCTCTCTTTTACTCACCCTCATACCATCCCCGATGTGTATGACATTATTTCTTCAGATAAACACAAATTAAGATTTCTAGGAAAATAATCCATCTCTGTGAGTCTATATAATGCCACTGAATGACTGCCATTCATTTGATGCTTTAATAACAACACAGCAATTGTTTTCTGAAGTGAAACAACAGGTGTGTGTAGCAAAAATACAACTGTTTTTAACTATAAATCAATGCTTTCGGTTAACGGTCATACAAGCATTCACAAGAGGAACGTTGTGAAGGGTGACATAGGCAAAAGCTTGTGCGGAAGCACATAGGATGTGAGGCCACCACTTCAATTTAAAAAAGAAATTGTATTTTTCTTACACACACCTATTGTTTCGCTTGAGAAGACATTGATACATCTACTGAGGTTGTATGCATTTCCGTCACAATCGCCTTGGGTGGTTTTTCAAGTGTCAAACAAGCGAAAGACATTGAATGTCATCATATGGACTCACAGAATGAGAGAATTTTCATTTCTGGATGAACTATATCTTTTAAACATAAAATGCAATTTTGGAAAGTCTAAATGCACTAGGGCAGATGACTTCTATGACCAATACCCATACCTTTCAGTATCAGCGGCACTACTCTCTTTTTCATTTAACCAATCAGAAACGGACTTCAGGGCACACTCCATATGAGACACCATGCTCTGCACTGCATCCAGCTGCTCTGCTGACGGGTACACCGTTGTGTGCTTGGCCTTTATATAGCGATCCTCGTTCACAAACGTTCGCTGAGGCGGTGGCCTCATTGGTGGAAGCGGCTGAGTAACACAAGTGTTGAATTGATGATACTGGAGCAGTTGCACCTCATTTATTCATTTGTTTCTCATTCATTTATGCAAACAAAGTACTAGTCTGTTAAAGAGTTCTAATAAATATTCTGTAAACAATGAATTTGCATTGTACATTTTTATATATTGGTGTAACATACCTCCCCTGAGTGCACATTCTCCTCTTCCCACTTCCTGTACTCAACGATGTAATCATTGTACTGCCTGAGGTCTTCTTCATAACACAAGCAGTCATACCAATAACGCAACTCTTCATACCTGCAACAGAACTTGAATTTAGTTTCATTGCATCTTTATGTTTATTCAATCAGCTCAGTGTGTCAAGAAACCACTCAGTGGATTTAGAGAGTGTTCCCATCTTTTTTTCACCAGGATTTTTCCAGTTATTTGTGAATGCTGGACAAAACTTTAAAGAAAAGTTAGCCTATATAAACACATACACACAAAAAAAATCCATGATTTTAATATTTAGATTTATTTAAAACCTGAAAAAAAAAATCCAAATTATACAATTAATTTGTGCTAAAAGGTTTTCCATGGACATTCCAAGCCTGTTTAGCTGTAAGAATAGACTAGGTGTTTTACCGGTCGTAGTCCTGCGGGTGCAGACGGTAACCCTCCTGCATGAGATTATCCCAGTATAACAGCTCCTCATAGGCCTGGTGCTCGTCCCAGGAGGGTGGTGGATGAGGTGGAAGAGGTCCTTCCCTCCGCCTCTGAAAATGTCCCATTTGAGCCATATCCTTCAGATAATGATCTGCACACAAGTCGCACAATGTTGACAAACAACACAAACATACAAACCCATAATAACACGCGCGCGTTAATAAGCCAGTGAATATAAATGCTTCTCTTTTGTGTTCTAAAAAGGTTTAACGTTATTGGCGGATTTCTTATTAAAACTACAACTTCTTAACACTACGAGGGACAATAATAAAACATGTTTTCAATATAAAACATCTATCGCGTCATAACAAAACATTCGTTTTCGGAGAAGCACGCTAGCACGCGCACGAACGGATCATTTGGTTAAACGCACGACGTGAAACAACCATTCATATTTACCTGCACAGCTGCTAGTGTTAATACAAACTCGAAGACGTCTTTAAGATCACGTAGACTTTAATATTGCTTGCCCGTGTGTTTCTCTACAAATCTAAACAGATTTGTTTTACTCACCATTCGCTCAGTTTATTCAATGGAAGCGAAAATGCTCAACTTCCGGGCTACGCTGACCCCCGCGGCGCATGCGCAGTCAAACTTTTTCACGCCTAGAGGAAGTATATGGAACTGCATTCAGAGATTATTTTATTTGAATAATTATTAACGTCTTTGCTGCCTTTACGCCAAAATGAGTTTTTAACAGTATGAATGTAAAATATGCCCTCTGCAGATGTAATTACAACAGCTATTAGCTATTACAATTAGCCAGTGCTTTCTGAGGCATTTTCATGTTTTTCTTTTCTTTTTTACTTTGCCTAGCCTATAGGATTTTAACCATATAGGCCTGGTTTCACATACATGGCTTAGACTTGGTAAAATGTGGATATTTAGCTTTTAGAAATGTGTCTTAGAAAAAAAAATAATTCTGGTGTGCATCTTGAGACAAAACAATGGCACTGACATATAAAATATGTTACTGCAAGTTGCTTTCAGTGAAGACAGCTCAAACATGCATTTTAGTCTGGCCAGGGGACTAGGCTTAAGTTAAACCAGGCAATAGTTGAATAAGTTTGCTGAAAAGCCTATTTTAAACTATTTAATGCCAGGTTATGTGACAACTTAAATATAACATGTTTAATCGATGTTAAATAAAGGGACTCTGTGTAGGAATTTCTCCCATCTAGTGGTGAAATTGTATTTTGCATTCAAATGAATAATGCTCTCCAGCGCCTCACTTTTTCAAATGCGCGTTGCATCTACGGTAGCTGTTATGTACCAAAAAGCTATGACAAGATGTCTTATAATAGCACTTCGAGATTTTCTTGGTGAACAGGTTTGTTATTTAAAACAAACTGAGACTTGAAACAACGAAAAAAAGATTGTTAGTTATCAATTACTGACTGTGAAAAACATTAACTATGGTAATTAGTAGTAATGCCTTCTTTACTCGTTATATTTTTTGAAGTATGTGCATTGTTAGATATCATCATCATCATCAGAGCCTTCTCTATCGTTACTTTACTCAATAGCTGCTATTCATCAAAGAGTCTGTTTAACTTTTAACTATAAATGTTCTACTGTCTATATAACATAGCTGCCAACTTTTGAGTTTTGCTTGGAGTGAGATTTATGGAGGAGCGGGGGGTGGGGGGGGTATCTACACAAGATAGGCATTAATTTTTCTCAAGAAAAAAACAACTCACCTAATGCTGTAAACATACAGAAAGATATAGGCCTATAATGCGGTTTTTTTATTTTTTATAATAACTTTATTTAATGATATAAATAAAAATATAATAAATATGTAATATAGTACACATATTTAGCAAAATACTCTTTATAGCTCTTTTTTTCTAGCCAACTAACTGCTAGCCTTTATTATGGTCATTAAATGGCTTTCCTGAGGTAAATGTTGTGACATACATAATTGTTCTCCAGCTGTTTACCATTTGTTTGATTGATTGGTCGATATAATGTATGAGGAATATACATTTCGGTAAGTTGTACTGTATCTTTCAACATTGTTCATTTGTGTTTATTTACTAGCTAGAGATGATCGGTTCACGTGCCGCTAGGGATCCGTCGTGACTCGCGTCACATTTACAAGCGCCAAAAAAAAAACTGTATATTGTTTGAATTTCGTAATAAAAGTGACAGAATCTGAGAGCTGAGATTTTTTTTATATCATAAGTAACCTGCTCTGTCTATTCTGTCAGTCTCCATGTCCTCTTTGCTTCGCGATAAAGTACACAACCAAGCAATGAAAAAAAAGCTTGTAATTAAGGCCGTAACATTGACTTACCTGTCGAGAAGAAAGCAGGCAACTTCAGCGTCTCTTTTGAAAGCTTTCTCCTGCATTAGCTATCCCGACATTAACCCTTGTTTTTGTAATCTCCGGTCACGTTTCCTTTTACGGTCTATTTTGGACTTTTTCGACGACGAGGACTCCTTATCCTGTGACTCAGCATATGTATGAATGAACGGTGTATAAATAATGCCGCGACAGTGACAAGCGCCTCTCACTGCTCTGCGCCTCCGCTTCTGCTGACTTCAGTCACGTGACGCTGGTTCTGAACGAAAACCATAGACGAAAACGCGTTGTGGAAACGCGTTGGCCTAGTACTTTTTGTCCCTCTCTGCTATTATAGTTTTTCAAGATGGCGGAACTACATGGAAGCCTCCGTGGACCTACCCGTCCCATGTATATAAAGATAATAAATTCTTCGTTTACGAGGATTAGTCTGATCATTGGCATAGGTATTTGTACACCATTGAGGGCATATTTATGAATAAAAATATTGATTTTAGATAATAAAATACCTAAAAAGCTACACATAGTCCCTTTAAATAACTATATTAAAATAAATGCCTAGTCTGTTATCACTTACAGTACTGGGTATTATAATTCTGACTTTTTGAATATTCTGTTTCTTTGTATTAATATGTATTAAGTTTGAGCCTGCAGATTTGTTTAGTGTGCTCCATGCTGCAAATTAGTTATGAAGTAAAAACATTTTTTATAAAAACTTGTTTCATAGCAACAGAAATGGAATTCACACACAGTAATTTGTTTTGTTTTAGTATAATGCTTTTCAATGTAAAAATACAACACGCCTCCAGAAAATTGGAGGGATAACACAAGAAATAAATTATACTATAATATAAACCACAATTATTCACATGAGCATTTTTGCACAGAAACATATGCAAGATAAACATAAGGGAAACTCAGCCTCAGAAATATGAGTTTACCTCACAGTTAATATATGATTGATGATCATGCTATATAAAATCTATGATGGGTTAACATTAGGTGAACATTTCCTTTCAGTAAAACAAATACTTTAATATATTTTTAGTGCCACTTGTCACTGTCATGTCATGTTTCATGCCCAGGACAGTCGTCATGGGGAACAACTGGTGACAAATGAAAACACTGTCCCATACCTTAAGCTACAAAACTGACTGAGTTAATGCTTCAATTACTAACTGAAGGACCAAAACAGCAAATAATTACTGTTCCCTGTTATACTGGCATGAATGTTTCCAGCCAAATCCTTATTATTACCGCTCTATAGGGAGTAAAAGGAATGTTCATCTCATGCTTTATTTATCTTTGTGCAAATCTGCTTTAATACATTCTTAACATGCGCACCATGCTGAAATAAAAGGGGACCACTGAGATCCTCAATGGTATTTAACCAAGTAGGCCTCGTGTTTTTTTTTACTGATGTACACTCAGACTCAGACTCTACTGACAGGATTCTTCTCTGAGCTGGGGAAGGAATGGATCTCCCAGCAGCGAAAAGTGCTTTCCTTAAAGTCTGTTTGACGTTTGGTGATGAGGTAAATCTTTTGGAGGATGGAACGGCGAAGAAGAATGTAAACCCATGGGTCCAGTATCTGGTTCCAGGAAGCTATTCGCACCCCCATTATCATCAGGGTCTTATAGGTGGCAAGGTCATCTCCAATAGAGCCCTCATACGAATGTTTCACTGTAATTAGGCCAACAATCTAGAGTTAAGAGTCAAAGACAAAACACCATTAGGATTATGATTTCACAAAATATTAGGAAATAATTAAACGCCTTCTCTCGTCTTGTGACACTTTGCAGACTTGCGTTCATGTGTTTTGAAGGAGGTGTGGCTTTGGAGACGCTCTGAAGGGAGGGTGGGATCTCATGCTTTCAAAGCTAGCCTGCTATTGCTAGCCTCTCCGAAATTGCCTACCCTGAGACTTGTGCATGTTTTAATATTTAGACCACTTCTATTATTGATTGCTAAGTATGTGAAGAGAGTTTCAACAAGCATAACAAAAAGTGTTTATAAAAATTGCCTACCCTACGTTTAATGTCCAAGTAATCTATAATCCAGTCAATTTAAACTATTAGGTGTGTCCCAGTTCGCGTATACGATTCTACGCCATTTTTTGATATAAATAGTAGTATGTTTTATACTGACAATTCCAAAAAGAAAAAAAGTGCACTTCAAATACCCCTTTTCTCCCATCTAGCGGTGAAATTGTTTATGACTACCAACTGAATATTACTTTCTAGCCCCTCCCATTCTGAGGGCGTTTTAACTCCTACGATGGCCGTATTAATTCAAATCTGCCGGCAGTCGCGAGTAATCTCCCCCTCGCATTCGTCACGGTGCCACTGAGTGTAAAAACGCGAAAGGCGAAGCTTGAATTTTTCAGGTATGTCCCTCTTTGGCTAATGTATTTTCAAGATGGAGGCGCAACATGGCTGCCGCCATTCGAGCGACTCGCTCATATGTATTCTAAAAGGCAGATTCTACGCTTACGAGAATACTTGATTAGTTGGTAGAAGTAATTACACATTAATGAGCACATATCATTTTGAAAGAACAAAGTGTTTTTTGCTAAGAATCAACTTAAAAAATTACACAGTGTAGCTTTAATTATGCAAAAATGAAGTGAGGAATGTTGGACACTTCATGCACTCAACTCAAGATAAACTTTAAAATCAGAAATAAAGTCACATTGTAAGAAATAAAGCCACAATAACATTTGCACATTAGGTGAACTTGTATTTTTTTTTTAGGCACCATTACTTCTCAAATGAGTTTCCTCAAATCATTTGAGTAGTCTAATCTCATTAGGGTTTACAATGTACTGCAAGATACAAAAGTCACACAGTGTGAAATATAATAGTATAAAATTGTAATTGCCTTTTTGTTTTGTTTTTTACTATGATGCATAAATGAGCTTCGATGCATTTGCTCAAATTTTTCATTTCTAAATTCTATTTCTAAAATAATTCTACCTTAAAGCAAGGGTTCTCAACTCTGCCCCTAGATCCTGACTCAACTTTCCTGTATTGTTTTGCTCCAACCCTGATCAAACACACCTGAACAAGCTAATGAAAGTTTTCAGGATTATTAGAAAGTTACAGATGAGTTTGATCAAGATTGGAGCTAAACTCTGCAGGAAAGTGAACCTCGAGGGACAGAGTTGAAAACCCCTGCCTTAAAGTGTGTGCTTTGTGCAGTTGAATTATTGCCATTGCTGATACTTACCAGAAGGGGGCTCCAACAGATACAAGATGTGAACATTATGCCCACAAGTTGTACCACCATCTCTATATCATGGGATTTAGCTGATCGACGGTTGCAGGGTTTCCTTCGTATCCTCGCTAACACCAGAGTCAGTCCACTTATGGTGTTACAGACCAAAGCAATAGCAAGGGATGTCAACCCCAGTCCTGAGAACAACAAAACAAAAGCTACGTCTGCCTTCTCGGTATCCTCCAGCACTTCAATGAAACACCAGGTTCCAGGGTACTGGTAGGTGTATGAACCCAGCTGAAAGCAGGGCAGAAGGGCAACGCAAAGAGCTGCTAACCAGATGATAGAAAGAGAGAGTTTAGTCCTTGCAGTCGTAACCAGTGAAGCATGAAGCAGCGGCTTTGTCACACCCAAACACCTCTCAGCTGCCATGGCACAACCAAGAAAGAGCGGGCACAGTCCGAAAAACACCATGCTGCCCCCTAGAAACTGGCATAATGGGTCCGCCCTGTTGTATTCTTCAGAGGGGACACCTCCAGAAAGATACATCCTCATGACTATTGAACCAGGTATGACATGTCCCACAAAGTCTGTGGCCACCAGAGAGCCGGCGAACAGGAGAAATGCTTTGGATCGTCGACGTAGACGGGAATATGCGTTTGCCAGGATGAGTAAAGCCACAATGTTAGACAGGATCCCCAGGGTCATTGACAACATCGCAGCTATGGGGCCGCTCAGCATCGTTCTCTCCGAGGTGACATTCTCGGGAGGATTGGCAAGTGATGGAGAGGTCGCCTGTCCTTCCCATTGACTGTGATTGGAAAATGGATTGAGTGGCGCAGCGCCTGAGGAATTGCTGTGATGCATGGCTAACTCAGTGGAGCGTTTAGCTGCGGGGCTCCCATCTTCATGTAGAGCTGTTGGAAGAGTGGAGAAATATCTCAGAACAGATCATTTGAAAGATTGTAGTGTGTTGACTTTAAGGCCATGTATACAGATAACAGGGAACATTCTCAGAACTTTCAGGCAAAGTTCTCTCAAAGTTTTGAACAAACGTTATTCCAGTAACATTAATAGGACGTTCATTCAAAGTTATGGTCTTTAATAATGTTCTCGAAACATTACAAAAACATTATTTATAGTTTTAGCTGGATGTTCGTGTAATATTTTAGGCTACTTGTTTCAGAATGTTAGGAGGACATTGAAAAGTAACGATTCCATAATGTTTGCAAAATGATAATGGAATGCTCTCTTAACGTTAGTAGAACCAAGTTTTTTTTTTAACTGGACATTTTGAATGTTCAGAGAACATTCAGAAATAACGTTTCATAAATATATTTTATATATATATATTATTTTTTAAATAACCTAATGGGGATATTAGAAAATATTTTTTGTTAGCTTTAAGCATAGCATATTTTTGCTATTTTTAAGAGTGGGTGTTGCCATTTGTAACCTAAATATTTGAGGCTTCTGTTATCATCGACTTCCAAATATTTTTGCTGTACAAAAAAAGTCTGATTAATATTGCAAACTGCCGTTTGTTTGTAATTATTTTAATTTATTATAGTAATCGTAATCATACTGGTTTGAACTTTGTAGTGTAAGCTGTTTAACCGTTTACTGCACTTTGTCATTCTTCTAGTTATTTACCTATAGCAGAAGTCTCACACATTCACATAGCTTACTTCTGCGTTGCAAAATAAGGTGGATATGCTGATATGCCAGTTCACTTTTAGCGAATATATGCATTTAAAATGTAAAATCTCTCTCTTTCTACCTTACTACTTACTGAGTACTTATGTGAGTGTCTATGCTGCTCAAATAGGCCCACTAAACACAACAGTAAGCATTATTCCCAGATAAACGTTTTAAGCCATTGTCACGTGACCTCATCGTTTAGTAATCATATTTTAAATAAACACTGCATTTATGCATTTTTTTATCCAGTTTTGTGTGAAATGTTTTGTCATGCCACGTACATTTTTTTCTGTTTACAGATCAACAACATACAGTGAATATTATACATAATATAATGCAGCAACAGTATAATAAAAAAAATAAAAAAAATAAAGACTGTAAAATGCTACATTAATAAACCTGTTAACTGGTTAGCTGTAAGTTACATTATCATATACAGAGAAAAACTGTAAAAGACTGTAAAATATCTTATAAGTAATTTGACTGCAAAACACTCTCAAATGTAGGCTATGTTATTTTGTAAGTCAGAACTATATGAATCACCATATAATATATATAATATATAGGTCTATTTTAGTTTAGTTTCATCTTATTTTTGTTATCAGAAGGCTAAAACATGTTTTGTGTTATACATTTTCAGTTTCATAGACAGGCCACTTACAATGAACTCTGATTCATCATGTGGCTTTCTATACATTATTATTTTGGTGGTTTTCAGTATATTAGGGTAAAACACCTTTTTAGGGTAAAAAGCCGATTTTGATGGTTTAAGACTCAAAGATTCAAGTCATGTCACTCGATGATAGGCCTATATAAACAGTTGTAAGTTTTAAAACATACCAATATGCCATTCTGTAATATCTAAAAATTTCTGGCAACCACAGCTGACAGCTTTTTTTCTTTTTCACCATAAGTTTAAAAATCAAGGATAGCCCTTGAATATGCCCCAACCAAACTTCAATATGCCATACTTTAATATTGTCATTAAAAACAAACAAACAAAAAATAAAATATTTTTTTACATAAAAAAATAGAAGAATTTAAGCTAAAGCTAAAGTAGGGGAGACATATTCAGGGCCACACCAAATGCTTACAGCTGAGAGAAACAAACAGGCATGTACTGACAGAGCCTCAAATCGTTTAAAACATTCCTGAAGGTTCATTCGCCTGCCTTTGACCTCTCAATGTTATTCTTTCATCCTGGAATCAACAACTCTCTTGAAGAATGCAACAGTGAGTCATATTTAGTTGGTTGTGGATGCATTAAAAATCCATAAAAGATAAAAATAAGTTGCATATGTTGCAACAAGTTCCTATGACACAGCATCTTTGTACAACTCAGTGAAGACCAATGCAATGCTTACCGTTATTTAAGAATATCCATTGGGATTAAAATGTCAGAAACCATGAAGACTGACTAATTTTGTATTCTGTTTTGTAAACAAAATAAATATTTCATTTAATATACAAAGTGGATTTTACTTTGAACTAATAATAATAATAGTAATAAAAAATTTTTTTAATTACTATTAAAAAAATAAAATGATGTTTAACAAAGATTACAAAGTTAGCCTATGTGAGTAACCGGTGAACGTAGAAGAAAAATGGTGCATCGTCATATCCATTATATTCCATACGAGCGCCCGGTCATCTTTACTTCAATAGCAGAAAAAAGTAAAGCAGTATGTTCACATAGGTTACAAAATAGTTACCAATAAGAGGATAATATGTCGTTTTTTTCTTCAGACTGATAGATTCATATAGTTTCGCTGCGGTACATTCCTCCATCAGCCGCGCGCGCTCGGATCAGTCGCTTCAGTACAGTGTGTTTCTGAAGGAAACATGCCGGTGACTTCAGCCTAAACCCCTCCCTGATGAAGATCACTGCACTTAGGTGAGAGTGAATCACTCTTACCGCTTGAGGTGCATGTTTTTGAGAGAAAGATGCTGCTGTTATTATTATTAGCCTATTATTAAGAATATGGGTTAAAGAGAAAATCTTAGCAAGTCATAGAATATATTTACAAACTAGCCTACTTGAGTAATTTCAGGCGTTGGCTTATCATGATAGTTATTTAAACATGACATAATAAACAAAAAAATATTAGCCTATTAATAATGATAAGGGTTTTTCTCTCTGACCTTGAACATATCAAATGTTTCACTAAACTAGATTTTTTTTTTTTTTTTTTTTTTGTAGATTGAAGACAGGTGTCTGTGTTTGCTTAATCTGTTCAACCTGGCAAACTAGAGTGGCTCCACACTTGTGGTTTGGATTTTGACTTACAGCAAAAATTTTATATGGTGAAATTAAAGAAGGCAAGAGAAAACATGATGTTGAAGTGCCATGGGTGTATTAAAGCAATTATTTCTTCTCAAAGACAGAATAGCTAGCTAATGTTTGGACTTTAATATGCATTGAAGCAATATGATTTAATTACCTTTCAGTTTACAAACTAAAATGGCTAGAGTTGATGTGTAAACACCACCATCACAGTAAATCAACTCAGGAATTTGAACAAGACTATAATGTGTAATATAGCATAATATTATATTAATGCATAATGTAGTAAAATATATAGGCCTACTGTACATATTTGAACTGATCAGTTCTAAGAACAAGGTGGGACAAGTTGTTGCCCGCTTTACATTTTGGACATGTTATGAATTGGTTTGGGCCTCATAATCATTTTACTCTGCAAATTTAGCTGAAAAGCCCATAAAAGGCTGTTTCAATTTTTATTTTTTTTGGTTGAAAAATAGAATGTTTGTGACAACTAGCCCCAGTCTTCCCTATATGCCATTGAATTGATACAAATTTGCAAGACTGAGTGTATGAAGTCATTTGGGTGTTATCTGCCCCAGATAAGAAAAGACATGAATTATTTAAATTAAAATGGAGGTTTCAAGTATTATTTTTAATCTTCTGCGGTTGGTGCTTTTCGTTAATAAAGATGACAGTAGCACAAAAAAAAAAAAAGGTTTACAGCAAAGAGCATGGAGTTGATTGATTCTTACAACATAAAATAGGGTCATATCAGCCACATCAATGAGCTCAAGTTGAAGTTTTGAACCACCCAAGTCTCTCATTATGTCATTAGACAGGGATTTTGCTTGTGAGAAGCTCATTATAAGACTATACTGACACGGAACGTTAAAATGGACAGATTAAGAGCGTAATTTCTTTCTTTTCATTTTAAATATGTGGTGTTCAGAAATGTCATCCAGGAGTACTTATAGCACTGTGTATTCTCCCATTCACTTAATAATCTTGTGAATGTAGCCATTTGTATTCTGTTTGCTTTCACTCTCCAAGGCCAAGTCTGAAAGCTCTGACAGCGACCAAAGCTTTATTTGTTTATTTAAAAAAAACCACACATGCTGCTTCCGCTCTTCCCATGTCAAACTGCGGATAACTGAACCTGCAAATTGAGAGCAGAATATATTTTGAAAAGGGCACCAAAGAGTCAATCAAGATCTGCAAGACAAAAACGCATTAATGTTGGAAATCAAGGATGTGCTCAAAGATGCCAAGTGTGTGCAGGTCTTAAATATAGACATATTCCTTTGAATTTTTAACTGCATGCAATTTATTTTTTAATATAAAGGAATAGTTGATAAACAGATGTTTAAAAAATTATAGGAAGAGTTCAAAATTAAAATGTATTATTTACTTGGAACACAAAATACAGCATGTCCAAACGGCTCTTTTCCATACAATTAAAAGTAAATGTTGACAGAACTTTCATTTTTGGGTTAGCTATTCATTTAATATTAATTACTATTTATTAAGTTTGAGTTCTACTAGTAGCGCTGTGTTTATAGGGTTAGACATCTTGGAATAAAAAAGTATTATTTTTAATATGGTCAGCTTGCTGAGGATGAATAATCTTTAATAAAGTTTGACTCTAATGAAGTTAGACTGTGGAATGAGGGTGTAGGCCAAATGGTAAGATAATTTCTTTAATAAACATAACAAAATTGCAGCCTGAAATGAAAATATTTAGCAAAACTTTGAGAGCAGGTTTGGTTTAGATCCCCAGAGCACTCAAAGGGCACAAGTCAGGAAAAGACAGTGGCTCCCAATTTTCCGTAGAGGTGGAACATTGTTCACTACTTGCCAGACATTACAAATCAACCCAGATGCATATTTTTTCCCTCTGGCACAAGAAGTAAAAACAGGTATTTATCCTGGAATGCACATGGACATGCTGATCCAGAAGTGGATCTCTGTGGATTGGAATGTGGTCTGTGTTGACCAGCATGCAGTTGGTTTCATGTAGTCTGCATTGTGATAATAGGCTCATTTTGTTTTGCTACATTCTGCGTTTGGGTTTTTGCTGATTGCTCATTTGTTTTCTCTAGATCGAGGAATTTTGGATAAGATCCCATTGGAGCTGAAACAAGACACAAGGAATGAGCTGTGGGTAGAACTACTGCAGACACAGACGGGTTTGACGTTATACATCTGTTTTTGTTCCCTCATTTAAATAAAGCGATCAATGGTCTCAGTAATATGATTTCTAAAAGGGCAGAGTCTTCCACTGATTTGTCTCTGTGACATTCACAGTAAGGAAAACAACTAAAGCTATTTCCTTAACCAATTAGCAAAGCAGTTACAGATGAGCGCAAACCAAATGTCTTCTCTAGGAGGCAGATGTGGAAGAAACCAAGGTGCCAGATTGGTTCTTGGAGTCTTGCAATCATTTTAAGATTGACAACTCCAACTATTTAATGATGGCACACGTTGATGTTTTTTTTTTTTACTTCAAAGTTGCAAATCAGCATGATTATGCCATCACTTCAGAAATGTCTTGTCCCTTGGAAAGGTTAACAAAACAAAAGGAATATATAATTGCTCTAAATATCTGATTTACTTGGAAAGATGTATGTGTTTCTGTCAAGATAATTCTTAAAACATTACAAAACCAAAGCCTGAATCGCATAAAATAACTAATAATATTGTGTAAATGGGTCAGGAAGTTTTCTAGAAATAATTCCTGTTGTTAACCTTTATCCTCTGACTGTTTGGCCACAGGCTGAATCTTTGGTTTGAAAGCAAGAGACATGCAAAACCAACCATTTGATCTGCAGCCCAAAATTCCACCCAGCCATGAATCTTTCACAAATCAAATGTGGTTCACCACATTCACATTAAAATGTCAAGGCTTTGAAAACACTCCCCCCTTCTATCGCCTGGCCCACCAAACAGAATGCCAATGTGATGTGGGGTGGACGGGTCAAGAAGTATGAGAGAAACCGCTGGTTCCCATGGGCTGATTTTGGTCATTAGTACGACTTGGACAACATTTCCAGTTTTCCTAAAATAAAAAGCTTTTTTCTGATATTACCTTTCATGTAGTGTGTAGCATAGCTGTTTGTGACTGCAAAAGGTCTGCAAAGTTGAAAGTGCATGACAAATAACGTTTTTGTCTCCTAAAAGGAAGAACCGATTCTGAACTGCCCAAACGAGTCGTCAGCAATTCAAGTCTTACTTCCTGTTACAAACCTATGTAATGATGATGTAACAGATTTGTATAATGCATGGTTTTCATTGGCTATCCACGAACAATGTCTACTTTAACCCGCCCTCAAACACAGTTGTATCTGAGGCCTGGTAGAGTTTGATTCTTGTCAATATATCAAGAAGACGGTGTTTTCAGAGCTGCTATTCCACTTTGCATGCACTTCCAAAGGATGAGGACTACGATAAAGCCGACACCGTTACTGTTCGTAAAACTGTGTATCAAGTGCTGAGGAAGCCTCTGGAGCTGAAATTCAGATAATGGCTGTTAACGCACTGTAAGCGCAATGCGCTGATTTCATGCAGCCGTTATTTTGAAATCGAAAGCGAGGCTCCGGTGGGAAGAAAACCGGAAGTGTCGCCTTTAATCACAGGAGAGTAGTGAATGCGATGGCGTATTGTTGTGTTTAATGATGTTGTGTCAATTCAAAAAATTTACATACATTTCTTTCATACTTTAGACTATATACAGTGAAATTCATTTATAAATAAAATATTTTTTTATATATAATTCAGAATGTAAAAAAATAAGCAGGAATGAACTATATACATATCCTATATTGGATATTAACATCCAATAGTGTAAATCGCGGCAGCAGCTTCAGGTTGGTAATCCAAGGCATTGTTGTTTATCTTTACTTCCGGGGTTCTTCCCACCGGAGCCTCACTTTCGATTTCAAAATGGCGGCTGCGTGAAATCAGCGTATAGACTGGGCCGTCTAACCAATCAGAGCAGAGTACGCTCATGGAAAGGAGGGCTTTAGAGAGACTGAATCTTATATGAACCGTTTTAGACTCTTTGAGAAATTTGGTGATGTGCAGTGTATATTATGAGAAAATGTGTGTTTTTGACCTTTGAAGCATGTAAACCTATTGTAGGAGACCTCCAAAACAAAATCAGGAACCGTTAAAATACTGCGTGTTCACACCGCCGCCGCTGCCCTGCCAACGACGCCGCAGAAAGATTCGTGGACGCTTTGATGCTCTGACGTAGATCGAATGCTTGGTCTTTTTTAAAACTTTATTTAAAGGTGCCGCAAAGCAAACAAGAATGTTGACTGTTATTTGTGTAGACTGACCAAGTAGGGTATAAGTTAACCTCATGGAATCTTTTAAATGTAAAAGTAAGAAATTGATCGATGGAAAGAACTTACCAATTATAGTGACATGTTTGCTAATGAAATAAAACAATTACCCAGATAGCAACATTGTTTCGGCCCGGATCCGGCCCACATCTGGCACTTGTGGAATGCGGATCTGACCCACATGCAGCGTGGAATGACGGCCCTTGGGTGGCCCACTCCTGTTGGCCAGATCTGGGCCAAAAGTAGGCCATAGCAATGCCACATGTCAGCCAAGAGCAAAGAAATAAACCAGAACTGGACCTTATCTGAGCCACAAAATCTGTGTATATTAAATATGGAGTCATCTCAGCCTTAATAAGCCTGTTAACAAGCAGAATCACTGAAGAAAAGAAGAGAACAGAAAAAGAGACGAACAGAAACACAAGAACTACAACTGACTTCAGCCACAGCCTTAGATGAAATCAACTGAAGAGAAAAGAAGACATTAAATCTGTGAAGATCTCAGCAGAGGAGGATTAAACAACTCCACAAACAGCATTACCAGCTTCCCTTATTACTAACCAGACTGACTTTATTTCTGTCAGACGTCTACAGAAGTTTTATTGAGAATTAACAGAGGTTTAACTCTGTTTCATTTAAAGTCACCATAAGAGTGACTAGTGTTTCCATTAGTTGGGCTCTTAACTCTTAGTATATCTTAACTCTTGTCTTTTTTGGCCGCTGTGACAGTGTGTTTGTCAAACACATTTACAACAGCAAAGAAAGCTGAAGTGAAATGAGATCAGGTGATGATGGTTACCTGTTGATGGTTTTATAATCATCATGAAATAACCTTTCACTGATGTCTTTGGAATCTAACAATTGTGTTGATCCATTTATATTTTCACATCACAAATCCTGTGTTTCTGCATAATGGGGTCTAGCAATATTATAACTGTCAGTTTAAAGCTTTTAACAAACATGAGATCAAAAATGTAACTTATGCTGACACACACAGATATCAACAATCAACGTATGAATCTCAACAATGGTGACAATCACAAATATTTAGATAAAAAGAACAATTCACATCACTGAAAAGCTACTAATTCACAACAAAAACAACAGCAAAAAATAAAAGCAAATATTTAGAATCAAACAAAATTATAGGACAATTCAGCTGCATAATTTATTCATGTTGCAATGCATGCTGGGAGTTTTTTACTATGCAGGTACCCAGCATGCATTGCAGCAAAGTACTTTTGATTGTCACCATTGTTGAGATTCATACACTGATTGTTGATGTCTGTGTGCGTCTTATTAAACTGACTTTTTTGTGCTCATGTTTGATAAAGTCTTCTAACTTATTGATATTATATTGTTGGATCTCATGCTGCAGAAACACGGGGTTTGTGATGTGACATTATTAATGGATCAACACAATTGTTACATTCCAAAGACATCAGTGAAAAAGGTTATTTCATGATGATTATAAAACCATCAACAGATAACCATCAGCACCTGATCTCATTTCACTTTAGCTTTCAAATGTGTTTGACAAACACTCTGTCACAGCGGCCAAAAGAGATATAAGATATATTAAGAGTCAAGACCCCAACTAATGGAAACACTAATCACTCTTATGGTGACTTTAAATGAAACACATTAGAGTTAAACCCATTAATTCTCAATAAAACTTTTGTAGACGTCTGACAGAAATAAAGTCAGTCTGGTTAGTAATAAGGGAAGCTGGTAATGCTGTTTGTGGAGTTGTTTAATCCTCCTCTGCTGAGATCTTCACAGATTTAATGTCTTCTTTTCTCTTCAGTGGATTTCATCTTAGACTGTGGCTGAAGTCAGTTGTAGTTCTTGTGTTTCTGCTCGTCTCTTTTTCTGTTCTCTTCTTTCCTTCAGTGATTCTGCTTGTTAACAGGCTTATTAAGGCTGAGATGACTCCATATTTAATATACACAGATTTTGTGGCTCAGATAAGGTCCAGTTCTGGTTTATTTCTTTGCTCTTGGCTGACATGTGGCATTGCTATGGCCTGCTTGTGGCCCAGATCTGGCAAACAGGAGTGGGCCACCCAAGGGCCGTCATTCCACGCTGCATGTGGGCCAGATCCGTATTCCACAAGTGCCAGATGTGGGCCGGATCCGGGCCGAAACAATGTTGCTATCTGGGTAAAAGCCATTTGTGAGGTGTGGCTTTTGTGGTCATGGTTAAGTGCTAATCTAATTTGCATTCCCGCTGAAAAACAAGCGTTCTAGCGTGAAAATGTTGCCTATAAATAGTGTTGCGCGCCTTCTTATCAAATTCACATGATCAACCTCTCCTCTATTTTGCTTGGGAACTAATGTGGTCAGAACCAAAGTTTACTTGACTGCGTTCTCTGGATTCCTCTCAAGTGGAGGACTTCTACATATTTTTTTCTTGTTTGAGAATGGTTTCACTCAGATATACAAGACTATCACAACTTCCATTTCATGCCGACTTCAATAACAGAGCTAAACTGTTAAGTGTCAAAACATTATTAAACATATAATGTTGAAAGTAACTAGGCAGCACAAGTAGCATTATTAGAAACTGTTAAATCATATAGTTTTACTTTTCATCAGGATTAGAACAAGATTATTGCTTTGATGGTGCCGGTGGGCTCAAAAGTTGTCATGAATCTTATATATCTATATATTTTTATATTTATAGTATGCACACATGATAAAAAGCCTCTGTCTAATATCTTCATGTAATTAAAGAATATGCAGCGAAAGCACTTTCTTCAATTCACCGTAAGCCACTAAAAAAAACATAATGTTCAGAACAGAAGAGAACAGAGCATTTTCTTCCGATATATACTGCAGCTGTCACGATAATTAGTTGGTTAGAGATTGCAGACAGAGAATGGGGACAGACAGTAACATGATTCATATTAGGAAAAGGGAGAAATAACCCTGTGATCCCATTCAGTAGATGTGCGAACACAGACACGCACCAGAAGATGACCATTTATAAACTTTTTTAATCTAGCACTCATCTGAACATCAGGCTCTGGAAATGAATTTCAAACATTGTTCTTTAAAAAAAAGGTGTCATGACTCATCAGGACATGGTCGGCATGGTTTTCTCTGTATCTCACGTATTCACCAGCCTCAGGGCACCGGGGGTCAATAGGGACAAAAACCTGCGTATGAAGGTCTTGCTTAAGGCCACATGAGACAAACGAATGGCAAATCCATTGAAATCAAATTAGGCTTCAAGCATACTCTTAATTTGCTTTCAAAATACTGTGAGCAAAGCAGTGCAAGTTAGACTGTAAAGGCGTAGGGTACATGCATCTCATAATAAAATTTTTAGCTATAACAAGACTATTTTGCCATGCACACTTGCTTGATAATATTACTGATTCAGTATTGGCTCCATTACCAGATGGTATAGACACAAATCAATTAATGGACTTTTCTCACAAAATGTTCTGTCACTTCCGCTGATTTATTGTATGCATGTTGACCCTTAATGGCTTAGTTAGCAATACTGAAGCTTGCTATTTTTCATTCCATGCTGGCATGTGTTTTATGCGCTTGTGAGTTCTTCAAAATGGCTCTTACAAGAAAACCTTGCTTAAGAAAGTATAGAGGATTATTATGGAAAAGCTCTTTTACCACAGTCTTTTGATCTGAATATCATTTTCTAAATGTGAAAAATGATTAATTGCAGTGATAAAATGCTAGCTGAGCAACTATGATAGTGTAAGAGTAAAATGTTTCTACAGTAGGCCTATGTGATAAATAACTGGCAATAATAATTATCGGTCTATTCCACACTGGCAATAACAACTCTTGGTCCATTAGATTTGCTGTAATTTGTAAGACTGTCATGGGCTGAAAATTGAACATATGGTTGGTGGGTGGCAAGAGGACAATAATTACATTGGGAACGATGTGTAAGAAGATTCATATACTGGGGAACATCCATGGAGTCAACATGAATCAGACAAATTACCTCAATACAGGCATGGTTCGGCTTTGATTATAGAATGGACACTATATTGGCAAGGTAAAGACCGAACACAAACGGTCTCGCTCTCTCTAAAGCCGTCTAATTAACTAATGATGGTTTATAAATGCTTTAATGCGAGGTTGAGCTCACATAAAATGTCAATGAGCGCCACACTAAAAAAAATTAATTCTGCATCTAAAGACAACAACCTTGCAGGGTTTCTTAGCCACAGAAATAGCCTGTTTTTATAGCCAAACATGGTCAAACTCTTGACCTATAATTTCAGAGACATAATCAAAATCCACGTCCTGTAGTCTGGAGGTTATGATCATGGCTAAATGTTGAATTTACCCTGGTGGATAAAAAGCCACTGTTGGATATCAGATGTTAAATAAAACCAAAGTTCGTTGGAGTTGTAGAAACTTGATGGCATGTCTGATTAAATCACGGGACAAATACCAGTCCTGTAGTCTCTTTTATTTTAGGTTCAAGATGCTTAAGTCTTGAGTAATTCACATAACATGAAGTTCATGGATTCACATGAAGCAGATTCACAAGATGTAAATGGACAGGTGTTAACAGATGGACAGGATGAACAGGATGTAAAGGATGGTCTTAAGTCACTACAATCAATACAATAAAGGAAATCAAACTCATATAATTCATCAATAAACATATCAACAACATATATATATATACTCAATCCAAATAATGATTAAATATCCAATCCAAACAATTCATAAACAAATTCAAACAATACAATTGGCAAAACAGACTTACTCTACTCAACACATCCTAAGGAAAGGACTCAAAGGACATGCTTGAGTGTTCATTCAAACACCCACACCTCACCAATATAAAAGAAACAAAGGAAAGAAGTGAGGTCTACTTATAGACCTTGACCAGGGGTGGTTGGGTAATGTAGTGCACTAGATTTGGTAGTGTAGTCTGGAATAGTGGGATATAGTGTCATTTTGTTTTATCTGGACCAAGAATAAAAGTGACACTAAATAAATAAAACATTTTTGAACAAACTTCAGCTTTACTAAAGCAATATCACATGAGCAAGAGTGTGTTATGGTCGCTTATTTGCATGCTTGTGATTACCCGTGTTAACAAGAGGCAGCACATTTGTGTGATTTTACTTTTATACACAGTTCAATAAACAAGAAGTTAATGTAACTTAAATTTTAGGCACAATATTGGCAGTTACTTTGTCTGTTTTTGCTTCGTCAATAAAAATAATTCCACACAAAGCCTGAACAGACAGCAGTGGTGTTGCAACATTTTCATGGCAATTCGTAACTATTTTACATTTTGGATTATTCATAAAAAATATTTATGATCCACTACACCATTATGAAACCCCTTTGTACGAATTCATACGAAATTGCCATCTGGTAAACACTGTCACGTTTTCTCATGAGATCGGGTTGGGTTTCCTTTCTGAACAGATCAGCGTTTTGATCGATTCGTTTGAATGAATGATTCAGTGATCACATGTAATGATGATGTCACCTGCAGAGAGACAATGAAAAACCCCCACCATTAAGGCAAAGACTAACAGTGTGTCTGAAAGAAAAACAGACAAGTGGAGAGATACATTGAAAAATGTGTGCTTTTGGACTGTCAATGTTGTTTGACAAATCAGATTTAAGGACCAGTGTTTACATTTTAAATCTAATAAAAAAATTAAAGGTATAATTTCTACAGATAATATTCCACTTTCTTTTGAAAATATTAGGAAATTAGCCTTTAAGAACAAAGATAGTAGTATCTTAGCCTATATTTGATTAAACAGCATGTATGTTTTTAAAGGTATTTTGTGAAATGAATGCCTTGACTGCAATGTTTTCTCATAAAGTGCAATAAAAGATCTAATTCTGATGCTTTTACTGTGGCTTGTGCTTCGAAATGCCTGAAACACAGATAGAATATTGTGCTGGGAATCTGGATGAGACCTTTCAAGCTGTCTTTAACCTCTTCCCTGCATGAGAGCAGAAAACATCTGGAAGGTTATGTGTGTGGAAGTGTGTTTATCAATGGTCCTTCCGTGGAAAGTTTCATCCCCCTGTCATTCCATGGAAAGCAAATTTCCTCCCCCTGTGGTATTATATAAATAAATGAAACTATAAATGTTCTGAACCCTCTCTATAGCAGCGTCTTCAGAGCGGCCTGTGACCCTAGGTGGTCTGTAGCGGTACAGGGGTCAGCCAATTATTGTTTGATCTCAAACTAACTTTAACTGCATTACACAAAAATACTATAAGTTGTGTAAAATTTGGTATTGACCCTGTCATATTTATCCAAAGCAACTTATAAATGAGGACAAACAGATTTAGTAGATTTCCTGCTTTTATGGTCCTTGTTCTTCCACAGCTGCAGAGGCTGGTGTATCAGATTACAGCTGTACAGAATCCAGACTGTGAATGAACTGGTTTTAGTAATTTGGGAAATCTACTCCCTAGCCATCACAGGACCTCTAGTGTTACCAGTTAATATTGTCAGCTTTCAGGATATGGATATGTGTTTCCACTAATGGACTTTAGATAAATGAAAAGTCTGACTGCATATAACAAACTGCTAAGACTTTTGGGTAAAAAAAAAAAAAAAAAAAAAGAGGTTGCGGTGAGGCAATGTGGACAACAATACAATAGGACAACAATATGCAAGTGCTATTACCCTTCCCAGTACCTGTATTTATTTATTTATTTTTATTTAAAGATGATAGATATAGAATAGAAGATAAAGTGTTAGTATTAATGGATCAAGTGTTGCCGAAAAAGATGCGTCTTCAGGCGTTTCTTGAAAAGGGACACGGACACGGACACGGACACGGACACGGAGTTGGGCAGGTCATTCCATCAGCATGGAACAGACCAGGAAAAGGTCCGAGAAAGAGATTTAGGGCCTCTTTGAGATGGCAGCACAAGACGGCGTTCACTTGCAGAGCGCAAGTTTCTGGATGGCACATAAGTCTGAAGTAATGAGTTTACAGTAAGTAAAAGGGAGCAGAGCCAGTGGTTGTTCTGTAGGCAAAAGTCAGTGACTTGAATTTGATGCTAGCAGCAACTGGCAACCAGTGCAATTTAGTGAGGAGAGGAGTGACGGGTGCTCTCTTTGGCTCATTAAAGACCACTCTAGCTGCTGAATTTTGGATCAGTTGCAGAGGTTTGATATTGCAAGCTGGAAGACCTGCCAGGAGAGTATTACAATAGTCCAGTGCTTGGACAAGGAGTTGTGTATATGCTCTGATAGGAAGGGCCTGATCCTCCTGATGTTGTATAAGGCAAATCTGCAGTTCTACCAATGTGGTCTGTAAAGTTCAATTGATCCTCAATCACAGCTCCAAGGTTCCTGACCTTGATGGAGTTATGGATGACGAGCCTATAGCTGATATAGCTGAGATGCGAGCACCTACCGTCGGATCATCAGGCTGGAATGAGAGGTAGAGTTGTGTGTCATCAGCGTAGCAGTGATAGGAAAAGCCTATCACACACACACACACACACACACACACACACACACACACACACACACACACACACACACACACACACACACACACACACACACACACACACACACACACACACACACACACACACACACACACACACACACACCCCCCGTTAATTCTTCTTTTAAAGCATATACTGTGAGAATCGGTGAAACACCTATGAAAAATCAATACAGACATTTCCTTCATATTAACACAGGACATATTTTAAAATACTTTTCTTATAGTGTAATATCATACATTTTAGGCTTTTAGATTTTTTAGCGCCACACTGATGACATAATAAAATTGTATTTTTTTACAGTAATATACTAAAATCATATTAACATGCATATCTTGTGAGACAGACCTTTGAAGCAGTGAGTATTTTAATGTACTGATTGGCCTCATTCAATTCCATTGTAGTTGTTTTTTTAAAGACATGTAAGGGTGAATATATAAAAAAATATTCTTAACTTGTTCGGAACCCATATTCCTTTAATGATTCTCTCCAGTGTTTTTGATGTCCTTGAGAGCTTTATTTGTTTAATGAAGCTTGAGTCTTTTACCGCTCAGGCAATAATAAACGTCTCCGCTGACTTTTTAATTGACTTTATATGTGAGAATTCAAGCTGTGAGGTGTAGTGTCCAAAGGCTGCCATGGCCTGGGTTGTTTTTCTTCCTGCTTGACCTGGATGAATTCCTGCTTTAATCTTCTTTTTCAAAAGCAGGGTCCATATTACATATCCATAAAGGCAGCTGCCGCTTAATTCCTCTATATCTCATTCTGCCAAGTTTAACACATAAGTTTTCCTTTGAACTGCACTCTCAACATTCTGGATCTGAAAAAGACAAGAAGATTAAATCCAGAAGATTGAAATATTTTGTGTGAACTACTCACAAACCCTTCATTTCTGACAAAGGAATCAATGTAAAATGAAAGTTGAATACATTTTACATCCCACACAACACCTTAACCCTTATTCTCATTCTGATTTATATCAGTAAATGCAACAGATATTTTGTCTTTTGATGAAATGCTAGAAATACTCCATCATAGGGTCCAAAATGATGTGACCATATTGAAAATCAGTGATTTAAAATCTAATTTAAACCTTTAAAAGAAAGGTTATAAAAGAAATCATAGTCTGCACCCTTTCTAGGTTACTGATCAAATGAGAAAATAAATAGCATTATTAATCATGTGAACTAAAAAGGTCAGATTTTAAAGGTGAAGTGTACAATTTGCACAAATTGAATTGCACAAATATTGATTGTTTTCAGACAAGTTTCTGAAACACTCCCCTCCATCTTCTATTGGCCAGTAAACAGATGACCCCGCCCCGCGATCACACCATTGGTCGAGCCAGTGTTCCTGTGTTTGCTGGTTGGATTGCAGAATTCAGGGGAATATATAAGATATGGTACAATGTGTTTAACGGAAAAAAGAATAGGCCTATTAGACACTTTGATAACTGAAAGCATAAAATAAACATACTATAATATAACAAAAACACAAGTTTGAGCATTTGTAGAGCTTTGTGAATGACAAGTGGCCAAATCTTTGGTGTTGATTCTGTTGGATAAGAACCGAGAGAAAATATTTTAATATAAATGTACACATTTCAAATTTAAGATTCAATAGATAATATATTGAGAACAGATCAAATAAATGCATGTGCCAATAAAATCGGAAGGATTACACTCTTTTGCATCTGGAAAAGGTTGATGTTGTGACCAAAACACCATTAGTTAATGTCTCTGGCAATCACAATGGATTTCTCAATGGATTTGATCTTTCCGGAGGCTCTGTGCTCTTTGAAGACTCCTGAGAAATGAAAAGTATGTCCAGAGTCATTAATCATGAGTGGACATACATCTCCAATGTGAGATGTTGAATAAAAAGTGCAGATGATGAAAGATTGTCTCATAACTCATTTACTTCATAGAATAAGCACACACTGGTGCTCTTTGTTGGATTTGCAGTTACGGTCAGTCTGTTCTCCTTGAATAAAACACAAATGGTTTGTCTCTTCTGGGATTGAGGTCTGTTGAAATTACAATAAATGTGCAGAAAATTGTGCAAATGGCTGATTAACATGGACTATAGCAGTTATCTGGCTTTGGTGTAAGAATAATGTTTGTAATTTTTTTTACAATTACATGATTTGAAATGTTATATAAACAATCTAACAAAACAAAATTAATATGAAAAACAGCTTATTTTAAACATCAAATATCTGGCTATTTTTTATGCATACAATATATTTTTCATAATGCATGGTTTAATTTTTATAAATTGATTTATAAAGAGTCTATTTAATTTTGATGTTTATAGCTAGAAGATTACAAATTAATGAATACAATACAAAAAAAATCAGATTCTGAACAACAAAGGCTATCTATCCCGTTTGGCCCGAGCCAACAGAAGGTCTACTGTGCCACAAGTCATTTAAAATTTTACACACATTGCATTGCCCTCTGTTGTGTAGCCTCAGACCAATCAGAGAGCCTATGACCCTTGTCTACAGTTGAAAGCAGCTACAATGGGCACACAAGTGTTAGAACTGGACCTTGGAGCAGTGGAAGAAGGTCGTCTGGTCCAATGAGTCTCGTTTTCTTTTACAGTGCAAAAGTGTGACCCTCTGGGCAATGTTCCGCTGGAAAACCCTGGGTCCGGCCATTCATATAGACTTAAATTTGACGTGCCACCTACCTAAACATTGTTACAGAGCAGGTCCACCCCTTTTAAAATTTTCAGGAGGCTAACCTTCTTTCACAGAGCATTTGATTAAAAAACCAAATTAAGATGAGTTTCAGAACTTTGTAGCCCACTACATTTGATTTGCCGAAAGAAAAAGAGCACTCTAAAAACTGCTGGTTTGTTTCAACCCAACTTTGGGTCAAATATGGACAAACCTAGCCGTTGGGTTAGCTTTTCACATTACATTTTTTACCCAACGTTTGGGTTTGTCCATATTTGACCCAAAGTTGGGTTAAAACCACCCAGCATATTTTAGAGTGAGTCCATGTGAGAATCAGTCAGTGAAAAAAAAAGAAAAAAAAAAGGAACTGGAGAAAGAGAGAAGGTTAGGCAATATGAGAAACACAACAAAACAAGTCTCCAGACCCTCATCTCTGGACTGTTTTGTCTTTCAACGGTGTCTAGAGATTCATGATTCATTACACAAACACTCATGGATTCCATTTGTTCATCACAACAATGAAAAAAGCTGTTTGATATTTCTTATTGCTATTAAATAAACTCAAAAGACCAACTAAGATGCACCTGCAATTCAAATGCACTTATATTTTCCCAAGTCCCTTTTATATTTCCCCAAGTCCCCCAAGTAAGTGCAAGGGAATGTAAATACAGACTAAAGAACCAGCCAATGAATGATTCAGACACTGGGGATAGATAAAGATACATGTTTATCTATTTTAATATTTAAAAGATAAATAGCTGTTTGTCATTGAACATAATCATGCACTGAATGCCAAAGAGAATTAGATTTAGCTTTCTTGTGTGAATGAGTTTTAAAGTATTTTTAAGTAGTAATAATTTCGTAGTAAACTAAGAAGTTATAGGATTGCCAAGCATGACTAGTTAAAGGGGTCATACTTTTGTCATTTTTCATACTCATACAGAGTTATAACAAAATTACTTCCATTTACACAAAAAATTTACACACAAAAATGATAAAAGTTTAAGTTAAATACAAATTTAAGTTTAATTGCTGCCCTAATTTTGCCCTAATCTGCAATTGCAGTTATTTGCGGAATTATCAACTTTACGTGTGTTGTGCCTCGGCACGGCACGGCCTGGATGAATCCAATGTTTTGAGGAGAATGTGCGGCTGTTAATCACTGCGCCGGTGTGGATCCTGTCATTCAGAATCACATGATTCTACTTTTTGGAAGTATGACCAACATAAGAATTTTCACCGGAAAATGTCATCTGAACAAGCAAGTAACATCCATGTTCTGACCAACTAAGCGGAAAAAAGCATTGCAGTAAATCGCGCTGATTAAATATAACGATCGCTTATCATATCACGTCAAACCGTGCAAATTATACTTTGTTCTCAAATTGTTACTGTTAACAACATCAGTATTGCGTGACTACATTTAATGCCCTTCCGATATTTATCCTTGTTTTCACATGGGCCCGGAACTTTTTTTCTGTAGCCACTCCGAAGTCCGAAGTCTTTTGCATTTTACAACGGGTGAATCTCCAGTTGTCACTGGTGATTGTCGTTTGAACCTTTCTGGATCCGCCATCAAATTGATAAGTTTAATTATATCAAGTGCTGTGAGAAAAGGCTATAAATCTCCACTTTCAACATCCTCACACTCATAGCCTACTAGCCGATACACCTTCTTTATGTGTACAGATGTGACGTAATGACACAAACACATGCTCGAATTTCCAGCGGAAATCCACCAGTACCACTGGAATTAAAAACATTATTACAAGCTTACCGTTTTGAATCAAGCTAAGGCAAGCAGAGAGTTTTGAACACTGGCTGGTTATATACTTGCTAAAAATTTTATTTGGATAATTTTTAACCCAAAAAATTACAGACTTCAGCTTTAAGTGAAATCAAAGCTACAACCTACAGTGATGAGTTCATTGTACTTTTTGAACAGTTCGAACATATTGATGAAGAAAATTGAGCTGCAGCTTTAAAACTAAATAGAAATAAAGAGAAAAGATGACAGAAATCATTGTGACTGACAACCTAAATGGAAGGAAACAATAGCTTACAGGAGATCGCTGGAGTATCACAAGGAGATTTCACAGGTAAGTAGAGCAGGTCAATTGTCTGTAATCTGTACTGGAGAGACCAGACTAAGTTCACACAACTGTTTTCAACTAAAAAAGGAAAACAATGTGTTTTGGTTGTTCATTCACACAACAGTGTTTTGGGGGCCTGCAAAACGCGAATTTGTGAAAATAGTGACGTCATGCGCATGCGGATTACGTGTTCAGTCTATAGGTGCTTAGTGTTTCTTTACAAATGTAACGGACGTTGGCCAGTAAGAGCTGTGCATGTAAACCTCATTCCCCTGGCCTCAAGAGGCGCGCTAGTGACTGGCGCTAGTGGCTGCGGTCTATATAGCGTCCTTGTTAGTGTGCCAGAGAAATCCTGGTCGGCGCGGGTCGAGTTTGGTGCCATGACCCGGATAGGAGTGAGGTTTAGGGGGTGAGTGTAACGGACGTAGGCCAGAAAGAGTTGTGTGTGAACTTCACTCCCCTCTTCTCAAGAGGCGCGCTAGCGGCTGCGTTCTTACCTTGTTACGCCACGTTCGCCTCCCATGCCAAAGACCCTGGTTTGAATCCCGCTCGGTTACACTAAGTGTCATCAGCAACTACTGGTCTGGCAGCATAACACAGCATTTTTGGTCATTTTCGTGGATCCGTGTGAACGGGGATCATTCGAAAGGAAAAACTTTTCTGTTTTTAGTACATCGTTGTCGTGTAACCGCACCAAAAGAGTGGCTCTGAGGTGTGTGCTTTTATACAGGGATGCTGTTTCTGACTATGATTGGACTGGTGAACAGATGGAGAGCGTACGTGACTTTTGTAACACACTTTAACATGAACTGTAGCTACTACTAGTAATCAGACTCTCTCTTTCTTTCTCATGCATAAATTGTTGAGACCCTCTGCCTGGATTTGTCATTTAATCTGTCTGCTTTAAAAATAGCCCATCTGTAAGTCAATGCGGTGGCTGGACCATCAGAGAGGCCAAATATCATCTGGAAATGTATTCAGACAGTGTACTCGCTGTCCAGGATATTATTATTAATATTCAGCCTCATATTGTTACGTGTGCTCACATGAATTATGTGCTGAAACATTCTTTTCATTTAAAAAATGTGACAGAATGTTTTTGAAACTCAGATCATCTTTCGTGAAAGTATGACGGTATATAGAACATGCCTCAGGACAAATTCAAAATAACTTTTTTAAGACTATAAGACTAATTATAACTTTAATAAGGCTATTTTTTTGTTCTTTTCCCCCCAATAATGATTTATCTATAAAAAACTAGGGTTTCACACAGATCATAAAATGTTTTTGTTTACATTTTAAACCAATAGCCTTTTTGAGTTCTGTAAGTTAATGCGTTCAATCAAAAAATGTTTGAAGGATCAAAAAATTATTAAAGTAATTATAAAGTATTTAATTTATATACTTATATATAAATATGAAGAAAAAAAATAAACACCTACACCTAAACAAATGTTACAAATATGTAATGTTTCAAATGATGTGCACTCACTGGTAAAAATTACTCACTTGATTTCACACACTAATGTTTACTTCTCGCCTTTGTTTAGTTTTAATTTTCTCCTGCATCAATATTTAGCTAATCTGAATATTTTGAATACTTGCCTGAATATATTGATTACCTTTAGTAAATCATATGTCACACTGAATAAACATTATTGTTTATGCATCATCCTGGATCCATCATCCTGGATCCATCCTGCATCCGATGGAGATATTGAGGAACCATTGAAATTCACTGGAATTGCAGACTGCAGTACGTGTCTAGTCTTTCAAATGTCAAGATCATTTTGTATTGGTGTAATATTTGTTAAATATAACTGAAGTGTGGCAAGAAGCAGGGCGAGGCCGAGAGCCGTGGGAACGGAGCGAAGTCAGTGGCACGAGTGCACCTGCGCGCCACACTGGTCTCGAGTCCCACGGCAGTCGTCCGTGAGGGGCTTTTGTTTTGTTGTTTGTTTATTTTGGTGATTAAAATTATGTTGAATATTCGCTGGTTCCCACCTCCTTTCCCCTGAACCTTAGTCTTTAACCAGACCTCCATTGGCCAGCAGCGCGGACGAGACATCTAGCCTTTATTATATGATATCTATGCTCGACATGACATGGAGGCGAAATAGAATCTGGGAAAGTTTTCAGGAGAGGGCTCCCTCTGGCGGTTGGATGAATGGATACCATTCATTACATTGCTCTGGCAACTAGCTGAAATAAAATAAGTAAATTTTTTTTTTTTTTTTTTTTTTTACATATATTTCATATTATTTCAGTTCATGTTTATTTTATCTTACAAGTAATTCAAATTTTTTTAATTGTTTAAAAAAATCTCGACTAGAGTCTCAAAAAAAGTGTCCAAAAAAACAAAACCTGAAAAAATATCAACATACAGTGCTAGTCAGCTGGTCAATTTAGCTAGCGTTGGCCTGTAAATAAGGACTGATAACACATCAGTGGATTTCACTACAGCCCATCATTAACACTGGTATGTAACTTCCTCTTCTTCCTTCCTCCCTTAATTTAACCTTTCCTTCCACTCATCCTGTCATCTCATGGGATATGTTATCAACTATCATCTTGCATCTACTGTGCCTTTTTGTTCTTTTCTCTAGTGAGCTGCATAATGAGAAGTGTAAAAAATAAACCAGCGCTTGTTGCTGAAATCTCCTGCAAAGTGACACAAATCTATTTGAATCTATGTATAACAGCCACATTATACATTTATTTTATTGAATTGATACAGTTTATGTTTTAATATTATTATATCATTATAAACAATTTAATGATTATAATGATTATAATGATTATGATCAAATAAATCAATCAATCGATCAATCAGTCAATTCATGGACCAAATATTGCACCTTAATGAAATGTAATTAATAAACAATTAAATTCTGATACTAATGTTGAGATGCAAATCTTGTGAACCTGCAGTGAAAAACCCTCAGAGTAACCTTGATAAACATGCTCACCTTAAAATATCCTTGATAAACATGTTATCTTCAGTTACATGATGAGAGAAGGACAACTGAATATGTTCACAATATTCACAACCCGTCAGTGATGAAAACAAGATACACGATACATACGTCATTTTAAGCAGAGCTTTGCCATTCATTCAAGTTCAAACATCCTTTAGTTTGAGATCATCTTACCTGAGCTTTGCTTTAGATAGATGCAGTCGGGTCAGTCGTGTCATATGACAGTTGCAGAATCAATGTGTCATCAGTGGAGGAAACCTAAGATGCAGCGAGCAGCATGATGAAAAACATGGATTTTTCATCTCGTCCTTCTATCACCTAATAGAAGGACGAGCATTAGAATAGCATGAAAGATATTTTCTCTTGTGAAGATCTAAATTATATAAATAATGCTAAGATTTTCTTATTGTAGTTCGCTTAATAATGTATTTTTTTCACTGTGGGTTTGAGTTGACTGCCAAAGCTGATATAATCATCATTGCAGTTTATTCTTTCATCATGACAAAAAACAGAAAGAAATATAGGATGTGAAGCACATCCATTCAATAAGGCTTTAAAGAATAAACGACGTGAATTATAGATGGGGATTATTTTTGTAGAACATTGTGAAGCAGCTCAAGATGGAATACAAAAAACTCCAAGTATCCTCTAGCACAAGTACATCTGCACTGAGAAACGGCTCTTCGGAGAGCTCCGATTGCAAAGCCACAAGTCGTGTAAGAAACCGTCCTCAGTTGCCAAACCTTGAAGCGTATAAATCATCTATCAAAGATTACAGGCCTTGTTTAAATTGAGAAGACGGCTTGGATGCTCTTCTGTAACTCAATATTGTCATCTCACAGTTTTAACCAGACTCCCAGACTTTGTGTTTGGCTCAGCTCTGATACATGGTCTCTTGTACTTTGCAATGATAATGGACTTCAAAAAGGACAACCCCCTTGAAAATGCTGCCGAAATACATTTATCCAATGTTTTAACCTTTGACTAGACAAGAATAAGAACATTTTTAAGATTCCAAATGATTTATTTTAATTGTTTTATTCAAATTGCAGTTCGTAAATCAAGACCTAGTCTACTTGAATGGGACATATTATTCCCTTTTTCAAAGTTTTGATTTTATTTTTGGATTCCCTGAAATAGTAGCCTGGCAAGCCAGACCCATATCAAGATGTTGGGTCTGGGAACTCACCATTAGCAGGGCTCAATCCGAGGGGCGGGATAAACGGTTGTCTTATAGGATAGCGCTACAACCAACCAGAGCGTTTTCCCACCAGTGGAGCTAGTTGATAGATTAAACTTTTGCCCTATCCAGTCGGCAAAACTCCAAACACATCTTCCTTTTTTAATAATGACTTAAGTGCCGTTCTTTGTTCTTTTCTCAAAGAAAAGCTTAACTCCAAGTCCTCAGAGTCGCAGCCAAAGCCGATTCGAAAGACCGCTGTTCGCCAGCAGCAGCCATCGCGGAACAGTCGCAACTCTGCTGTCATCATGTTAAGCCCGCCAACCGACTCTATACACGATGTGATTGGCCTGACTAGAGTTTGTTTTTTCCAGCTCGAAAGCCAACGGAGAATTGCTAGACGACCCTGGCTGCAAAATACAATTTGCTGCCGCTAGGGTGCGTCTAGATTTCTAGGCTACTGAAATAGGTTTTCATGCTGGAATGTTTAAAAAACACATTATTTTTCACATATTTTACACTGTTGCAGCACCTCTCTTCGCAGTCTGTCAGTAACACTCTGTTTCGTTCCTGTCTCTATGAAGCCCCTCCTACCGAAAAGCACTCTGATTGGTTGGTGGACCAGTTTGTTGTGATTGGTCAACTGCTTCAAGCTTGTTTCAGAAATGTCACGCCCCTTGCCATAGTCGTAGCTGTGTTTGAAATGACCCCCTATACCCTCATTCACTATTCCCTACATTACTCCACTAATATAGTCCACTTGAAGGAGTGAATGAAAATGAGAATTCAGACACTGAATGCGTCGGAAGCATTTCACTCGTATTGCGTTGCAAACTCCTTTTCTCAAGAATACTGAAGCCTTTATTTTAAAACGCAGTGCAGCTGCACAGAGAGCTCAGTGCAGGCTGTCTAAGCTCGCTGATTGGCTGTGCTGCGGCAACTGCACAAACCTATGGCGAAGCTGCGAGGACGTGCAATCCTATCAAAACGCTTCCCGCCTCGCTCGCGCCGAAGAGAGCCAGAATGGACGTGGTTGCAGACTAAAAATAGCCAATTCTTCGCCATAGAGACAGATTTAATCGATTTAAAAAGATTTAAAAAGGCGGCTGTTCCTTCTGTGACAGCAAGCCTCTTCCAGCGCTACGATCATGGCTGGCTCTCTTTACGTCGGAGAGGGAGCCCGCCCCTTTTCCATTCCCGGCCCTCCTCGAGCCCCGGAAGAAGAAAAGGCGCGGTCAGAAGACCAACGAAGCGCATGCCGGGTCTTTCCCCGCGTGCCTAGCTCCCTCCAAAGAGCGAGCCTTCACCAGTGCTGTTTACAAAGACCAGTGAGCGCATGCCGGGTCTTTCCCCGCATGCCTCGCTCATGCTAGAGAGCGAGCCTTCACCAGTGCTGTTTACAAAGACAGACCAACGCCCCTCTCGCGAAGCGGCTGGCATCGTCTCATTCAGCGGATTGGTGGAGGAACTGGATGACAGTTTGTCAGTGGCGGCATCTGAGGGCGAGGATTGATCGGCCTCTGCGGACCCCGCCCTTTCTTCTCAGCCAAACAAAAGTGACACTAGAGCGAGTTTTTCCACGTCATCACCCGCGCTGTCGATGAGTTAGGCCTCGACTGGTCTTCGCCGGAAGAGCCTACTAGAAGCTGCCTGGATGAGTGGTTCCTGCCGGGCGCCAGCAGGCCTTTCGCCAACGCTCAGCCCCCTTTTTTCCTGAGGTCCACGAGGAGCTCACAAAGTCATGGCGCACCTCCTACTCAGCCCGCCTGCGTACTTCTGCCTCTACGCCGCTCTCGCCGACGGTGCGGAGGAGAAGGGGTATGTGAAACTGCCACCCGTAGAGGAAGTGGTGGCTGCTCATCTGTGCCCTCCCACTGCTGGCGGTTGGAGAACAAAGGCTACACACCCTTCTAAGCCGTGCAGATGTCTTATGCACTCGCAGACCGAGCCTACACTGCCGCTGGCCAGGCAGCGTCTGCATTACATACTATGGCGGCCCTTCAAGTGTTCCAGGCGAAGCTCCTCCATGCTATGGGCGAGTCGGGACCTGACCCAGCCGCCTTCAGAGACCTGCGCAGCGCCACCGACCTGGCCCTGCGAGCCACAAAGACCACTGCCCAGGCCATCGTTCTTAACATGGCCAGCCTTGTGGTGTTGGAGCGCCACTTGTGGCTGAATTTGACTCAGGGACGCCGACAGAACCGCCTTCCTTAACTCACCAGTCTCCACTTCCGGTCTCTTCGGTCCTTCAGTGAAAGGGTTTGCTGAGCGCTTCACGGAGGCACAGAAGGCATCGCATACCATGAGACATTTCCTCCCTAAGCGCTCTAGTTCTGCCTCACGACGCCCCAAGAGCGTGCCGCCCATGCAGCCAGCCAAACCAGCGCCGCAGGTGTCTCAGCCCCGCCCAGCGGCTGAAACCAGCCAGCGCCTCAGGCCAGCGAAACGCTTCCCGTTCCCCAAACACCAGGGCCCGCGGCCAAAGCTCACGCTGGACCCAGAACCTAGGAAGTCGGCTGATTGCTCAAGTGCTTCTCAAAGCTCCCTCTTCAGTTCAGGCGGAGATGTATTAACTGCAGAACACGGGCCCGTCTCTCTTCACGCACCCCTGCAATCAAACGCTGTTTTAACAGCGACCCACATAAAGCACAAAAGAGCAAATTTCTCCCAAACACCTGGGAGGTCGGGTCCCCGAGTATTGGCAGCCTGCCCCCAGACTTCATTCAACCCCTAGCAACTCGGGCCAAGGCCTGGCAAGCTCTCTCCGGAGTGTCAGCTTGGGTAATGAATACTATAAAGCAAGGCTACTCGCTTCAGTTCGCTCACAGACCCCCGCGCTTTCGCGCAATAGTCAACACATCGGTAAGGAGCAACGAGCGCTCCAGAGTCTTGCCTTGAGTTTGGGCCCAATGACTCCAGAGTCTCCAGAGTTCTTCAATATTCTCGAGAAAAGGAGTTTTCCCAATGTGTTTGCAACGCAATACTCGTTCCCTTATCTCTCAGGGAACCGAGGTTACGTTAGTAACCGAGTACGTTACTGATATAGAGAATAACTCCCTTTGGAGTGGACTTTGTGCTTTGTAACTTCGCAGATCTTTTTCATGTGCAAACAGCAACATTTCACATGCAAAAGAAAGTTGAAAATGTAAGGTTAGGTCTATTTTATTCATGACTTTCAAAGTACACTGTAAAAAGTGGTAACTGCAATTGTTACAATGAACAACTATTTCTACCTGATCTAATCCATAAAAAAAGTTTTGTTGGTATAAATTGCTAAATTTAAGTTCAAACAGTGATGTTAAATTATATTTTTTGACTTGAATAAAACCAGTTACCATTTTTTTCCACACAGCTCGACTACTCTACCTCCTTTGTTGGCCTCCATAATTCTCCATGAATACATCCATTTGAGTGGTGTTGTTTGAATTGCCTGTAATCTGCAGAAATGCTCTGCTGAGGTCTCCAACAATATTTTCAAGGGTCCGGTGCCTCACTACCTTAAGTTTTCCATTAAGATGTCCATTGATTTCTCTACGGGGCTCATGCTGAACTAGAAAAACACTGCATTCTTTGGTGAGCACCTGGGTCATTCTGATATAATTGTGCTGGATAATTTTTAGGATTTTTAAAAATAATTTCATTTGAAAAGGTTACTGCTGAACTTTCCAGAAATCACATTTTCCCACTTCAGCTCCAAAGTATCATTAACTATGATGTCAGAAAAATGAAACCGCAATTTTAATTAGTGAAATGTCACAGCATAATGGGACTGAACTGAAAGTGAAGGGACATGGACAAAAACTACAGACTAAACCTTATGCACCAGAGAAACAAATGCACAGCCATCTTTATAATGTTGTGTTTGAAAATTAGCTGAAGTGGTTTATTGTAGAGTTAATGAAAGTTATCATGAGCATTGTAGGCTAATGTTTGAAGCGGATTTCATAATAAATGTCAGTATAAGATTTCAAAACGAGCGGTTCATTCATAAATCCATAAGATCTTACCTTCTTTATGTGGAAAATTAAATACAAACCTGGAAGACAAGACAAGACAAGCGCAGCGCTGAAAAGGGGCTTTATTTTGGTAACTTGCCTAAAAATGTACTTTTTTTAAATATAGGCCTACACAAATATTACAAATATTACGTGACTATGCAAAAGTCTGTCAGGTATATGACTATCAGTACTGTAGTGTTACTTTAGTAGTGCTAGCAAGTCATGGGGATGTGCATTACAAAAATTGACCATTTTCGTGAATGATTAATGTAATAATAGCATAAATGTAACGAAAAAGTGATTCTATCATTCATTTTAACCGTCACTCAAAGTGACCATTGTTTTTTGCATTTTATATAGACCTATGGGGATTATCATTTTACAAAACCGCGAGGTATCAGTTCTTATAATTCTGCCACTCCATCTCCATAGAAACACCTTTTTGGCGTCTGAACTGAAGTCTTAATGGGCGTTAGCCAAGTCTGAGGAAACGATTGGCTAGTGTTCATACGACTGACATAGTCTGAGACCAATAGACGAAAGGTTTGTAATGATTTTACCGTAATTCACCAATCAAATCCAGAGATTAAAACGAACTGTTTTTCTATTGGACTACGACACTCGGCTTCCGTTTTGAACGCAGCGATTGCGTAGTGGTGGTGATTGTAACAGAGGAGGTTTGTTTTGCTTTTCATCTAGCTTTTAGATTACTACTGTTTGATATGTATTTTGGTCTTTACGTTTTTGCCGTTAATTCGTGCAATAAATACAAGCAATGGTAAACCATTATTAGATCCATATGATCATGATAAATACATATTTACTGCATGTACTGTAGGTGAACGGTGATTTCTGAAGGTTTATCGACTATACATCACGCATGGCAAGACAGGGAGTATCAAGACCAAAGGTAGCGGTTATAAACGATTATATATGTTTTAATTATTTTATATATGATACTATGTAAGTTATTATGCTGTGTTTTGTTTAGCATTAAAGCCAATTGTCTTGCAGGTGGTCTCATCAGGCAGACTGACGGGGTCCGGACGGGGACAAATACAAAAAAAACGGTAACAAACCGGATAAAAGATATCCTAGATAAAAGATATAATAGAATGAATTTTAGATGCTATTTGTTTCACACATTTAACAAACATAAATGTTGTCTGGTTTAGTTTTGCTGGAAGATGTGTGCCTCCTCTTGAACCAGCGTATTCTCTATATTCTACAGACTCTGAAGATCAGGTAAAGAAGCCCCATATATGAGGTTGAGTATAAAGAATCAGTATCATGATTTTTAAATTCATGTGACATTCTTTCACATTGAAAATTGCTTCCAGGTGACAACAATACACGAGGGACTGGACCGATGTGCTGCTTTATTGAATGGAATACTACAAGCAGAACAAGCAGGTATTGTATTTACAAAATCAGACCTCATTTTCTGTGTTTAGCAATTAAGTAGTGATGAGATTAATAATCTTCACACAACAGAATCAACAGAATCTAAGCCCAAACAACAGGGAACAAAAACCTGCACCTTCAAATCCAAACCCAAGAATTTATCAAGAAAAATCGAGACTGACAAAAAAAAGCATGGGAAGAAGACAACCACGGCAATACATGTGAAAAAAAGGGCAGGTAATGTACTCTAAGTGTACATAATTTTTTCATCTTAGACATACTTGTGGAATATCTGTTTTTTTATGGAAGCTGGTTTCCACCATGGAATAAAAAGTGTAAATGCCACTTTATATCTCACAAATCTGAGAAAAAGAGAAATCTGAGACAAAAAACCCCAAAAAACTCCCAATTCTGACTTTATATCTATACTCACAATTACATGGATAAAGTCAGAATTGCAAGTTTACAGTATATCTCACCATTCTGACTTTTTCTCAGATTGGTAAGATATAAACTCGCAATTGTGAGTTATAAAGTCTGAATCGTGAATTGCAAGAAAAAAAGTCAAGACTTGTGAGATAAAAAGTCACAATTACTTTTTTTTTTCTTAACAAGCTTCCATTGTTTTTGAAATTACATCTTCGTCAATCTTTTCGGTTCATTTTCCTCCTTTGTTGTAAAATCCTTATTGGATATGTGTGACTGCCACAGCAGAGTGATTCTTTTTAACAGCTATTTGCAGAAGCACAAAATACTGCTTCACAGCCTATCTATCTTTCTTACTGTAGCTGCAGTGCAGAGGACGATTGCATCCTCCAGTTGTCACCTGAGTTCAGCAGGGCAGCCGAGTCGTCGTGGTGATCAGAACCCTGGGGTCAAACCGGCGCAAGGATCACAGGATCAACCTTCAGCACTGACCCGTGTAACGCAAGCAGAACATGCCCAGCAAGTCTCAGTTCCACTGGCCTCCTCTCAGTCTGCTGCTAGCTGTAATCTGCCGACTTCTGGTAAACAGACACGCTCACTAACACATTATATATTTAATTCTGTGGGTTCTGTAAAGGGCCTGCTCAAATGATGATCATTTATTAGAATGTCTTACTGTACTTCTGTCTTAACTTTTTTACTCACCAGCTGCTGTGGCTAGTGGTTTTCCAAAGTTACCAGCCACTCAGCATTTTCTCTGGCCACAGTTTTGACATCGATACCATGGGGAAAAAGTGCCATATAGATATTTTTTATATTATCTGTGGCTTAATAATAATAATATATATTATAATAATATTATTATAGTGGCTTTATGGTCGCTCACTTTGGTTGTGAGCACAAAATGAAGTAAAATACGCTCAATCCCACGTCGAAATTCAAGCCCTGTAATGCTAACAATATTCATCCGGAGCAAATGAAACGAGTGTGTGAGGGGAGATGGGTTTGTGTGTCAACTCGCTGTCGAAGAGATGGGAGAGTGGGAAAGCGCAGCTGGTCAATTTTTCTTATCGGAAATCGTGCATCTATTCTGGGGAAAATGAGTATTGGAAGCGTTTCAGATATTTCAGAATCAAGATGTATCGAAAAATCTATATTTTTGACAACACTACATTGCACTTAGTTTATTATTTAAGATTCCTTTTTAAAAGACTTTGAAAAATGTATGTATTATATATAAAATTCAACCCGCCAATATGGCTAGTAGTAGTAGTGACTGCGCTACACGACACTGCTGAAATCCACCCGCATTTGGCGGGTGTAAATGTCAAGCTCTGCTGATATCATATCCAAATGGTTTCTCCCTCTGTTTGCAGGTCAGGTTCACACATCCACTCTATTTAACTGTCGGCTGACTACATCCACTCCTGCATTGAGCCCCCAGAGACCTGGATCAGCTCACAGTGAACCTGTAAATTTACTGCACTACTTTGCAAACTAAAATAGAACAGTGAGGGTTGTCAATCAATTAAAAAATAATCAATTGCATAAAATACATGAAATGGTGATTAATCAAATGATTTTCAATATATATCAGTTATTGATGATAAAATCAACCATATTAAGATAATTCATCATTACTTTGGAAGACAAGTAAAGCGTCTATTTGTTTTATTATTATAACTAAACATAAGCCTATCACTTTATCACTTTTGCATAGTCTATGTAAATTATTAACTTTTTGGTCTATGTACTGTACACATGTGTCGGAGTTACACTGCCATTCAAACGTTTGGTATTGTTGAGAATTTATTAATGTTTTTAAAAGTAGTCTCTTATGCTTACCAAGGCTGCATTTGTTTAATTAAAAAGTACAGTAAAAACAGTAATATTGTGAAATATTATTACAACTTAAAATAACAATTTTTCTATTTGAATATATTTAGAAATGTAGTTTCTAGTTATTAGCCATTAATCCAGTCTTCAGTGTCACGTTATCCTTCAGAAACCAAACAGCACTTAATTAATGTTTAAAATAATTTCTTAAAACAAAGAAATTTAAAGGATATGCTAATTTGGTGCTAATCAACAAACATTTCTTGTTATTGCTAATGTTGAAAACGTGTCACATATTTTTGTAACCGTGTCATATTTTTTCAGGATTCTCTGATGAATAGAAATTTGAAAAGAACAGCATTTATTTGAAATCGTTTTTTTGTAATAATGTGTGAAAGTCTTTACTTTCATGTATTATCAATTAAATGCATACTTGCTGGATAAGAGTATTAATTTAACTTATTGACCTCAAACTTTTGAATGGTTTTGATGACTTTCTTTGAGATGCTGCGATGATTCTTATTATTGAATATACACACTGGATGTGTTAAATTAAACAATTGTACTAAATTAACTTCACTTAAAATTGATATCTCTCTCTCTCTCTCTCTCTCTCTCTCTCTCTCTATATATATATATATATAAAAAAAATTTTGGTTACTTTTACACTCTGAGACAAGTAGGGAAACAGATCTAGTGAGTAAAAGTGTCATTCACCTTGCTTTCGTCTTTCTCTGTTGTTTTTAGTGTACTTCACAGTGTGTACTGAGCAGTGGTGGCTCATCTGGGGAGTTTCATCAGTCGAGGGCCATGAGTGCTGCCATCCCCTCCTGCCCTCATGCTTCTGAAGAAATGTCTGCCACTCCAAATCCGTATGTGGCTTCTTTCTCAATGCCACCCCCAGTCCAACGACAGTCTCCAGTTACTGTATCTCCTGTCCAAAATGGGTCCTGCACTCCAGTAAGGCATGGGCTACCTATAATCACCAGCCCTGTCTGCAGTGTTCCTCAAGTTAAATTGACATCATCCACTGGGTCCTTGATCTGCCCCTCAGCAACACAGACGCCCAACCAGCTTCTAGTCAGCCAGACTCAGCCTGATCCAAATGGACCAGTACAGGAGATCTGCTCTGAGGAGAGTGTAGAGGATGAAGATGAAAAACATGGGATGGACAATACAGCTGTCAGAGACATCAGCTGTCAGACCAGCTATGAGAAATTAACAGTTCTGAGTCACAAAGTCAAACCCACCAGTCCAGAGAAAACCGCACGGAAAGTGGTGACTGTTAAATATCTGCTGGGAGAGCTGAAGACTTTAGTTGCTAATCAGGGTGAGAATATTTGATTTATTTTCAAATTTATTTTTTAAATCTTTGACTTTACATCCATCTTAAGTACTTGAATTTAGGAAAAAAAAACTCAAAGTCAGCATGAAACTTTGCAAAAGTCTTTTCTTCCTTGTTGTGACGTAGAGTGAAATTCTACGCTTCTCAAACAAGAAGAAATGTTGGGCATGTGGAATTGATTGGATGGTTGTGGTTTGCTATGGCTGTGATGTCATGTGAGTGACAGGTTGTCCCGCCCTCGCTCCAATAAATACATAATCAGAGAAGAGATGTTACTGCAATTGGGAGAAGTTATTTTAATTAAAGATTATGAGGGCACATTAATAAAAATAAAAAAAAACAAGGATGTGCATGGATAAATCATTTATGCAATATTCAATAAAAAAATAAGAATTGTCGATTTTGATTTCATGGTGACTTTAAAGTGGTATTTAACCAGAAAATGAGAAGTCTTCATGTTGTTCCAAACCTGTATGCCATTCTTTCTTCTGTGAAACTCGATTTAAAATATATTTTGCAGAATGTTTTTTTTCATTCAATGAGCCCAAAATGGGGTTCAAAACGTCACTGACTTTAATTATATAGACGAGACATTTGTCAGCATATCTTTTTTTAAATTTGATATTTTTCTCTGTGTTGTTGTCAGGGTCTTATTACAGGGCTGTCTTCCAATCATCTGGGAGTTTTCGTTTATAAAAGTTGATATCCTGTTTCAAACTTGAGATGGTTAACTAATTCACTTTCTTTAACAATCAAAAAATTGGACATTGGCATTTAAGCAGATTTTTCCCCTCTGGGTGTTATTTTCAAGTTTTATTACACGTTTGCTCTTCTGTGCAGACAGTGAAGCTGTGCGTCTGATCTCTGAGGTGGAGCAGAGTATCTCACTACTTCCTGTCATGGTGGGCAGCACCAACATCCAGGCTGAGATTGCGCTCGCTTTACAGCCACTCAGGAGTGAGAATGTACAGCTGCGAAGGTCAGCAACTCAAAGAGTGTTTACAGACATGCATGTCAGTGTGTTGCAAGGATGTGTGTGAATTTGTATTAAGGCTATTAAATGATTAAAGACTGTAATTGAATTAATTGCATGATATGCCAATTAATCAGATTAACCACATATATCAATGTGTTGGGAAAAGCTCCCACATCAAGTTTATGACATTGTGGCAGACAAAGGCATTGAATAGATTTTGGGTGTTGATGTATTTTGTGGGCGGAGCCTACCTGGTGGCAGAAAGTAGTATAGTGTATGGATAGTAGTTTGAATATATTTACAACATGATGCCTTCTCCAGTTATTTGAATGGTTTGCCAGCAGAAGACATGTTGTCATACACTAAGCTAACCCTTAGCAATGGGATAAGTTTTCCTGACCCGTACTCACGGTCATATGTGGGTCAAGAAACCAATAAATGACCAAAATTACAGTGGCTGGACATCTTCGTATTCCTTTTGTAAAAAACCCAGCGTCTAACAGCTTAAGGCATACAAATCTCTTTACGCATAATCGCATATCATTTTGTACTTTGGTCATGTCTAATGTATTATGGACCGAGGTACTGCCTAGTCAGTGGCAAAAACACAAAACGCAGCAATACAAGTCAAACAACAATATACTAATGGCGAACTGGACTTGCAATGTCTGGGTCAGGACAGTAGGCTACAACTTTTTTTCATGATAAAACACTAGAATTACTACTTCTACTACTATCTAGTCTATTTCAAATGTTATAGGTTTAATTTAAGTTTATTTCATGCTGTAACTGTAAGGTGAATACATTATTCCCTCTTATCAACTGTTTTTGTAATTTATGTAAATCTATTGTTCACATCAAATGTATGCTTTATTCATCAGTCCACTCTGTCTAAATGGTCTGCACTAAATGTCTGCGTTTAGCTTCTTAAGACGATGGTATTGTATGAAAATGAAGAAGACCATCTTTTTTCCAATCTAATTCTGACATCTAAAGGCACAAGACATTTTTTTCATTATTTTGTGGATCTCGCCCCATTTTCCTCCAATTGTTACCACTGTTTTTCTGCCACCATAATGCGCACACAACTGCAGTGACGTAATTCTGATGTTTACTACCAAATGGTCTATACTATAGCATACAAAAATATATTGTTTGTTTTATTTGCATGGCATTGGACATAAGCTTTTGAAGAATGTGTTCATTTTCTATCATGTTTTTTTTTCTCCAAATTATTCACACTTAAATTGATAACCCTAATTTGTGTTTATTTGCATGTCTCCCAGGCGCTTGCGAATACTCAATCAGCAGTTATTGGAGCGAGAGAGAGCAGAACGGCGAGCCAGACCGGAGGCCTGTGACATGGAGGGTGAGTGGAGCCATGCTGTCTTCTCTGTTCTGTCTGTAAAAGGCTTGACTTAAGAAGGAATACATCATATGGAAGAGTAAATGTGCAAATATGTAAATATATTTTTAGAATTTAGCTTTTTATTTTCTGTCTAGCCGTGTGGATGCATGAAAACAACCTTTGTGAACCATTGGCATGGTTCTGTTACAGTGGTTGCCTTGCAGTCTCTAAACTTCACTCTACAAACTCAGTTAAATGAGAGCCATAGAGAGCTTGATGATCTGCAACAGGAGAACATGAGACTACGGAAAGCCATGGAGGACAAAGACGGTGACCTGAAGCAGCACAAAGAGTTGTGTGAGTTAGAGAACAGTCGGATAAGGCTGGGTAAGAGTATTCTCTTATTGTGTTGTAGCTTTAAATCATGTTTCCATTTGGAAAGGAAATTTATATTATATTAGTTTGGTTGTTTTTTATTTTATTCGTTTTTGATCATTTTCTCAAAATGTTCATGGTATTGATACCCCCATAGTATTCTTGTTGTGTTGTGAATATCTGAACATGCAATATATCAAAAGAAAGAACAGACCCTCTGCTTTTAAGCAAAAAAAATCAATTTTATTCTAGCATGCATTCTTTTTTTTAATCAACAAAAAGCTGAGGAAATCACATTAATCTGCAAACTAATGAAAGTGAAAAAAAAGTGACGTGAAGGCCAAGTATGGTAACCCAGACTTGGAATTTGTCCTCTGCATTTAACCTATCCAAGTTAGTGCACAAACATTAGGAGCAGCGAGTAGTGAACAGACACAGACAGACACACACACACACAGACACACACAGAGCAGTGGGCAGCCATGGGTGTTAGTTGCCTTGCGGAAAGGCACTGCAGTCGAGGGTATTGAGGGTGGAAGAGAGCGCTGTTCATTCACTCCCCCACCTACATTTTCCTGCCTATATTGAGAATCGAATCTGACTCTCTAACCATTAGGCCATAACTGCCCAACATTTACAAATATTAATGTTTACAAATTAGACTTCATTGTAAGGTGTTATCATTGACTTTATAATCACTATATTTACTGTTAAATTGACATTTCAAGCCCTTTTCTTTTTGCTGTAAGTGATTGTCATGCTATTTTACCCATGCAGAGATGAATGAAGCATTAGCTGAAATGCAGAGGTACCAGGGTAAACTCAAAAAGGATGAGATTGAGAAGACTGTACTGTCTCTGAGTCTCCGGCAGAGTGAGGCAGAGATCAGCAGACTGCAGGAAGTCATCAGGTAATTTAACAAGTGGTTCTTACTGATGAGTAGGGTACTGTATGTTCTGATAGTGTCACGGACAACAGTGAAATACGATGCTAAATGCAAACGATCATATAATTGTTAGTACTTAAAGGTGCCGTAGGTGATTCTCTGCAGAATTTTTTGTTTTGTTATGCTGGTTGAAAGTCTATTAAATGCGCTGTGAAGACAGAGCGAGAATGGCAAGCAGCAACAACCTCACTTTCCTTCTGAACCGACAACAAGTGACACTGGCAAAGGATCTGCGATCTATATATCTTCTTTGGAGCCAAGCAGACTCTCATCGTGGGAACTCTGTCATGCAAGAAATATAACACACTGACAAGTCTTGCTAGCTAAACAAACCGAAAACTTGCTGCATCTAATTCTGTTTTTAAGAATTTGTTTACATTTGGTATTGTAGTGTTACTAACTGTGCTAATAAAGCTCTCTCACCGGTGAATGACGGCGATTTGCAGGGAGGGATGGACGTACACTTTCACTGCTATCAGGCTAAAGCTAGCATTTTCCCAGATGTCCTACAGCACCTTTAAGATAGTCAAATAAATATCCTCATCAGCTTTTAAAAATAGGAGAAAACTTGTCTGTTTTGTTGGCTTCAAAGGCTGTGCATCCAGTCAATCAAACTCTATTTTGATGCACATTCATTTGTTCACCCAAAACTGAAAATTCTGTCGTCATTGAATTCTCACCCTCATGTTCCTGTTACTCACCAACCTGTATGAATTTCTTTCTTCTGCTATTCACAAAAGAAGATATTTTAAAGAATGTTGGTTACCAGACAATTGACGATAGCCATTGCCTTCCAATAGTCAATAGCTACTGTCAACTGTTTGATGATGACAGAATATTCATTTTTGGGTGAACTATCCATTAAGCCATGTTAGACATGCCAACATGGACAGGTTGTGTGACAAGCCCTCATCTTTTTGAGTGTGGGACAAGCCATTTTGATACCATTATGTTGCCTCTTGATGTTCACTCATGAATCACTCATCTAAACTATAAAGAAATTACATCTTCAAATGAAATCTTGAGAATCTAGCATGTAACCGAAGATGCATGTGAGATGCCGGTCATTGTAACCTTTGTTTTTTCATGCACACAGAAATCTGGAGAGAAGTCAAACAAAAGACACTAGCAAATATTCTCCTCAGCAGGACTTGTGCCAATCAAACTCTCAGCTTACTAAGAGTGTTCTGGAATTGCATGAAAATGCACAGAGGGAGTCCACTGTGTCAGATCAACTTTCAAACTCTGTAAAGACCTACCTTCAGACCCTGGAGGGCATCGGACAGGCCTCTCCTCTCCACCGAGTTCACTGTAAGTCCCAGACATTACAACTAGTCTCCCCTGGTCAGATTAATGGTGGAAAAGACAACTTTATGCCATCAGATGTTAAAGTCTGCTCACCAACGGATAGGGATATACACAAACAAACCCTGGAAACTATAGCTGAGAATATTCCTCAGTCAGAAGAGCAGAAAAGAACAATGTTTGCTCCTTTAAAAGAGACTCCAGTAGTGCAACTTCCCTCAGGAGTTGCTCATAGTAAACCGCTAACTCAGTGTAATGAGCTGAGAACAGCCAAGAATCAAAGAGAAGAAGTGGATGCGGATGTAGGGCTTAAAAAATATATGGGCCGTGCTTTTGAAAAGCTGGACATCTCAGATGGGCTCCACATTCAGGATGCAAAGAATGATGGCAGAGATTTCCTTTCAGAACATCAAGGTGTGGCCTTGCAGTTAAATCAGAAAATGAAGGGCCTGAATAATCAATCGGTGCAATCTCTGCGTGCCCGAAGGATGGGTGTTCAGTCAGCATACTTTGGACACCCTTCAGTGATAGAGAACACCTTTTCCTCTTGTGATATTAAATCTTTAGCCTCTGATTGGAGCATAAACTCCTGGTCCACGTTTAACACACAGGATGAACAGAATTTTAGGGATGGGCTTGCAGCACTAGACGCCAGCATAGAAAGTCTGCAGAAGACCCTGAGAGTTGATCGAAACAAGTAATTTAATATTTCTGAATGCTGAGTGTGTTGTTTTTAAATGGATTACATGTAATTAATGGATATCTTTACATGTCTCTTTATTTTTATTAAATTATTATGTGAAACATCACTGAATATTACATTTCTTGTTGTATTTTTTCTTTGGTCTTAAGACTACCTTTCCACTAGGGTTTCCTACCATCTCGTATTACACAGAAACATCAGGTATTTAAGCAAACAATGTGCCCCATATTAAATCTCTAGAGGGCAGTTTGTCCTGTATTGTATCATTATACATCCAAACGGCTGACATTAAACCTCTGGAACACCTAACACATTATTTAAATATCCTTAGGCAAGTTAAAAATGCCAGACACTAATTTTAGGCCGCCAGATATTAAGCTGACTGGAGGGCTCTGGAACTGAGGTGGTAAATAGGGGAACTTAAATTTATATTTAATTTGGAATTACATTATCCCCCTTTTCACCATGTCTGATTTAGTGAACTGAAACACACACACACTCACACTCAAATCAGGTTTGTCTGCATCTGTGGAACGCTTGTTAGCAAGCATTGTTAGGGCCAGGGCCGGCCCTGACCAATTTGCTGCCCTAGGCAAGATTTTACCTGGCGCCCCATGCATCACAGCCCATTTCACCCCGTCATTGTGTTCATGATTTAGCATATATATAGGCCTATATACACACACACACACATTACAGCCTAAACACAAATACCAAGAGCATTACATAGCATTCAAGTCAAGTCCCCATTATCTTTTATAGCACGATTTACAATAAAGATTTAATGTGAACTTTGCTATTTTGAATAAACCTGTAAATAAATATCATTACTATGCCATAAAATGTACAGGCCAAAAGTTTGGAAACATTACTATTTTTTATGTTTTTGAAAGAAATTTCTTCTGCTCATCAAGCCTGCATTTATTTGATCAAAAATACAGAAACATTTTTAATATTGTGATATATTATTACAATTTAAAATAATTGGTTTTCAATTTATTATACTTTAAATTATCATTTATTTCTGTGATGCAAAGCTGAATTTTCAGCATCATTACTCCAGTCTTCAGTGTCACATGTGACATCCGGTCTATCACATGATCCTTTAGAAATCATTCTAATATGATGATTCATTATCAAAGTTGGAAACAGTTCTGCTTATATTTTTTCATAACCTGTGATACTTTTTTAGGATACTTTGATAAATAAATAGTAAAAAAAAATTTTTTTTAAATGTTTTAAAAATAGAAATCTTTTGTAACAACAATATACACTACTGGTCAGTAATTTGGGGTCAGTTTTTTTTTTTTTGGGGGGGGGGTTTTTGGGTTGAAATAAATCAATACTTTTATTCAGCAAGGATGTGTTAAATTGATAAAAAGTGATCGTAAAGATGATTTATATAATTAGAAAATATTTTATTTTAAATAAATGCAGTTCTTTTTAACATTTTATTCATCAAATATATTAGGCAGCAGAACTGTTTCCAACACTCATAATAAATCAGAATATTAAAATGATTTCTAAAGGATCATGTGATAAACTGGATGTCACATGTGACACTGAAGACTGGAGTAATGATGCTGAAAATTCAGCTTTGCATCACAGAAATAAATGATAATTTAAAGTATAATAAATTGAAAACCAATTATTTTAAATTGTAATAATATATCACAATATTTATTATTTTTTCTGTATTTTTGATCAAATAAATGCAGGCTTGATGAGCAGAAGAAACTTTTTTCAAAAACATTAAAAATAGTAATGTTTCCAAACTTTTGGCCTGTACTGTATCCCCACAACTGCACAACTGTAGAGTAAAACATTAATAAAAAAGTGATAATAAAAAATGCGTCTTAAAACTGACATGATTGTTACAAAACCACACAGTCTGGGGACTCTGGAGAACTCAGAACAACTGCTAACATTAAGTTTAAGGTAAAAATAACTGCCATGAAATTATAGTATCTTACTCCTATGCCATAAATTGTTCATTCACTACATCACTTTACCTCTGTCTTTATCCCCTTTTATCCTCTTCTCTTCTTTTTGGCACTGTATCTATCGCAGACTATGCTCATTTATAATGTGTCATGTAAATTCGGCCTTCCGTCACAATCAGGAAACTTTCACCGCGTCTAGAACTGGCGCGAGCTGCCAGGCCCGTTTCTACGAGCTGTGTGTTAACAAAAGCAGTGCTGTCTACATTGGATGCGGAGTCGCGCACGCTACACAACAAATTACCAACAACTGATCGCGCGCGCGCTCTGTTTCTGACGCACTTCAAGCACTCGATGGGCGGGGGACGATTGGTGAGCTGGACTTTTTTTTTTTTTTTTGTATTTCGAATTAATGGTTTTAAAATGGTCACGTTGCTCACACTGTTGTAATTCACTTGCGCGCTGTGTTTATGCGCTTGCGCTGTTTTGTCCACCATTTGACGCCATATTAAAATAGTATTATATATATAAAAAAAAAAAATTGTAAAAAAAAAAAAAAAAAAAAAAAATTCACTCGTTCACTCATTCTGGCGCCCCTATGGATGAGTGGCGCCCCTAGCATTTGCCTATACCGCGGGCCGGCCCTGGTTAGGGCAACCTCTAAGGGAAGGGGCGCAGGATGACCAGTCTCGAGGAAAGATCATTTTTGTGATTGTTACACAAGGTGCTTTCCCAAAAGAAGCAATTAAGTCCAGTCTTGAACAATTTGTTGTCAATGGGAGTTTTAAAAAGCATTTGTAGTCTATGATTATTATTAATATAAGAGGTTTTAAATCGAAAAATTTGAAAAAACATGGACGCAGGAGCCTACTTACAATTCTGATATATTCCGTGGTGTCCGTCTTCAAGGCAAATTTCAGTGCCACCTGATCAACAAAACAAAACTTTGCACGTCAACTATTACATTTTTTTACAGAGGTCATGTCATTATTCAATAACTCAAGTGCCCTTACGGTCTTATCATTTTCCCTAAATTGTGGACATAATATACATTAAGAATGAACTGGAAAGGATACAATGAGACAAAACAATTGGCTAACTAGATACTGAGAGTAAAATATAAAAACTTAAGGCCATCCTTCAAGCGAATCCCTGCCGATTTCATAGCAGCTCAAAATGTCACCTACAAAAAAATAAATCATTGGAGTTGACAACATAAACAACATTTTTTATAATTGTTAAACTTGGACTTAGCAGAATATGAAGACAAGGCTTTTGATGTACAGAGTTCCAGTAAACCACATTGGCATTCACATCACATGAGATTCACCTTCAGTTCCCTGGTCCTCCACTTTTACTCTGTGACCTGAGCCGGGTCAGAGAAATAACGAAGTAACGATAGGGTGAGTCCATCCTCCTGCTCTTTCTCGTCTGCCTCTCGATTCCCTCACCAACACCAACGGGCTGAAAATGGTTCACCGCCACATTAGTGCTGGATGTTGGAGGTGCACTTTGATCGAAGTTGAACACCAAATCATTCTCAGCTTTTGCGCTGCGAGAGCAACTTCTTTTTATCTTCTGTCCCATGATCACAATGTGCGCTTTTCGGATTTAGGATCAGCAGAGAAAGCAATGAGAGAATAGATTCACGAATCTGTCTCGCGCGCAACATTTTATTTTATTTATTTTTAACTTGTACATTTAGTGTTTACAGTGCTCACAGATGCTACCCAGACTTGTTTATTTGCATTAGTGCTATTGTGGCAAAGCTCCAAAAAGGAGACGCTCTATAATGGCAACAATGGTTGACTACGCCACCCCAAAATATTGGGGAATAACAGCCCTAAGGGCACACAGGTTCTCATCAAAAAATGGGTGAGGAGACGTGGGTCATATATAGTAAAAAAAGTAACATTTTATTGATCAACATTGAATAATAAATAGCTAAACCATCACAGCAAGATTCAAATCAGCTATACAGTAACGTGCACAAATATGCATCACACACACACACACACAAACAAACAAACCTAGATCTGAATTGAGCTAGTTGACCAGCAGCGGAGGTACCTGGAGGTACAGGCTAGTAACCCGATACACGTACACGCACCCACACACACGTAAGAATTGGATGCAAGAAAGCACGCAGCACTAGGTGTAATCACTACACACCATACAGAAGGTTGGTCTGGGAACGCCCCGTCACGTGATGTGAATTTAGCCCGTGGGGGAAAACATTGCCTTCGCGCTCATTGAAATACACGGGACAATCATGCCGAAGAGTTGCTGTGTCGTTTTCTGTACCGCCAATAAACAAACAAATTATGAATTGAAGTTCTACATCCTTCCTAATAAACCTGTAGGGGTAAAATCTTTGCGTGGCAGGGGGAGCTGCCACTCGACCAGTCACGGATATATGCGCCTGCCATAACCGCATATATATATCTATAACCGCGGGCGGGTATAGATGTATACAATAGAAGTCGCCTTGGCTACTGCAGTTCATTGGAACGAAACCGTAGCCAATGCGACATCTAGTGTTTATATCTATACCCGCCCGCGCTCTCAGATCACTTGGACGTCCACTTGTACACAGGATCACTCCTGTGTACAAGAGGTAAAAACGATATAAATACTGTTCGTTTTCTCACACAAACCGCTCGTTTCGTGTCTTGGGCCATCAATGTGTACTTACGATGGGGAATTGTTTAATTTGGACAATGGGGAATTGTTTTAATTTGGACTCTGTGCATGCTCTTTGAGACAGTGACCATCGACCTGCATTATATGACTGACAGACAAGAACGGTTTGACCTAAAAATATCAAAATTGAAACTACTGCGGAAAAAAAGACACCTACATCTTGGATGCCCTTGAGGTAAGCTAAAACATAGCAAAATTTAATTTCAAAGTGAACTATCCCTTTAAGGGCCTGAGTGTGCTCGTTGTGCCACGGCGTTGGACTATTTTCTTTAATCTTCTTTAAGCGCAAGGGAGCAACTGTGTCTAAAGTACTGGAAAAGAGAGAGTTAAAAGTTTCTGTCGCAATATCTAGTTCTTCTAAGCCAGGGGTTTTCAAACTGGGGGCCGCCAGGGGGCGCCAGGGGGGCCGCAGCAAGTTGGAAAAATTGTTTGTGTTAATATGAGTATTGTTATAAAATAACATTTTAATAATTTGTTGCATAGCCTATCTGAACATTATACTTTTAATGCTAATCTTTTAGAGATTAACTGATTGATCGGCTGGTGACCAGAATTGGCCGATTTTCACGTGATTTTCAGTCTGACATTCAAATGCACTCGGGCGCCGCATGATTAACATCGCGCAACATCAGCATCACAAGTGCACACAGAACGCACATGTAGGAAACCTTGTGAATTACGGCCGTTTCAGACCGCGAGCGGCGCGTGAGTAGCGCAATTTTTTTTCGCCGTGCATGTTCAGTGAGTGCATTCACACCGCGAGCAGGAGCAGCGCGTGAGCGTCAAGCAGGAGCGTCGCATGAGCAGTAGTGAAGCAGAGGGTTCCGGCGCCGAGTCTATTTTTGCTGCGCTGCTCATGCTCAGTTAAAGTGAAAGCACACTTTTGATGGACAAAATAAATATGATTTCACACAAAAAGTACCAAAAATGCACATAATTTGCATGTATAGTGTGTTTTAACAAGAACTTCAGTAGGCTTCAAGAAAATGAAGACTCAAAAATATTTATAGAAAATGTACCCATTTAAACTTGTTTTTATTAATCAGTTTGGATAAAAGTGGTGTTTTATAAAAAATATATATATAGAAAATAAATATTTGTGTGTGCTGTAAAGTGGTTAGAAAAAAATAAATCAGAATCGGCTAAAATCTGTATTGGCAGGTCAAACTCAATGACAAATCAGAATTGGCCTTGAAAATTGTAATAGGTTCATCTCTATAATCTTTCTGATTGGCTGGTATCAAACACCATCTCATAATCTGATGTTCACCTAGATGTTTTATTTATTTATTTATTTCTACATTTGCCATAGTATTGTCAATGGGTTCAATAACACATCCTGCAAAAGGGGGGCCTTGGCCAGAACCTAGTGGTATTTGGGGGGCCTTGTCATGGAAAAGTTTGGGAACCCCTGTTCTAAGCTATCTGGGATGCTGAGATGATGAAACTGATCAGGAAGTTTATTCATAAAGCAATCTTTAGTGGCAGAAGTGATAGGTCTAACATATTTGTAACACGGAGTCGGCTTTGCAGCCTTGGCTAAATTAAGTTTACACAAGACTAGATAATGATCTGCGATGTCATCGCTCTGCTGCAGAATTTCAACGGCCTCAACATTGATTCCGTGTGATAATATTAGATCTAGGGTATGACTACGACAATGAGTAGGTCCTGACACATGTTTTCTAACTCCAATAGAGTTAAGAATGTCTTTAAATGTCAGTCCCAATGCATCTTTTTCGTTATCTACATATTAAAATCACCAACAATTAGGACTTTAGTGAATTGGTAAGTTTCGTCAGGGTGTGAAGTATCATCAGCATAACAGTGAAAACTAATTCCATGCTTCCTAATGATATCTCCCAAGGGTAGCATGTACAGAGTGAAAAGCAACGGTCCGAGTACTATGCCTTGTGGTACGCCATACTGAACTTGTGATCGATGAGACATCTCTTCATTTACTGCTACAAACTGATAACGGTCAGATAAGTATGATTTAAACCATGTTAGTGCAATTCCACTAATGCCAGCATCATTTTCGAGTCTATTTAAAAGAATGTTGTGGTCAATATTATCAAATGCAGCACTAAGATCAAGTAACACTAATAGAGAGATACAACCACGATCGGATGATAAGAGCAAATCATTTGTGACTCTGATTAGAGTTGTCTCAGTAGTCAGTACTATGGTACGGTCTAAATCCTGACTGAAAATCCTCGCAGATATCATTTCTTTCTAAAAAGGAACATAGTTGTGAGGATACCGCCTTTTCTAGTATCTTTGACATAAAAAGTAGATTCGAGATCGGCCTGTAATTGACTAATTCTGTACGATCAAGTTACCGTTTTTAACAAGCGGTTTAATCATAGCCAGCTTAAAAGTTTTTGGAATGTATCCTAATGACAAAGATGAATTAATGATATTAAGAAGTGGATCTATGACCTCTGGAAGCATCTCTTTCAGTAGCTTAGTCAGTATAGGGTCTAACATACATGTTGTCGATTTAGATAATTTAACGAGTTTAACGAATTCTTCCTCTTCTATAGCAATGAATGAATAAAATTTTTCCTTAGGGACACTACAATGCACTCCCTGATGCGATACTGTAGTAGACGGTTGCATACTGTAGTTATAATTTTCTCCCTGATATTATCAATCTTATAAGTGAAGAAGTTCATAAAGTCATTACTGCTGTGCTGCTTGGAAACTTCTGGGCTTTATTTTTCATTAGTTTAGCCACTGTTTCAAATAAATACCTAGGGTTTTGTTTATTTTCTTCTAATAGGGTTGAAAAATAAGCAGATCTAGCAGCGTGTAAGGCCTCTCTGTATGCAATCTAGCTCTTTCTTTCCATCTTTCCAGTCTGTCATTTTTCTGGCTGCTCTCTTAAGGGCCCGAGTGTGCTCGTTGTGCCACGGCGTTGGACTATTTTCTTTAATCTTCTTTAAGCGCAAGGGAGCAACTGTGTCTAAAGTGCTGGAAAAGAGCGAGTTAAAAGTTTCTGTCGTGATATCTAGTTCTTCTAAGCTATCTGGGATGCTGAGATGATGAAACTGATCAGGAAGTTTATTCATAAAGCAATCTTTAGTGGCAGAAGTGATAGGTCTAACATATTTGTAACTCGGAGTCGGCTTTGCAGCCTTGGCTAAATTAAGTTTACACAAGACTAGATAATGATCTGCGATGTCATCGCTCTGCTGCAGAATTTCAACGGCCTCAACATTGATTCCGTGTGATAATATTAGATCTAGGGTATGATTACGACAATGAGTAGGTCCTGACACATGTTTTCTAACTCCATTAGAGTTAAGAATGTCTTTAAATGTCAGTCCCTATGCATCTTTTTTGTTATCTACATATTAAAATCACCAACAATTAGGACTTTATCTGCAGCCAGTACTAACTCTGATAGAAAGTCAGCAAATTATTTGATAAAGTCTGTATGGTGGCCTGTATACAGTAGCCAGCACAAATCTCAAACGTGATTTATCATTTACACTATATATTGCTATATTAAGCACCAACACTTCAAAAGAATTATATTTGAAACTAGACTTCTTAGTAATTCTAAAAATATTAATATAAATTACAGCAACACCTCCCCCTTTGCCTTTCAGACGAGGTTCATGTTTATAACAGTAATCTTGCGGGGTGGACTCATTTAAAGTAATGTAATCGTTTGGTTTTAGCCAGGTTTCTGTCAAACACAGCACATCTAGATTATAGTCTGTAATCATATCATTAACAATAAGTGCTTTTGAAGTAAGGGATCTAATATTCAGCAACCCAAGCTTTATCATTTGCTAATTTGTATTATATTTGTTTTTTATTTGTTGAACATCAATACAAATTTTAACCTTAGATGGGTTTGGAAGTTTTTTGTATTTCCTAATTCGGGGAACAGACACAGTCTCTATATGATGATATCTAGGTGAAAGAGTCTCTATGTGATGTGATTTATCTGATCTCAGTGACGTGAGACAGCTAGCAGACGGTCGGTTTAGCCAGTCTGTCTGCTTCCTGACCTGAGCCCCAGATTGTCATGTTTAAACTCTAAGACTATGTGCCATATTACTAGAGAGAAATTACGATTAGCATTAGCCAGCACTTTTAAATTTGCTTTGATATTGCCTATCAGAGAAGGATATGCTAAACATGTTGCATGAGGTGCAAGTAACAATAAGAGGAGAAGATGACATGACTTACCGTGTTTGTTGACTGATCCTACTCACCTAAGTTATTTGATGGACTCATAAAAGGCGCAAGAAAAATAAATAAATAAATAAATAAAGAGCGCACAGATGTGCTAGCAGTAATGATTTAGATTGAAGCTAGCGAAGTCAGGTTAATGTGTTATGTTGAGTAAGTTATATTGGAATGATAGTAAATAATGATTCAAAACAGAAAGATGTCCAGTACGGGTTGCAGTGGGGGCCGTTGTTGAGCACTGTTAGTTCATTGCCAAAATCTGAATTAAGTGATTTGAGAGAAATGTTAGAATCCCAGCAGGCACAGCTGGATCAGCTTACTAAGGGTTTTGCGTTATTACAGGGTTTTGCTGCTCGTAGTCAATCTCCTCATTCGCGCAGTCATCCCCCGTATCCATGAAATCAATTATCACGCACGAGTCCTGTAATATGTAGAAGTAATATGTAGATGTCAACAGCCTGGCCATTTTGCCAGGGAGTGCGATGGGGAACGTGTTCCCCCTCGCTCTCAATCTTCTCTTGCGGCTCCTCTTGTAGGTGGGAGTAGGCAGCCTTGCTTTCAGCAGCCGTCGAAAAACTAGTCCCCACCGGGCTGCAGAGCCACAGCTCGGTTGAGGAAAAGAATGGCTTAGAAGTTCTTCAGAGTACTAGTTCGGTGTCTCGTTTAATGTCGTCATGGCCACACTTGGTTGTTCTTATTGGTGGGGTTCCGGTGCCTTGTTTGTTGGATACTGGCTCTATGGTTTCCACCATTACCGAGAGTTGCTTTGTACAGCATTTCGGGCCGTGGGGTCAGGATCGCCTTCGGTCGTGCCAGTGGCTGCAGTTGCGGGCTGCTAACGGGCTGGACATCCCTTATATTGGATAATGTAGAGTTGGATGTCGAGCTCTGTGGCAGGTTAGTGTCAAATTGTGGGGTGCTTTTTGTCAGGGATCCTCCTGGTGGCTTATGCACTAAAGTGCCAGGTATTTTGGGAATGAATATTCTCAGTCGTTGTTACCAGGAGCTCTTTGGCCAGCATAGCCCTGCCCTTTTTGAGTTGCCATCGCTACTGCAGCCCCCTACTTTTGTAACCCAGGCGTTTCACCACTGTCATGAGGTCAACTCATGTTCCGATCGAGTGGGTCCGGCACTTTGTTGTATATAGAGTTCATGTATTTTGTTTATTATTTTTGTTATGGTTTATAATTCTCTCCAGGCACTGTAATTTATAACTGCTGGAAGTATGAGTGAATTCTGTGCTTTAAATTTAATTTGTTCTTTCTAAAGAGAAAAGCCATTTATATTTTTTTATTTTGTGTTTGTTTTCTTTGTTTCCTTTTGCAGTGTTATATCTATATTGTGTTTTTTTTTTTCAAGTTGTTGATTTGTATTTTTGTGTTTACTCTCTTTGCAGGAGCTGGGGGTTTCTGGAGAGGGGAGGCTAGCTGCTATCGTATACATACAGTCGGCATCTAGTCATAGTTGGGGGCGTGGTCTGGCGTGGCGAGGGTGGAGTCGGCGTGGGGGAAAACACTGCGAACATTGTGTGTATTTGAATGACAAAAATGTCGTATTGCGACTGACGCCTGCCGACCGGCAACGGTACATAGCAAAATTAACTGCAATAGGTTATGATTGCCCTTATTTAATAAAAAACTGGGTCAATGACCCAACCAAATGGCCGGAGGTGTCGTTTCCAGACATATTTTGTTATCTGGTTGAATCTCCAGGTAAGACATCGCGGTAGCTGTAGCGGTAACATTAGCCTATAACTCAATCAACTTTCGTATATGTTGCATACTATAACTTCATAAAACCTTGTCACTTACCAATTGTATGTATGCTTCACTCCAAACTATTAATCCTTTTGTAAAACGGTGATCAGTAGAACGAAGTTGAAGAGGGACTGTGCTGACAGTTATCCCTAACTCACAGAGACTGCAGTCTGTATTGAGTGTAGACCTCGAACTACTCCATAGGTTCGCGATTGGCCTTCAGCTGATAACGCTAATGTGAATGAGACATCCCTTATGAAAAACAACTATAGGAATCTTGTAGGACAAAAATATTATAGGAATACTATAGTATTTTGGGACATAACGTTACTATAGAAGTACTATAGAGGTATTACAGAACATCACAGAAGTATTATACACTACTATAGAAATCTTATAGGATTACTATAGTTCTTTTTCGTAAGGGATGTAGACAAATCTGGCCCACTGCCTAATACGAGTTTAACACCCACTACTATATCACACAGGGATCTACTCACACAGTAATCTCAAAAATTACAAGTCCCTGTCCTCCTTTCCGTGAACCGTGATCTCAATCTCCTTTTGAGATCCCTGTGTGATATAGTAGTGGGTGTTAAACTCGTATTAGGCAGTGGGCCAGATTTGTCTACATCCCTTACGAAAAAGAACTATAGTAATCCTATAAGATTTCTATAGTAGTGTATAATACTTCTGTGATGTTCTGTAATACCTCTATAGTACTTCTATAGTAACGTTATGTCCCAAAATACTATAGTATTCCTATAATATTTTTGTCCTACAAGATTCCTATAGTTGTTTTTCATAAGGGATGTCTCATTCACATTAGCGTTATCAGCTGAAGGCCAATCGCGAACCTATGGAGTAGTTCGAGGTCTACACTCAATACAGACTGCAGTCTCTGTGAGTTAGGGATAACTGTCAGCACAGTCCCTCTTCAACTTCGTTCTACTGATCACCGTTTTACAAAAGGATTAATAGTTTGGAGTGAAGCATACATACAATTGGTAAGTGACAAGGTTTTATGAAGTTATAGTATGCAACATATACGAAAGTTGATTGAGTTATAGGCTAATGTTACCGCTACAGCTACCGCGATGCCTTACCTGGAGATTCAACCAGATAACAAAATATGTCTGGAAACGACACCTCCGGCCATTTGGTTGGGTCATTGACCCAGTTTTTTATTAAATAAGGGCAATCATAACCTATTGCAGTTAATTTTGCTATGTACCGTTGCCGGTCGGCAGGCGTCAGTCGCAATACGACATTTTTGTCATTCAAATACACACAATGTTCGCAGTGTTTTCCCCCACGCCGACTCCACCCTCGCCACGCCAGACCACGCCCCCAACTATGACTAGATGCCGACTGTATGTATACGATAGCAGCTAGCCTCCCCTCTCCAGAAACCCCCAGCTCCTGCAAAGAGAGTAAACACAAAAATACAAATCAACAACTTGAAAAAAAAAAACACAATATAGATATAACACTGCAAAAGGAAACAAAGAAAACAAACACAAAATAAAAAAATATAAATGGCTTTTCTCTTTAGAAAGAACAAATTAAATTTAAAGCACAGAATTCACTCATACTTCCAGCAGTTATAAATTACAGTGCCTGGAGAGAATTATAAACCATAACAAAAATAATAAACAAAATACATGAACTCTATATACAACAAAGTGCCGGACCCACTCGATCGGAACATGAGTTGACCTCATGACAGTGGTGAAACGCCTGGGTTACAAAAGTAGGGGGCTGCAGTAGCGATGGCAACTCAAAAAGGGCAGGGCTATGCTGGCCAAAGAGCTCCTGGTAACAACGACTGAGAATATTCATTCCCAAAATACCTGGCACTTTAGTGCATAAGCCACCAGGAGGATCCCTGACAAAAAGCACCCCACAATTTGACACTAACCTGCCACAGAGCTCGACATCCAACTCTACATTATCCAATATAAGGGATGTCCAGCCCGTTAGCAGCCCGCAACTGCAGCCACTGGCACGACCGAAGGCGATCCTGACCCCACGGCCCGAAATGCTGTACAAAGCAACTCTCGGTAATGGTGGAAACCATAGAGCCAGTATCCAACAAACAAGGCACCGGAACCCCACCAATAAGAACAACCAAGTGTGGCCATGACGACATTAAACGAGACACCGAACTAGTACTCTGAAGAACTTCTAAGCCATTCTTTTCCTCAACCGAGCTGTGGCTCTGCAGCCCGGTGGGGACTAGTTTTTCGACGGCTGCTGAAAGCAAGGCTGCCTACTCCCACCTACAAGAGGAGCCGCAAGAGAAGATTGAGAGCGAGGGGGAACACGTTCCCCATCGCACTCCCTGGCAAAATGGCCAGGCTGTTGACATCTACATATTACTTCTACATATTACAGGACTCGTGCGTGATAATTGATTTCATGGATACGGGGGATGACTGCGCGAATGAGGAGATTGACTACGAGCAGCAAAACCCTGTAATAACGCAAAACCCTTAGTAAGCTGATCCAGCTGTGCCTGCTGGGATTCTAACATTTCTCTCAAATCACTTAATTCAGATTTTGGCAATGAACTAACAGTGCTCAACAACGGCCCCCACTGCAACCCGTACTGGACATCTTTCTGTTTTGAATCATTATTTACTATCATTCCAATATAACTTACTCAACATAACACATTAACCTGACTTCGCTAGCTTCAATCTAAATCATTACTGCTAGCACATCTGTGCGCTCTTTATTTATTTATTTATTTATTTTTCTTGCGCCTTTTATGAGTCCATCAAATAACTTAGGTGAGTAGGATCAGTCAACAAACACGGTAAGTCATGTCATCTTCTCCTCTTATTGTTACTTGCACCTCATGCAACATGTTTAGCATATCCTTCTCTGATAGGCAATATCAAAGCAAATTTAAAAGTGCTGGCTAATGCTAATCGTAATTTCTCTCTAGTAATATGGCACATAGTCTTAGAGTTTAAACATGACAATCTGGGGCTCAGGTCAGGAAGCAGACAGACTGGCTAAACCGACCGTCTGCTAGCTGTCTCACGTCACTGAGATCAGATAAATCACATCACATAGAGACTCTTTCACCTAGATATCATCATATAGAGACTGTGTCTGTTCCCCGAATTAGGAAATACAAAAAACTTCCAAACCCATCTAAGGTTAAAATTTGTATTGATGTTCAACAAATAAAAAACAAATATAATACAAATTAGCAAATGATAAAGCTTGGGTTGCTGAATATTAGATCCCTTACTTCAAAAGCACTTATTGTTAATGATATGATTACAGACTATAATCTAGATGTGCTGTGTTTGACAGAAACCTGGCTAAAACCAAACGATTACATTACTTTAAATGAGTCCACCCCGCAAGATTACTGTTATAAACATGAACCTCGTCTGAAAGGCAAAGGGGGAGGTGTTGCTGTAATTTATATTAATATTTTTAGAATTACTAAGAAGTCTAGTTTCAAATATAATTCTTTTGAAGTGTTGGTGCTTAATATAGCAATATATAGTGTAAATGATAAATCACGTTTGAGATTTGTGCTGGCTACTGTATACAGGCCACCATACAGACTTTATCAAATAATTTGCTGACTTTCTATCAGAGTTAGTACTGGCTGCAGATAAAGTCCTAATTGTTGGTGATTTTAATATGTAGATAACAAAAAAGATGCATAGGGACTGACATTTAAAGACATTCTTAACTCTAATGGAGTTAGAAAACATGTGTCAGGACCTACTCATTGTCGTAATCATACCCTAGATCTAATATTATCACACGGAATCAATGTTGAGGCCGTTGAAATTCTGCAGCAGAGCGATGACATCGCAGATCATTATCTAGTCTTGTGTAAACTTAATTTAGCCAAGGCTGCAAAGCCGACTCCGAGTTACAAATATGTTAGACCTATCACTTCTGCCACTAAAGATTGCTTTATGAATAAACTTCCTGATCAGTTTCATCATCTCAGATATTGCGACAGAAACTTTTAACTCTCTCTTTTCCAGCACTTTAGACACAGTTGCTCCCTTGCGCTTAAAGAAGATTAAAGAAAATAGTCCAACGCCGTGGCACAACGAGCACACTCGGGCCCTTAAGAGAGCAGCCAGAAAAATGGAGCTCAACTGGAAGAAAACAAAACTAAGAGGTATTTCGCATTTCATGGAAAGAGAGCTCGATTGCATACAGAGAGGCCTTAAACGCTGCTAGATCTGCTTATTTTTCAACCCTATTAGAAGAAAATAAACAAAACCCTAGGTATTCATTTGAAACAGTGGCTAAACTAATGAAAAATAAAGCCCAGAAGTTTCCAAGCAGCACAGCAGTAATGACTTTATGAACTTCTTCACTTATAAGATTGATAATATCATGGAGAAAATTATAACTACAGTATGCAACCGTCTACTACAGTATCGCATCAGGGAGTGCATTGTAGTGTCCCTAAGGAAACATTTTATTCATTCATTGCTATAGAAGAGGAAGAATTCGTTAAACTCGTTAAATTATCTAAATCGACAACATGTATGTTAGACCCTATACCGACTAAGCTACTGAAAGAGATGCTTCCAGAGGTCATAGATCCACTTCTTAACCCTTATGTGCTGTTGGGGATGTTTTCATTCACTACTACGGGGTATTTTTGAGTCTTAATTTGGTCATAACTTTCTCCGTGTTTCAGCAAATGGAATGATTTTTGGTGACTAATCTTATTTTTAACACACATTTTGGGAAAATGCTTTGAAATTTTTCAAAAACTCAACAGTACACTGTGAGCAAATTCACTACCCGTTCGTTATGTTCGTGGCTGAAAACAGCCACTACTTTAAACTGCTGTAAAAATGTATCAGATAAATATTTTTTTAAATTTTTTTTGCATAACTCTATTAATCAACCTCAGTCCTTTTCAAAACTACTAAATGTTTAAAAAAACTTTTAACTCTTTAATTGCCAAATTCATAAATGCGGTCACTGATTTGGGAAAAAAAAAACACAAAATGACTTATTTTCAATATAAAATGTGAATGTGGACTGGATTTTTTTTCACCTTTTATCACAGTCTTGGACATGTCAAAGATTAGAAACAACATTGGTTTTGATGCATTGTTAGTTTTTGTGCAGCATCAGATTTTAACTTTTTCTCCCTCATTTACTGTTCGTGGCTGTTTTTGCCCCATTGACTTCCATTATAACCAAATTTTTTTATTGCAAAGCCATGACACCATATAATCATGCATTTTTGATTGTTGGTGGTTTTCCCTGTTGGGAAGAGGTCAAATTTGTCATTTTTACTGTTGATAACCAGGTGGCAACATTAAAGGGATAGTTCACTTTGAAATTAAATTTCCAAGTGATCTGAGAGCGCGGGCGGGTATAGACATATATACACTAGATGTCGCCTTGGCTACGGTTTCCAATGAACTGCAGTAGCCAAGGCGACATCTATTGTATATATCTATACCCGCCCGCGCTCTCAGATCACTTGGACGTGGCTGAGTTCAAGAGGTAAAAACGATATAAAAACTGTTAGTTTTCTCACACAAACCGCTCGTTTCGTGTCTTAGGCCATCAATGTGTATTTACGATGGGGAATTGTTTAATTTGGACGACGGGGAATTGTTTTAATTTGGACTCTGTGCATGCTGTTTGAGACAAGTGACCATCGACCTGCATTATATGACTGACAGACAAGAACGGTTTGACCTAAAAATATCAAAATTGAAACTACTGCGGAAAAAAAAGACACCTACATCTTGGATGCCCTTGAGGTAAGCTAAAACATACCAAAATTTAATTTCAAAGTGAACTATCCCTTTAACCCTTTAGATAGGCCTGTGCAAAAAAAAGCTTAGTTTCTGGCTTTTACATGGAGTTATATGGAGTGTGAGTGAGTGAGTGAGTGAGTGAGTGAGTGAGAGAGAGAGAGAGAGAGAGAGAGAGAGAGAGAGAGAGAGAGTGAGAGTATGAGAACTCACCTTGATGCGTCTGAGAAAATCAAAATATGCACCTCAGCTCTCAGAACTACATGGAGTAAACAAAACAAAGTAAGTGTATTTATGCATCTGCTGCCTTTTGATGGTGAGAAATGCAGACTAAACAAAGCAAGTGGATTTAAACACTTGCATGCAAGCCTGCTGGTCATTTGATGGTGAGAAGAGCAGCAAGCAACATGAGAAAGGGCTTGACTTGTTGTGAAGTTTTAGAGATGATTATGCAGCCTGACCCCTGTGGCGATCTGCAGGATGTATCGTCTTCTCCCTCTGACACCACAGACTCAGGAGAGTCAGATCCTGATTTAGATGTGGCACCCTCATCATCCTCTCTAGCTTCCACTGAAGGCGAGGAGGATTCGGAGGATCCTGGATCTGGGTGGATTGGGAGAAACGGCGAAGTGTGGTTTTCCACCAACGCGGAGACAACTCCCTTTCTTCAGCCTGCCAACTCCCGTGACTCCAGGGCCGACGTGCTATGCCATCGCAAGGGTCCAGAACATGGATTCTGTGTTCAACGGATTCTGTTTTTTACGGAGGAGATGATTGACCTCATTGTCAGCATGACCAACCTCCATGGGCGCCGCACAATGAGAAACTGGACCGGGGTGGACTCCACAGATATCCGTGCCTACATGGGGCTACTGATTTTGGCCGGCGTCTACAGGTCCAGAGGGGAGTCCACACGTTGCCTGTGGGATCATCGCCTTCCCCTCCTATTTTTACTCCGTAAAAAAACAGATTGAACACAGAATCCATGTTCTGGACCCTTGCGATGGCATAGCACGTCGTTCCTGGAGTCACGGGAGTTGGCAGGCTGAAGAAAGGGAGTTGTCTCCGCGTTGGTGGAAAACCAACCTTCGCCGTTTCTCCCAATCCACCCAGATCCAGGATCCTCCGAATCCGCCTCGCCTTCAGTGGAAGCTAGAGAGGATGATGAGGGTGCCACATCCAAATCAGGATCTGACTCTCCTGAGTCTGTGGTGTCAGAGGGAGAAGACGATACATCCTGCAGATCGCCACAGGGGTCAGGCTGCATAATCATCTCTAAAACTTCACAACAAGTCAAGCCCTTTCTCATGCTTTCTGCTCTTCTCACCATCAAATGACCAGCAGGCTTGCATGCAAGTGTTTAAATCCACTTGCTTTGTTTAGTCTGCATTTCTCACCATCAAAAGGCAGCAGATGCATAAATACACTTACTTTGTTTTGTTTACTCCATGTAGTTCTGAGAGCTAAGGTGCATATTTTGATTTTCTCAGACGCATCAAGGTGAGTTCTCATACTCTCACTCTCTCTCTCTCTGAGAACTCACCTTGATGCGTCTGAGAAAATCAAAATATGCACCTTAGCTCTCAGAACTACATGGAGTAAACAAAACAAAGTAAGTGTATTTATGCATCTGCTGCCTTTTGATGGTGAGAAATGCAGACTAAACAAAGCAAGTGGATTTAAACACTTGCATGCAAGCCTGCTGGTCATTTGATGGTGAGAAGAGCAGCAAGCATGAGAAAGGGCTTGACTTGTTGTGAAGTTTTAGAGATGATTATGCAGCCTGACCCCTGTGGCGATCTGCAGGATGTATCGTCTTCTCCCTCTGACACCACAGACTCAGGAGAGTCAGATCCTGATTTGGATGTGGCACCCTCATCATCCTCTCTAGCTTCCACTGAAGGCGAGGCGGATTCGGAGGATCCTGGATCTGGGTGGATTGGGAGAAACGGCGAAGGTTGGTTTTCCACCAACGCGGAGACAACTCCCTTTCTTCAGCCTGCCAACTCCCGTGACTCCAGGAACGACGTGCTATGCCATCGCAAGGGTCCAGAACATGGATTCTGTGTTCAATCTGTTTTTTTACGGAGTAAAAATAGGAGGGGAAGGCGATGATCCCACAGGCAACGTGTGGACTCCCCTCTGGACCTGTAGACGCCGGCCAAAATCAGTAGCCCCATGTAGGCACGGATATCTGTGGAGTCCACCCCGGTCCAGTTTCTCATTGTGCGGCGCCCATGGAGGTTGGTCATGCTGACAATGAGGTCAATCATCTCCTCCGTAAAAAACAGAATCCGTTGAACACAGAATCCATGTTCTGGACCCTTGCGATGGCATAGCGCGTCGGCCCTGGAGTCACGGGAGTTGGCAGGCTGAAGAAAGGGAGTTGTCTCCGCGTTGGTGGAAAACCAACCTTCGCCGTTTCTCCCAATCCACCCAGATCCAGGATCCTCCGAATCCGCCTCGCCTTCAGTGGAAGCTAGAGAGGATGATGAGGGTGCCACATCCAAATCAGGATCTGACTCTCCTGAGTCTGTGGTGTCAGAGGGAGAAGACGATACATCCTGCAGATCGCCACAGGGGTCAGGCTGCATAATCATCTCTAAAACTTCACAACAAGTCAAGCCCTTTCTCATGCTTGCTGCTCTTCTCACCATCAAATGACCAGCAGGCTTGCATGCAAGTGTTTAAATCCACTTGCTTTGTTTAGTCTGCATTTCTCACCATCAAAAGGCAGCAGATGCATAAATACACTTACTTTGTTTTGTTTACTCCATGTAGTTCTGAGAGCTAAGGTGCATATTTTGATTTTCTCAGACGCATCAAGGTGAGTTCTCATACTCTCACTCTCACTCTCACTCTCACTCTCTCTCTCTCTCTCTCTCTCTCTCTCTCTCTCTCTCTCTCTCTCTCTCACAAACACTCACACACACACACAAATATGCTATTATACTCCATATAACTCCATGTAAAAGCCAGAAACTAAGCTTTTTTTTTTGCACAGGCCTATCTAAAGGGTTAATGTTGCCACCTGGTTATCAACAGTAAAAATGACAAATTTGACCTCTTCCCAACAGGGAAAACCACCAACAATCAAAAATGCATGATTATATGGTGTCATGGCTTTGCAATCAAAAAATGTGGTTATAATGGAAGTCAATGGGGCAAAAACAGCCACGGACAGTAAATGAGGGAGAAAAAGTTCAAATCTGATGCTGCACAAAAACTAACAATGCATCAAAACCAATGTTGTTTCTAATCTTTGACTTTCTAATCCAAGACTGTGATAAAAGGTAAAAAAAAAATCCAGTCCACATTCACATTTTATATTGAAAATAAGTCATTTTGTGTGTTTTTTTCCCCAAATCAGTGACATCATTTATGAATTTGGCAATTAAAGAGTTAAAATCCTGATTTTTTAAAAAACATTTAGTAGTTTTGAAAAGGACTGAGGTTGATTAATAGATTTATGCAAAAAAAAATGGAAAAAAATATTTATCTGATACATTTTTACAGCAGTGTAAAGTAGTGTCTGTTTTCAGCCACGAACATAACAAAAGGGTAGTGAATTTGAACAATGCACAAGGGTTAATATCATTAATTCATCTTTGTCATTAGGATACATTCCAAAAACTTTTAAGCTGGCTATGATTAAACCGCTTGTTAAAAACGGTAACTTGATCGTACAGAATTAGTCAATTACAGGCCGATCTCGAATCTACTTTTTCTGTCAAAGATACTAGAAAAGGCGGTATCCTCACAACTATGTTCCTTTTTAGAAAGAAATGATATCTGCGAGGATTTTCAGTCAGGATTTAGACCGTACCATAGTACTGACTACTGAGACAACTCTAATCAGAGTCACAAATGATTTGCTCTTATCATCCGATCGTGGTTGTATCTCTCTATTAGTGTTACTTGATCTTAGTGCTGCATTTGATAATATTGACCACAACATTCTTTTAAATAGACTCGAAAATGATGCTGGCATTAGTGGAATTGCATTAACATGGTTTAAATCATACTTATCTGACCGTTATCAGTTTGTAGCAGTAAATGAAGAGATGTCTCATCGATCACAAGTTCAGTATGGATTACCACAAGGCATAGTGCTAGGACCGTTGCTTTTCACTCTGTACATGCTACCCTTGGGAGATATCATTAGGAAGCATGGAATTAGTTTTCACTGTTATGCTGATGATACTTCACACCCTGACGAAACTTACCAATTCACAAAATTAACGGAATGCATAGGTGATATAAAAAATTGTATGACTAGTGTATGACTAGTAATTTCCTACTACTTAAAGGAACACTCCACCGTTTTTTCATATTAAACTATGTTATTCCCTTATAGCACTTATATAGCACGGAATAGCACTTGGGAGCACTTTGACTCGGCACAGTAAAAAGTCACGTTGGTTCTAATGACAGAAGTGAGAGGGAGAGGGGGAGAGAGTTTTTCAGGAGTGATGATATTACTGCGCCGAGTCGAAGTGCTCCCAAGTGCTATTCCGCCATACATTATAGTTATCCTTTTTACCCGCTTAGAAAAGCGCCACGTTTTATTTTGTCACCATACTTGGTCGTGTAACTACTCGTGTAACTGTATTTAAATAGGGAAACTGTGGAGGTGTTTGGTCGCTTCTAGCTTCATCTCTGTTTGGATCCTAATGAATGAACTGGGCTAAGCCAAGTGCTATCAAAGTGTTGCTGCGCGCCAGAGCGATTGAGTGCACGCACTGAGACGAGAGAGGTATGTATCAACTCGTCTTAGTTAAGGGAATAACATAGTTTAATATGAAAAAACAGTGGAGTGTTCCTTTAATTCTGAAAAAACAGAGATTCTAATTATTGGACAAAAAACGTCCTCACGTAATAATCTAGAATACTGTCTAACACTTGATGGCTGCTCTGTCAAGTCTTCGTCGTCGGTACCAATCTTTCATTTGAAAGTCACCTGTCTAGTATCTGTAAAACCAAATTTTTCCAACTTAAAAATATATCTAAATTACGTCATATGCTCTCATTGACAAATGCGGAACAATTAGTTAATGCGTTCATGACATCAAGGCTAGATTATTGTAATGCTATTATGGGTGGTTGCCCTGCACCCTTAATAAACAAACTACAGCTGATCCAAAACGCAGCAGCTCGAGTTCTTACCAGAACCAGGAAGTATGACCATTTTAGCCCAGTTCTGTCAACACTGCACTGGCTCCCTATTAAACATCAAATCAATTCTGTATCAAAATGTTAAAGGAACACTCCACCGTTTTTTCATATTAAACTATGTTATTCCCTTAACTAAGACGAGTTGATACATACCTCTCTCGTCTCAGTGCGTGCACTCAATCGCTCTGGCGCGCGGCGACACTTTGATAGCACTTAGCTTACCCCAGTTCATTCATTAGGATCCAAACAGAGATGAAGCTAGAAGCGACCAAACACCTCCACGGTTTCCCTATTTAAATACAGTTACACGAGTAGTTACACGACCAAGTATGGTGACACAAAATAAAACGTGGCGCTTTTCTAAGTGGGTAAAAAGGATAACTATAATGTATGGCGGAATAGCACTTGGGAGCACTTCGACTCGGCACAGTAATTCATGGGTTTCATCAGGTCCCTTTCCACAGGTGTATAAAATCAAGCACCTACATTATGAATGCAGACTGCATTGTGCTTGATTAATACACATGTGGAAAGGGACCTGATGAAATCCATGAATATCATCACTCCTGAAAAATCCTCTCCCTCTCACTTCTGTCATTAGAACCAACGTGACTTTTTACTGCGCAGAGTCAAAGTGCTCCCAAGTGCTATTCCGCCATACATTATAGTTATCCTTTTTACCCGGGATAAGTTTAATTTGAAAATTACGGTGGAGTGTTCCTTTAAGGCCAGACAAGTCGTTTTTTAAGGCTTGGTTTGTAGGGAATTACAAACCTGCGCACATATATTCAAATAGACGTAGAGGCAAAACAGCAACGTAGTCACAATTAGACGTGTCACGATTCAATATTGATGCTCAACCCCAGCAAGTAGCCAGGGAGACCCTCAGATCTGCAGATAAACCTGCAGAGCATGACAAAAGTATGTTACAGGAAGCAACCAATTACTAAAATCAACAAAGCTGTAATTCTACATACCACGAGATGGTCAACGTAATCAAAACCATTCATGGTCGCGCACCATGCGGGAATACAGCAGCTCGATAAGTAACTTACATACAGCTGTAAATGACATGCTATGAATATTTCACTGGAAATAGAACCGATAGTAGCTAACCGCAGTCAACAATCGTGTTTATGACATGGCTGAACAACATACCTGTGAGGAGTAAGTTAAGCACGGGAAGACAAAGGCTTACAATCTAAACAGTAGCAGGTAAACTCAAGGTTAAACAACGCCTGCACAATGCAAAGAGCACGGATGCATGCATGCGTACGATCTCCCAATAGGTGGAGTAAATCCACCCTGCTACACTATATTGCAGCAGGAAAATATAGCCCAAACTGTCATCCCGAATTAAACCTGCTTCTAAGATTTCCAGACCGCCTCCATGTAACTAGTAATATCCGTGTTCTGCCGTGAAAAATTGAATCTTCTGTCACCGCGATCTGTGGAAAGTAGAGGAGCGGATATCCATCCTATCTCTTGTGATGAAGTCTGAGGTTTAGGGTACTTCTTTTCTGGCTCCAGACGGGCCCGTTGCACGGCCAGGAGGACAGCAGAGCCTTCCTCTTCCTCTTCCTTTTGGGGGGTGTTGGGTTTGTCAGTCAAAATGTGCAGTTTCTTGGTGAAGTTGATATGAAACTTCGTGTAAAGCGTCTGGTTTCTATTCTCCTTCTTAACTGTTTCGACATGCAGAGCATTCTGCTTAATCATGTCCACGGGCTCTCTTTTGTTACTTTTGGACATATTGACTAACGTTAAGGTGTTACCAAATATTTTTCTGTTGCTAATGTTTGTTGATATGATCACCGAATCACTTCCAGCAGCTTCACTCTTCTCTACCCTGCGCGTTATGACGTATAAAGCTCACTCACCGCCACTAAGCTCTATGACGTCATAAAGCTCACCGCCATAAAGCTCTATGACGTCACAAAGCTCACTAACTGCTCTAGGTGCTCTAAGCGATGTTGTGTGACGTCACTTCTTGCTGACCATAAATTATTTGCATTTTATATAGGCATGTAAATACTATATTACAGACTATATACAGAGTGTTTCGGTTCCTTGCCACTGTTGCCTTTGGCTTGCTCAGTTGGGGATATTTTGGGGATATTTAATTTAATTTTATCAATCAATAAATTCCTCTTGAAACAAACTTTGTTGTATTATTTAAATTTAATACTGTGAAGCTGCTTTGATACAATCTGTATTGTGAAAAGCGCTATACAAATAAACTTGACTCTCAGAGATATAGCATGTGTAAAGCACATAATAATTAGTTTTTTTCCTAACAGAACAGTCCAGTGCTCGATTTCACCTTACTCTTTTCCTCTCTGAAAAGACCTTTTATCCAAATAACAGCTTCATAAAGGTGTCGGCCCTGTAATTAACATCTCTCAGCATTGCTGGTTTAAACAGACTCCTCACTGCAGGAAGCAGACGATACTCTTGAAACAGGAGGGTTTCATTTACATAGGAATATAGCATTAGCAGACCTCATGAGTGAAAAACAGCCATGAAAAACTCGAAGGGAAGAGTAGCTCTGGGAATATCACCATCTTTTATGTCTCAGATACAAGATATAGGCTACTACAGTAAAGATGCTGAATTGTTTATGCAGAGGATTCAGTAGTTGATGAGGAACATGAAAATGTACTGCAATATACTGTATATGACCCACAAAGCAGTAAATGGATTCAAAGTGTCTTTATTAACCAAATGCAGGTATAAAAAGCTTCAATACTGTATTTTACCAAATTATTTTGCAAGGATTACAGTTTGTCATAGACAGTTTCAACTGACTTAAAATCTTGCAAAGCCTGACTAAGAAAATGGTGAAACAAAACCTCATGTATCCCACGAGAAATAATGTACATGGAAATATGCAATTTCCACACACATTCTGGAAACACCCTTTAATCCAACCAGACACTGGCACAGTACTTTACAAAGACAAATACACAAGTACATGTAATAGAATCACACTTTTGACTAATTTAACTGGTAATATGGAAGATACAGGGAAAAAAAACAAATCATCAAGGTGTCAAAAATACAGTAGTAAAAACATATTAACAAAGACATTTTAAAGTCTCATTTAATGCTGAAATAACTAGACATGGCCTGGCTTTTCTGTAGTGCTGGTTTCTGCTTAAATTTGACAAAAATAAAATAAAACAAAAAACACCTGAAAATTTTCATTAATACATATGAATGAAAATCTGTAGAAATCCCTTTTATTTGATTTTTTTGGCATCGAAAAATCTGATTGTTCACACATGTGAGAAGCAGTTTTCAAAATACTATATTAAAAGGTAAGAACAACAACTTCATTTCAATGACCAAAAGCTGGTCTACACTATTTTTTTCACAAAACATTCTTTAAAACTTAACACATTAAGTACTATTGGAAACTTTAAGAACAGTATAAAACAGGTTTGAAATCTTGTTAATCAAGAAAACAGCTAAAATGTGGTAACACATGATCAAAATACAATTAAAACAGTGAAATGCAATAAAAAGTACAATACATTCAAAACATCCCATCTGGAAAACACTTTGACATGTAAGAAACGCTGTGGTCATAGTCTTTTTCAGTAGTGTCTTGCAAAAATGATCATCAAAAAAAATAAAATTAAATCCACATCACAGTTGGCAGTTAAGGTCCAGGTAATAGAGCAATATTTGTAAAAAAAAAAAAGAGTCAGTGTAGTATGATTGTAGAATTTCAAAATGATGAAAATAAAGACCACACCAGAAAGAGTATCTAGACAGCCTGAGGGCCGATAAGAAGCGGCGTTTCGGTATGACCGAGAGGAGGCTGAGGGGATGAGGTTGAGGCCGAATCCTTCTTAAGCTTCAGGATGTGTTGCTGTAGGTGCATGACCCAATCCTCCTGTATGGACAGCGGTCCTTGGAAAACCTCTTCACAGAACCTATAAAATAATTTATAGAAGAGCACTTATTGTTCTAATCGTGTATTTATAGGCATTAAACTACAATCAATGCAGTTAATGACAAGGAGAGAGACAACTATTGGTGGGACATAATGCAGGTCAAACTCAAAATCTTCATGCACCATAAGTACAAGCACTGCTTTAAACTAGGTTTAAAGACTAAGATTTGTTTTTTAATTTAGTTTAAAGGCCATATTGTTTTTATTTGGCACTGGCCTTCAGAAACTACAATAGATACTTACATTTGCTACAAGACAAAATAATCATCACATTAAAAAAATTAAGTTCAATACCAGTGCCGAAATACAGGCTTTAATTTATACTGTACACCTTTAATGTAGCATGTAATACAGCTGTTTGTGAATGTAAAAGGTTTGCAAAGTTTTAAAGATCAAAGAGCATGATAAATTGAGTTATTGTCTCCCAAAAGAAAGTGTCAATTCTGAACTGCCTGAAATGAGTTATTCCAGTCTTCATTCACAATCCTTCACAGGTATGTAACAAATTTGCGTAAAAAAAAAAAGTGTCTTGCTCAAGTCGTGCTTGCAACCGTGGTTCGGGTTGATCAGCTACTTCTTCCAAAGTTTATTTACCGGACTCGGGCTTGAATTGATGCTGTAAAATAGATGCCATCATTACTGTTCGTATCACTGTGTATCAAGTGCTGAGGAAGCCTCCAGAGCTGAAATTAAGATATGGTAATGGTGGTTTCGTTTCTGACACACGCTTTAAGCAGTACAGATGGGCCATCTGACCAATCACAGCAGAGTAGGCTCTCGGAAAGGAAGGGTTTAGATAGACTGTAGTCTTGATTGAACCGTTTCAGACACTGTGAGAAAAGGGGTGATGCATCAATGTATATTATGACTAAATTAAAGTGTTTTATTTTTTCTACCTTGGATGCATATATAAACCTATTGTCGAAGACCTCCATATCATTTTATAAACAGCATAATAGGGGCACTTTAATTGTAGTGTAGACCAGAAAGTGGAGGGAGACAGGGAGAATGGGATCAGGTCATGATGAACCACTCAAACCTGCTTCTTTGTAAGCGCACAGCTCTTCTCCACTCCCAGGCAGCAAAACCACCAGGTTTACAGAACAAACTGATTTGTGTTTTCAACTCACCTGCACTTGAGGGAGTACACCTTCCCAACCAGCTTTACTAGGCTGGTCTCTGGTGGTCTAGGCACCAAGGATGGAATGTTTCCAGTCCGAGAGGGCTTTGAAGATTCTGTTTCCCTGGATCCACTCTCAGAGTGGGATAAATGCTTTGGAGGACGCCGTTCACAGCCTAAGACAAGCACAGCGATTATCACAATGCATAATCATTTTCCTTATTGGCTAAAACTGAACTAATACATAATTTGGAGCTCTAGTATGAGCAAGAAATACATATTTTCCCTACCTCGAGGAAAACGAACATTCAGCTCCCTGCGGGCCGTGGGAGTCTGGAACAGGTTGTCTGAGGAAAGTTCATCGGATGAAGGCTGTTTCTTGTATGTGGAGGAGGAGTGGCTCATTCCTGCTTTGCCCTCTCTAGCTGTTGCCACTGTTGCTTTGAAAAGCTGGTATACCTGTGGCTGACCAGCAGAGTCTCGGACTGCTGATGAACCCTTGTGAGAAGCAAGACGGACAGACTCAGAGTCTGAGGAAGAGTATGGAGTGGAGGATCTTTTGGAGCTCTACACCAGAGGAAGACAGGGAGACAATTAGTGAATAGCAAAGATACCCCAAGATTCTGACAACTTTGTGTTTATGCAAATCTTAAGAAGGAACAAAAATACTGCAAAAGACAAATAAATCAGTATTTTTGTCTTACTTTCCATTACAATATTTTTATAAAAAATTTTGTTTTTAATTTTACTTGAGAAGAAAAACTGCATAAGATATCAAGATTTGTTTTTTGGGGAATATATCTTACCCCTTTTTTATGTCTTAAGTGTAAATCTAACAAACTTTAGTGAGTTTATGCATAAGAGATAAGAAATATCATTCTAGTTTGGCAACAATTCAACCTGGACATACCTTCTTAACAAAAGGCAAGTCCCCCCTCATGTAGCTTTTGTGGAGCTCTGCTACTTTCCCCGGCTCACTCTTCATCCAGGCCTTCAGGGTCTCAATAGGAGAGCCGATGACCTTCCAATCCACTCCCTGCTGCCTTAAGTGGGCTCTTGCGTGGCTGGCCAGTGCCTTGCGATTCTCAAAATCAAAACCACAGAGTTCACAGGTGGCATCACAGCCTACAGCAGAAAGGGAAGAGAGTGGAGAACACAAGACATGAAAGTAGACATATTGCATCAACACCCAGAATAATTTAACATTGTCAAAACGATCCCCGTTCACACTTATCCACACAAAAGACTAAAAAAGCTGTAATATCGGCATATGTATTTATCGGCCAGCACTAGAAATGAATAACACTTCCCCTTTAAGAGTGCACATCAAACATATTAATAAAGCAGAATAGACTCATAATATTTGCTATTTTTTAAGTTAGCAGCCATAGCATTAAAATAATTTTTGGTATCAGAAAATGCAACAAACATTACGAAGACAGTGTGGCATGTTTCATTCAGCAAGTCACATCCAGTTATCAACGTGGAATTTAACAGTTATTTAGCAATTTTATCGAATTGTGTGTAGAAATATCTTTGTTTTCACAGTCTGATCAAATAATAAATAATAATGCCACCTTGATTTCACCAGAAGAATGCTATTTTGAACATACCCTCTGATTAGGTTTACAAGTTGCATGGGTGTCTGAGCAGTTTTTGGGAGGTTGTAATGTTAGTTAATAAGAGACAAATAATTCTTGGTTCAACGTACCTGTAGTTGTGTCGTCTGAGGCAGGTTTCTCTTTTTCCACAGGTGATAGAGTAAAAGTGTGAGGTGAGGATTCTGTTTTTTTCAACTGCACTGCCGCCCCTGAATCAGGTTCCGGTTTGATTTGGGATGCCCGTTCAGAGTCCTTCCTCTTCATGAGCTCATACAGGGCCTCTATGGGCGGGACTTTCAGCGACCACCTTGCTCCCATCTGTCGTAAGTGACCACGTGCGTGACAGGACAGGGCTTTACGAGTATCAAACATCTCGCCACAGTAGTCGCAGCAAACAAACTGTTTGGGCTCCTGCTTTTCATGCTTAGGAGCTGTGGAAGGCAGACACAAGTCATTATAAACTCAACAAAATAAGGGATTCACAATAAAACATGAGATTTCTAGTGGCAGTTGATAGTTATTTATGTGTTTTTTTTAATGTGTTTACGCTAAAACGTTGAACATCACATTAAGCTACACAATTAACCTGGCAAATAAATAATCAGAATTCAAATGCAAATTGTACAATTACGTATTTATCTATTAATTTCCTAAATTTATACTCTTAATACATTTAGAACTATTTAAGGAGGGGTGGTCACACTACACCGTTTGTTCACTTGACTTCCATTTATGCACATGCGAATACAGGAAACAGGAAATGCAAAATCATGTGAATTCCACTGCATTTGAAAGTTCAAGTTTGGTGAACCCTGACTTGCAAATTCGTATCAGGTAAAGACGTGACCAACAGAAGAACGATTCGTCATAGCATGAATATCTCTTAGCTGAATTACAAGAATTCAAACTTTAAAGCTGCAGGTTTGTAGTAAAAGGGAATTGATTGTATAGTTTTAGTCTAGTGTGACTACGTCTTAAGGATGAAAAATCTACAGAAAGTTTAAATAAATAGAAAGAAAATAATAACAGAAGTAACTGGATGCACTGTCATTTTTACGCACCGATCATGGGTGATCTAACGGTGTTGGAATCAGATGGAGGTGTTAAAGGGGTGGTGGGTGCGCTTTGTGGCTTTGGAGACTCTATGATAGAGATGTCAACTTCCACAGGTTCGTCCTTTGGTTTTGGGAACACAGTCCTGGAGCCTTTCTTGGCCTTTGGAACTTTGTGAGGAACAGGAGGAGGAGAGGAAGACTGGGTAATGGGTTGTGGGGATGAGAGGAGAGGGGGTACAGAGGGGGGTGCAGAGGGAGGTACAGAGGGGGATACCGGTGGGGTCAGCGAGGGCGGCCCAGGGGAACTGAGAGATCCAGCAGAACTACCATGTTGGGCCATCACCTCTCGCAGAGTGGCCATGGGAGACCCGTTTACAGACCACTCGGTGATGCCCAGCTGGCGCAGGTGATAGCGGGCGTGACTGGCCAAGCTCTGACTCTTCTTAAACTTCTCGTGACAGAATTCACAGGTGACACCTCTAGATGACTCGCCTGGAGGGTAAGAAAGAGGGCATCTCAGAAATGATCAGAGCAAAGTATGTAAGGACACTTTTTTTGTAACATAACTGTATGTGTATATTTTATAGTTAAAGACACAGGTCACAAAAATAAAATAAAATGGTTTGTTGGTTATTGGATGTAAAATTATGTCATAATGCCCCCTGTGAAGAAGCTTAAGGTTAACTGTACATCAACTATATTACTGTTTAAAAGTTTAGGGCTGGTAAGACTTTTGAATGTTTTTGATAAAGGTCTCTTTATGCTCACCAAGGCTGAATTTATTTGATCAAATATAAAAATGGTAATGCTACAAAATGTATTCCTGTGATGGCAAGCTGAATTTATCAGGATCCTTCAGCAATCATTCAAAGATGTAGATTTGGTGCTCATTCCAGAAACACTTAATATCAATGTTTAAAATAATTGTGCTGCTTTATATTTTTTTGGAAACCATGATTGATTTATTTTTTTTATTCTAGGATGAATAGAAATGTCAAAAGAACAGCATTTATTTGCAATTTGTTGTAACAATGTAAAAGCCTTTAATGTCAGAATAGTACTTTGTTACTGACCAAAATAACATTTCAATGACTTTCCAGTTGTTCTTGACTGAAAATACTTTTTAAGATTGCGCTCAAAAAGAGCAACTTCTAGTCTATAGAAACATGCTATATTTAACTGGTCTTTTAATATATACACAGGAATTTATATGACTTTAGTATTTTATTAATTTCCATGAGTTTTCCAGGCATGGGTGTCAGACACTCCTAAAAATCCGGGTTTCCCATTACCATATTTTGCTATAAATTATCACCCAATTATCAGTCCAAACATTCAAACATTCCCCAAAAAAAGAAAAAAAAATCTGAGCTGGACCACATTTGTTTTTCTGTAGACCTGTTTTATAGATGAAATTAATCAATTTAATAATTGACGATCTTTACAACGGACCCCAATCAATATTGAACTGACTTCAGCTATTTTCTTTTAGAGCTGCTGTACAGCTGTTTGCATCATTGATTCATTTTCCTGTTGTCACTGTAAAGCTGCTTTGAAACAATCTGTATTGTCGAAAGCACTACATAAATAAAAGTTACTTGGTTTAAAAATATACTAAATAAAATAAATGAATACATAATTTATATTCTTACCTCGAGAGGGTGATTTAAATACAGCTTTTTTGTTGAGCGGCAAGCCCGCCGAAACATCTGGAGAAATCTCCTGCTTCTTCGCTGAGGGAGGTGATATCAATTCTGTTTTCTCAATGAGAGGTAAAGCCTCTGAAACATCTGCAGAAATCTTCTGTTTTTTGGTTGGCGGAGATTTCAATTCTCCTTTACCAATGAGGAGCAAGATTCCTGGAACATTTGAAGAAATTTTCTTCTTTTTCTTTGAGGGAGGTGATTTCAATTCTGTTTGGCTGCTGAGGGGCATGTTCCCTGAAACATCTAATGAAATCTTCTTCTTTTTGGCTGAAGGAGGGGATTTAAATTCTGCTTTGTTGCTGAGGGGCAAGTTCCCCAAAACATCTGGAGAAATCTGCTTTTTGATTGGGGGAGGTGTTAGACGAATGGATGTCAGTCCTTTAAACGATAGAGGGGTAAGAGAGGGAGTTTTGCTGATGGATGATGAGGTGGAAGGAGCGGAAGAGGGTGAAGAGTGATCCTCAAAGTCCGACCCTTCCAGCTGCCCAGCACCGGCCTTTTCCTGGAATTCCTCGCTCTGAATAATTTTATGGAGCATCTCAATGGGAGCACCTTTAGACTCCAAATTCACCCCAAACTGCCGCAGGTGGGCCCGTGCGTGACTGGAGAGACCTTTACGGGTCTCGTACCAGGCTCCACATAATTCACACACATGGACGTCATCCCTCGCAGCGGAATTTTTTATCATAGTTGCTGGTGAAAAAGTACAGAACATTTCAAAATGTATTTTGTATGCAAGGATTGCTTCATCAGATTAACTAGCTTGCTTCAGTGAGTGGTAAAAATTGCTAGTTTTTTTATTTTTATGGATCCCACTTCCAAGCACATACCAATACATTTTTAATACTGTTACTTACTTAAATTGAGAGGAGCGTCTGTTTCCTGAGGGGCCCAGAGGGGCTTGGCTGAGGCCAGTGAGAGGGAGGAAGATGGGATGCCATCAATGAGCCTGGGTTCAACAGCCTTGAGAGGAGACAAGGCTGGAGACGGAGTGGACACCAAAATCTTCTTTGAAGATGCTTTATGAGGCTTCCCTACAGCGAAAGGTGAAGAAGAGTGACCAGATGCTGCTGATCCTTTGACAGCAGAGGGGGAAGACGAGGAAAGAGCATATTTTTTCTTTACAAGGTTGGATATTTTAATCTTTAATTTGGGCCCAGCGTCCTTTTTGAGTTTGTGGGACTGGGGTTTGTATTTTTTAACAGGGCTGGCCTGTTTTTTGAGCTTGGGTAGAGTTCCGCCTCTTTCTTTCATCAGCTGGCACAGTAGGTCTATAGGAGCTCCACTGCTGTCGGACACAGCCACTCCCAGCTGCCTGAGATGATACCGGGCGTGACTGGAGAGACCTCGTCTGGATTCAAAATTGGTCCCACAAAACTCACAACTATGGATGCCTACTGTAAAAAAGTGAGATAGAATAAACAATGTCATGACACCTGTGTGGAATATGAACTAATATTTGACAGCATGTTTTGTCCAGTTTTCCTGAAGAATCTATAGTTTCTTTGACTGCGACATCGCAGCAACAGTCCCTCCAGAATTTGAAGATTCTGCGATCACAGAATGTAATGCAAAATCAAGCCAACTCAGCATTAAATAAAAAGCTCCCTATAAATGAAATTAGTGAAAGTTTCAAGAAGTTAATGATACTATTAAACTACTATATGCAATAAGGAATATAATGTATATTGGGGTGAGTATTTGGTAGTCCCATAATGCCTGATTTCAGCAATAAATAAGTACATTTATTATTTTACTGAATATGCATTATGCACTTTTTAAATATGTACAGTATTAAAACAATAAACAATGATTTAGTTGTTAAATGGTATTGTTTATAAATAATAAAACGAATTTTATAACACTGTCACTGGTTACTTACTGATTCAGTGACAATGTGCAAGCTACTGTGTCTGTGTATTTTCAATTATGAGCATGTCTATGCTAGTGTCACCACTGCATTGTGCTGGGGGACCAGACACAATTTCAGTAAATTACACACAAATATATTTACAGGTAAATGTACTCTTAAAGTCACTAACACCAATTACATAAGTGCATCATGATTATTGAGTTTTCACTGCACAAGATGCGGCAAATTCTGTAATTTTAGGCTGCAAAAATTAGAAAATAATCCTGGTGGGACTGATAAAACAATCAATGTTGATCAAAAGTGTCAGTGATCTTTAAAGGAATAGTTCACCCAACAAAAAAAAAGTTCCTCACAGTTTTAGAATGACATGAGTGTAAATACAGACAGCATTTTATTTTTGGGTGAACTAGCCTATCTCTTGAAAGAATACCTCCTAAACTGTCTGTTTATTGGAGTTAAGGCTGAAATACATTAGACGACTTTTCAAACCTGAACAGATTTTAAAATACGAGGCATCTTACACTTGACAACTTTGTAAATGGTTACAGAAAAAAATATGGAATCATAATCTGAAGATTAAAAAAAAAAATCTGAGTATGTGATCATCATACACTACTAAAACTTCTGCCCAATTTCTACAGACTGGCTATGTCTTTTAGCATTGTGGCAAAAATCTGGTCAAAAGGCATGTATCTTTGGTGTTACTTACAATCAGAGTCATCCAAGTCTTTATTCAAGACTGGTTCCAGACACTCTTTGGAAAAGGTAGCAGCGGTTGTCTTCTTTGCCGTGTCTGATGCGGTCTTCTCCATAGCTGGAATCTCTCCCTGGCACTTGCAGAGAAAAGCAGCGAATACATTTAGACCAATCTTTTCTAAGAATGCAACTTATCTATTCATAAACAAGAAAAAAAAAAAACTAATAATTTTCATAAGCAAGGGTTTTCAAAATCTTGAAAATTCAGCTTTGCATCACAGAAATAAATGATAATTTAAAGTATAATAAATTGAAAACCAATTATTTTAAATTGTAATTATATCACAATATTACTTTTTTTTTCAGTATTTTTGATCAAATAAATGCAGGCTTGATGAGCAGAAGAAACTTCTTTCAAAAACATTAAAAATAGTAATGTGTCCTAACTTTTGGCCTGTACTGTATATTGGCATTAACCATCAATGTAACAAAAATAGCCTACCTAATAAACCAAAACGACAAAAATATTCTGGATTTTCCTAACGTTGTTTGAAAAGCATTTACTTTTATTTATTATGGTTAAACAGTACCAACTATTGCATTTAAGCGGGAATTTTTTTTCGTAATGTTTACATACTATGACACTGACAAGGCACCATTGGTTACCTTCTCTCGTTTTCATAGTCATGTTTTCAGATTAACTGGCTAAATTTGCTCAGAATCATTTATTTTAATCACGACTGGAGTCATTATTGCTGTGTGCTTACGATAAGTCAAAAACAAACTTTCCATCTAGAATAATTTCATGCATCAGTTCCAAACATTTAACACAATACACGCGCACATGCAGCTAGCACGAGCTGATTATTGACTAGGCACTGCACGTCGAAACAAATTTTGATAGTGTGCAAAGCCACAGTCTCTGGCTTATTCGGCTACACATAGCCAACCATATTGAAAACAAAATGTTGAAGCACATAATGGTCAAAATTACCTTAAAGTGGCGAGGTTTCTCTAACAGGAACAAGGGACAGCAGGCACTTTAATCACTACAGCACAGTCGAGCGAGCTAGGCAAAATCAATCGATCCCTCATTTAGAAAACGTTACATGGACGAATCACAGATATTATGCGTTTTCCATAAAATATCTGGAAGACCAGAACGAATGTACTGTAGATTTGTATTCATTTTATATCCTTATGTTAAATGTAAAAATGAAATGTCACACAGAGGTAAAAAACGTGAAGGTAGCCTGCAGGTGAGCTCATACACACTACTGAGGTATGTGAACATCGTGCCTTTTAGAATGATCTGTCATAGATGTAACGTAACGTTATGTGACTACGTTTAGTGATATTTCGGGAGGAAAACAAGTTAGTGTGTTTAATTTTTCTTAGCAAATATTATTAAACGCAATTAATTGCAGTTGTCAGGATATCATATAATGAATTTGATTAAATACTGTCATTGATTGGTTGCCTCCAAAATATTAGTCTAAATAAATTAGAAGTAGGCTATGTAAATAAAAGTAGCCTATATAAGTGATCAAATGTAGGCCTATATACCTTATTCACAGTAGCACCATCTTTATATAATTTATTTAAATAAATTTGTATTTAAATAAAGTATAAAATGTGTGGATAGTGCTGCTGCAAGAAAATAGGTTGTGTGTTGTTCAATTCCTATTGTCAGTGACTTTGTGGCTGATTGTTGCCAGCATCTGTTTTTTTTTTTTGTGTGTTTTTTTTTCACTTGTTGTATTCTTATTTATTTAGCATCATGCTTATAGTTTGCATAGTTGGATGAGGGCTACTGTGGTGCTTTGTTCTGGAAATTGTGATCGCTTTGCTGTTGCGAGAGTAGGTCTATCTTGGCACACCTCTACGTTTCGCATAGAACTTACTAATCTCAGACAAGCTTATTGCTAGCCACACTTGTTATCACTTTAAAGCAGGGGTTCTCATACTGTAGCCCTTTCTCAATATGCATTTTTGTCTGTAGCCTACTTTTGTTCTTGTGGACTTGTGAGACGTCATCAGTCACTCACGGCCCAAGTACTGTTCCAATTCAAAGTTCACATTTAGCCCCAGTACAGTTAAAATCCACGGATGTGTTCTTTCTCCATCCCTTTTTTCTAGGATGCATCTTGAGGTGACTTGTGTGTAGTTAAGACTGCCAAGTGTCCGTGAATGCATTTCACACAAACCAGGCCTCTGACTTTGATGTCTCTGTAGTGGTTAAACATGAGATATAAATCGTTTTGAGTATATCTAAGGGGCAGTCTTTGGTTTCATAAATCTATAATGTGTTCCTGGGCAAATAGTTTTGACTGAGGACGGAGTTAAGTTTGTACAAATTTATTTTATTTTATACTTATACTTTTATAATATCTATAAGTGTTCATTAAAAGTAAAATTTTTATAAAATGGCAGAGTTGCGTTTTAAATCATATTTCATTTTATTATAATTATACATAACAACAAAGATAATCAGAGTAGGCACGTGTTGTATGAACCACATATACCACAAGTACGCTGCTGTTCAATTTGAAAATGGCCGGACTACTTGGTATTGTGAAACGCTTTGTTTCACAATGTGCACTTCACATTTTGAAAGTCTCCCTTATTGGACACACCCAGCTCAGATCATGGAGTAGTCTACTAAATCAGGCGAAGAGTTAATTTAGATGTATTAAATAAGGTCAATAACATACAGTGTTGGAGAGACCTCAGGAACATTTTGAAAACCCTTGCTTTGAAGCAAAGTTCAGTCATGACAACTCTGAAGCAAAGTTCAGTCATGACAACTCTCGGGATAATTTGTAAGACATTTTATAAATGAAAATTAATGTACATAGGTTTGGTCTTGGCGGACTAAATCTGCAACGCTGCTGGAGCTAATGTTGCTGCTGCTGCAGAGCAAGTATGACTCGCTTCTGCTAAAGGCTCAAAACATAAATTAAAGGAAACATGTTGCTGCTGCTAGAGAGAGGGAACTTCGGGAATTTTGGGCATCCAATACCAAGTCCTATCTACTTGAATGGGGGAATCCTGAGATCTTTAAAAAAAACTGCTTGCCAAACTCATCATTAAATGACATATTTCAAATCAGCATCAAAATCTGATGAACTGATGAATCTTTATGCTACAATAGCATTACAAATACTTGTATCTCAGCCTCAGATGTCACGCCTATGGATGTAAGGCTGAACATCTGATGCACAAGTTGAATTCTCCAGGATGGCTCTACCATTGGAAAAAGCATAACGGTGGTTTGGTTACTTAATAACCAAACACATTACAGCCTTGACGTCTCGGAATTTTGTTCAGAGTTGTGCAACAGTGAATCACTGTTTGGGGATACCATAGAAATTAATGAGAAGTGCCGTAAAAACTGAATTATAACTGTCACGCAATTGTCCGTGACTTCTCTTATTAAACAGCATTTTTTTCATTGTAACCTCTAAAAATAGATAAATCCAAAATGAATGTTTAAGAGCAAACATGCTGAATATTAGCCGATGGGCTGTTGATTCATTAAATTATAAGCTATTTCCTCACAAAAGCCTCTCTTCCATTTGCATCCATTTAAAAAAAAAAAAAAGGCCTCTTCTCTCCTTCCCTGCATACCACAGTGTTAGCAGGCGTTAATGCGTAGTGAAAAGTATTGCTTAATGGAGGGATGTTTCATTGATTATTGACATTATGCTACAGATGTTGTTACAGGAGTTTATCTTGTGCAGAACCCAGAATATTGCTTTAACAAGAAAAGCGTCACTTAACATTTTTAGGGTATCCAGTGCTTTGAGTTGTCCTAAATACAGTTATTTATTACAACAATTACAGTCAAAAGAATAACAGCGATGATTCAGCTTGGTTTGGTTAATACACATTTTATTTGTGAAAAGTCTACAAAACAGTTGGTACACTCTTAAGTACGGACAAACCCAGCTGTTGGGTAAAATATTTTATTTGGGTTTGTCCACATTTGACCCAACAACCCAGTATTTTTTAGAGAGTAAGAAAAGTCTTATGCAGGTGTATACTTAATGTTAAACTAGAAGATCAGGACACAAGAATAAATGCAGTGTAAAAAATAGGTGTCCCATTTTTTATTTGCTAATTGTTTTTGTTCTTTCTATAATCCATTATTGCAGTGATGCTATGCTATGTAAGCGCATTGTTACCAATGAATAAAAGAAATCTGACAAAAGCTGCTAGCTATGCAAAGGGGCATCATTTAACGCACCACACCAGTACTTTCTATGTTACATCAGGCATTGATGTACGTCTTTCTTATGCCATCAGCGTTAACTGCATAGAGTTGGTGCACATCTTTCAACAACCCGGCAAACTGCTCCTCCTGTTATCAGACACACAAATTTAAGTGTTAACTTAGCCATAACGTAAGTACAAGCCTGAATTTATGATGTGCATTTGTAAAACTAGAAAGAGGAGAAAACCACATTACTTACCAAAACATTCATGCGTTCAACTGCAGCCACAGCGACATTCAGCTTTCTTTCGTCTTCCTCCCTTTCCTCTTCTATGACGCCCAGTCTACACAAACATAAGTACATGTTCTCAGTTGTCCTATTTGCATTTACAAATGAACACATTTTTACCTCTTTTAAGCCAAAATTACCTGAAAGTTGCACTGGCCAGCTGTTCCTCACGGATGGCTAACAGATTACGAAGGTCCTGAACCTCTGCCTGTAGCTGTGTATTCTGGTCTTGGCTCAGAACTATGAAGTCTTCTAATCGCTTGGCCATCTCCAGCTCGCGTTCTGTCACCTGCTCCACTCCTAAACGCAGCTCAGCCAACTCTTGCGCATGCTATGGCACACCACAACTTTGTCAACATTCTGTGGCTTTTTATTACACCATTTCCTCTAAGTTATTTCTAATAAACATCAAAGTAGAGGTAAAAAAAAATTTGTTCATGCATTCAAATACACTTGATGGTCCAAACCTGTTGCTTCTAGAGTATTCAGAGTAGACCCACCCTATCTAATGTGCTTGTGTCCTCTTGCTGTTGCCCTGTTATTTGATGGGGCTCATTGCCATCTTTAATTTCCCAGAATACTCTTGCTGGTCTGTTATTGGGTTTCGTGGACTAAACACAAACAGAAAATACACATCAAATAATATATATATATATATATATATATATATTCGCAAGTAAATCATTGGCAAAATGTCTGGTAAATTTTAACAAATCTTACTTACATTGTTGGGTAATGTAATTTCCAAACTGGGAGCTTGGTCTGGGCACTGCGTAGGTAGCTCTTCATTGCTTGCTTGCCGCTTAACTGGTTGCCGCTGCTGCCGGGATGGTCTGTTGGGGACACTGAAAGCCCGCTGCACCTGCTTCCGCTGACGTTCTTTGCCTTGGTTGGATTTTGAGTCTACAGGAAGGTGCTGCATGGAGTTTTGCAATGGACTGTACTTGGGGAGATCCCTTGGAGGTAAATATATAGGCTTTGGTGTTCCATGACTGCTGTAAGTAAAAGTATTTTGAACAAACATTGATTTTAAAGCATGATACAGCTTCTATTAAGCCTTGCGGGTGTCCAATCCTGCTCTTGGAGGGCCAATGTCCTACAGAGTTTAGCTCCAACCAGCTCCAACACACTTGCCTGGAAGTTTGTGGTGAATCTGAAGACCTTGATTAGCTGGTTCAGGGTAATTAAACTCAGCTGGAACAGAGTTGGACACCCCTGCCCTAGGCGAATTTTGTTTATTTTGGGTGCGTCTCAATCAGCTCCCTAGGTTGTGAATCAAGTACACAAATTTGGGCACTGGTAAGGACAGTAAGGCCCCTGGCTCACTACACATTGGGACACTAGTGACATCTATAACGTCCTCGTTGTACAACATCACTACTGGTATTTATGAGCAACATCAGAGCTGATATTTGACTGATTTAAAAAAAAAATTATTTGAAGTACATTATGATAAATAGTTTGATTGTTACATATACTTCCAACATTTCAGCCGCAAATGTTAGCTAGATTATGTTCACTACTGCGGTCTTTACCTTGTTAGTACCTTGTTAGCACGCGCGGGTAGAGCGTACTCAAATCCCACTGAGCGGGTAGAGTACCGGTTTCAATGAAATGTAATTAAATGACCGTTTGTTTTTTCAAAACCTCTATCGCGTGTCTTTATGGTTGGTGATTTGTCTTGTGTGATTTATGTTTGCGCTTCAAAATTTCCGTTAAGGGAACAAAGTGATTTGTGGTGCAGTGTGGGACTTTTTAGAGAGTGAACGTTTCAGTGCACTGGAAGGATTTTGCGACAGCCCTTCAAATGGCCAACTCCCTGATCAGTGCCCTGATACCGGGGAGCTGATTGACACACCCATTGTAAAATAACCGTACCTGCTAACAGGGATCCGTTGAGAATCATGATCAAGGAATTCTGTGATCTGGTTCAGGATTGAAGGCAAGGGTTGTAGGTTGTCTATTTGGTCCTACAAATATATATATATACATTTTTGAGCATGACCACATTGTTTAATGAGATGTAAAACTTTGAGTCAGTAATCCCATAGTCTTTTAAACAAAGATTACAGCAAAGGCTTAGATCAGACCTGATGTTTTGTTACCTGTTTCATTACAGAGATAATATCCACCAGGAGGTTGTGAAGGACAGCTAGACGAAGGGGCAGATCTACATAGCCATCAAATCGAGCCATGGCGATTTCACTGTCTGGATCAGATACTTTCTGTAAGAATCCTCGCATAGGCTCCCAGTGTTGTTCTAGAAACTCATTCATAAAAAACATGTACTCTTCCTTTTCGCCAAACCTGGTGGATATTGAGATAAAATGGTTCTTGCTGATCATATAAGAACCAAATCTTTCAAAATCTTTATTTCCTTTAGGATATATAATCCAAGACCTGATGTAAGTTAACTGGGAGATTGTAATACATTTGCAATATGCCACAAATTTGGCTGTAGAGATGGGACTCACAAGGTGAAGTTTGCAAGGTTTTGAATGACCTTGGCTGTCAAAGTGAGAGTGCGAAGGGTGTTTGTCTCTGGATAGGGTTGGGTGAGGCCGAAGAGTGATGGACTGAGGATTGCTGGGCATAAGAATCGAAGAAACAGAGATGCTGATATGAGACGGTGTCCGATGTCCGTTAGACCTCGATCCTCACAATCTGATACCCAACTGGAAAAAATATCATTCAGCTCTGCAGGGAATGAGCTGTTTATAGAAAGGAAAGAATCGATCATTTAAAAATAATCATCCATTGGAAGATTTCTGACACCTATTTAGATTAAGTGGACAAGGTAAATCTATTTACTGTTATGCACAGTTTATTACAGCAGTTCGGTCATCTTATGTGTTCTCTACAGAATATACTTATGCTAATAAATATGCTTTCAAATATATTTTTTAGAGTGTTCGTTTAGGTTTATCTTACTCGTGCATGTCAGTGATTCTCTTAACAACATCCCCACATGTCTTCTTTAGATGTCTCTGGTTGATTGGTAGATCAGAGGAAGAGCATTTTTGCGGGTCTACCTCGCAGTTCTCCCCTCCAATATACAGTCTGGATATAAAGTCGCCTGTGGGTGAAGATTGTTACATAGGAGATTAGAGGGAAATAAAATTACACATGGAGTTTTATAAGAAGGAATGCAGTAGAATATTCCTTACCAAGTGTGTCTATGAGATACTTCTGGCCCACCAATTTCATATATTCATCAATAGCCTTTGTGGCCAGTGTATTCTCCCTGAAAATCAAAGCCTCATTTTCTCCCAAGCGCTGAACTTCTGCACTACCAAGATCAATCAAGAACTCCTACACAAACAAAAACCATTCAGAAATTTGAAAAGCTTATCTGTCTTGTCCTACAGTTACTGCTGTTGCAACTCACCTTGGCTTTCCCAATGCTCTGGAGCACATGAACAAGTGCTCCTGCCAGTTCTTCTTTCTCCCGTACATTAAGAAGAGGTTCCAGGCTGCTGCACATACCCACATAATCCACTGTGACATACTCTGCAAATTCCTTGTACCTCTCAATAGGCAGAATTTTCAGGTTCTTAAATTTGGCCTTGACTCGAAGTGAAGCCTGAAGTCCAATTTGGTCCTTTGCTGTACTTGTTCCTGGGGGCTTGTAGGGAACGATGGGATACCACTTCTCTTGAAAGGCCCGTCCTTTTATGTCTGCTAGAGAAAGAGCCACACTTCCTAGAGGATGCAGCATAGAGTCATCCTTGGAATGGCGCTTTTTCTTGGAGTCTTCTTCTCTAAAGAGGTGCAGGGTGATCTGGGTGACAGGGGGCAAGTTGTCAAGTTCAAAAAATTCGCCCCAGAATATCTGGCAACCTCCTGCAGCACCACCACCATGGCCTGTACCAGCTGCACCAGATCCTCCATCAACTGCTTGACTGGAGCGTTGGACGGACTTCCCCACGGCCCGGCTACTGGTACGAGCAAACAGTGTACCATCAAGGTGGACCTCACAATAATAGCGCTTCTTTGGGGGAAGGTCTTTTGCTTCATTAACCCAAAGGCTCAGGGAGTTCTCAGTACGCTCACAGTTGTCCTGAAAGAACAAGACAGTTTAAGACAGTAAAACCATTTTCATTATTTCGAACAAATACTGTTAGAATAACAAATAATGACAAATTTGGATGGACATTTAAGTTGAAGAATATGTGGTACCTTATTTGGATGTGCAGTACGACGCAAGTCTTCAATCCAGCGGTCTCTTTCTGCAGCTGAACTGCACCCAAAGCAGTGGTTATTCTCTGAGTTTATGACCTTTTGTGAGTTGGACAAGGAAATACCCAGAAAATAAGTAATTTGTTTGGATTGTGCATAGACATAATGATCGGAAAATTTAAACATGGTTTACACATCAATATGCAACAGCAAGGCCTACCTGAAAACAGTACTTTTCCCCTAGAATAGAGCTGTGGACTGGCCTGATGACGGTGGTCTGGTCTGCACTCAGATCTAGGCTTTTTGCAGCACTGACTGGAATGGATAAAGATTCTCTGGAACCGTACCTTGATAGAAAGTGTAAAAGACTGGTAAATGGCATAGCATATCAAACCATCAGATAATATGTTTGTTCCCATTGATATTAGACATTACTACAGAGTGAATTTTGGTAAAATCATTATTTTTCTGTATTATTTCAATTATCCTCCACCTTCCAGCACCACTTAGTCCTGCAGTATTGATCTGTGTGCTGCTTTTCCGTTTATCATCACCCTGTAAGCGGCGCTTGATTAAATTCTAGCATGAGAATGAAAGAAAAAGGAAAAATGGAAATGAAAATCAGCATGGAAAAAATCTATATATTTATGCATGCATATTCAGATGGCACACATTTCTTAGACATATTAAAGCATACTCACTTTGACGCCTCCATCTTGCCCTTTTATTTTGGTACCACTTTGGGGAACCACAGGATCTGGATTTAGCTCTAAAGAGAGAAAGAGAATTAGATCATCACATAAATGCCACTGTATTCCTCTTTTGTTTGTAGTATGAGCATTGAAGATGAAGGTCTGTCCCTTTTCTTTTGAAACGTTCCATAATACAATTATTGAAATGAACATTTGCGTGTGCAAATAACAGATAATCTCAGTGCAATCGCAGATTCTGAAACCATGACAGGAAGCATATCATTTCCTTCCTCCTTATGTGCATCAGATCAATAATTTTCAGTTTAACAGAAAATGTAACTTTGTTAGTTGAATTCTGTTAATACGGAACAGAACGGAAATCTAGGGCTTATTTAATTTTTTTATTTCAAAAATTTGCTAATACTTGATCATCCATGTGCCTTTATGAAAGCTGGGGACCAGACGAGCAGTATAATGCACAGGATGTGGTCCCAATTTTTGGACATACACGATTATGGGAGTCGGCCTTAGGGGTGCTTAAATAAATCACAGTTACAAAAGCAGCAGCTGTGTAAATGAATGAGCCTATTAACGGTTTGTGTCTGCTACAGTTTGCACGTTGACATGAATTGCATGAAAAGCATCCATTGGAAGATTTCTGACACCTATTTAGATTAGGAGAGTATAGATTAGAAAAGCAACACTATGTAATTTATTAAAAAAATAAAATAAAATAAAACCTTTACAATTACAACAAATTGAACTGAATTAGCAACCACTCCCAAAAGAAATTAAGCTTTAAGTTTCGATAAATTGATGGCTAATCTGCCACAACCAATTGTGGGTATTAAAAGTACAAAACTTCTCAGCGTATTTCCCACATGCAGTCGGTATTAAATTCGGTGGAAGGATGCCTTCAACAGGCTTTTAGGAGACTTTAGGTATATGACGTCTCTGAAGCCATGGAATATAAAAGTTTAACTGAACCAGATTTGGCTTATGCTTCTAAATGTTCCATCACAATATACACAGTGTCAAAATTTAGAAGGTAGATGCATTATATGGTCCTCTAAATGACCATATAAGATCAAAAATTTTCTCCACTGGAGGCTTTTCTTCTTCCTACTAAATACAGATTAAGTTCTGTACTAAAGGTCAGGCCCTGCTTAATAGGTAATCTTATCTACTCTCTTCATGCATAGAGTAACAGCGTAAGACATTACATTTAATAAACTATTCTATTTGAAAGCAGTACACATAATATATCTTTGTGCTTTGCTAAACAACTGAATTAAATGAAAACGAAGACCAATTTAAACTCAGTTGTATTTTGCCGTCTCCTTAAATTTGTTTTGATGCTGATTGTATTTCACCTGCATTATACTCTCCTGCAAAATAATTTGATTTATTCATTTAAGAAGGCAAAGTTTAAATTTTTTGTTTCTTACCTAGTGCCCCTCCACATACAATCCAACGCCTGAAACCCATGCTTTGGAGTAGCTTAGAATCAGTTTTCCTTTCAGAACGCAATACTCATAAATGCCCTTTTATGTTTTTTTTACGATTAAAATGAGGGTCCTGCATGCCTATGTTGAGTGCTAGATAGCACACCCCATCAGTCTCAGTCATCCTCTGGTATGGAACACCCAGTTGTGATGCTATCTTCAGAAACTCAAAGGAAGCAATTTTACAAGTACACGCAAACATAACCACGTCAACCATTTCCTCTGTGAATATGTTATCTTGCTTCACTTTAGTCACTGACAGGCAGCCATTGGCTAGATAGGGACAGATGATACCTCATCTTTTGAAGTCATCTCCAGCTTTTAAATGGTCATGGACACGGAGAACTTTAGACTGTTACTTCAATTAAGTGTACTGCAATCCCAACAATGATCTTCACAAGATACAGTAATACAACTTTTGTGCACTTTTTTTGTTGTTGTTGCTTAAATACACAAAAAAAATAATCTGTTGAACGAACTTAATTAAATTAAGGAAAGGTTTTCCACGAAATTGAATTACATTTTTCCAACAAAATCGAATTAGTTTGAAATAATTTGTTGTAATCTTATTGTATGAATTTAAATTAATTTAGTCATTCCTACTAGATAAAGTTTTGTCAGGTTAACTACATTTAGTTTTTGTCCTGCCTTAATTCACCAACATTATAATTTTAGTTAATTTGACTCTATGGTCACTTCTAATGATAGACACTACTAGTGTTCAATTGAATTAAAACCATTTTTTACATAGTAATATAATATAACTTGTGCAGGTCTGCGGTAAACACTATGTGAGGTTTACACTTAGTGTATACTGAGTGCCCACAGTCTGAATACAAGGCTTAAAGCACATATAGCACATTACTAAGCCCACAGACTAAACACAGTCGCCACTCTTCTGCATAATGGTAACCACAAAATTCAAAAACATTACAGAAAGTCCTCTAAGTTTCTAACATAACTAAACATCAAACACTAACATTAACTAACAACATCTTTCCATTTACTGAAAAACACATAAAATAACACTTTTTCCCTAAATTGACCCTCTTAATGCAGTCCCTTGCAAAGCATGCTGGGAACTACAGATCCACTGCCCAGTTAGATGTCAACAGCAATGATTCATGTAGTTTTCACACAAATGAATTAGGTTGATTGAACACAATTAAATTAAGTTGTGACAATATTAAACAACCGTGTTACTTTTGCTTATTTTAATTAATTATTTTAACAAGAGGCCAAAATTCATTTTTTGAGTGACATCCGGTTAAGACGAACGAAAAATATTCATGTTTACTCAATTAAAAAAAATTTGGTAAACCAAATTTTTTAAAAATTACATTGATTACATTTAATGAAATTAAGCTGGAATCATTTCTATGAAGGATTGTGTCGTATATGCTCATTTTAATTAATGAAATTGAACAAAGAGCTAAAATCATTTTTTTGAGTGTAGTGGTAAATACTTATAAATGTATGAAGATAACATATGATAAACCAAGTGGAATTTATTTGAATATTTTTAATATAAAAATATGACACTGCAAACTTTTTCTTAATTTTTTTTTTAGCAAAACATTTCACAAAATGAAGTTTGTTATATGAAAGGTATATATGTTATATTAAAGATACAGTGATTTAAATCATATCAATAGATACATTTAAAAATATAAATTGTTATAAATTAATACGACAAGGTGTAGGATATTTTAGGACACCTGTGTGAACTTGAGGGGAACCTCTAAAATGACCTTGAGACCAGTTGGTTCAAATTAAAATTTGATCAGAAAAGTGAGGTTCTGAGAAAAGGTTGAGTGTCATTTTTTGCAGATGCTATGTTGTATCTAATGCAATGACATTCATAAAATTTTTAAAATTTGATTTAAGTGTAACTCTGTGATACTGACCAGTGTGACTTCCACTGATGTTCTGGAGACTGACGCTGGAGAGACAACTGCTGGCCCGGTTCCGTACCCTCATCAAAGGCTGAAATAAATTCAAAAGATAGTGATATATTGGCACCAAGTTCACCTTAAGTCGAATAGCGTTTCCAAACTAACTGGACTGGCACATCAAAGTCAGTTCAAGGGCATATACAGTACATCCAAAATCTTAATCTGCTAAATAATGTCTCATCTGTTGGCATCATTGAATGTGTCTGTTGTCCATTACCTCCTCCTCGCGTGGGATAAGGATCTGTCCATCTTGAAGAAAACAGTTGCTTATGTCCCAAACTGGAACGTCTTGTGGGGGGGCCCAGGAGAGCCGAACAGGCTCTTGGACCACATTCTCAGGCTCACCCTTTTCTTTGTCTTTTCATAAAATGTAAACATGAAACATTTCAATTTAAATGGCCTAAAAGCTTCAAAGACAAAACATGCTATGAAATTGTAATCCAGTTCCAACATCACCAGGGCTTAATTGGTTAAAATAATGATAGCCATCATAAGTAATCCCATTAACGTCTAATTACATGTTTAGGTCATTATCCTTTAGGTACAAAGGAGAAAAACAGTTTCTTGTTAAGCGCTTCTGTGTTAGTTAATTTGTAGTTTATTGTTCCATCTCCATCTTGCACATCCTGTTGTTGCACCCTCATTCTTTAGCGCCATTTAGTGGCCTCTGAATGTACAATCCTTTACAGGGTTAGAAAATAAGTTTACACTGTCCAACAGAAGTTGTCTTTCTAAGAACTCTACAAAAACCTTCATATCATTCAATGGATTCAACTTTATTTAAGCTTAGGTTTTTAGGACATTTAGCATTGAATATAAAGCTCTTACCATGCTCTGCAATATGAGTGCTCTGTGTACGCGGTCTCTTAAACTTCTGTGAGACCGTTTGCAGGTACTTTCTTATTTTACCCCTCTGTGTCGTGTCCTGGACAGTAGTCCCTGATGCCTGTGCGCTGGAGGACCCAGATGTTGAAGAGGAGGACAGGACCGAAGATAGAAGGGACCCTGGTGGCTCTGAAAGAGCTCTGCGGAAAGGGTTTTTCCTTGAAGTTGCCGGCTTGTCTGGTTTGGAGGGGCTTTCGGCCCCTCGAGCTGCAGTCGAGCACTTTTCCCCCGCATCTTCACTCAGAGCTTTGCGCCAACTCTGCATTTTATTCCATTTGTTTGAAGCCCCTTTCTCCAGCCTCTCGATAGCCCCCTGTGCCGGCGTCTCAGTCTTGGCCCCCGTGTGCCACTTGTACGTGTTGAGTAGCTTGTCATCCTCTGGTTGCTGTGGGTCTTGATCAACCGGGCTGTTTTGTTCAGAAGACAGTTCCATGTTCTCCTCAATCTGTGGTTCTGACTGCTCAGCTCTCGCTTCTTTGTTCGTACCCATCTAGACGTCTTCTCTGTGACCCAGTTTTGTGAACTGGCCAAGTTTTCTTGTCGTACCTCAAAGTGTATGGCTTCCTCAGCACTTACCAGTTTTAGATTGGTTTTGTAAACGTTTTGTATCTTCCTCAAATTCGAGTGCTCCGGATCTCATCATCCACTCACTTCACCTATTGGCCACTTCCTCAGATTGTTTTGTGCATCATCAATTTCAAAATTCTGTCTGTTCACTAAGGTCTTGTACTCTTAAACTCACAGTATATGGTCCATATATAATTTTTTTGGCTTTGATAAATTGGTGCTCGTTGTTTTAAATGATGCAGTCCTTTGTGGTCCCCAGCTCTTGTAGGTATAAGTCTATTTTTTCAGTGCGTACTTGTCGTCCAACATTCAGGAAGCCAGTCAGATTGTGGGTGGGGAAATCAGGTTAGGTTCACAGGTTAAAGAAAGACTAAGAGATAAGGATGTGTCCCAGGCTAACCTAACAAGTGCAACATTTCTGATATGTTCTATTCTATGTCCTTCTCATTTATGAAAATTCCAAGAAAGCATAATCTGTCATGTGATCTTGTTTTGTTTTTACTGTAGGCCTATACATAGTGTTTAATTTTGAAATGGTATGATTGTGTCTGCTAAAAATACTTACAATTATCCTAGTGTAACATAATCAAGATTAGATTTTATTGATTACATATGAGCAAGATTGGCAGTTTAACCAAAATACCTGCTTGTTTTGTTCAGTGACGGTTAAATTTCCTGTCACAACAGCAGCACTTCCTGTCTCGCTCTGGGGCCTGCTATGAAAACCACTTCCTGTCGTGGTAAAGTCTAAGTAATCTGCTCAACCTTTTCTTGAATTTAAACTGCCACATACAAAATTCAACATGTAACATTAGAGATCACGCTCTTTATTTTTGCACACATCATTCTCACTTACATAACATTTTAAGGTTTTCGATTAACAGACTCCCAACAAATGTACAAACTAATGCTAATGTCATGTTTTATGCAGATAACCTTACATTTCAGTGTCATCCTTTTAACTTTGACAATTATATTTTAAATTATATGTATTTTTCATACTAAAAATGAGTGGGCTTCAAGTCATTTCATGTCAGTGACAGCAGATGTCCACACTGTTACTTTAACGGATCCGTATCCTGTGAAAAATATAGAACAGACACAGATTGATGTGTTAGCATGACAGATATTTCTGGCTACATGTTGAAGTTAATTAAACATTTTTGAGTACAGAATCCTACATACTTTATAGTGTTCCCAGGTGGTTATCTCAGAATACAGGGAATCTCCTGGGCAGGCAGTGGCTACTACTTGTCTATGTCCCAGAATGGTGTAATTCTTCTGGAGAAATCCGTTGCTCACTCCACATTTGACCAGATGATGGCGCACAAGCTCCATGTCATAATGGTAGGGTAAATGAGTGCTGTAGTTCCCGATGAAAGCAACACCATACCCAGCAGTATTACGTCCCTTAGTATGAGCCCCTGACCACATCCAACCTCGACCTTCGTAGATGTAGCCATCAGACCCAACCACAAAGCTTGGAGAGACAGCCAGATACACATCATACATACAAATTACCCAGAATGTGATCTTTTACAACTTTTAAGCATTTTACATTTTTATAAACATTATAGCTGTTCCAAGACCAATTGCTGGCTTCTAAGGTAGTATCCGATCTTAAAGGGAAATTCTGTCATGAATTACTCACCCTCATGTCGTTCCAAACCTGTAAGACTTCATTCAATTCATTGACCAGCGAACATAAACAGAAGATCAATCGAACCTCTTGCGTTAAAAAAAAAATTTGCGGAAGCTCAAACGTGCTGCGTGACACAAGAATGAACCTCATTGGTTCTTACAGAAGCTCAAACGTACTGCGTGACACAAGAATGAACCTCATTGGTTCTTACAGAAGCTCAAACGTGCTGCGTGACACAAGAATTAACCTCATTGGTTCTTACAGAAGCTCAAACGTGCTGCGTGACACAAGAATGAACCTAATTGGTTCTTACAGAAGCTCAAACGTGCTGCGTGACACAAGAATGAACCTCATTGGTTCTTACAGAAGCTTAAACGTGCTGCGTGACACAAGAATGAACCTCATTGGTTCTTACAGAAGCTTAAACGTGCTGCGTGACACAAGAATGAACCTCATTGGTTCTTACAGAAGCTTAAACATGCTGCGTGACACAAGAATGAACCTCATTGGTTCTTACAGAAGCTTAAACATGCTGCGTGACACAAGAATGAACCTCATTGGTTCTTACAGAAGCTTAAACATGCTGCGTGACACAAGAATGAACCTCATTGGTTCTTACAGAAGCTTAAACATGCTGCGTGACACAAGAATGAACCTCATTGGTTCTTACAGAAGCTTAAACATGCTGCGTGACACAAGCAGGGCCGGCGCGTGCACTTCTGCCGCTCTAGGCGAAAAACATTTGTGCCGCCCCTAGGGCTGGTCCGAATACCATTTTAGAGCTTCGAAGCTGCGGTAGTAATGAACATCGAATATTCAAAGCTTCGAGAGGGTGCTGAACATATTCTTCTCTCTAATAAAGGCAGGAATCTCTGTGTCTATGTCCGTTTGCATTTTGATTATTTCGAGAACCGTTCATCCAATCGACTTCACAAGGGAGTGCAGTGTAGCATTTGGTGGTGCAATATAGATGGACACGCGAGACACGACACGTTCAGAATTAATAAACTTTTAGTAAACTACAGAACACCTCGAGCGGGAAGCGACGCACCTCAAGCGGGCAGGGCTTATATACTTGATGCACGCTGCACTAGCAATATAAAACGCACACACACATGTCTGTTAAATTAAGCAATACTTTAAGGTAGGCTAGTCTATATTTTTCTGACTAAGGGACCGTTCGGTATTTATGGAAGGGGCCACCGGAGGAAAATAGGGGAGGGTCTATATAAAATAGGGGAGGGATTACTAAAACAAAATATGTTTTAGTAATTCTTCTATAAATTACACTGTGCAAACCAAAAGATATATACCCACCGGATGAATAAAGATCGGCCTCCACAGAACATAAAATATTATTTTTATTTTATTTTTCGTGTTCGCATTTATGTGAAACCCCCCCCCCCCCCCCCCAAAAAACAATGTTCGTGACAGTTCTCCATTACGGACATGACTGCTCTGAAAGCGACTTTAAAAAATTCACAGAGACCTCAAACAGAAAGCACAAAGCCTTTCTTTAAAGTGAATTTCGTTTTTTTATTAATTGTATCTTAATTTTAATCAATGTTTCATCTGGATTTAATAAATAAGAAGTAAATATAGTAGAAAATAGATAATCACGGAGGCGCGGGCGAGTGAACTGGACTCTTGTCTCATAAATGAACCGAAACTCAGCGTAAGGTATGCTACTTGCCTCACAGACCTGAGAAATATATAGAAAGCTTGAAATGTCTACTTTTAAACAGAACAATTAAAAAAACAGACTGCTTTCTGCTTATGAAATGTGCATTTCTCTCTGGCGCGTTCTGAGAAGATCGCGACGCATCGTCAACTTCATCTTTGTAGTCGACACAGAAAACACTTGTTTATTAATAAACAATTAAAATGTTTCCTTGCTATATTTGACATATTAATAATCATTACTTTTGCTGGTTCTTTGTGACAGCTTTTAGATGCTTTATTGGCAGCGCCACCCCAGCTAGCAAAAATTGTGCGGGCCGAGAGCGGCCCGATTAAGGCTAAAACAATCGGCCAATCCTCGGCATGAATCTAGGTCCGATTGCTCTGCGAGCGCTCGGTTTTAACGCGGCCCGATTAAGGCTAAAGACACTCGGCCGAGCGCTCGGTTTTAACGCGGCCCGATTGCGGAAACCCGAGTGAGAGGACGTATAGCTCGCCTCCAATCCCGTTCCTTATTTGGGCTTATTTGAACTTTGATTTCCATTCATATCAGGTTAATACTAAAATTGCTTAGCAGCCGTTATTTATGCAAGATAAACAAAGTAAAACAGCACAAGGAAGACAGGTTTCATGTTTAATGCATTTTTTATTGGACCACACTACAAAAATAGGATAAACACTTTTTAATAACAGATTTGAATAGAATAGAAATATCACAGCATTAATGTAGAATCAAGGAGTTCAAATAACATTTTCCAATATCAACATTTTTAACTTTGAAACATTTAATTCTGGCCCACTGCATTTGAGTTGTCTACGCACACACACTTTTTAATAACAGATTTGAATTGAAAAGAATAGAATAGAACAGAATAGAATAGAAATAATATCACAGCATTAATGTAGAATCAAGGAGTTCAAATACCATTTTCCAATATCAACATTTTCACTTTGAAACATTTAATTCTGGCCCACTGCGTTTTTGAGTAGTCTACGCACACACTTTTTAATAACAGATTTGAATTGAAAAGAATAGAATAGAAATAATATCACAGCATTAATGTAGAATCAAGGAGTTCAAATACCATTTTCCAATATCAACATTTTTAACTTTGAAACATTTAATTCTGGCCCACCGCGATATTTGAGTTGTCTACGTTGTCTGCCTGTTCGCCCTCTGACTTCGGCCACCATCCCTATCAGAGGCTAACCACAGACACCTGGTGATGAGCAGCTCTGTTTCCTCTTCTGTAGAATCTTTGGTCAGGGCATTGCGGCGGACTGCATCTGAGAAAAACACAAGATAGAAGAGGGCAGCATGACCACGTGATGTTACTCAGCAACAACCAAAACTTAATTTGGATGCAGGGCTCTACACTTACATTTCTTTTTAATTTAAAAAGTTTAGGAGCACAGTCAAATTTAGGAGCACCTTCTGATCAATGACAAATTAACCTACCCATTAAAAGGCGGTATTTGATAAAATGACTTGCCGGGGCATTTTTTTTTTTAAAAGCGCATTTTCTTAACTAAATCACAGCCTTTGTGATTTCATGATAGCACTATGCTATATTATGATTGTAAATGGTTTTAAATAGATCGCGTAGCCTTAGAAAACGGTGTAATAATGTTATTCATGGATTCTCGTCTGTGGAATGCGCCACTTCTGGTATTTTGCCGGTTACTCAACACGGGTAAATTGCTATTGAGGATTTTTTTTAATCGAGTGCTCGACTTTAATCGAGGAATCGTTGCAGCTCTAGTTTCAATGGAGGGTGCACCCATAGAACCTGATCAGGTCAGTCGCACTGGTGCTCCTAAATACTTTGTCACCGTCACAGCCAGTAAATAAATAAATAAATAAATAAATAAATAAATAGGTTGCACTGTAGAGCCCTGGGGTGTCACCACAGTGCAGTTATCCAGCACTGACACTCACCCAGAACCACACTTTTAATGAGTCTCGCCAGTGAAGTGTTCATTGCTCTTTTCAGGACCTGCCCCACAGTGTCTTTAAGAGTCATGCCTCCGACCATTCCAAGGAGAACAGTCTGAAACAAAGACATGTAACTCGTTAGTTATTTAAGGAATATAGCATGAGTGAGAGTGGGGACTGACTTTTAGGAATGATCTGATTAATGCATAATTTAACTCACCAAATTCTTCTTCTCCTCTGGATTCTTTAACGTCTCCTCCAAACATTGTAGCTCCTCAATAGTTGAAAGTAGGAGCCCAAAATGTGTTGGGTCTGGCGTGAAGTCTGGAACTGCTGGAGATTTGTAGGAGCTGCATCAGGATGAGCAACTGCTGCTCTCTGATAGAATCAAGCTGGATGAGGATCTCCTTAGCAATTGCTGTAAGACACAAGAAAAAGCAGGCATAACAGATTAGTAGCAAAACATTGTACGTAGATATGTCAGAGTAAACCGAGAGAGATCACTTTGTAGAATTCCTACCTGTAGGCACAGCCTCCTGAGAAGACTTGGTGTTGAGACTCCATGGTCTTCCATGGTGTTGCTTTCCATGGTTGTGTTGACATTTCTGCCTTTATAACTGAGGGGATTATAATCAGAGGAAGGTTAAGTTTAAAATAAAAATGTTGAATGTAATATATTTTTCTCCTGGTCCTTATTTTAAATAGGTCATAAAAAATATCAATATTATCGACTGATATGAAACGCTTACATCATGATACAGTTTTCAGTCATATCGCCCAGCCCTAGGGTAGCTAATAAACTTTTCAAACCTGTCTGTACAGACCGCATTTAGCCAAAGGTAATGTTGATGTTAGCTATAAAGTGCGATTTCAGTTTGCGCCATAAAAGTACAACTAGAGGCCAATTCACACCGCAGACAAACGCCAGCAAACACCAACAAAAAAAAGTCACCAACAAAAGTTGGTCGTTGTATTCAGAATGTTATGAAAAATAAGTGTCATGTTCACACTGCCCCAACAGAAACCGACAAACTCAAGCACCCACGGAAAAACACGAGATATTCATTCATTTTAACCAATACAAGTAAAAGATTGCAGCTTTCAGACACAACTTTCTTCTCGTTTTATATTGTTAAATGTCGAGAGTGCATCTGTTACAGGCCCCTGTGCAAAAGGCCATTAAATGCACTTCACGACGTCATACACAGCGTTCACAAAATGGCGGACGGTCTGCACATAGATCTTCACAACCCAGAACATTAATACACAAAATATTTGCAGCATGAACATATGTTGTATCATACCTGTAAAACCAGGAGCAAACGTGTCAGCGTAATCATAATCCCCAGCAACTGTGAGGTCGCCGGCGCAGGCGCAGCTGCTCCTCTACCGTTATAAGAGTCCTCAGTTCATTTTCATAATAAGAGTCCCGATCTCACTCAGCAACAGACATGACCCAGCTTTCAGCAGACCAAAGTCCCACATCATTCCTCTATTTACATAAGTAAAATAAATATTTTCTTACAGGATCAAAATGTGCACATACTTTAGGACAAAACGTGTTTGTTGGCGTTTGTCTGTGCGGTATGAATTGGCCTTAAGCCAGCTAACATTTGTTCCACTTTATTTTCTTCCACAGATCAAAGACTGTGCTCGTAAATATTATTCACGTAAATTGCATTCAATAAAAATGGTGTCTAGCCTAGCAACTAATTCTTTGCCAACTAGCAGAACGAAAATATGAGCTGCTAGCGCAAAAACAGCGCAGCTAGTCAATGTTAGCTTCGTTAACTTCGCGCCATAAAAGCTTTCATATTACCCCCATTTGCACTACTTTACTCAGACAAAAATTGTATATTGTTGTCCTAATTAATAGAATTCGAGTTCTGAATTCTTTCTTTTCGTTTCATCTAGGGAAGCACTTTCAAATGAACATGAACAAAGTTTAAACGGATCGATAATAATCAACATTTAATCAGCAACAGTTCGAAATATGTAGGTCGACGTAACTCGATTGAAACTATGCTCGGCGTGAAATGTTGATGCTTTTTAAGGAAATTGAACACAACTTACCTCAAGTTCACTGTAATGACGCAGGATCGAAAAGGGATGATTTTAAGTCAGGCGTTGAGTTTTATCTCACCGAAAGTTGTGCACACGTCTTGCGTGCTGACGCTCGCTGCAGCAACTGTTGAAATCGGCTTCATACCGGTAAACGCATCTGAGCCGAGCGCCCAGAGTTTAACCGTCACTGCTGGTAAACATTTGAAATAGCCAGTAAAATGAATTTTAGACTCAGTGTTAATTTTAGACTACCCAACTACTCAGCCGATGCGCGACTGCAATCACCGTGACTGTGCGAGTGATGTCGAGCGCCCATGCATTTTTAAAATACACGTAAAGAATCTTCATGACAACTAAATATTTTTGCTATGGTTATAAATATAAAAAATTGCTCTGTGCAAAATGACTCTATTATTATTATTATTTACCGCATATATTTTGTTTTGGACAACGACATTCGACGAGTATAACATACTAAGATACAGTCAGGAATTTACGTCAATTTTAAAATAATTTTTATGTTAATTATTGCTACATTAAAACCATCCTTGATTTAACCTAAGCCGAGTCATTTCCAGAAGTGGTCCAGATCATACAGCAGAGCCGACCAGTTACGGTGAACATGAATCGGCCCAGTGCTTTACAGCCGTAACAAAAATGCATGTGCCAGAGCGAGCTGCGGGCCACAATCGGCCCGGTTAACACACGCCGATGCCGAGTCTGAGCCGCAGGCGCCGCGGGGCAGCCGAGCTCGGGCCGATTATACATGCTATCTGGGACCCACATGTTCACCATCAGCACCGAAAACATGATTTTTTTCAAATCTAAAATCAAAAATCGTGATACGAACCGAATCGTAGGTTTGGTCTATCGTTACAGCCCTAGTAAGATGAGAAAGCAAGAGTTTATGGTTTAAAAAAAACAAACAAAAAAAACAACAATGGCTATCTGAACATCTTTGCCAAGCGCAAACCAGTACAGAAGTAGGCTAATCAATAAATTATCGGGGAGGGTCATGCCTTTTTTCACAAACATTTTGGAGGGTCATAGAAAAATGTATTGCTGGCGAAGGGAGGGTCATGTCTTTTTTGACAACAGATCTCAAAACTCCTCCGGTGGCCCCTTAAATAAAAAACGAACAGTCCCTAACAAATTACTGACACAGTAAAGGGTAGATTTAAATTAAGAAAAACAAAATTTCAATAAAGAAAAACAAAATTTAAATAAAGAAAAAAACTAAATGTAAAATTTAAATAAAGAAAAAACGAAATTTAAATAAAGAAAAAAAAACATTTAAATAAAGAAAAAACAAAATTTAAAATTTAAATAAAGAAAAAACGACATTTAAATAAAGTAAAACGAAATTTAAATAAAGAAAAACGAAATTTACATAAAGAAAAACGAAATTTACATAAAGAAAAACGAAATTTACATAAAGAAAAACGAAATTAATTTTGATTGATAATAATGGGTAAAAAGGCTAATAGCCTATATTTTGTTTCTATTGTTATATTTTCCACAATGTCAAAGCAACGCAGCTTAACCCAAAACACAAGCTCAGGCATGCACTTCTGTCCATACAAACTCCGCTGTTCTGCGCTCTAGCCAGAGAACACTCCCGTTGCAGGAACACTTTAGGCCAAGAGGAAGCAAATATATACATATACTATATGCGTAGGTGGATGTGATCGGGGATTTTGGCTGTGTAACATTTAAAGCCACTTAAATTAACGAAATGACTCAAATAAAGATTCGTTCATTTTTATGAACGAGATCGAACAAGAGAGTCAGTAAAATTATCCGAACTTCCCATCACTCAGTCATGAGTCATGACTCGTGAGAGCAGGGGGCGGGGCGGGGCGGCGCGGGGCGGCGCAGCTGCAGCTCAGCAAATCATATAGCCTATTTTGTGAATTGCTCATTCCCGATTGGTACACATTTTGCCGCCCTTACAAAAGTGCCGCTCTAGGCAATTGCCTAGTTCGCCTATATGGACGCGCCGGCCCTGGACACAAGAATGAACCTCATTGGTTCTTACAGAAGCTTAAACGTGCTGCGTGACACAAGAATGAACCTCATTGGTTCTTACAGAAGCTCAAACGTGCTGCGTGACACAAGAATGAACCTCATTGGTTCTCGTGCGTCAAACAAACATGTTTGAGCTTCCGTTTACCACAACTGATGTGTGAGTTGATGAATGTTTATATGTAAATAAAAACCTAAATTCAGTTTGTTCATCATATAAAGCGATCGTCTTTTCAGAAAATGTTGGACTAAACCGCTCAATTCATATGGATCAGTTTTACTAACTTTTTGATGCGTCAAAGTGGTACTTGCGTAGCTGTCAATGGAGGGACAGAAAGCTCTCAGATTTCAGCAAAAAGATCTTCATTTGTGTTTCGAAGATGAACAATAGCCTTATGGGTTTGGAACAACATGAGAGTGAGTAAATAATGAATTAATTTTTTGGGGGTTGAACTATCCCTTTAAATGTAACTTTATATGGGACTGATTTGAAATGACATAGCCAGCAACTCTGTCATCATTCTAAAAGCACTCCTCACATTGAGGAGACTCGACTTACAATAACAATTAGCATTAGCATGTTGCTAAGCTAACTTTGCTATACTTTGCTATTACTTTTGCTCCGTGATTTTTTGCTCAACACATCCTGTATTCTGCCTACTATTTTAAATATAGTATGCCACAGTTAGAGCCACCAATTAATACAATATTTAAAATATATTATAGATTTCTTTGCATACTCTGATTTTTTAAATATAGTATTATGTATAAAATATAATTTCTCAATATGTTTAAAATTATTTCACTTTGTAATATTCATCGTCATAGCAATGTATTCTGGGATTGTTTTCTCACAAAGAACCGTTTGGAACAGCTTTCATGCTGGGATGCTCACCTTTGTTGGCAGTACACTAGGTTTCGGAATAAAGCACATGTGACAGAATCATGCTGAAGCAGATGTTACCTGTAGCCTAAGTCGTACCAACCCCGGCCCTTCTGGTGGAAATGTTGCATTGCCCTCATATTTTTGGAACACGTCTGAAGGTTTAGACAGGGTTTGCTGGGAATCTCTGTGTGGTGAATATACAGATATTGCAGGGGTGGAGACAGAGGGGCGAGAGGAACCTGGGGCGGCGCTGCTTCCCATATACATCTAGGAATGATGGCAGGACACTCTGAAGAAGGGTTACACATTTGTCAGCATGGCAATTGTCACCAAACACCAGTGTTTAAACAGGCAAGTTTATTTGGTCAACTGGACGTACCTGCACTTACCCATGTAACGCAGCACAAACTCTTTAATTCCCTTTTCTATAAGACTTTCCATCCCAATGTCCCCATGTTGTTGATGAGTATCTAGTGCATGTGCGACCTTCTCTTGAAGCAGTGATGAATTTGTGATCTTTTTAAAATTATGTCTGCGATAGCGACCTCTCAGAAGAGTGTCTGAGACATGATCCAACTCTTCCATAGTCGCTGAGTAGTAGCTCCTCAGTAGTGTGCTTAAGTTTATTTCAGTGCTGTTAACAACAGAAAGGTGCTTCCCAAGTATGGCTCCGTCCATTCCACCATGGACCAGAGCATCAGTGGCCAATGATGGCACGCCTGAAAGAGTAAAAACCATAGGAGCAGATACACTGTCCCAACAACCATTCGGCCCAAGTTGCTCAGGTGGAGTTGTGTTCCGAAACTGCAGAAATGACAGGCCTAAGTTCTTGGCCAGTGGGAGTAGGTAGAAACCGTGAGGCTGGTTACTGTATTCATTAGCTCGTAGCCCAGATTCAAGACCTGAAAGGAGGGGAGCAAGGGCAATCGTCGTGCCATCAGGAGTTAGAACAACTCCCCTCTCTTCGTGACCATCTGTTATGAAATGATGAATGGCTTGGTTGAAGAAATTGGAGAGATTGTGGTTTATATTGAGCAGCTCTGTAAAGCTGTTGTTTTTGTAGTGAATTTCATCTCTGTTGTCAGATGATCCCAGAAAGTCGTGTGTGATATTGTCACTTTGGTCTGCAATCTTGTGTAGACTCATCAGTAAAGCCAGCGGACTTAGTCTTGGGTTTAAATCTTCGAAGTGTGTAACAGCAGTAATAAAGTTCTCCATGTTCCTCAGATGAACTGCTGTAACTAAAATTATAATAACTTTAAGTGACTGACATGGGAAGCCTTGCACATTCAAGTTAAAATGGCCGTGCCTTGTTAAAAATAAGATGGATACATGCTGAACAAAGCACAACTACAATTACATTATCTAGTCAGTTAGTCAGACTGGACAGGAAAAAAAAACTAAATATTGCTTTAGTCTGACTGAAATCAAAATGTTAAAGTGCTTGGAACAATGTTATATCAAATTTATAACATGGAAATTTGAATATAATTAAATAGAACATTTATTGTTTACATACCTGAGCTCTGAATGACTATGCATATCCCAGACATGGTAATAATCCATAGTGCTCCAGGTGTCATTATCAGTACTAAATATTACCTCTTGGTACTAAGTGCTTGATTTGAATGCGTCTTATAAATGAGTACTTCTGCTGAAACACCGAAGGCAGGACACTCCAAATTCTGCAATTTAGCGTCAGTCAGGTGGTATTCCACCATGATAAACATGTTTTTGTGGTATGTCACAGTATGTGTGTACTCTGATGTGAGTAAAGGTCTATACCCCAGAATTTGAATTTAGCTACAAATATTGATTTTAGGATGGCAGTGACAGATCTGCTGTTCTGTTTGTTGCGTAAGGAGTACCAAATGAGGGAGGTAAAGGTCATAGCTAGATGTTGTGTTTTATAATGTAATGGCAAAAAAAGTAGTTGAATGTGCATTCATTTATCTGAAGACTGAGCAACAACTGTCTGTATTTAGTAACAGCCTATGAAGCCACTATTTTTCAATGAATGTGTTGATTTACAAGAACAGCAAAGAAACTGAGTTAAGAGGTCTTCCCTCTTGTGGCCAAGAGAAGCATTGAAATTAAAGAAGCTTTTGTCAAAAAGACCAAGGCTGTTTTAGAACACTAGATAACTTATGAATACTGTTTACTGCCTACTATTTGTTTAGTGAAATTCTGGGCATTATTCAATAAACACTTTAAACAGTAGTATGTTCTATGTATACAGAAAATGTGCAATATGCACAGTATAAATACTGTTTTATTTACTGCAGAAATACTGTTATTAGGTTAGCCAAAGTTTTCTACCAATAATGTACCACTTCTAAATTTGTTAATAATAGCTCCCATTGTTTTGAGAAACACCTTGAGTGCTGTTTGAGCTGCAAATAATGATTTTAACCCAGTTACATGTCATAAATAACATTCTTAGCATTTGAACATATTTTAATAAGTTTTATTTAAAGGTTGGGGCTTGATGGTGTCCTTTAATGTTAATGTATTTATGGCATTTTGACATGTAAAAAAAATAAAAAATAAAACAGATTTTTTTTTTCCAGAATTTATTTCATGTGCATGTGGTTTCACAAATGAATAGATAAAAGTAGATAAAAGTGAATAAATCCATTGACATGTAATTCCCAATGTACTGTAGATTGTGCCAAGTGAAATTATTAGACAAATAAAATTTATATACTGTATACATTTATATAATTTCAAAGGTCTTTTACGGGCATTGTCTGTCAACAGGATGGAATTTGTTTGCTTTCAGTGCCATTTCAAATATAGAAATATCTGTAGGATAATGAAAACCACAATATTTGTCTGTTACATTTTTTTGTTTTATATATAATACTAATAGCAAACATTCAGAGGGAACATAAAATGCTATAGAAAATTACAGTTTTCCGAGGTACCTGACTGTATGATAATATAATAGTAACATGATATATAATTACACTTCTGGCACAACACACACCTTTATTTATTTTATCCAGGATGTGTAAAGCAGATCATTTTAATGTTGGAAAAAATCAAAGTATCATCCAAAATTCTATTTTGTTGCTAACTTGTCTGAGCTGTATGCATTGCAGGAATATATACCAAATAAATGAGAAAGTGCAGTATATTCAAGGACAATTATTCAGTACAAAACAGTGAACAGCCATTTACCCGCAGTTGAGACATACAAATTTGAGACATAAAAATACAGATGGTCTTTTACCCAAGATCTGAGTGAGGGTAAGAACTAGGACTTGGGACCACCAGGTTTCATTCAGATGTTTAAGAATAATTAAAGAGCCTGAAAAAAGAATACATAGTCTCATGGTGCTATACTGGAATATGGGCATATTTGCAGCCACAGAGGTCAATGTAAAATTGGGGGTTGTGGTAAATTATATAACAATAATAATAACAATAAAAATAAAAAAAACGATTGAATCGTGTATGGGACGAATGCCTGGTCGAACAGCAGTGCTTTGTTGCAATCAAACGAAACATAATTATGATCTAAATAATGACCTTTGCAAAAGAAAATTGTGGTTCTTTGATAAGAGGATAAGAATACCATGTTTGGACAGCATGGTAAGAGGCATTTATTCAGTAGATTTGGTTCCGTTGTAGTCACTCTGCATGTCCGCATCATCCTCTGCAGCATCAGAGCTGTCAATCATTCCCCGTCTGCCACCACCTCCAGAACGCCTCGTTGAGGTGCTGAAGGATGATGGTTCATTTCCTCGCCTGAAAAGTTACAGCAAATCTTAGCATAAAACACAAAACTTTCAATGTAGGTTAGCCCTTAAAGGGATAGTTCACTTTGAAATTAAATTTTGGTATGTTTTAGCTTACCTCAAGGGCATCCAAGATGTAGGTGTCTTTTTTTCCGCAGTAGTTTCAATTTTGATATTTTTAGGTCAAACCGTTCTTGTCTGTCAGTCATATAATGCAGGTCCGTAGCCAATGCGACATCTAGTATATATATCTATACCCGCCCGCGCTCTCAGATCATTTGGACGCAGCTGTGTTCAAGAGGTAAAAACGATATAAATACTGTTCGTTTTCTCACACAAACCGCTCGTTTCATGTCTTAGGCCATCAATGTGTACTTACGATGGGGAATTGTTTAATTTGGACGATGGGGAATTGTTTTAATTTGGACTCTGTGCATGCTCTTTGAGACAGTGACCATCGACCTGCATTATATGACTGACAGACAAGAACGGTTTGACCTAAAAATATCAAAATTGAAACTACTGCGGAAAAAAAGACACCTACATCTTGGATGCCCTTGAGGTAAGCTAAAACATACCAAAATTTAATTTCAAAGTGAACTATCCCTTTAAGCAGCAAGTTAGGTTTCTCAAACCCTTTTGAACCAAGGAACCAATTTCATAATCCCAAACTGTCCACAGGAAGCCCACAAGAAGTCAATGTGATTGAACTTTTTTTTTTAAATAGGTTTTAATTTTGCAGAACTTCCAGTGAACTGTCCTGAAATGTGATCTACAGCATTCGTACTTGACTCCCAACATGCTTAATTTGGCAGTGTTGAAGCTTAATATATAATTTTTCTCCATCCATCCATCCATCCATCCATCCATCCATCCATCCATCCATCCATCCATCCATCCATCCAAACTCTGGAGCACCCAAAGTGCTCCCATGCCAACAAAACTGGCAGATGAGCTGCTTGTGAGTAAGAACACAGTGCTGCGCTTCACTATGAAACACGCACAACGTATGTTTATTTCATTAAATCACAGCCTTTCGCGGTTTGATAATCGCATTAAGACATTTTGTGATTTCAATTTTATTTTGATTAATCATGCAACCTTAGTGCAACCCACTGAGCCACCCTATATATTTCAAATACAATTTGAGAATATTTCTCACTATTTGAAAAATATACTCAAGGCCCCCTGGAGGGCCACACACCCAGGTTTGAGAAATGCTTTATTATTAAAAGAATATTGCACAAAATATATTAATCAAAGAGGCCTTGATTTAAAAGATGTTAAGAATTTCAGTAAAAGTTCATATGTGAGAAAAAGCAATAAGTCATTTCTATACCAGCATCCTAAAGTATAGGTAAGTTGCCAGAATTCAGCCACAAGCATCCTTTACAGTGGAAATTGGTATCAGATATCAGTTAAGATTTGTTAAGGTTAAAGGCAGTGTTAAAACCTCATTCGTAAACCTGTAAACAGGCTAAATGAGGTTAGTTCAGAAAACTGAACCATGCTTTGAGACGGAAGAGGGAAATATGGTGTAATATGCTAGTCTGATAAATATTAAAATGAAGACTGTGCAAGAATGAGCTTTCCATCAAGTGCATTAGAGGATTAGATTTAGAGGAGGGACCATTAATCGTGGAAGCATTTATAAACAATTAATACCTGATACATAGTATTACGTTTATCATTATAAAATGGATAGTTCTGGTCATGGATGCTGATTGGTCAATAAATTGTTTCCGTTGTTTAAGTAATCTATATAAATTGAGAGGTTTAATCCAGGGATGATCGCTTAATATGATGAACAGATTTAATTTATTCACATATATAAACAACGCTCAAATGTGCAGAAAACCAAAAAGGTTTATTTCGCATGTCACACAAGTATGCTTATTGTTGTAATGAAATGGAAGTTGCGATAGTCTTTTCTTCCCTGTAGTGACATATATCTGAGTGATATATGTGTGTATAACAGCTTCTCGCAAAAGTCAAAATGTAGGGCGAAATTCGATTTAGTCTATCAGGAATTGATTGGGTTGTTGTGGTTTGCTATTGGTCGATCTCACGTGAGTGACAGGTTGTCCTGCCCTCACACCAGTAAACACGACATCAGAGAAGAGAAGAGATGTCATTCCAAGAGGGATCTTCATTTGTGTTTGAGATGAACGAAAGGCTTTTGGGTTTTGAATGACATGACGGCGAGTAAATGATGACAGAATTTAGATTTTTCAGTTAACAAACATTACTACTTATCCACTATTGCTCTCTGCGATTGTTAAAATATATGTAATAAACCATATTTCACTCTTGCAGGCAAGAAATATGTTTGTGACAAGTAAAAGGAAAGATTTGTGAAGAGTACATCTTCTGTGTCAAGTTTTGAGCACAGAGGTACCTGCATAGTCACTGTGTGGGTTCAGGATTGCCTCTGCAACAGAGATAGACAATCTTCGTTTTGCAGTTTATAAAAGGAAGGGATTTGGGCTGCGCTAACAAGCACTGAGTCTAAAAGTGTATTCATTACCCATTTCACTACTTCCTGTTGTGCTCAACCACTTTGACATTAGACGCCATGTCTTTAGAGTGCTCTACGTACCTGAGTTTGCTCTTGAGGGTATTGACCTCACGGCTCATGGCATCATTGGTCTCTGTGGCCTCATCCAGCTCTCTCTGAAGCTTCCTGCGGGCCGCAGTGATTCGCTGGGACTCCTCCTCGCTCTCTTCCAACTGCCTCTTCAACTGTTTGACGCGAGCATTCGCCTTATCCGCCTGTGAAAAACAAACACTTTTCAGGCCAAGCACAGTTATAAGATAATTTTCCTTTTGACTGTAGGTATGATCTCTACATTTTATGGGGAAAGAGGACAGAGTACAGCTGCTGTATGGCTAACCTGGTCTTTGTATTGTTCTGCTTGTTTTCGTTCATCCTCCACTTGGGTCATAAAATCCTTCAGTTTCTTGTCCTTCTGGCGAACTGCCTTTGCTGTGTTCTGCTTTTCTCTGCATTAGAAAATTTTTTTTATTTTATCATATTTTTGTGGACATTTTTTTTTTTTTTTTGGACCGATGATTAATAGCATGTTTAAAAGAACAGTATTTATTTATTTTTTGTAACATTGTAAATGTCTTCATCTGCTGTATTAATCGTTTGTATTAATTGATTTATTATTATTTAAATTTTTTAACAAAGAGTATTTCTTTCATAAATATCTTATTGGTGGTAGTATATGAATATATGAATAGTATTTTATGTTAATATGAAGGGTTAAAGTATATAATATAATACTTATTATTGAAAAATGTTAAAGGCTTTTTGTTTATTGATTTATTGTTTATTTGTTTGTGTATTGATGTCAAAACTAATTATTAAAATATTATCTGGAAAACATTTACATTGTAAAAAATCCTTAAAAAAATTATTTTATAACCCCAGTAACAGAATATTAGATAGACATTTTAAATCAAATTAAATTTGTATAGCACTTTTCAGAATAAATATTTATAGAAAATAATGCCACAACCATTAAATACATGTACAAATTATTAATGAGGGAGAGATGAATACATATTTTTACTCACAAAAAAATGCATTTGTGAAATCTTTTTAATTTCTACAAACCGTTCTTGCCGCCCCTTGGGGAGCTTTAGAATAAACCACTTGCCTGCTCTCCTGCTCAAGTTGTTCCTCCAATTGTGCCACTTTGGCCTCAAGAGCAGTAATTGAGGACTTAAATTTGGATTTAACTTGGTTCTCCATCTCCAGGAGTTTAGCTTTCAGCTCTTTATTCTGTCTCTCCATCAACTGTTTGGCACTCTCGTTCTTTTGGGATGTGGTGCGTTCGGCCTGGAGCTCGTTGGTTAGCTGGTCGACCTGAAGGATGTAGAAAACAGCTGAGCAAATGATGCGGTTTTCATACAAATTACAAAGTCTCCGTAATGGCATTTCCATTGATAAGTGTGTTTATGCCTCCATATTGTACACCTTAATTTAATATGTGATTTATATGTTTCTCAAAGTTTTGAAATCAAAATGTATCATACTTTTCTTGACATCTGCCACAGATGGTCATGGCTCCATAATATAATACATGTACCTGCTGAACACTCTTCCTCAGCCTGTCATTGAGCATCTCCATATTGCCCTGCTCCTCCTCCAGCTCTTCCTCCAGCTGTTGAATCTTCGCTTCTAACCGTCTCTTCTCGTCAGACAGCGCAGACCTTTGAGGTTCAGTCAAGCCACACATTAGTTTAAATCAGAATGTGCTTAGAGCACATTTTTGCCTTGATGTTTCGCTACACAATCTGTGCCGGTATGTCTAAAAAAAGATATATTTCTAGAAATCTAGAACTACACTCTGTTCCCATACAAACAGTCACACTAAAGTATGTCTACTATTAATTGTAACAGTGAACCACATATTCCAACGGAAGTCAATATATCAGAGTATCAAAATAAATTCCACAGGATTAGAATATCGCTATGATATTTTATGTTGTCATACTCACTTTCCAGATGTGTTGCTGGCCAACTCATCAGCCAGTTCATCTCTCTCAGCTTCAGCTTGCTTTTTAGCCCTCTCAGCTGCAGCCAAGTCCTACATTCAAAGAATTTAACTGAATTCTTCAATAGAATTCTTCAAGGTGAGATGATCATGCAATATCATATATCAGTCTTTTAAATTTATTTTCAAAATATACTATTTCTGTATTTGCATTTCTATCACAATCAAACCCTCTGCAGTTCCATCATGAACCCATAGGGGTTTTGTGAGCCCTTAGTTGGGAAACTCTAAGTTAGCCTATTCAAATAATCCAGAATTGTAATATATAATAGTTTGGAAATAATATATTAGTTGGTTTAGTGTGTTGCTGAAGCCCCACCTCTTGCATCTGTAGAAGTTCAGCCTCCAAAGTCTTGGCCTTCCTCTCGTTCTCCTTGGCACTGGACAAAACTTCCTCCCTGGCAGTTCGAGCATCATCAAGCTCTCTTTGGAAGTCCTTCATTTGAGCCTAAAGTATACACACCAAAGTAAAACACCTAAATAATTACTAAAGGCAAGAGTTTCGGTTAATTTTTGTGACACGCTTCAGTTCACGGAGACAGAGACGGCAGAGAGCGCATCCTGTGTGTTTTCTTTATTTTACAAAGGCACAACGTTTTCTTGTTATTGTGAATTTACACAAATAAAGTTTAGTAAAGTAGACCATTTTCAAATAATATATTACTCTTATCTGTATGACCGAAAATGAAGGATTTTAAGTTATTTCCGCTATTGTCAGGAAAAAATGGAAGTGACCGTTTGGATTTCCTGCCTGACATACTGTATTTACCACAAAGAACTGCTGTTATTGATCTGTCCTTCACGGACTGCGACTAACCAACTAATAAAATGTTGGTCGACTAAGCCTCTTCTAGTCGACTAACGTTTAGTCGACTATTAGGGGGAAGCCCTAAAATTCACCCATGTATAAAATTTCGTTTTCACCTGGAGCTTGCGGAGCTGCTTGATCGCCTCGTCTCGACCCTTGTTAGATGTCTCAATCTGGCCCTCAAGGTCCTTTATGTCTCCCTCCATTTTCTTCTTGGAAGCAGCTATTGCAGTCCTTTGCTTGCGCTCATCTTCAAGTTCAGTTTCCAGCTCACGCACCTGTTGGTAAAGATCTTCGTTTAAACCCTTATACACATGGATGTGGATGTCACAGTCTGAGCGAAGAAGAGGTACTGCACCTGTTTGACCAACTGCCTCTTCTTCTCCTCCCCTTGTTCATCTCTGCCCTGGAGATCTCGCTCAAACTGGGCTTTTAGAGCCTGCATGTTGACTTCTAGACGCAATTTTGCATCCTCTGCAGCCTGTAATTCATCCTCCAGCTCTTCCAACTGAGTCTTCATCTCTTCTACTTGAGCCTCCAGGCCACGTTTTGACTTCTCAAGCTCATGCACCTAAAATTTGAAAATGAGTTTGATTGAAATTTCTCTGACTTCAATGGAAGGTTTGTTTATGATTGATTTGTTTAATGGTTTACACTTTGAACTTACGCTCTTGCCCACATCATCTTTGGAGCTAACCAGGTCCTCCATTTCAGCACGAAGGGCTTTATTGGCTCTCTCGAACTCCTCACGGGCATCTTGAGCTTCTTCGAGAGCTCTAGCTAAAGACAGAGCCTTGGTCTCCTTCTCTCTGGCCTCAGCCTCTGCACGATCTCGCTCATCTGCATACTTACTAGAGATGCTCTTCTCCTCAGCAAGCATCTGAAAGGAAGCAGTAGAAGTGAAGATATGTCCACACCTAATGGAAAAACATGTAACTGATTAAGTAGACATATTGCGTAATATTTTAAGAGATAATCAGAAACCTGATCAAACTTCTTCTGTTTCTTCTCAAGATTGGACACCAGCTGTCTCTGGTTGTCCAAGTCCATCAGTGTGTCCTCAAGCTCCTGTTGCAGTCTATTCTTGGTCTTCTCAAGCTTGTCATAGGCTGCTGCCTTCTCCTCAAACTGAGTATTGGATGCCTCCAGGTCTCTCTGCAGCCGCTTCTTACTCTCCTCTAAAAGTTCTGCATTACCTGACACCTCTTCCAGCTTCTTCTTGAAGTCAGAGAGCTGTGGACGCAAATAATATTCAAAAGGTAAATATTGGGGTGTGAATGGAGCAAGACCACAGATTATTTATCTTAATATCGCTAACCTTACCTGAATGTTCAATGTGGAGACATGTCTCTCCACGTTCCTCTTTGCTTCTGCTTCCTCCTCAAGCTGCTCCTGTAGGGCATTGCGCTCATCCTCCATTTGTCGTAGTTTGGTAGAGAACTGGAGCTTTTGTCTTGTCTCTTCAGCCAGCAGCTCCTAAAAACGTCAGAGTCAAAATCCAAAATCCATTAAGCCAACAACTCAAACCCTTTCCACATCGATAAATAATGGTGTTAGCTTAAAGCTTCTGGTTTGAAGCTATAATTAAAAAACACTCCATAACATAGCACATACTTGTGTATCTTGGACTTGAGAACTCAAGCTTGCCACATCCTTGCTAAGCTTTATGTTCTTCCCCTCTGCTTCATTAAGAAGGTTGGTAACGCTCTCCAGTTCCACCTGTCAAAGAACCACATGTTAAACACACTGTATTTGCTCTAAGATCAAAAACTTACAAACATGTTGTAGGTTCTCCCAACAGCAACATATCTAATAATACATCCTCCACCATCACTCACAGTAATTTTAGAGACCCGATCGCCCAGCTCAGCTTTCTGCTTCTCGCTGTCATTAAAGCGAGACTGCAGGTCAACAAGCTGTCCTTCCACCTTCTTCCTCTTGTGTTCACCATCCTGTTTGCTCTGAGCAAGAGAACGGATCTCCAGGTGAAGTTCTGATGTCTCCTTGTCCAGAGTTTGCTTGGCTTTCTCCAGGTTTACCTTCACCTAAGAAGCATTTTGTATATATTTTACAAAAGCACATATTTTACATAACACAGAGTTCTTCAGAAAGCTAAACATGTCAACAGAAGATATGGTGGCCTACCCTCTTGGACTGCTCCAGCTGCTCTGTAAGCTCCTCCAAAGCTTGGGTATGTTTCTGTCTCATCTCTTGCACCTGAGCCTCATGGACACGGCTCTCGTCCTCCATGGCTCTCTTCAAAAGAGTCACCTCCTGCTCACGTTTGGCCCTGAAAAAATACACATCCTGACGATCAGGTCAATGGTGTCTAGTAAACCTTTTGTCAATTTGTAATATATTAAATCAATACAATGCACTTCAGATTAAAAATCAGTTCATCATATCCAGTACCTGAGCTCCTGCTGAGTAGCTGTGGTGTCTAATGTGTCCTCCAGCTCTGATTTGAGAGCTTCAAGCTCTTCTCCTAAGTCTCTCTTGGTCTTTTCAGCCTTATTCCGGGCAGCCCGCTCTGACTCTAGGTCCTCCTGAAGATCTGAGATGTGTCCCTCCAGCTCCCTGATCTTCTTCAGTGCATTGTTTTTCTGAGCTGTCTCGTCCTCTATTCTGATGTAAATGCAGAGAGAATATAATATTTACTATAGGTTTGTGAAATATGACATGAAAGCACCTCCAAATAAGCTTAATAGAAGAAAAATCTGCAATTTGAACGATTTAAATTGCTTGATATCTGTATACCGTGCCAGTGCAGCCTGAAGCTCCTCCTCTTTCTTAGCAAGCTGGGCTTTCAGATCAGCAATCTGAGCTTGAAGTTCAGCAATCTGCTCCTGAAGGTCATTTGATTCACCCTCCAATTTTCTCTTGGCTTTGTCCAGCTCCTGTCGAGTCTTCTCCTCTTTTTTCAAGCGCACTGTGATTAAAACAACATATATTATCACTTATAACTGAATCATTTAGTAATCAGACATTAATGGGATTGATTTCCAGACAAACATTATCATTATGTATCAAAAGTAAATAATTGACAAACCCTCCAGTTCTGAGATCATTGACTCATGCTTATTCTTCAGCTTTGTCAGGTTTTTGGATTTTTCTTCTTCTTCAGCTAGGTTTGAGCTATAATCTGCAACCCTTTCTTCTAGAATCTTCCTCTCCTGCAAACAGAGTACTTAAAATTGAGTACACCTAAATATCCACCACCACCGCCAAAATATGCCATCTTGTTTGAAGTCAAACCTTCTGTAATTTGTTGTTATGGTCCTCCATCACCAGGATATCATCCTCTAACTTTTTGATCTTGGCATCACATGTAACCTTCTCCAGTTGCAGCTTCTGACGAGCATCCTCTTCCTCTTCAAGATGTTCCTCAAGATCCTTAGAACATTTATTGAGAGATAAGAGAGAGACTAAATAGTAGAGTTTAATCTAAGGACAGAATTCGAAAAAGTACTGGTTGCCTGTGAATGAAAACCAATAGATGATAACCTACTCTGATCTGGTCGTGCATTTTCTTCTTTTCCATTTGTAGGGCTGCACCACGATCCTCCTCTTCTTCCAACCTCGCCTCCATCTCATGCAAGATTTCCTCAAGTTCTTGTTTCTTGCTAGCTAACCGTACTCTCATTTCCTCTGCCTCTGCATAGAGCTCTGTCTCAGCCTGCAATTTCTCCTGGAGCTGGTTCCTTTCATCCATAAGCTGCAGATGGAAGGATAATATTGTTTGTAATCAGTGTTTAATGAATTGCCATTTAATGCAGAAGGACAACGTCAGGATGTCTGCATACCTGCGTGTGTTTCAGTGAAATGTCTTTTAGCTCAATTTCAAATTTTTGTGAAGATTCTTTGGCCCTTTGGAGCTCCTCATCCTTCAGACTCATCTCCTCCTCTTGGCGTGTCACCTGCAGAAGAGGCTTTACCTGTGGGCATTGAGGGAAATGTGTTTAGATGTAACATAGACAAGTGTTTTTGCTAGAAACAAATTGTTAGCATGTTAGCACCATGTTCAACCAGTTGTGTCACAGGAAATATAAACTAAGTAAACTATGTTTATAGTCACATTGTTCAATAGATAAGAAATTCAGAAGCTAAGAAATGTCTCACCTTGGTGAAGAGTCTCCACCACTGCCAGTTCCTGAGTTTTAGATAAGCAGCACAGTTCCTCTGGATCACCTTCATAGCTGTCAGCTGTTGCTGCCTCTTAGCAAAGGCCCTACACACGGTTTTAAATAAGAATAACTCAAATTGCATAATACAAAATTGCAAAAATACTATATTAGTAAATTTAACTCACTTTCTAGCTAGGAATCCCCTGGCCTGCGCCTGGAAGGCAATGATTATGACCGTAATCTTTAGATCACGCTCTTCTTCCAGCTGGGCCAGGACTCCTGTGCGGAAGAAGATTTTGCTCTGACCAATACGGTACAGGTTTGGGTCCAGGTCCAGGTGCTTGATCTACAGAAAGGGTTAGGTATAAGAAAAAAGCTTTTACATTATTATTGTTGTATGATGCTCTTTAACAAGATTTCATTGTATAATATCTTACCATGAGACAGCAGGCCTGCTTGCCATCCATGAAGCCCTTTGGAATAGCATTCGCTGCCAAGATCTCATATCTGTACGTCAAGGTAAAATAAAGAGAATTGCACAACATAAATACCACACTTGTATTGGACTGCAAATCTAAATCCAGGTAGGGATGTATTTTTTCACATCTTTCAATGTGATTCTAGAGCAGTGCTTTTCAAACACATTTTGTATGTCTCCTTCATAGGACACACCCAATTCAATGCTGTGTCCGAAATCGCGTAGTGTCTGAGAAGGTATACATTGGAATTTGAATTTACTTCGCTACCGTTAAAAAGTACGGTCTATATAGTATGAATATGGGTAGTATGAATGATATTCGGACGTACTACATCCTCCATGTTGTTACTGTCACGTGACCTTCCAGTGTCAGTTGTGCTACTTCACTTCCATTCATAAATCTCCCCCCATGGTCTCACAGGTATAGTAAAGTGTCCATCGAATGAACACTTCAGAATCTCAGCGGAAGTAATGTCATCCGGTGACTTTGCACCTTCTTTTTTTTCTCGAATACTATGTATTTGGAAATACTTCTGTTTTGGTGTACTGTTTTTCGCTTACTAATAGTAGGGAAGTATTCGATTTCAGACGCAGTGCAACTCTATGAGCTAGTGAGTGGAGTCAGGCATGTTAGAGGAGGGAGACATCCAAAATATGCAGTGATGGGGGGTCCCCAGGACAGGTTTGAGAAGCACTGTTCTAGAGTATTATATACTGTTTTTACAGTTGATATGCAGTTAGATAAAGTCAATAAGTCTCACTAAATGAAAATCTCCATATAAAATAGTGAGCTACCCACCGCTGCCGGAACTCTTGGAAGACAATTCTGTTGGGGAATCCTTGGCGGCAGATACGAATACCTTCAAGCACACCATTACATCTCAACTGTTCAAGAACCAGGTGGGCATCCAGCTTTCCTGCCTGAAGGTGAAAAATTTACCTTTAACACAACTAGTCTGATAATGTACCCTATGCCCAAACATTAACATGGTATGCAATAGTGACTTACCCGTTTCTCATGGTTGGGGATAATGCAACGGACAAAGTTTGGCTGCGTGTTGTGCAGTGTGGTCATTAGCTTAGCCAGAGACTCTTTGTAAAGCTGACCCACAGTACGGAACATGCCCTTCTTGGTCTTAGAGGCACTAGGTGCAAAGCTGTCTGACATCTTGGCAATGGTTTCCAATCCAACCACACGGTCAGCTGAGAAACAGAAAATATAGAAGATATCAGCCATTATTCTTATCTTAGTTAAACTTGCCAATATTCTGCTTTGATTAACCAAAACAAAAAAGTGAGAACATGTACACCAATAATTCAGTGGTCGCAATTGACTGGTTTGCAACCATTTTTATCAACTGTATATTTCGTTTTTAGACATTTTAAGAGATATAAGAAGCATGCGTTGCTCATACTGACCATCTTTCCACAGATCTTGCACAAATGGATTGGAGGAATTATTTAGCAGTGATGTAACATTGTCATTTAAAGGGTCCATGTTCTTGGTCAACCATGATGTGGCATTGTAGTCCACCTAGTTGAGCGAGAGTAGGTTTGGGTCATGATATTCAATACAGAGGGAAGAATTCACTAAGAATTAACTGCCCAATTATGCACTGTCTGCATTTTTTTACGTTACATACAATAAAGGTAAAAATGACCACAAAATTCAAGCTTGACATTATTTGCACAGCACAATTCCCTATCTTGCAATCTAAAATGAGCCTAATTTACATAGAAAAGAGGCATGGTTGCACAGACAATGACTTGAATAAATACTCTGCAGTGCTACTTCAGTGCATTAAGCCTAGTTAAACACGATTGCGACTGCTCAGTGATTGAGACATAGGTTTTTGTGTTGAAATGCTGCATATAAAAGTGGCGCAACCGTGTAGTGTATTTGACCCAGAGTCTGTATTCCTTAGGTTATTATTATCTGGATCACGATATTGTCCACATGTAAATCAGTAAATACATCTTTCAAAACGTACCCGTCCAGCATAGTGAAGCACAGAGAATTCTGTCTTGTCCTTCAGTTGCTTAGGTTTAGCAAACTTAGTATGATTAGAATGAGTGTTGCAAAGTTTCTCCACAAAGGAAACATCTGTTGCCTTTGGAAACCAACACTCTTCATCCAACAGAGCCAGGATGCCTGGAGGATTGTTCTGTGGAGGAGTTTCAGTAAAAGTGAGTGACATTACTTACTGTAAAAATAAGACATCATCATTTCAGCCTAAAGAATTTGATATAAGACTTCCACCAAAAGATTGCCTTTTACAGCCATCAAGCCAAATGGATTAAATGAAAAGACATTAGTCACCGTACAAATTTCTGCAGGAAGCAGTTGGTTCAGTTCAAAACAGCAGAGAATAAAAATCATTCTGTTCCTGCAAATCAACACACACAAAAACTTACCGGCCTTTCAATAAGCTCAATGCAAGGTTGCAAATCTAGCCCGAAGTCAATGAAGTTCCATTCGATGCCTTCACGTTGGTACTCCTCCTGCTCCAGGATGAACATGGTGTGGTTGAACAGCTGCTGAAGCTTCTCGTTGGTGTAGTTGATGCAGAGTTGCTCAAAGGAATTGTCCTAAAGGAGAAATACAGTAGATGCCATTTGCACTAACACTTTACAGATGTTGTTTACCAAATTTAATTCTTTCCTTTTAATTTCTCCAAACCTCGAAGATCTCAAAACCAGCAATGTCCAAGATCCCCAGGAAAGAGGCACCCTGACGTTTCGTCTTGTCCAGTGCCTTATTAACTCTTAGAAGGATCCAACGGAACAAACGTTCATACATAGCTTTAGCTAAGGCTTCAGTGGCAAAATCAGCCTGAAAAGGAAAAAACATCTTATTGGTAATACTGTACGTCCTTCCATAATGATAATCGTGCAGTTTTCCAGTTTCATTACAGACTTGAGCAACATTACACAAATTCCACAACATCGCAGCACAACTAAAAACTCTCTCTTCACCTGTTCTTTAGTTTGGGCCTTTTGCACAACCTCACGACCCACTTTAATACGTGGCGTCAGAATGGCTCTTGTGAAGTCCGTCACATTAATGCCTTGGAGATGGCAAACTTTCTGGGCAGCTGAGAATGAGACACATTTCAACAGTCATTTAGGTTTGTAATAATGATTTATATTAGCCTGAGATGTCTTTCATTTGCCATTTTCCCAAAGGTGTCTGACCTGTGTTGTCCGGCATGGTAGCCTGTTCCTGGTTCCTCTCTTTCTTGAACTCAATGTTACCCAACTGCAGCACAGTTGAGACTACTTTGAGGACATCTGACAAAAAGAAATAACATTTCTCAGAATTGATTATCTTTTCAAAGACTCCAAAACTCTTCATTTTTAGCTGATATGTTGGTAAAAATAAGCAGAAAATGTGATACCATGTGTATATTTTATTGCATTTGATACCTGTTCTTTCTTCAACAGTGAAGCCCATGATATCCATGGCCTCCATGGTTTCATCATACATCTCATCATCCTGGTTGGCTGGAATCTGAACATGGCCAGATGAGAGGAAACGGTACTTGTTGAAGTTTTCGAGCAAAAGCTCCTCTGCCAATAGAGAATAAAAATCATATGACACATCCCAGCAAGAATGCCATTGATGCAAGAACATTTCAAAACAGTTCTGCATTTAGAAATCTTAGTCTGTCAGTCATTAGGTAAAGATCCAATGAGTCAAGCTGAAAAATTGCCACCATATGCCAATCTGTTTGAACATATTGAGGTGTCTCCACCTACCGCGTAATTTGTCCTTTGTTCCTGCTACCATGTAGTAGAAGATGTGGAAGGCTCTTTCTGTTTTTGCTTGTCTGATACAGCGAGATTTCTCCAACAGATCTGAAGTGGTTTGGACATTAAGGTTAAACTCTGCAGCATTAAAATGTTACAAATAATAAATCATTTAATTGTTTAATAATTCAGGATGTACGATTAATCTCCATCTGTACATGGCCTATATATTAAGTCTTAAAGGATACAGGTCTCTATGTTGGCTCCAACTATGAAACCTGTCACATCAAAGTTAATGCGGATGAATTTGCCCTGTGAAGAAAAGATTTTTAATCCATACATTAGTTACAGTCTTGGTCATTCTAGTTACATCTGCTATCATATATCATTTGCAAACTTACGAATCGGGAAGAGTTGTCATTCTTGATGGTCTTGGCATTACCAAAGGCCTCTAGAATTGGATTGGCCTGCAGAAGTTGCTTTTCCAGCTCACCCTACAATACCAGGGTTAAAACGTAATGAGAACCATTCCATAGAAAACAAGTCAAGGAGGAAAAAATGAGAAGGGGACATGCCAGAAGATTGGAATAAAACAAAAGAACTCAGATGAAAAGGCTCTCCTTTAGAGTACACAATACAACATTTAACTATAATGTTTGGCAGGTAAAAAATTTGAAGTTGAATACATTTAGGTGCAAATTATTTCTTAAAAGGCCTGAAGCAATACAGTACTTAAGATGCAAGTATCTTCAACAGTGCAAAACAAATTAGGTCATGTCAATTTAGATGGGCATAATCCCCTTAGATCAAAAGAGTGATATTCTATTAGCTGCCAAATCTCAAGCCTGCCAAGCATGTCCACCTCATACAAGGATATCAAGAGGAGCAGTTGAGGTCAGTCTGGAATACTAAGCTTGGGGAGAGAGGACATTTTAATAGGGTTCATGAAATGGATCTCAATTAGACCTATAGATATTTAAGAGTTCACTTAACAAGATAAAAGATAATCTGTGAGATGAAACACCAAGTTCTTAGAGAGAATAGTGCTGCCTGTGGTTCACAAAGCTACTGGTGTAATTTAACCTCATAATTAGGCCCTGTTTACACCTGGTATTAAGATGCGTTTTGGTCGATCGGATCACAAGTAGATGAGGGAGACACATACAGGTTTACAGCTGGTGTTTTAATCCACTTCTCTTTTGTCCACTTTTGACCACTTTTGTCCTGTTTTCTTCGAGGGGATGGTCTATAGGCGGGTAAATGTATGGGCTTTTTCAGATATTTCGATCTAATGGACGAAATAAGCAATTTACATATGAACACAACCAGAGACAACGGAAAACATACCCTGATAGCTTTAGTTTCTGCTCTGACGCCGAAACGCGTGTTAGAAATCAGGAATGCTGAGAGAACATTGTGCTTGGTTCGTTTTTCCTCTTCCAACCAAACTTGTGTCTCCAGCCGACAAAGTTTAAATCTTATCTGGCTAGTTTCACATAATGTTTACGCATTAGGTCAATAGACGGTCTTTTGTGGCGTGATCGAACACATTTGACCACATGAGCGTCTACACTACGAAAGCAATCCGGTCAAATGCGTTTTCTACTATACCTATGGAAGTGGTCGAAAGTGGACAAGCTCAAAGTGTTTTAGACCTCCTTTACACCTGTATTTAGGGTTGTCCAATTGTGATCCGATCGCCCAAAACGCATCTTAATTCCAGGTGTAAACAGGGCCTTAGATTCTCATTTTTAGACTTAAATGAAGCAGAAAAATGTTTTAACCGTGACACAGACTCTCAATTACTTTCTTACTGAGCATCAAAAAAATTAAATAACAGAAAAAGAAGATATCTACCAGAGGCAGCTTGCGGCTGAGAAGGAAAGAAGATCGCTGATAGCATCAGACACTGACAAAGAAAATAAAGTAAACTAGAAAAGAAGTAGAAAGAGGGACTTTTAGAATGATGGAGACAGAGAGACTGTTGACAGAGAGATTGCTGGGAATAAAGAGGACAGAGTGAAGACTGTATAAACATTCTTAAAGCACTTAGCTAAGTTCGACAGCTTCTTTCATTGGTCTCAGGGCAGAGAGAGGCATATTAACTAACAGATGACAGTTTTATTGGTCCATAGAGTGCCGTTCAGAGTATGTGAGTGGGGCGGAGTGTAGCTGCGATATTTCTGAAGTCAGGGCATCCGTGTTTTCTCTTGTGCCAAGATCATTCTGACCTTGCTGACATTGTGAACATAACACGTTAATAACCCACAATGCAATTACATAAGCATTCAACACATTTTAATAGACTATTATGCACTCAAAAGGAAAGAAAGATGGGATTTGTGAAATATTATCAGACAAAAATAAAAAATGTTTAGTAAAAATTTATGACAAAGTGTGGGGAAATTTAAAGTTGTCGACCAACTGTTCCTTTAACATAAACTAAAAATCTTATCCTCTTCCAGATGAGTAGTCTATTCAGAATTCGAACACTTGTGACATCATGCTATTGCTAATGGATCATTTTCAATCTTCATGATGCTAAAAAAACGTACAATAGAACAATAATGTAAACTCGGAGCGGGTTTCTCTCATCAGTGACTGGAGAATGAACGACAAGTTGGAAATGGAAAACCCAATGTGGAGTTTGACTGGAAATAGCTGTCATTCACTCCACTCACATACTCTGGTGTTCTCTCTCGCTCGCATGCAATTAACCTTATTTACGTTTAACTGAAAGAAGAACTAATTATTTCAACCTTGAACTTTTCAGAGGACTAGTATGTAGAAGAAGTGTTTAGTAATTTTCAAAGTAGTGCATTCAAGAGTAACGAAACTACTTTTTTAGGAACCAAGAACATAACTATTATGGGCATCCCTTTTAAGCTCATATGCATGGCTGTTATGCATAAAATGTCATAAAAACAGTTATAATGTGCGCATATATTTTTGTTTCCTGTGTCGTACCTCATAAGTACACATTAAACGCAGATCTACATAGAGGTGGGATTTATATTCCTAATGCACACACATATGAGCTTGACAGATGATGCACATGAACCTGTGGTAGATTAATAAGGTGATCAAGGAGAAACGGGAAAGGATATGAGATCGTCAATTCAAAAGACTATAAATTGGCATGCACACACACTGTGCTCAGACAGACCGTTTCAATGCCAGGCATCCGCTCTGGCAAAGAAAAAGTTAACCACATCTCAGATGGGGGAATGGCTCACACGTGCTCTAACGACATAATCTTGATATTATTATTTTAGTATAATCTTTTTTTTTTAAAAACATCATGCGAACACTCAGGCTTTTGGCACACTGTTTGTCTACAATCATTTGAACAGTAGCCGTACAGGTGGTTTATTTAGATGGTCCCTCCATGTAAGACTAGTCTAATGTCACTCTCAGTGAGAAACTCAAGCATGCAAACTCTCAAACCCACACAAGAAGAAGTTTTTCACAATCCTTTTTACTCACATAGGCAAACTGTTGTCCTGATTGTTGCTATTTGAGGAAATTAATTAAGGAAATTGTCATTAGATGAATGCGAACTAAGGGCATTCTGTTGTATTCACTGGTTCTCCTTTAGCATCTGTAGAAGTCTTGATTTCCTTGAGATACTAAAGGCTCAACAGCAAATCATATTTTGGTATTAGGCAAAATCAGAGCCAGCATAATCTTGTGATAAATGGGATATGATATCGAAAAAGTGTTCTTATCTGTTCACAATATGACCTTTGCAAATAATTACTCAAGTCATTATTAGAGGATTCAAAATGTCAGACTCTGATATGAAGGAACAGGATCAAAGCACGAGCAAAGCATAAAAATGATGACTGAACCCATAAGAACCGGCTTGAGGAGAAGACAGAGGTTATCAAAGAGAGAAAGAGTATTTCTAGAGTGTTCATACTTACAGCAGCGCTTGTGTCTTTCTTGCCTTTGTGGGACGAGGCCACTACAGCCAAATACTGGATGACTTTCTTGGTGTTTTCTGTCTTCCCAGCACCTGATTCACCACTAGGAAAAAAACAACACTGAATGACAAAACTGTGTTTTCTTCCATTGAATAATACTAATAATGGAAATACCAGTGTTTGCAAGGCATCAAAACACCAGCGTTACAGGTAAGTATAGGTTTTAGGATTTGGTTCTATGTAAATAAAATGGCACATCAGAGCCATAATCATGAAAAATAAGTCCATGTCTTGGCACTATATTTGCTGTGTAAATACTTTAGTCACATGAATTTTCTCCTCATCCACCATATTTATGACCACCTGCCGGGGAAAGTAATGGCTGTGAATACAAAACACATGAATCAAGAAAATGATAAATCGATGGTTTTGGATACTATGTCTATGTACAGTACTTGCAGAAGATTTTTGTAGGAGAAAATGTGTTTAAAACAACTCTATGACTGACAACACTACCATTCAAAAGTTGGGGGTCAGTAAGATTTTTAAAAATGCTTTTGAAAGAAGTCTCTAATACTCACGAAGCATGCATTTATTTTATAAAAATACAGTAAAAACAATAATATTGTCAAATAATATTTCAAATTTAAATGAACTTTTTCTATATTTTAAAGTGTAATTTATTCCTGTGATGCAAAGCTGAATTTTCAGCATCATTACAGTCTTCAGTGTCATTACAGTCTTCAGTGTCACATGATACTTAAGAATTCAGTTGATTTGGTGCTCCAAAAATACAACATTTGCTGCTTAATATTTTTGTGGAAATGGGGATCATTTTTTTGTAGGACTCCCATGAATAGAAAAAGTTCAAAAGAACAGCTTTTATTTAAAAAGTGTTAATTTTAACAATTTAAAAGTATTTACTGTCACTGTTGATCAATTTAATGTATCGTTGTCTTTGAAAAGAAAAAAAAAATCAAACTTTTAAATGGTAGAGTAAACAAAATTAATAGTGTTTAAAAAATATGCACGCATGCAACAAAAAACAGAAATTAAACTAAATTTTATATCAAAATATATTTTTTATCATTATCTATAATTTACTTTGTTACAAGAGCTTATAGGGCACTATCGCCTTCTATGATACGAGAGAGATATTACTGAGCCTTCATGCTGACACGCTAACATTTCCATATTAGGAAAACTGAGTCTGGGATCCACAGGCCCTGTGCAGCCAAAGGGCTGATTCTCTGGCAGGAGCAGGAAGCCCTCAGATCAGTAAAGTCATTGAATAGAGAACTTTATACAGCAATGTTTGTAGATCCACAGTTTTTTTTACCATTTATGATAAGGTATAGTAAAATTCATGATGATCACAGTCACTGTTGCCAACAATGTAACCAAATGGTGATTGAAGTATTGGACAATTCCCACACACTACATTAGATAAGAGGTATGGGAAAACACATGTAGATTTTTGCTTCAGATCAGTGTTTTTTAACAATCAGTGTGTTTTTAACAGTTTAACAGTCCATGTGTTTTAACTTTGGGTGGTTATTCCCAAATGAATCATTTGATAATAAAAAAAAACGTTGCTTTGAGACGGTTTAAAAAAGTTTCTTTCATGGGAAAGTTGGGCCATGCGGAAACATCCAGATGTCATTAGAGAATTCTGTGCCTTAGGAACAGTTGCCCAAGAGCAGTTTAAATGGCTTCAATTTCCTATTCCACACTCAGAGGAAGTTTGCAGACAGTATCTGAGGGTGCCTCCCACACTGACACATTGCATCAACACCATTTTATTTTAACATCCTCATATTTCACAGCTGTTTTATTATCACACAGATATGTGAAACAATGATATCGCCTGTAAAGATCACCTTATGTCTTTTCAATACTATAACAGCTATTTCTATTTCAGGTTTTGTTGTGGGGCCTCTACAGACGCAGACCAAACGCCCAATAATGACTCAAGAAAACAAACACAAATGAAGTCAACATGCAAGATGATCTGGATTTAGAATCAGGGCAGGGGGCACATTTCCTGCGAGTACGTCGACTCTGAAGAGACATGACCCTTGGGTTCATCTGCCTTGTTCCCAGTGCTGAGGACATTTTGGAAAAAAAAGGTCATAGTGGAAGGACTCTTAGTTTAAATTATCTCTATTAATCATAATGTTTATATTTGATAGATGTCGTCTTTTTAATTGCTGTATATTATACTAGAAGGAGCTTATAAGAGTGAGTTCCAGATTTAACATTAAACTTAATTTGTCAAAACTGTTAACTTTAAAAGTGACGTGACATGAAGTTCAAGAATGTTAACCCATACTTGGAATTTGTCCTCTGCATATCCAAGTTAGTTCACACACATTAGGAGCAGTGAGTAGTGAACACACACTACAAACCGTGGTCAGCCATGTGCTGCGGCGCCCGAGGAGCGACTGGGTGTTAGATGCCTTGCTCATGGGCACCTCAGTCGTGGATATTAAGGGGGAGAAGAGCGCTGTTCATTCACTCCCCCACCTACATTATTGAGAATCGAACCTGCAACTTTCGGGTTAGAGTCTCTAACCATTAAGCCACGACTGCTCCCTTTATTCAGGGATGTAAACAGTATTAACCACTGTCAGATGACATTAGATAACCTTTAGCTGTGCCTGAAAGCTAAAACATCTGCCTTCTTGTTCAGTCATTGACTTAACAGAAAGGGACTACAATGCTACAACTTAAAAAAATCCATTTCAAACACCTGCCTGCACAGGAATGTAGGATATCAAAGGGAGCAGAGGATACATGCAAGACACCTTCAGAATTAAAGCATCTTACAAGACGCTGGTATTATGCAAACACTGGATTCTCAGCACACTTCAAAACAGGCTTCAACAGACTTCAACTTTACCATATCTAACTCTATTTGTAAGGATGTTTTTCCTCATATAAGATATTTCTGGTGTTTCTGCTGTAATTGCGACAAAGCTGCTTGTTTTCGAACTTTTTTATTAACAGAAAATGGGAATACTGATATATTAAATGGGTTACACTTTATTTCGATGGTCCACTTTAGACATTCTACAATGATAAGTAACTTTGCAACATGTCAACTAACTCTCATTAGAGTATTAGTAGACTGTTAGGTTAGGTTTTGGGTTTGTAGAATAAATGAACATGTAGAATGTCTGTTGGGGAATATACAAATAAAGTGTTAGCAGATCTTAAGCAGACAGTCTACTATTACTCTAATGACTGCTAGTTGAACTGTAGTTGCAACTTATAGTTAGTAGAGTGTTTAAAGTGGACTATTTAAAAAAAAAAAAAAACGACCTATTAAATTAATTAAAAATGATTCATTTTGTGATTCCAAATTTCAAGAACCGCATTTCTTCAGTTAGAACAACATTATAAATGACTGAACTTAGGAGAGAGAGAAAAGTATGATTATGGTTTACATGATTTTATGTGTTTTTTAGCATTTTAATTTAGATTAGAGTTTGATTGCTTGAATAAATTAAAGTCCTGGCCGAGAAGCATTGCTTAAGAGCCAGTTAGACTAAAAGCAGTTACTGCAGTGATGTAAATAAAACTATGAAAAAACTCACGTGCAAAGAATAGACTGGTCCTCTCGATCTGTAGAAAGAAAAGACAGACATTACAGCGGCCCAAAGTAACTGTCAGACTGGGGCTTATGGAAACTGAATAAAACTGAACAAAAAATCATTTTTGAACATCATGAAATACATATGGTCTGCTTTTAAGCCTAGAAAAAACACTTTTTTCTTAAAGTCGGCATGAAACGGAAGTTGCGATAGTCTTTTCTTCCCTATTATTTAAATGAAATGGCTTCTTTAAAAAAGAAAGTAGGACGGGACTTGATTTTGTCCATCAGAAATTGATTGGATCGTTGTGGTTTGCTATTGGTCGATCTCATGTGAGTGACAGGTTGCCCTGCCCTCACGCCAGTAAACACATCTTCAGAGAAGAGCAGAGATATCACTGCAAGAGGGAGGGGAAGTCATTTTGATTAAAGGTTACCAGAGCACATAATTATGTGAATGAATAAATCATTTATAATAAACAATGCAATATTCCATTAAAAAACGAGACTTGTCGATTTTTATTTCACGGTCACATTAAGTCAAGTTCCTTCCATGTGAAATGGTGTATGATCAAATACCATTGTCATTACAACATTGAATAATGCACATAATCTAATAATCGTTGATGTTTTAGCGCAGCAATTTGATTTGCTGAGGAAGAAAAACTGACTCCACTATCCTTTTGGGAGTTGCAACACAATTCTTACTGAGTTCAGCAATGGGACAATCATTGATTCATGCTGCTAAAATTAGAACCTGAAAACCTTCTCAGATGATCTTGGTTCCATTTAAGGTTTTCTAATCCTAACCGTACACCACCGATGAAATAAAACGGCATCTATTATTAGATAATTTATCAAATAAGTATTCTGATCAAGTCAAATAAAATATGTTCTTCTCTAACCAATTCTAAGCCAATGAATTTGTAGATTAAATTCAAACAGAGTTTGGTTCTTATCTATGATCGTGGAGACTGGACGGACGCCCAACCAGCTAATCAGCTGAATGTGAGCTCGCCTGTTCTGCTCATGTACTATAGAACCTTCTTCTGTTGTAAACACAATGAATGACTATTGCTCATTTTGGATATGACCTAAGCTGGGCAGGTTTCCACATACAACATGAAGTCTGTTCCCTTGTTTCTTCCTAATTAAGGCACAAATCGAGGCATTCGGGACGCAGAAAACCAAATCTAAACACACCGATGGGGAAACTGCACCTCAGCCAGACTGTTTGACAAAAAGCAAGATGCACAGGTATTGTTTTATCCGAGCTAGTAGAAAGGCATGCATTCAAATCCAATAGATTTAATGTCATAAATATACCATTCTTCAAATCATTTCTATTCTTTTCCATTCCATCCAATATGGGCTCCAAAGTTTTGATTTATGACAAGGCTACACCATTTCACACTTGGTTGAGCATTGAAACCCTGCTGGACTTCAAAGAAAGATCAGTTTAAGCCCCTGAGCAGGAATGTGAACACTGGCACTCATGCTTGATCATGCTGGATTTTTACTCATGTCATCAAGTGTAACAGTTCAAGATATTGCCACTACAGGAAGCCTTCAAAACATGTTAAACCCGTAAGACTTTCGTTCATCTTCAGGACACAAATGAAGATCTTTTTGATGAAATCGGAGAGCTTTCTGTCCCTCCATTGACAGCTACACAACTACCACTTTGAAGCTTCAAAAATAGATTGTAAATTTAATCCATATGGATTTAGCGGTTTAGTCCAAATTTAAGTATCTGTCAATGGAGGGACAGAAATATCTCAGATTTCAGTAATTAATGACAGAATTTAAAATTTTCATCAAAAGATGTGTTGTCATGTGATTTTTAGGTGCTATAACTGGACACATTTTGTGCTATGTGAACAATAAATTATCATCTCTCTTCATATAGCAGGAAATGAGTCTCACTGTGAACAACATTTAGGTATGATCTGCATGAATAAGGACATTTACAGGGTTTAAGCATGATTTTTCAGCCCATGTCTAATGCAAGCATGAGTGGACTGAGCAGAATTACTCTTGAGGAACAGCGTGACAGCACACCTTCCTACTTCTGCTTTTTGACAGCAATTTTTTTGCAAGTTTAACTGTTTCTCATGAGATAACAGTTTCTGAAATTTTCCATTGCAAACTTTGCAGAAAAGTTTTGTTTTATCTCAAGTACTTATCTTTTCTCGATGAATTGATGCATCAACAACTTCATTAGCAACACTTTTGACCATGCTGAAAGCTGTAAGACTGGGGTGTAAAATATCTTGTGGTTTTTCTTCTTTTCATTTAGCACCTAATTTCACTCAATAATATAGCTTCAAATTTCTGTGGCTAACAACAACTGTTTTAATTATTTGGAAAGAGTTTAAAATGGCATTAGATGTGTGACTAGCTGGCACATGTGTGCATGCACCCTTCACGCCACTGAAGGACCTGTTAACACCAGCTGTCACACTCCATTTCAACAAAAACAAATGACATTCGTTGTTATAAAAAGATTCTACACTGTTCTGTTGCCAATTAGTGAAATAAAAATGCCTTTCGGATTCACTTGCGTTGGAAGTTTCCAAGACAACGGCTATTGTGAAATCCAAACATTCAGATCTAAAGAGAAGCAAGCTATGATTTAATATGCGAACGTCCAGCAGTGCGGTCCTTACCTTGCATCATGTTTCTATAGGCGTTGTCCGTGATGGAGTAGATATGGGGAGGGACCTCGTGGCGCTTTTTGCCTTTGTACATATCAATGATCTTCTCAGAGTAGATTGGCAGCATTTTATAGGGGTTCACCACCACACAAAACAGCCCAGAGTATGTCTGAAGAAAGATAACATCTCAATTTTCCACTGTATATGAAGTGTTAAGAATCCATCAGGTAAAGGACAACAAGGAAACATGGCAGCACAGTACAGAGTCATACAATGTGTCTTAAAATATAAATATAAGGAAGTTAAGATTAAGTCTGTATATTTTACTCATAACATTTGAAAGCGTAGGCGATGCATAATCCATATGGAAGACTCCTTTTCCCAAGATTTCCTCAGAGCAAAATGTCATTAACTAATGGTTTGTTACTAAAACAGAGTGCAAACATAGTTTGGAGGCCTGTGGAAGTTATATAACCTCTCACTCTTGGGGAATGTATACTTCCTCTTTCTTACACTTTACTGCATTAGATACTGCAAATCATCGCTGCCATTTTAAGCTACATGGTTGTCAGTGCAAAGATTATTTTGGATTGGTTCGGCCACCATAAATGTATTTTTAAATGTTATGCATTGGCTGATAATAAAATGTTATACAATGTAATGTAATAGTAATGTCAGCAGGGGGTCAATGACAAATATGAGTGTCGAAGATAATTTTAACGGTTACCAGCTTGAGTGCCCTTGAGAGCCACCAGAGGACACTCCACATTAGACTATTGTCATTCTCTCACAAACTACATTTCCCATAACTCACTGCCCGGACTCATCATTGCTGATTGCACCCACCTGTGTCTCATTACCTTGTCAGTCTCAGCCTATTTAAACCATGTACACTCATTCATTCCCTGCGAAGTCTTGTATGTGTTTCACTGCATTTCTGTGTCTGTTTGTATCCTGTTTCTCTTGTCTCCTGGTTTTCTTGATTCTCTCTTTGACTCAGCCCTTATCTGTTATTGTTTGGATTGTTTGTTTGTGTACGACCCTTGCCTGGATCTGGATTACGATTGTGGATAACCCTTTAAATAAATACTGCATTTGGATCCTCAACCTTCGTGTCTCAGAGCAGTTTGTGACAATGAATAAGAATATTAATATAAAATATACTCCAGTATATGTTGGTTTCATTAGAGCTTGAAACATTTATAACATTTTAATGACTCTAAAAATGCAATGTGGTGTAACCAAAAATAACATATTTTTCTTGCACCTTGAATACACGAGAGTGTACAGTGTGATATATATATATTACTAATATTTTAACAATACTGCTTGTATCAAAAATAAAATTGTGCTGAGGTACTTAAGGGTTTCTTTTCAAGCATTTAATCCTTTCAATCAGGCTTTTATGATGATATCTTGTCAGTTGTATCACTCTGATATTTTTAGTTTAGAAATGAAAAATAAGCTTATCATATAAGAGGTATATTGAAGTCACTGTATGCATGAATTACATTTCAAAGTATTTTTTAATATATTAATCGATACCAACAAAAAAAGTCACATCAGTCACTGACCCTAAGTCAACTTTATAAATTAGAGAGCATGTTTATTATAATTTACTAAGCTAATATTATTTTTAATATTATATTAAAAGCACTGTGGCATACTTACATAGATGAGCCCAGAGTAGTATCTCTCCCTCAGGTTGTGCAGAACAGACGCTTCATTCAGGCAGGTGAGCTCCGCCATATCCTCCACCTTGCTGAACTTGGGTGGGTTCATCTTCTGGATGTCATCCTTGTTGACTGTGATTTTCTTTCCGTTGTCCGCCAGCTCCACTAGACACTCATCACCATGTTCCTCTTTGATGCAGGCCGACTCAAAACCATGTTTCTCAGAGGGGACCCACACCAGCTTTTTGGCTGTCCAATCTGCCTGTGCGACGGGGCTGTTAATGAAGTCTTTGTCCGTGTAAAGGAATTTCTCGTCCTCACTCAAGCCCTTTTTCGTCATTTTGGTTCTGGGTTAAGACAACTACAAATTTAAGAGGAAAACACAATGTTATACTTCTAAATGTAAACAATATTGGCAACAATATTGGATCTGTGCAATAGACTTTAATTAAATACAAGTTGCAAAAGGCAGGGCTGTAACCACCACAGACATTGAGTCACAGTAACCATACACAAATTCCAGCATGACGCTCTGGTGAAAGAGTGCGAGGTAAGATGTGAGCAACTAAATGACAAACTTTTTGTTAAATCATACAGTAAGTCACCATTTTAAATGGAAAATATAGGCTGTCATTTAAGTGATTCATGTAACTCAAAACAAAATCTGATTAGAGAGTCTATCTAATGTCATTAGACAGCGTAATGGCCAATTATCAATGGAATATGTAACATCCAACAAACACTTTATGGATGATTTTTGGATGTGGTTGCAATTCACTATTGCCACATTGTACCAAGTTGCCAAGTTCACCAATCAAACAAACCCTCTTCCTAAACAAACATTACATAGGTCACAGGGGAAACCAGTATTTAGATGAAAGGATGAGAAGAATGCCTGGGAAATATAAAAAATGTTGTCAGTATTGATCAAACAATCCCTCAGTCTGACCAAAAACTGAACAAAACATATCCTACTGGGAAAATAAATATATATGATTATGTGATAATCTCCACAGCAAATGCTGTTTTTCTTGTTTCTTTTGGTGCTCAGCTGTGGTCCCGTGCTGCGATGACCATATAAGGCTGCCTTTGAGTCAGTGGACGCTCTGTCCACCTAAACAGCAGAAGCAAGTGAACTCCCAAACAAAGCCCTTATAGGGAATAGTATGCCTCCAGTCGGACTCACAGTTTACTCCAAAATGATAACATTAGGCAGGGACAGTCAAAGGCTGGTGGGGGTCTAATTTTCCTGCCACTTTCCCCCACCCTTCTTTTCCTCTGGGTGGCTGATATAGGGAAGTTTACACAAGTATTTTCGAGTACAGTACAGTTGGCAAACAGCAGGTGCAGCTTTGGAGTTCATGCAAGCACAGAGCTTTAAAAGCAATTTTGGGAAACAATATCCGAGCTACGCCTTATATGAACCGATTTCCTCCTCCATTTATAACCAATTGTTTGTACATTTACATTGTATGGTCTAATAGCCCAACAAAAACAGGAAAATATTGTTCCCACTTACTGGCTTTCTAACAAAAGTTAAATAAAAAAATTAATAAAAAAAACCCTGCAGAATTAAATTCTAAATTTTAGTTAAATTCTTAATTTTAAAGAAATTTGCATAATATCTCAAACTAGTGTTGCACTAGCTCAATTAAAACATGGAGAATGACTGAAGTTTCTTCGGAGTCTGTGCTGTAGAAAAAAGACTATACGACATTAACATGCTTAAAAGATACAATATTGAGTGTTTCTGAAATGCGACTCTCTTAACTGCTCCTTTTTCTACCACCAGTTTTTCAATCCATATTGTTTTGTCCGAATGACGACAAAATCGTCCCTTGGAAAAAACTGCTGAGGGAAAAGGGTCATTTAAATGCCCTGTAATCGTTTGGGAGCGAGATAAACAAACAAAGTTTCTCTACGATAAGCTGATTTAATTAAAAGTGGGAATTTCCTGTGTCCTGTGTACAGATTCACAGACCCTTTTTTTGGGAAGCTCCATTTCTGCACTTGAGACTCATCGAGTTTTCAATGAGGTTTTTATGGATCAGGAGCTCCACTGCAAACATACTGCAAAACCTACCTAAATAAATTAAGGCTGTGTTTTAATTCAAAGAAATTCTGACTTTTTTTTTTTTTTTTTTTTACATGGCAGAAGTAAAAGGTAGCACAAATCAGGGTCCTTGGCCTGTGTCCAAGTGGGCCTAAAGCCCAGAAAATCATGTGACCATGTTGTGCAGATGAATTTTTGTGATCCCCCGGTCCTGTGAAAAGTTTCCTCCTTTTTTCTCTACTCCTCCTCATCTTTTTTTTTTTCATTCCACCCATATGGTTTTCTTTTTCTCATGAGCAGCTGTGTAATTTCAGTCTCTTTTTTTAACATTTATATTGAGATGGATGTGCAGACCAGGTCAACGGCACCAGCTTTAAAACTGTTGCAATGACAATATATACTGAATATAATGCTTCCTAGTTCAGGCACATTTAAACAACATGTTGCCATTAATGACCATAAAGGCCTTTTTTCTCCAAAACACACATTGATTGTTTGATAAGAGTGGATTAAACTGTTAAGACAGTAGTCCAGCTACTGGTTTTAAGAAATAAACAAGAGTTCAAGTAGGATTCTGTCAGGTGATGCAGAAATGTGTTAAATCATTAGAGTGACAATCAGGTAAGCAGCCTAAAGATACTGTAGACCACAAATGTGCTAAAGTCAAAAACACAGCTAAACTGATTCACTATTGAAGGGTAGCTGCAAGTAAACTGGTAAAAACTCGCTAGGTCTAACGATCTAACCAATATATCTGTAAAACTTCCTTATTCTGCTAAACCAGATTAAAACTCACTTCTGCTACATGCACACACCTTTTATCATTATTATAAAAGATATTCCGAAAAATGTAAACAATGCATCTAATGTAATACAATGGTTTGATTTATATAGATTTATAAAAGGAACACATAAAGGAACGTTTTCCTCATAAATGAAAACTCTGTTATTATTTATTCACCTGCGTGTATTTCTAAACCTTTATGACTTGCTTTTTTCTGTGGAACACACAAAGTGAATTTCACTGCATGAGTTGTGTGGGTCACACGGATGATACATATGCTTTTGTATCCCTTTACAGCTCCGTTACTTTAATGTTATTGAGAAAAGTGAACAAATTATTCTTTAGAAATTCCATAAAAGAAAGAAAACTATCCACTCATAAAAAAAAAAAAAATTGCTGGGTTGTTTCAATGTTTGGGTCTATAATGGACAAATCAAACCGCTGGTTTAAATTAAACAGTTTAAACCTAGGTTAATTTAAACCAACGGTTGGGTTTGTCCATATTTGACCCAAACATGGGTTGAAAAACAACCCAGCTTTTTTTTGGAAAGACATGGCGGAGTAACTATCTTTTATTCTATATAGTAATAATGTTTAGGTGATTATCTCTTTAAATTTCCAAAATGACACTCATTACTCTTTCAGGATGCCTCTTAAGAATGTTTATGTTACTGATCAAGACATTAATGGATAAATGATGACACAGTCAATGACTACTTCCCCTGCACTTTTTTTACAAGATCACAATTCTTCTTCGTAGACTTCATCACACTATTGTCTATGGTTAGTTGCTGTCTATGCATGTCATAACTTCAATGGGAAACGAGAGGACAGTCAGTTGACTCTGTCTGCTGTTCACCACAACGTTCAGCAGAAAGCTGCATTTGACAACCATATTTGGAGAACAGGAAACTCTTTGGTTTGTCAAGCTCACTGCTTTTCTCATTCTACGCACTTTCTTCAACCATTTCCTATGACAAACTCAGCTGAAGTCAAACTTGTGCATTAAAGAATGGATGGATAGACATGCTTTCTCACTTAAAAGCTCACAAGATACTTTATGATGATGTTTTGAATAGAAAGTCAGAGATGCACGAGTTGTAGAAACACTTTGCTTTGTGCAATAAAATACGATTCTGTCATCATTTACTCATCTTCATTCTGTTCCAGACCCACTAGAAGTTCTTTCTTAAGTAGAGCACAGATGATGTTTGGCAGAATGACAGTCACCATTCACTTTCATTGTATGGAAAAAAGATGCAATGAAACTGAATGGTGACTGAGGCTGTCAGGAACTAACATCCTGAAATTCATGTATTTTTATGTTTCAATGAAAAAAAATTAGTCATACAGTCAAGTTTGGAATAATATGAGTATAATCATAATATGATGTTGACAAAATTTTCACTTTGAGTAAAATATCAGTTTAATGGTGGCATAAAATAACTGAATGAACAACTGTCAAACACATCTTTCAAAGTAATTAAATGTTGACAGTTTCGAGATTCAGTGAAATATTACTGTTTTTCTCACACAGCTCAGAACCCAAGCAATTTTTTCGCACACTTGACACTGTATAAACTTAACCTACTGGCATTCAGTCAGATGATTTACGTAGCCTATCTGAAAGCCTCTGTTAGCAATGCATACACAACTAAAAGAGTACAATGAAATATATAATAAAGTATGAGTAATATCGCTGCATACTCACAAGGCTGATGAAGAAATGCCGCGATTTGGAAAGTTAGGGTTTGGAGAGTCCTGCGACAGTGAGGTACTCCAAAGACGAACAGTCCAAATTAGACAGAAAAGCATGAGAACATCATTTAAACGGAGATGCGGATGGAGTGGGCGGGCCTCAAAATCGATCCGCGCTGTCATTGGTCAGTGCGTTTTGACATTTCAGGTGAACGATGGTCTTTTCGGTCGCACCCATTTAAATGTCCTTTTTCAACACAATGTTAAACACTTAAATGTTACAAAAGTCCCGTTAGAGAAAGTACTACTTTTGCAGAAGGCAGTAATGATGAAAAGAGAGAAATTAAAGTTAACAGGAATGTATTAGCCTAGTGCACGGTCTAACGGTCTGATGCTCCGCTCACATTTTTGCTTAGGCAGAAACGCCTTGAATTAATTTGCTGTAAATCCCTTTCACACACATCTTAAATTACTTAATATTGTTTGTTTATTTTTGTTTATTGTTTATTTATATTTGCACCTTAAAATTACAAAATTACAAAAATAATAATAACAAAACATAAAATATATAAACAAAAATAAGACAAATATTATCAATTTAACGATGTGCAGGAAGAGGCAAAAAAAACCAACTGGGCTTATCATTCTATGATGGTAATGAATGTTATTTTTGGAATAAAATTGCACACATTTGACACGCAAAGTTGACAAAGTTGCTTGTGGTTGAAATGAGGCAATGGAAGGACAGTTGACATTTTTGAAATAATTATTTAACAGATTTTCACATAATGTTTAAATTGATTAGAATTATCCAATTCTTTGTTTATAGTTTTAAAAATGTTGTATTATTATATGATGGATTTTATACAATATTCATATTATATGATGGATTTTAATGCTAATCTAGTTGCAGTACACAAACATTTGTGGCAGAATCAGTAGTACTGAAAAATTACAGATTTAAAAAGATTGTTCACCAAAATATTTTTTAATTCTGTCATTATTTTTGTATGCCAATCTTATTCCAAAACCATATGACTTTCTTGTACGAAACACATAAGATGTTTTGCAGTATGTTCAAACTGCTCTCTTCTTCCATTCAATGAAAGTGAATGGGGACCGGCAGGAGCTGTCAAGGAATACCTAAAATACAGAATAGAGGAAAGTAACAGAAGTTGTGAAACAAGAAAGCAGAGATTCCCCAGGCTAGACTACATGCTATACACCACATCTGGACGAGGCGAATCCCCTGAGATCCTTTTTGGGACCCTTATCGCTACGCACATCACATTCCGTCCCCTCCATTCCCACAACAGGCTTCTTGCTATCTAATGGAACTTCCTATATAAGGACAACCTCCTATTGCGTCCAGTAAATCACATCTGTGATGTTTCAGGGAACAGGACCATGGCTGGTATGCTCCGAGGCCTTGCTGCGGTCCAAAAGAGAGATGGAGGAGAAACAAAGCCTGCAGAGAAAGAAGCGCCTCTGTCACTGGTCAGCATCAAGCTTTCCTGGATGAGCGAAGGGAAGGAAGGGAGGTAGAGAGAGTGTCATGGAGACAGATGGAGAAAAGGGGGGGTTTAGTGAAAGTGAGAGAGGGAGATGCACAACTCTACTAGGTCTCTGTTGTGCCATATAAGGACAATGGGGTCTGCCTGGAATCTCGACTGTATTCTGTGTTTAGAAGGGAACACCGAAAGACTTGGATTGAGTGACTAAATATGGTGCAACAGCAGTGTCATTGTTAAGACAAATAGGCTTTCACTGGGATGTCTTTTGACTGTTTACTCACCAACAATAAACTTCTGGGGTAGCTGCAGACTCTCATTCCGGCAAAGACTAATACCAATTAAGGAATGTGAGGTATTGCACCTGCTCATGCTGGATCACACTGTAGAAACAGGAACATATAGATATGAGTTTAATAGTTTGTTACTTTGTTCTGTGGAGAATCATGCAGTTAGTTTGTATGGTCAGAGACACTAAATAATGAACACAGTACATATAAAATACCGGTTGCAATTTTATTTCACATTGCGTTTACATATTATGCACTTATTATAGCTATTACAATAACTGGGTAACTAGGTTCTAACCCTGAACCTACCCCTAAACCTATAACTTAACCAATGTAGTTACCTTATATTAACCAGTACTTTCTGTGTACTGTAAAATAAAGTGAAACCCAAATATCTTGTTCACAAAACACATGTTATGACATATTCACTAAAACTACTGTAAAAATCTGTTAATTGGTAAGTTATTATATATATACAGTGAAAAACTGTAAATGGTGTTTACTGAAAAATACAATAACATTTCTGGGTTTTTTTGCAAATAAAAACTGACTTATAATATACACAGTGAAAAAAGTAAAATGATTTTCCCAGAAGTCCTTGTGTGACATCACATATGAATATATTTTATATAAATAAGGATGTTTTTACAGTGTGCATTATTAACTTTTTATTTATAAAAAAACAAAAACAAATTATAGTATCATTTAACCTCAGATATTAAAATTGTATATTTTGAGATATGTCCAAGCTGCTCTTTTCCATAGAGTGAAAGTAACTGGTGACCAAAGACAAAAAAAATGACAAAATAGTCCGTGTGACTATAATTGTGCACTATATTCCAAGCATTACAAAGCCATACTGAACATATTTTCATCAAAGCTTTCAAATATGCTCATTTTTTAGATTTGGTGATTATGAAGAAACAATGATTGGTCTTGAGTGCGCTGTATTTGAGATTGGAAAACTATGGCAGAAGGGAAGATTATCAGTGAATAACAATGCTCACAAAGATCTTGTATGTCTTTGAAAGACATGAAATACAGTGCACAAGTCTTATGGAGAACTTGTAAGGTCTATTTTTTCATTGTACTGTATTATACAGATGGGAGTGCAGCAACAATATTTTGCTAAACTTCCTTTTCAAAAAGAAAATCATGACTCATGAGGGTATAGTAAATGCTTACAGAATTTATAGTTTTGCTAAACAATTCCTTATTTTCAATAAGTGAAAACCAATAAAATGTAGGAAAGAAATTACAATATGCAGACTTATACCTGCTTTGGCTTCAAAGCCTATGCTGAAGTCCTATTTAGCTGTACCCTTAGTGGAAGAACACTATATCAGAAATCTGTCCTGACAGTGTGTCTAAAGGAGAGGAGGGAACGGGAAATATGTGCTAGATTAAAACTAAGTGAGGCACATGCTGTTCGTCTCCTGAGACTCATCCAAAAACTCACTTGGAGTGAAGCCGTTCCCAGTAACTGGAGCATTAAGATTTGCCTACATTAGTAAAATAGAATGTCAACACCCTAAACAAAATCTTACAAGGTGTGAACCCAAGACACTAATTCAGGAAATTACATATAGTGATTTAAAAAGTTAAACCCGATTACCAGTAAACCCAACTTCTTTTAAATAAAGAACAAATATCTGTTATCTACAACATCTATATATGCATGTTCAGTTCCCAAAGCATTCCTGAGTATGTTGATGTAAACACCATTTTAGAGAGTCATACATGTTTGGATATATTTGTCCATGTTGGAATGCAGTTAGCAGTGGAAGAGCAAGCAAATATTTGGCTGATTTGGCTGCTCGTATTTATTCTAAATATTTCACATGATCTATCTGTTGATGATAACCTTTTAATGAAAGAAAATGTATCGGGACAATGCACTGGGAAAATTTCATCAAGCTTCCAATGAACTGCTTTATTACCCCTTATCTGTGATAATAATCAGTGCAAAAAGCTATCAAGTGAAGTATCGAGTGAGTATGAAGTGACTTACCTTTTAAGGAATAAGCGTAAACTTGAAGAACTTGGCAACAGATGATGTTAACAATGTTTGTGAGCTGTGCTGTTTTGAGGTGAAAGAAAACCAAACATAGTACAACACAACCGAGAGTCTTAAAAGTTTCTCAATAGAAGCACTCAAATTAAAGAATGAGATTTTTTTTCTTTTCTTTTGAAGTACAAGTACTATGACACAGACAATTCATTAGACAGTCAAAGGTTGAAAAAGTAGCTTAAACAAGAAACTGTAGTTCAAATGTCATTGCTGGATATGTTGGCTTTGGCAAGATGAAAATAGAGTGAAGGATGAAAACCATTCAAAAGAAAGAATGTTCAAAGTTCAAGGACCTGGGGCTTTACCAGAAAGACTCATGAAGCGATCTCACAATCTGGGCTTGTTTTGACAGTTCTTTAATGTACTGCCATTTAAGATGAGCACTCAAAGCACTTATCTTAAGATTAGCTAACATTTTCAACCCAGACTGCAGAAATGACCAAAATGTGCATAATTGTCATAGCGAATGTCGCTAAAATTAGTAACAAATATTTGCACTAAAAATAAGGCTGTTATTTTACTGCAAATGTAAATTTAATATTGCATGTGCAGAATTTAAAAGAAAAGGATACAAACACTTCAAATTCAAAATCAGTTAAACAGATCTCAAGACTATTTACATTTAATACATGAGGAATATGACTATTTTGTAACGGACTGTATTTTTCTTAAGAACCTAAACTGAATAACTAATACTATGAATATAAAAAACAACATTAACAATTAAATGTAGATATATTCAGTATCTAAAACCAGAGTGACAGAATATTTTGGCCTCTTTAATGGAAACTGTGCCCTCACTATCTATCTGTGATCATATGACGTCCTCTTGTACGATGGTTCTTGATGACTGCAGAGCTGGAAACACAAAAAAGCAGCTGAATGGGATGAAAGCTTTTCAGATTTATGAAACTAAAAATTACATTTACACAAAACAATATGTACACGCAAAGTCAAACTCAAGCCCTCTCTTACCCATCAGGGTTATGACTCTGCATTGAGATGGCCATGTGGTTCTTGTGAATGCACTGTTGCCGAGCCTTTTAGGAAGAGTTTTCCTTTGTGCTCTTCTTTACTGCTGAGGAAATGATGGAGCAATCCATACATCAATGGCCTAAAAACAGCAAGAAAGAGAGATACAAAAAGCATAAAGAAATGGTTCCCCCAAAAATGAAAATGCAGTTTTTAGAGCCTGAAGCTGGTGACCATTCAAGGGATAGTTCACCCAAACATTAAAAACTTGTCATCAATTCCTCACCCTCATGTCGTTCCAAACACGGAAGACTTTCGTTCATCTTTGAAACACAAATAAAGATATTTTAAATTAAATATGAGGGATTTCTGTCCCTACATTGACAGCTACGCAACTACCACTTTGACGCTTCAAAAAGTTCATAAAGAGATCGTAAAACTAATTCATATGAATTAAGTGGTTTGTTCCAAATTTTCTGAAGAGACTCGATCGCTTTATATGATGAACAGATTGAATTTAGGCTTTTATCCATTTAAAGTCTTACGGGTTTGGGACAAAGTGAGGGTGAGTAATTTTTGGGTGAACCCTTTCACTTTTAATTGTACGGAAAAGAGGAGCTTGGACATTCTTCCAAAATGTCTACTTTCAGGTTTCACAGAAGAAAAAAGTTCAAAGTCTTATTTTTGGGGTGGTCTATTCCTTAAATATGCAATGAATAAAAGTTTAGATAAAGTGTTTCTGGTGGTAAGAGTGAGTATTCGAGTAACACCATATATACTGGTCTGAGCAAGAAACTCATTCATGTGTTAGTTAAATCTAGACTTGACTACTGGAGTAGTGTTTTGGCTGACTAACCAAAAATCTCTATCAAGCACTTATAATGAGTTCCGAATGCAGCAACAAGAATGCTTCCTCGTACTAGACAGGAATCACATCCAGCACTTAAATCACATCACACTCTGCTTGTGTCTCGCAGAACTGATTACAACAACCCTCTTATTACATTTTTAAATGTCTTCATGGTGTTGCGCCAACATTCCTTCCTGGTCGTATTTAAAACATGGCTGAAAGTGTGAAGTCAGATTTTAATCACTACATGGTCCCAAGCAGAGGATCTCATAATCAGACTCAATTTGCACTATTATAAAGTATCACACTCAAAGAACTCTTATTTACTTGTTAACTTCTTTAATTTAATTTTCTTTTCTCCTTACTTTGTTCTTTAATTTCTATTAACTTTCTAGTACTTCTTATATTTACTCAGTCAGTTTTATTTTCTTGTATCTCCCAACATGTGCATGTTTGACCTGCCAACATTTTAACTAACCCTAACACTGGCTCTCTGTCAGGTTTCTTAAGGATCTTAAGCCCTTACACCCAAACGTGTGATCTCCGCTCCTGCGAAGTTGGTCTTTTAACTGTTCCATCAAATTGTTTAAGACCTATGGGTGATATGGCTTTCTCTACATTTGCCCAAAACTACGAATTTCTTAGTAATTTTATATCTTCCTTTAAAACTAATTTTCTTAGGGTAGCTTTTATTTGATTACTATGTAATTGTTTTATTCTATACGGTTTACTTGCTTCTTGAATTGTTTTGATCGCATGTTTTTATTTTGTATCTGAATGCATTTCTTTTTTATGAATGCACTTCTTTTATATGATTATATTTCTCCTTTATTTTTTCTTATTCTTGTAAAGCGCACTAGGATACAACTTTTAAAGGTGCTATAGAAAATAAAGTTTATTGTTATATTATTATTATTATAAAACCATGTACATGATCATCAAACTATTGAAATAGAAGCTCATAAGCACTACAATAGGTAAAGTAACAGTCCATCACACTGACCCTGGGTCTCCTTATTGTTGAGGCCTGTACTGTACACTGTTGTTCACTTTGTAAATGCTAATTTAAAAAGTGCTCTATGAATAAAGTTTTACTTATTTGTCACAATCATACTTACACTGCTTTGGCACTTGAATCTTCTGCGACATTGAGTTCATTGGCCATGAACTGACGGTCCAAGGGAACTTCAGGCTGACCTGATTCTGACACATAATTTTAAACAAATCAAACTTCAAAGGTTTGTTTTTATAATGCATTTTATATTAAAGCGTTAGTTCACACAAAAAATTACAATTATCCCATAATTTACTCACACTCAAGCCATCCTAGGTGTATATGACTTTCTTCTTGCCAAACACAATCAGAGAAATATGAAAAAATACCCTGGCTCTTCCCAGCTTTATAATGGGAATGAATAGTACATAAAAAAAAAAAAAGAAAAGCGCATCCATCCATCATAAAAGTAATCCATTTGGCTCCAGGGGGTTAAGTGATGCGTTTTTGTAAGAAAAACATCCATATTTATCACTTTATGAACTATAATCACTAGTTTCCGGTAATGGCTGTACGCGAGTCGAGTTACGGCGGAAGAGTGACCTCTGACCTGACGCATGATGTAGGAGTAGTATAAGCTTAGGTGAGAGTAGTAGACTTGTTTTAGACTTCGAATAAATGACGGTGTTTTGTTTTGCTTTATCATCGTCATGCGTCAGGTCAGAGGTCACTCTTCTGCCAGAACTAGACTTGAGTATGGCGATTACGGGAAGCCAGTGATTATAGTTGATAAAGTTATGAATATGGATATTTTTCTTACAAAAACGCATCGCTTCGATTTGCTTCAGAATGCCTTAATCAACCCCCTGAAGCCGTATGGATTACTTTTAATTATGGATGTATGCACTTTTTGGGGGCTTCAAAAACTCATGTACTAGCCACTCCCATTATAAAGCTTGGAAGAGCCAGGATATTTTTAATAGAACTCCGATCGTATTTGGCTGAAAGAAGAAAGTCATATACACCTAGGATGGCTTGAGGGTGAGTAAATTATGGGATAATTTTTTATTTTTGGGTGAACAAAGTTAACCCTTAAGTTTGATATGTGTATAATGAGTGACCGTGCACATTGTCCTCCTGCAGGGCTCATCTGCTCACCTGCGGTCAGAACTGATGCAGTGTGTCTATACTTGTTGAACTCCAGGTATTCTCGGATCAGTTCATTGATCAGCAGGTTCTCGTGCGACAGCGGCGGGCGCGGCGTGTTCTGGTCATCCAGCGCGCTGAACACCTCCGCCCGGATCCTCGCCTTCAGCTGCCCGAGCACCCCACGGGCCTCCAGCGTCTCCTTTAGGGCTATAGAGACGATTCATGTGAGAACAGAGAGAGACAGCAGTAGATTATTAATGTGAGAAACACAGAGAGAGACTGCACTCAGCTGGGCTAACCTACACAACAACTGTGGAGAAATGTGGTGCTTTGGAAAACATATAACAACGTTAATATGAAACGTGACGACGGTAGACTTGACATAAAAAACTGTCAAATAATCATAACCACTATTATATGATGCATTATTGCAATTTTTGAGTATCAGCTCACCGCTTTTCAACTCTGTGATGGTTGCCATTGAAACCCTTCTGCACTTCTCAGACGCTTCCGCTAGAGGTCAGTTTGCGCTTACTACGTCCACAGAACTGGACTAATACTTAGCCATTCCACTCTGGCCAGAGACATTAGGGAATCTTATTGGTTTTCAAAAGCGAAATAAAATCAATAAAGTCGATTTTGAACCTTTAGTATGCCTCTTTAAATAACAAAAAAACAAACAAAAAAAGCATTAGTTAGCATTAGCATCATTGTTTAACACAAACACCATAAATCCAAGCATCACATCGTCGAAGGAGATACATAAATAAATAACTCTATGTGGTTAATCAGCATATATTGCAAGTAATTAAGAGAGTTTCAGGGTGTTCCTTTAGTCATTTTTTCCAACTTAAAGTCAAATTTGATCTGTTATGTCAGTGAAAAGATGACGTGGACAGCCACCTGACGTCATGCGGAAGTGAAGGTGGAGTGGCAAATCTTTCGCTTGCGAAACTCTTTGCTCGTATTTGTCCCGGAAGGACAAGCCTTTTCATCGTGTCAGTTGTCGTCACCCTTCGTGCCAAAACAACTTCTTTCTAGACCAGGCTGTAAAATGGCTGGAACAGCTTTAAAAAGACTCATGGCCGAATACAAACGTAAGTCACTTATTGGCAATTACATTTAAAAGGCAGCGCAATGCTAGTTCTTGTGACTTGTGGATTTTACACTGTTTCGGTAGCAACAGTTTGGCTGCGGTTGTCCCCTCAAGCAGACACAGATAACGTTACTTCCAGAACTTCGCTGACATATGATGACAGTATGAATTATTAATAGGATGTAAGGCAACAGAAGTCGCACTGAACAAATCGAAACTGTATTCCGAAACTAATTTATTTAGTCTAGTGCTGTCACTGAAATAAACTGTGATGATGATGATTTGTATGATATACATTTACTGTTCAGCATATTTACATGAATGCAGCTAATTTATCTTTTTTCTTTTTTTTTTCAGAGCTAACTCTCAACCCTCCAGAGGGGATTGTGGCAGGTATGATGAAATAGGGCAGTTACTTAAACTGCCCCATTAACCTGGTTTTACTGTAGAGTAACTTATCTAATGATTTATCTATATTATAAGAATATTGATTGAGACTCATTTCATCCACACAGGGCCTGTAAATGAGGAGAATTTCTTTGAATGGGAGGCTCTGATTATGTAAGTATTATTTTGTTTTGTTTTGTTTTGTTTTCATTATTATTATAATATATTTTTTTTTGGTTAATTTGCTCAGTGTGGGTGAGAAAATGTTTCTTGACATTTTAGTGACTGTTTCAATTCAAACAGATTTTCTCTGCCATGTCTAGTGTGACCCAGTAGAGAGGGCCATAGCTTGATTTCGCTCGTTCAGTATAGTAATTATTTTTAAATTCTTATTAATCCATTTAGTTTTCAGTGTACTGACACAACACAGACAATAAAATGTTAAAGAAAATAAAAATATACGATAAAAATACATTTTAAAATTTTTCTTAATTATTATGAATGCCACCAAAACAATAGACCAAGACTATAACGTTATTGCCACATAGAATCGATACCGATGGAATCTCTTTCACAATATTTTTTTCCCCAGCTGATGAATGATTTAAAAAAACATTGACAACCAATCAGAATCCATCCTGAGCTCAAGCATTTAAAGCAGCAGACGACATAACTGCAGTGCATGCTTATAATAAACTGACAAAAATGTCCTATTATTAAGAAAAGTAATAGCACACCTGTCCTCAGCAGCTGAAAAATTGAGGTGTCATTTATGTCTGTTTGTAGATTAAGCATGAGACAAGTTACTCGCAGAATCATAACACATGGAAAAAGTGATGATAACTGATAAGACCAAACAATGTGTCCTCCGGTAAACCAAACTGGTGGTTAGATCAGTGGTTTTGACTGATAAGTTTTTAAGTGAAACTAATTGCCAAGCATAATAAGGAACAGTGTCCCTAGCAACTCCCCGACAGCTGTTCCACAGATACGGAACTGTGTTCGTTTGATGCGCTCCTCATCATGATTACCGATCAATATCTGCCCATAGAAACAGTATTTGATAGACAGCTGGATAAGTAAACAGAAAGAGATTTGCATGTTAAATGGGCCTTTGAGAATGATTCTATGAAGTTCTGCCAATGCTGTCAGTAGATCATTCAGATTTATGAAGTTGTGTGATTTTACGATTGTGATTGTTTTAATAGGTTTATTTTTTATTTAAGTATATGTATTTTATGCGGAAGATTGTAAATGTTTTCACTTGCCTCATATTTTTAAGTGATTTTCGCAAATTAACATTTGGAATATTGTTTGTCCAAAAAATGCCGTTAGACTGGATTATTAATTTGCGTTGTCTTTTTTTTTTTGAGAGAGACGACTTCTGCGCACCATGTAGGTTCATCTAATTCCTGATGTTAATGATTTGTATTATATTCAGAAAAATACATTTCGAGGTGAATCATTCTGAAAAGATGCCTGTGTAAATCTGTGTAAATGTGCTTTAAAATTTCTAATAAAACTACTGAATGCTTGGGATTTGCGGGCAATACAGTAATAGCTTATCCAGACATTATAGCTGTTGCTTAGGGGGGTCGAGGGGTCACTACTGGAATGCTTCAGTTCATTGTTTCTTTATTAGCTCTGTTGCAACGCTGAGCTTTAGAACAAAGCATTAAATGATCAAAATGAATAAATGGCAGTCCTGCTTGTCTGGATATATTGCAGCACTTTCTAAAATCTTTTCTTGTTTTCTTATTTTAGGGGACCAGAGGACACATGTTTTGAGGGCGGTGTGTTCCCTGCCATCCTTAGTTTCCCCTCAGACTACCCCCTCAGCCCCCCCAAGATGAGGTTCACCTGTGACATGTTCCATCCAAACAGTGAGTGGTCTTTATTCTGGACTACACATTCAGCATTCAGAGAGTGTACGTGGGGTTTTGGTGACTCCAATATTCATGAATGTCAGATTGCTTCAATTCAGTTCAGTTTTATGTTACAGTTATTTATAACAAAATATTCACATTAGAAATTATTTTTAGTATTGTTATATAATTAATTATTAAAGTAATTGGCGGATATACAATGTTCACAACATAATGTTTTCATTAGCCTTGATTTAAATCTGGAGCATGTTTCACATCTAACATGTATTAAAAACACACAGGTTCACTATATTTTCACATTGAATTAAAATAGTTTCTAACCGCTATAAGTTATTATATAAATCAAATAACGTGACACATAAAAGGAAATTATAGAATTTCACATTACAATTACACATTCATCTACTTTCAGTTTTTCATCAAAATTAAGTCTTAAATCTTTAAACTTAAATTATGGAAATTATGAAAAAAAATATAGTATACATTATATATACTACCATTCAAAAGTTTGGGGTCAGTACGATTTTATTTTAAGAAAATAATTCTTAATAATTTCATTCATTCATAATTTCAATTTTCATTTCATTCAATTTCATTCACAAAAGATTTCTATTTCAAATAAATGCGGTTCTTTCAGATTTTCTATTCATTAAAGAATAAGAGTTTCTACAAAGACATTAATCATCACAACTGCTTTCAACATTGATAATAATAATAAATGTTTCTTCAGCAGCGAATCAGCATATCAGAATGATTTCTGAAGGATCATGTGACACTGAAGACTGGAGTAATGATGCTGAAACTGAATTTTTTAAAGGGATAGGCTAGTTCACCCAAAAATGAAAATCATTTACTCATCCTTATGGTGTTTCAAACCTTTTTGAGTTTCTTTCTTTTATTGAACAACAAAGAAAATATTTTGAAGAATGTTGGTAACCAGACAGTTGACGACATCCATTGACTTCCATAGTATTTGTGTTCCTTGAATGGAAGTCAATGGGGCCGTCAACTGTCTGGTTACCAACATTCTTCAAAATATCTTCTTTTTTTGTTCAATAGAAGAAAGAAACTTAAACTTTTGGGTCAACAGTCAAAACTATCCATTTTAGGATGTTGGGGAGCCTCCAGGAGCAGGTTTGAGAAACACTTACATTCAGTTAGAGTTACAGTCCATAGACGTAGAAGAGTGTAGACTGTCCTAAAGTTTCTTTATGGTTAGGGCTAGGGTAACGATGCGTGTAAATTAGTTGATTTGCGTGCAATGCGCCGATTCGTCTTGCTGTTTATGTTCACCAATGATGGTGGTTCCCGGGCATACTGAAAATCAGCTGTTATTACAAAAATATCGAGCCTGATCTAAAGTATGGACATTTTTTAAACAGAGACTGAATAAAATGGTGCTCTGCATGCTCTGTGAAACTGAAATGGCCTTCCACAGCAGCACAACTTCTATCCAGGAGCATCTGAAAAGAAAACATCCTGGGGCTTTTCTACCTCAAAATGATGAGACTGCAGCGCAAGTATTTGGACTATAATAGTGAATTTTTACATAGCACTAGAATATGGTTGTCAGTCCCATATTTTGCGCTTAATACGGCTGCGTTCATACAGCACTCTGTTTTTTTACGAGCTGCCGTATGTGCGAGGCTGGGAGACGCGCGGCTCAAACAATCGCTCTGCAACCGCTTACAAAGCATTTAACGCTGTTGTTGGTTATTTAAAATGTCTAATGGATGAACTCACACCTCGATTGGACTCATTTATTTAATTACGCGCTCATTTATTTAAAAGTTCACGGTTTTATGGACACTGCCATGTTTGATACTATCACTATTACAGCTTTAGTTAGTTAGTTAGTTAGTTAGTTAGAATGTGGTTGACTTCAGCTGTTTGATCAATCAGCTGATTGACAATATGCTGTCTCTACATTTTGAAAAGACAGAGGCCATTCTGTTTTCCTCAAAATACAAATTAAACGGATGCTCGAAATTTGGGGGTATTTTGAATAATGTTGTGGTCAGTACAAAAAGGTCAGTAAAATACCTGGGTTGCATCCTAGAAAACAACTTGGATTGGCAGGAAGATGGCCAATAAGGTTCTGAGTAAAGTCACCAGGCTTACAAAGTTTTTAGCCAGAAATTCTACATTTTTAGATAGGTCAACAATGATCATTTTAGCTAACGCCTTAATTTTAAACCAGTTTGAATATGCATGCACTTCCTGGTTTGAAGGCCTAACAAAACGACTTAAAGGGAGGCTGCAAACAGCACAAAATAAATTAATAAGAGTAATTCTAAACATGGGCCATAGGTCTCATATAGGTAGGTCACAATTTGTTGAGCTTAACTGGCTTCCTGTTGAGTCGCGTGTTATTATGTCAAGACTGACCATGACCCATAAAATATTGTATGGTAATGTCCCAAATTATTTGTTGTGTCTTATTACTAAGGTGAAGGACACACACAGCACTATTTACACTCGTGGCAGTATATCAGACATCTGTCCTTATGCATTCAAGACAATGTTAGGGAAAGAAACATTTGCCTATATAGGGGCAGTTCAGTGGAACAAGTTAGACCGGCAAATTAAAGTGATTTCAAGCATGAACTCTTTTAAAAAGAGGACCCAGGACTGGTTATTAGAGAGGGTAGCGGAATAGGACCAGGGGCCAGTTACCGTCTATATTTTTGCTTATTTAAGGAAAATGTTTATGTCATTGATTATCACACAATATGTAAGTGTCTTGTCCTGATGTTATGTGTTGAGGACCACAATGGAAATAAGTCCTGGACTTTCTTGTGTTTTTATCCTCGATTGTATTTGATGCCTTTTGTTTTATGTTTAAGGCATTCTTGATATAATTAAATAAATCAAATCAAATCAAAAAGCTGAATGAACATATTCAAGCAGCCACTTGAATCTCCTGAATGAACTAAACATTTCAGATTTTGCACTTGTAAGCAATTGCTGATGTAAATCCCAAAAGGTGTCTGTGAACGCAGCCAATAGTAAACACCTTTCCTAATTAGGCCTCCACTGCATAAACCTTATCTTTTGTGATGATTAATATCATTAGGTAAAAGTTCATACATAGATTAGTTACTGTTATTATTTATTGCTAAATTATTGGTTATTATTTATTGATAAATTAACCAAAGGATGAATTAATTATTCAGAAAATAATCGATAGATTAATCGAAGATGACGACCGATTGAAAAGATTAGGGCATTTCCTCTGGTCCTGCTGGTGGATGTGTGGACAGGGAAGTGGGCCCAGATAAAGGTCTTCCTGCAGGCCACAGATAGCAGCAGACCAGCCTGCTGTCCTCTGATGGAGCCGGGGCTATGGAGGCGGTTATCAGAGCTGGACGGCTCAGATTCTGATCACTGTCCTCATCTGTGGAGAGAAAGAGGAGATAACATCAGCTGTGCTGTTGAGTGGCTGATACCGTGCAGTGCGGGGGTGGCTTCATTCAGGCCTGATCCAGGGTTAAAAATCTCGTCTTTATTTGTGTGCTAGACAATTTTAGCAGAAATCGATGTTCTTTTGACCCTTTGAGGGCCCTGACATCTGTTCGTAATTCCCATTTCAACTCTTTTCATGGCCTTTTTATAATGAATTGGGAGAGTAGTTCATTCTGTGGGATGAAATGCAGTGAATTGATCCACCATTTAGGGGCTGTTTACACCTGGCCACTTCATGCGATTTCTCAGATCGGATAGCTATCCGATCGTGAAAAGACCAGGTGTAAATGCCCTCCGAAACGCATTCGAGACGGATTTGAATCCGATCGCTCAAACCACTTCAGGAGGTGGTCTGGGCCGCATTCCAGACGAAACTGGACAAGTGTAAATGCATCTGGTTGTTGAAACCACATATGTAAATTGTACTCCTCCCAAAAATGCTAAAAAAAATAAGCGTGTGAGAGCGTGTTATAGGCTATATGTAATGTTATAGCCAGATATGACGACGCTACTGGAACACGCATCACCGCAGATGAGAAGCTGAGCATCTATTCATTAAACTAACGTGCAAACTATCGCAAATCAAAGTGAAAGTAAGTCGCAGACGCTTAACACACAATCATCATCATTAAAAGTAAAGAAACGAAATGATCTTACCAGGGCTGTTACTGCTCGCTCTTATTGCGGTCTTTGATTTTGAAATTTTAGCTGATGATCAATAAAATGCAGCTCATATCTGTTGCTTTCGGTGACGTGCACTCCATTAAATCTGCATATAGCGCGGGAATTGAAGATCGGATTTAAATCCGTTTCGCAAAAACACATTTATGTGACCAGGTGTAAATGGAATCGTTTTGATAAATCAGATAGCTATCCGATCTGAGAAAACGCATGAAGTGGCCAGGTGTAAACAGCCCCTTAGAGTCAGTTTGTTTCAGTTGCAGCATAAAAGAGAGTCACAGACAAAAATGCAGATATAATCAAGTCGAAAGTTTCTTCAAATGTATTCAGTCAACCGGCAATGAAGACAGCAAAGATGTCTAGAGGACAAAGGGCAACAGAAAACCCATAACAGAACTTCATAACTTGGTTGTGGTGTGTTTTTTGTAGTCTATCCAGATGGACGTGTGTGCATCTCAATCCTGCATGCACCCGGTGATGACCCCATGGGCTATGAGAGCAGTGCTGAGAGGTGGAGTCCCGTGCAGAGCGTGGAGAAGATCCTGCTGTCTGTGGTCAGCATGCTTGCCGGTCAGTCACCATTCACTTAATGATGAAGAAACTTTTTCACAATTGAGTTGTCTTGATCCGTCTTGCCTTAAAGTGGTTCTTGAGAGATCAACGATATATATCTCAGTGATGGTGAGATCATATATACAGTATATAAACGCTGCAAGTTTTAAAGGTTATGTTGTATTATATGTATTGTGCATATATATATACTTTTTTATTGTGAAATAATTATTTTTATACTCGATGAAATCGAATCCTGCATCAATGTAAATAATGGATTTTTAATGCTTTAATACCTTTTATAATCTCATCAGTGCCTATCCTTAATTAATTGTAAATAATGATCTATTTGCTCCTACAGAGCCCAATGATGAGAGCGGCGCGAACGTGGACGCCTCTAAGATGTGGCGTGAGGACAGAGAGCAGTTCAATCGACTAGCTAAGCAGATTGTGCGCAAATCTCTGGGTCTCTGACTCTCCTGTGTACAGACACACTCTCACACTCCAGGACAGTGAGGATTGACGTTTGTGAGGATATGAACTCCCAGCAGAAGAGTGAGTGTTGTAGTGTGCCCCCTACCTCCACCAGTGTGAGCACTTTATTCCCATCCAGGCTTTCATACTCTCGTCCCAGTCTTCCCCTCTCGTGTGATTGGGTGGATGCGTAGACAAATGGCTTTTGTTGAATAAGGCAAAATGTCATGCGTTCACCGGACAGTGTTTAATAGAGAGTCGATCATCAGTCTCTGAAACGTTTTTCACAGCCATTTTGGGCTGCCGGTTTGTCTGTCATGCCTGTTACATGTCTATACCCATGAGATAACCAGTGGAATCACCATTGGTTTGAGGACAGTATGCTGATGCATGCTTAAATGCCTCCTATTAAAATGCATTGTGAGGAAATCATACGACGCAGTGACTATCACATCCACTTATTTGTTTATGAACAGATTGTATTACTGATCTTTTAGGAATGTGGGAAAAGATCATGTCTATTGAAGGAGATTTAATAAATATTTTAATTACAAACATTTGATTACATTTAATGTTGAAATTTGGTAATGCACAGATAAGTCAGTGTTTTTGTCAAATTTTACTTTTTATTTTATTGATGTTTTTAGATTCTGCAACAGCAAGCTGGAATTGTCCAGCCTTCAGCAGAAAGACAGACCAAAATAATTGATTTACACCATCATCACTTCAATTAAGAAATGTTTCATTTCTTTATTTGGTATTTTGCCTTTCATCTGTTCTCAAGGATTGTATAGCCAAATAAAATCAATAAGTGTTTGTGATTTATGATCGTCTTCTGTTATTTTATTATGTGTATAAAATCCAAAAATGGTTTCTGCACACTTCTGATGTTGCTCCAGCACAGATGGGAAAAAAGGGAAATTTGTCAAATATGTAGGGAAACATTTGCAGCTTAATTCATGTCATGTAACAGTAGGATAAAGTGGGGTAAGCTTCCAATTTACTTCCAATTTGATAAATACTGTAGTAATTTAGTTACAGTAAGTTCAGTTTAAGAAAACTCATTACCTGCCATGCAGAGAATTTCCTACATGCACTTTTTCCTGTGTTGTCTTCTCTCTAAATCATAGGCAGCTGTATACAAAAGACTCTTAAAATGCACTACTATTCAAAAGTTTTTAATGTTTTTGTGTTTAATGTTTTTAATGCTTATTACTGTGATGGAAAAGCTGAATTTTCAGCGTCATTACCATCACATGATCCTTTAGAAATCATTCTAATATGCTGATTTGCTCCTCAAGGAACATTTCTTAATATTATTAATGGTAAAAACATCTGTTCTCCATAGTTTTGTGGAAACCATGATATTTTCTGAATTCTTTAATTAATAGAAAGTTTAAAAAAGGTTGTTGAAATATGTAACATTATAAATGGCATTAGTCACTTTATGTTAGTCATTAGTCACTTTACACATCAATTTAATGGATTGTTACTGAATAGAAGTAATAATTTCATTACGAAAGAAAAAAAAAAGAACTTACTGACCCCTCACTGTGTATGTGGTGATGTAACAACGTTCCATTGAACTAGAGGTGGACGCATAACGAATGATTTATAAGCTATTTTTTGTAGACCGGGTCATTTTTGACCGGGAACACCACGAGAGTGACAATGTGCCATATTGTACAAAATAAAAGTTTTTCAAAACAAAATTCCTGGTGAAAAATTAAAGTAGACTAGTGTGATCAACAGTGCCAATTTTCTTCAGATTTTATTTAATATTCCCAAAATTATATATATATAAAAAAAAAATTTACTCAAAAAAGGAGATGCCTACTATCAAATAAATGAGGCCTACGATTAATCAGATGCAAATAGAAATATAAAACCAGTCCTAACTGAAAGAGAACAAGTTGACAAAAAGATTGAATCCAATATTGGGTGAAAATATAGTATAATGAGAGATTTAAAGCTATTTTTTATAGTCCGGTCATTTTTGACCGGGAACACCATGGGGGAAATTGGGTTGTGAACACCACACAAGGGTTAAAAAAGGTTGTTGAAATATGTAACATTATAAATTTCTTTAGTCACTTATAATCAATTTAATGGATTGTTACTGAATAGAAGTAATAATTTCATTACGAAAGAAAAAAAAAAGAACTTACAGACCCCACACTGTGCATGTGGTGATGTAACAACGTTCCATTGAACTAGAGGTGGATATCAACCCTGTTTGGTTTGGCAGAGCTCAATCAGGATTTGCAGAATCTGACCACATCAGAGGCTGGATTAACTCTTTGTTATTTTTAATGGCGTATCAGCTGATGTGGCTCGTTATTGGACAGTTGCTTCCGTGTGTATCTGCTTCACCATCTGCATACTAGACCGCAGGTTGCCTTTTACTGACAGGCCAGAAGCTGTTGTTCTGTACACCTATTGCCTCCCACACATTACTGTAATTGAATGTCAAATATGATGACTTTGCTGTCAATTGCTGACAAAACAGCTATGCCTCTGATCACCTCCCGCTGATGGATTCACACAGTCTTTCTCTCTAAAAGAACAATAATACCAAACATAATGGACAAATATATATATATAATGTCAAATGTTTGACAAATGAAAGAAGTTCAAAAGATCAAAAATAAAGTAAAAACAATATTGTGAAATATTGTTGCAATTTAAAATAACTTGTTTTCTAATTGAATTTTAATAGTTTGGATGAATAAAGTAACATTTGTAACATTATAAATGTACTGTATACACTGTCACTTTTGATCAATTTAATGTGTCCTTGATAAAAACATTTTTTAATAAGTTCTATTTTATCTTAATTATCCCAAACTTTTGAGTGGGGGTGTATCATGGTTTCCACAAAAATATTAAATCAGGAAAAAGTGTATTCAACATTGATAATAAGAAATGTTCCTTGCATTTCTATATGCATTTATTACATTCTTTTATCAAATAAATGCAGCCTGGGTAAGCATAAGAAGCATTTATTTTGCTATTGTATCTGTGCACAATTATATTTATTATTTAGTCTTTTTACCCCCCTCTGCTGTCCACAATCCTATAGACTTGTAATCAAACTAGTTGAACATCTTCAAATTCACAAGAGCAAGACTGCGTCCATCTCTTCTGGAATCTCATCAATGGGAGACGAAATCCTGCAGTTAGGGGATGAGTTTCCCTGTCTAAACATGTCTCATACTTCACACACAGGGCTGATTCAAAGCACAGCTCAGCCCCAGGGTCAAACGGAAGACCACAACATCTTTCAAAGAAGAACTAACATGACACACACCTCTCTCTATCACTCCCTTCTCTCTCCATCATGTGTTACACCACTCCTGAACAATTTGATCTGAAACAGGTTCACTAAAGTCCAGTTTGTTGTTCACCCAACCCTGAGACTGACGTCAAGGTTGACCTACATCAACCAACAGAGCTTTGGTTAATTTGTAATGACTTGTTTACATTTGATTCCGTATTTGGTTCACAAGATGTTTTTGTGAAGTTTTATGTACACTTCAAAAGAACGCACCTACTTATTCTTTATTAATACTTCTTTCCATGGCTGTAACTATATCTTAAACATTGGGTTGGAGGGTTGTTTGGTTTAAAAAATACCCCAATGGTAATTGTCTTTTTATTTAAAGGAATTAAATAAATAAAAGATTTGAATGGATTTAGGGAAGAGAAAGAAAAACAGTAGCACAAGAATCATTTTTGTAAAGTAATCATTTTGAACTCTTTGCAAATATTTGTATTTTAAAATATGCACCTATTCAATACATAACAACGATGTACTGGACGACAACATTATCAAAATGATCCCGTTCACATGGATCCGCAAAAACGATTAAAAACGCTGTATTATGCATGCTAGGCCAGCAGTTGGCAATGTCACTTTGTAAAGAAAAACTAGCATGAGCCTATATACTGAACACATAATGCGCATGATGTCACAGTTTTCACAAATTCATGTTTTTGTAGTTTACACAGAGTTGAAAAGGGTGTTGTTTTCAAAAACTTGCAGTGTAAAACCCGTTTTCAGAAACTTGCATTTTCAGGCCCCCAAAACACTGTTATCGTGTACATGAACGTTCAAAATGCATACAAGTTTTTCATTTTTTGTTGAAACGGTGTCATGTAAACGGCCTGTTATTTGAATGCCTAATATGTTGAAAATGCAAACCGGAAAAATACTTCTTGTCTCTTCACATTCAGTTATGAATTACATGAATCACACAAATAAGAGCCTATATTTTAAATTCAAAATGGTGAAATTTGACCCCAAAAAAGTCAAGTAGTTTGTCATTTGACTATACTTCCATCATATTTCACACCCTTTCACCATTAAAAATTGAAGCGCCGCTCTGAAGTTTTTGTGCATGGTTTCTGAGAACGGTAAAATGCCTCTTTTTTTATTAGCCATCTCAATATTTTTAAAATGTCAAAACATAAAGTTCAAAATTTAACTTTTAAAACTTCTTGTCAAATATCAAATATTGGCTGCGACAAGCCATCAAAAATATAAAAATGTAGGCTATAGTTAAAAACTTTTGTCAAATATTGTCAAATATTAATTATTGGGTGGGACAATTTGGCCATTAATAATGTAAAGTTAAAAATATAACTTTTAAAACTATAAAACAGATATTTGGGGTAGGGGTGAACTTGTAATGGTTAAAGCCATTTTTTCCACTTTTTAAATATTAAAGTCATCAAAACTATGAAGCAACACAAGTTGAAGTATGGAAACCCAAAGCACCATTTTATGATAAAGGGCTGTCTTGGAAGTCTGTTATAGACCGCTTTCCTCTAATGGGATTAAAATTTCATTATCTCCTAGAAATATGCAGGTTAGGAAAGCAGGATTCTGTCAAGAGTTCATGAACTAGTAGCACAGCTCTTTAATATCCACTACATATTACACATGAACTGTTTGTCAAAGGCCGTTGTTCTACTTCCAAAAGAATTTCAATTGCTGTGTTCCTCCCCTTTTAACATCTCTAATGTTCCTTCTCTTCTGCTGGCTTTGATGTGAAAAAGACTTTAAGTGACAAAGGTGTAGTGGGGTCAGGTGAACTGCATGCTGGTCTTTAGCCTCAGATGTTGTTTTGATTAGCTCACAAACTATTAGCAAACCTGCTATTCTAGTGAGTGATCATGTATGTTTTGTCTTGAGTGGTCTGTTGTGGTTTGTTATAGATTGCTAAGGCAAGCTTTGCCATATTTGCTCATATTTACCGATATTTAGCCAAGCAGGCAAGGCTATTAGCGTTTACTGAACACCTTATCCTATACCATCTATGCTACTGCTAAAAGATGAATGTAGTCGTGTGTATGTTTGTGTAGGGTAGAGAACTCTAGCAGTTGACTTTAACCTAAAACCTGACTCATTAATTAGTCAAACCCACATCATTTAGCCATTAATGGGTTGTACATCCCAAAAAGTACCAGAAGAGGGAGAGGCCGAGAGTGACAGAAAAAAAAAAAATCATCCAAAACACAAATGTCTGGGAAAACTACGCTGGGGTGTAACAGCCACGGACAGGAGTGATTCCTCGAATCATGCAGTTTGTTGAGGAGAGGTGGGGAATATTATTTAAGCAGTCTGGACTTGATGAAAAAACTAATCCAGTTCTTATGAGAAAATGCAACTATTTAACGTTTTGACTTTCTGTTTCTGCTGCGTATTGGCTAATGGTACATTCAAGTCATGTCGGAAATAACGTATTTATGAGTTGAATGCACATGAATGCCATCACAACATCGTAATTCTGAGTGATAATTAAAAAAAATTCGAAGTATAGTAAAATAAATCCTTACTTTACTTCTGCAACATGATGAATAAAGAATGTGCATCAGGTGTGTTTTTGCTTTTTTATGTTGTTCAATTTATGTGGTTTCTGTAAACTGGATCGTTATATATGCTATTGTAATTGTACAATATTATCTTATTTTGTTCATGCAAATTAGTAAAATATTGTAAATCGTTTTTTTCTTCTTTATTTTCAACACTGCCATTTTTCTTACTGATGCCCCCAACTCGGAAATTCGGGACTCCAGTTTTCCAACTTGTAAGTACAATGTTTTGGTGGAGTTGAAGTTTGTTCAAGACACGACTTGAACTCACCATAATTTTGGAGCTCGGTCAAGTCTGACTTTTAATTCATTCATCTTAAAGGGATAGTTCACCTAAATGTTTTAATTCTGTCATTAATTACTCACCCTCATGTCATTCCAAACCTTTCGTTCATCATGGCTTGTCATGTTTGTTTCTATGTGCCATGTTCTCTTCTATTGTCTTAACCCTGCCCTTCTTGTTACCTAATTTTTGGTTTATTTGCTCCACCTGCTCTCCCTCTTACCCTCCTGATTTCTTTCCCTATTTATTCTTCCTTGTGTTTTAGGTCCTGTGCCAGTTCGTTGTCGTTGTTTACCGTTCTTGTCCTGCTCTGCCTGATGCTGTTTACCTTGTCCAGTCTTGCCTTATTCACCCGTTTCCCCCCATGGGGTAGTTTTTTTTATTTTATAAAAAAAAAAATTTATTGTGAAATAAAAGGCCATTTTCTCTCTATCTCTGAGTCCTCACCTCATCCCTTCACCCCAAACCTGACACTATTTTTCTATTTTAGCCATAAATCTAATAAAAAAGTTTTAGGTTTACTTACAAATTGTTGCCAGTTCATTAAAAATATGCTCTCTTGAAAATCCAGCTTTTAATATTGTTTATATGTCTATGTGATGTTTTTAATATGCTTTAAAGGGACATTGTGTAGGAATTTCTCCCATCTAGTGGTGAAATTGTATTTTGCATTCAAACGAATAATGCTCTCCAGCGCCTCACTTTTTCAAATGCGCGTTGCATCTACGGTAGCCGTTATGTACCTAAAAGCTATGACAGGATGTCTTATAATAGCACTTCGAGTTTTTCTTCGGGTGAACATGTTTGTTATTTAAAACAAACTGAAACTTGAAACAACGAAAAAAAGAATGTTACAGTATGAACTACTGACTGTCAAAAACATTAACTATGGTAATTAGTAGTAATGCCTTCTTTACTCGTTATATTTTTTGAAGTATGTGCATTGTTAGATATCATCATCATCAGAGCCTTCTCTAACATTACTTTACTCAATAGCTGCTATTCATCAAAGAGCCTGTTTAACTTTTAACTATAAATGTTCGACTGTCTATATAATAAAGTACACAACCAAGCAATGAAAAAAAAGCTTGTAATTAAGACTGTAACATTGACTTACCTGTCGAGAAGAAAGCAGGCAACTTCAGGGTCTCTTTTGAAAGCTTTCTCCTGCATTAGCTATCCTGACTGTCTATGCAGTAACCCTTGTTTTTGTAATCTCCGGTCACGTTTCCTTTTACGATCTATTTTGGACTTTTTCGACGACGAGGACTCCTTATCCTGTGACTCATATGTATGTATGAATGAACGGTGTATAAATAACCGTGCAGTGCAGCCTTTTAAACTTGCCGCGGCAGTGACAAGCGCCTCTCACTTCTCTGCTCCTCCGCTTCTGCTGGCTTCAGTCACGTGACGCTGGCTCTAAACGAAACGCGTTGTGGAAACGCGTTGGCCTAGTACTTTTTGTCCCTCTCTGCTATTATAGTTTTTCAAGATGGCGGAACTACATGGAAGCCTCCGTGGACTTACCCGTCCCATGTATATAAAGATAATAAATTCTTCGTTTACGAGGATTAGTCTGAACATTGGCATAGGTATTTGTACACCATTGAGGGCATATTTATGAATAAAAATATAGATTTTAGATAATAAAATACCTAAAAAGCTACACATTGTCCCTTTAAGACAAACCATGTTCAAATTCATAAGTCAACACAATTGCAATTATTTCTCTTTAAAACTGCAGTGAACCAAAGACAGTCTCAAAAACACAGTTTGAAATCGCTGGTGTTTCTGACATCACAAACTACCTTGTAACCAATCAGGTCAACCAATCAGGTCAACCAATGATCGTCAACGAGTGGATCTCTGAGCTGGTGTGAGTGAGTGGAGGCGGGGCTAATTTGCATATTCATATACATGAAGCGCTATTTAGTATACTAAATGAAGCAAGGGTTTAGAGTTACATTCAAGCTGTTTTAAGGCATGAATACTTTTTTTTTTCAATGAAAAAACGTTTAAATATGTCATTTTGGTGATCAAAGATGAGTTTTAAGTGATAAAATGATTGACTACAGGGGGGCTTTAAGACTTTTTAACTTATTGCACTTCAAATCATTTATCTTGTTTAAAAATACTGAACAATGAAGATTAAGAGTGCTTTTCTCAATGTACACATTCATGTAGTTAAGGAGAATTTCGACTACAGATCAGTAAAGGACAGCAAAAAAACAAAAAATTAAACAATTACCAAGTGAGACTGAACCAAATCAGGACACCAAGAGGGACTCCACCCAGAGGAAGAAAATAAAACAGAAAGAGAGAGAGAGAGAGAGAGAGAGAGAGAGAGAGAGAGAGAGAGAGAGAGGGAGGAGGGGGTTATGAAGCAATGAAATGCTGAGATTAGGACCGCAGGAAATCTCTCTCTCTCTTTCTGTCTGCCTTTCTCTCAGCCTCTGTACCTCCTTCTGAGCCCCTCCTCTCATGTTGACATGGTTTCATTTGAATGTCTCTCTAAATACACCACTTTTGCCCCTTGAGCTCTCAGTTGTAATTCTGATCTGTTAACATGCTCATCTGACCCTGCAGGTGACAGGTGAATTAGCTGCTTTCTGATCGCCTCTACGCACCTGAGCAACGGGGAACAAGAGGGGAAAAGCACAAGCTTGTGGATTTTCAGGACTTTGATTACAACTTTCAGAAATATTTTGGCTCTTTTAAACTGCTTGTTAATGATTAGCATTTAAGTGGATGAGGTAGGGCTTTCTTGGGAAGAACATGTATTTTAATTTAGTGTGTATCGAGAAATTATACCCAGTGTTTGCTCTTCGTACATTGTGAATTTTTAAAACAACTTTATTAAGTAGCTCATGTTCACTGGTGTTGAGCTGATTCTGTAATCAACATTATACAATGAGGGACAGACTCCATTCTGGACAGTTCAGGGAACAAAGAATACAGGACCTAAAGGCATCTTGACCAGCGGATAACTTTTGACCATCCTGAAGTTCATATTTGGATTTTTTTTTTTTTTTTTTTGGCCAATCAAAAGTTTGTACGAACATTTTTATCAGCAACTATCTAATGGAAGGACAGCACAACTTGGTGCTTTCATTATGGCTACTTGCACTGCAGTGGTGTCTGCTGCTTCTACCACTGACAGAAAGTGTGACCGTCGTGCCATGGAAACCCTGTACAGGTGAGATTCATGCTGTAAATTGTTTCAATGCACTAGTTGAATAATGTTTATTTATCATGAACTAGTCTTTGAGTCCTCGTACAAGCTGTTTATCAGCAGGCACCAAGATAAAAGTGTCTTCCTCTGTAATAAAATTCTTCAGATTAGATCAGGTCCAGATTGTAAATGTCTTAAATGAGACTGAATGGTCCTGAATGTTTATTGTGTGTATAACTATGGGCATTTTTGTTTTATATATATAAATAAAATTGTATTTATGTGTGTGTGTGTGTGTGTGTGTGTGTGTGTGTGTGTGTGTGTGTGTGTGTGTGTGTGTGTGTGTGTGTGTGTGTGTGTGTGTGTGTGTGTGTATCATAGAAGAATTCTGTCCTTATTGCCATTTTTTAAGTGTCTGAACCAACAAATGCCATTCATGTAATTCTAGCATATTTGTGGTGAAAACAATGATGGGAATGATTTATTTTTAAATAAAAATGTCATACTCCTTTGCCCTTGCTTTGATTAACTTCATAGCTTGAATGTTATTTATTAATTACATCCAATTACATAATATTCCTTTACACTTTTCCTATAATTACGAAATTACAACTTGATTGGAAATGACATGCAAAAAGCCAGATTTTTCTCACACATCACGTCCAACCCAATCTCACAGGAATGTGTAACATTTTTCATGAGGTGGCAATTTTGTATGAATTTGAATTGTACAAAAAAAAATGAATGATTTTTAGACAAAAGTAAGCATAAAGGTCCTCCCCTAACCTCACCCCTAAACATAACTGCCACTGGGATGAAAGCAGATCATACAAAAATGTACGACAGCGAGTCCAAATTAGCCACCAATTCGCCAAAACGTAAAATAATTAGGAATTCCCATGAGATTGTGTTGCAATGTCTCATTTTGCATCTCAAGCAAAATCGTTTTTCACTGACAAACATGAAAATGACACTGCTGAACACTGAAAAAGATGGTAATGTGTCATGCTGACCACCACAGTGTCACTTAATAGAAGAAATAAATGTGAAGACGTAACACACAGCCACACAAATGCATTCACAAGGCTGGGTGGTGTTGCCATGTTGTTGCCAGCTTGGTCTCTACAATGGAAAAATGTAAACTCTTCCCAATCCCGGCGACATCCCTCGGGCTTAAATTCCCCAATTTTCATACCACGGAGGCAATTACATTAGATACCAATGCAAAAGAAATGAGAAAATGAAAAATGCTAATATGAAAAAAGAGTTTACTAGAAAGTTACCAAAGTAAATTCCTTAAGTGGTATTTTAAAATATTGCTTTTGTATGTCAAGAGCACACCATCTAAATGGTCCATAATTAGGGCAATGAGCTCTGCTAAAGGACTGTTATTACAATAGAAGCTGTAAATACCACAATAATGTGGATGAACCAAAGAATGCTGGGAATGTTTAGGGAATTGCAGTTCTGTCACTGAACATCTATAAAATCTCTTTGTCATCAGTGTGTATCTTCATTTGAAGCGTATCATTTCTGTGCATCGGCTGTCCTCCTAAACATTTACTTGTAGTTTGAAAATTGAGTAAGAAGCATGCAGTATCCTAGAGTATCAGTTGCAAGTTCATGTATGCTGTCATTAAAGGCATATGCTCATGTCACTTTGCATATTTAGATTAAGACTATGTATACTATTGAGGAAAACAAAGGGCATATGAAGTCATAGACTTGGGCTGCTAATAAAAACATTACTTGAGCCTTATTTAAAAGTTTTTGAACCATGTATGAATGACAGTAAATCAAAGTTCAGGGTTTTGTAAATTATGTGAACCAGGGAGAGCTGGTATAATATTATGTCTTCCCTACCTCTGTATATTTTGCATGGAAGGCAATTTGCATACTTTAGTTAATGAACTATATCAAGAGCTATTCCCATCCGCAGATGCAAAAATGCATAGGCCCCCAAGTATTCAGATTGGATGGATTTCATTGCATTAAATAGCAAAATCAAAGGCCCTGTGGTATTAAGATGTGTTTTGGTCAGTCGGATCACAAGTAGACGAGGGAGACATATTGCAATCCACTTCAATGTATATGCTATCCACTTTCAACCACTTCTGTCCTGATTTCTTCAAGGGGAGGGTGTATGGGTGGGTAAATGTATGGATTTTTTCAGATCTTTTGATCTAATGGACAGAATCAGCTTGCGTAATTTACATATGAACGAGACGACGGAAAAACATACGGAGAATTTTAGCTTTCGTTTCTGCTCTGACAGTCACAAGACCAGAACAAATGCGGTGAGTGGGTGTTAGAAATCAGGAATGGTGAGAGAACCATGTGCTTGGTACGTTTTTCCTCTTCAAAGCAAACTTGGGTCTTCAGCCAACAAAGTTTAAATCCCGCCTGACTAGCGCACTTCCCTTAATGTTTATGCGTTAGGCTTTTGTGGCTGTTCGAACTCATTCGACCACATGAGCGTTTGCACTACGAAAGCAATCCAGTTCGACCACCTCTGGAAGTGGATGAAAGTGGACAAGCTCAAAACGTTTTAGACCCTGTTTACAACTATATTTAGCATCGTCCACTTGTCCACTTGTGATCCGATTGACCAAAACGCATCTTAATTGCCTGAACAAGGCCAAAATGAACAATTCTTATTCTTATCCTGTCACATGAGATCACATTTTTTCTTGTACGAGAAGCCTTTTCACTCAGATATACAGTACATCACAACAGGAAAGAAAAGACTATCAGAACTTAGTATTTGTGCCGACTTTAAAGTATAATATATAGCACAAAGCACAAGCACACTTTTCAAGCATGCCATTTCACAAAAAGATATTTGTTTCCTGGTTTTTAATGATACTACTATACTGGTCAAAACGAACAGTTTCGGACACTTACTGATTATCAAACTTAATCGAAAGTAGCATTCCCTATTCATTAGAAATCTATCCAGTAGCATTCCCATTCTCAATGACTGGCGTGGACAACATTGGAAGTATGCAACCTGCATGCTCCCATCTTCACTCATGGAGCTCAGTTCTGGCCATACTGTAGAAGTTTTTGTACCAATCACATGGAAAATCAGTTATAATTACCACCACAGGAAAAATTACGTCCCGACATTTCTGAATGGTATCACAAGAACACACCCAAACCCTTGACTAGCAACTGGCAAGTTACAAAGCATACTCCACTCCAAGTCCACACCAAAGGGAGTTATTCTCTATATCAGTGAGCACTGTTTCCAAACTCCCTGAAATGTCTTCAGTTTTCTTCTGGGAACGTACACATTACAATATTCCTCATTTAAATTATTCCCATCCAAGGTATACACAAAAAAGGGAACAAGGCCTGGCTGAGTTGCATTATTAGTGTGGTGTAACTGGAAGGGGCGTGAGTTTACCGAATCACGCTTGAAGCTGTTGACCAATCACAACACATTGTTCCAGCTGACCAATCAGAGCACATTGTGCTTTTTGAAAGGAGCGGCTTCATAGATACAGGAACTAAAAAGAGCATTACTGACAGACTGGGAAGAGAGGCGCTACAACAGTGTAACATTTTTTGAACATTCAAGCATGAAAACCTATTCTAGTAGAGCCCATAAACAAAATTAAGACTTTGTAAAAGGGCATAATAGGTCATCTTTAAGGTCCCTATAAATTTTTTTTTTTTTTTAAATAATGTTGTCTATTGAATGATCCCACAGGGTGTAGTTACAGCATTAACCAGCAGGGGCTATCTAGACCATGCTAATCAACCAAAACTTGTTTCTACTTGTTTCCTCAACTTCTGTCTTTAATCTTTGTCCTCTTCCTCTACAGATCTCCATCCAGTGGACCTGCTGTCTCGGGTGCTGCCCCATAACGGAGAGGCTCTAGCTGGGGTCCGTATGGTGCAGGAGGGAGGTGCTCGTGGAGTCCAGCTCTTCAAACCTACGCAGGCACTCACCTTTCCATCTTCTCAGCTCTTTATTAACTGCGCTCACTTCCCTGCAGAATTCTCCATAGTGGCCACTCTGAAAGTGCCTCAAACCAGAGTGAAGGTAAGCTTATACTGACATAGACATTTAATGCCAGAATTGCTTGTGTCCAGAAATGCTCATGCCCAGCTTAATCATAATAGAAAGTCTCAGAAATTGCTAATTTCCTCTTTGAGAATAACAATTTTAGTTCAAGCAGGGTTAAACTCTGGTGTATTATATTGGGGTTATTTCACTAGGAATCAATTTTTTTACACATCATAGGCCAACCCAGAAGTTAGCATCACTCTGGTTCCCTCAACAAAAAAACAGTATTTTTCCACTGGCTTTTAGATTATTGCAGAAAATAAGCTCTGTGACCGAAAAAGTTATGATTCTTACAAGTTTTATTCATCATGATAATCTTCACAAATTAACCAAAATTGTATGACTTTTGAAGCCTAAATACAATAGCCAGAAGCAAAAAGCTAAACATAGGCTACAAACAGACTACACCACGGTCACATGACTTCAATTTCACCACCATTAAGCTTTCGACAGCTATTTCAGCCTTTATTTAAAAAATATTTACCATGATAGTTTGAGTTAGAGTAGTTTTATTTTCATTTTTATAGATATAGCGCTTATAAACACAACGAGTCAGTAAAAGCGGACTAGTGAGTAGATGAGTTTTCCTGTTCACCGTGATAATGTTTAATGTCCCCGACAACCTCTATAGTCCCATTGAGGTGCTTTTTCACCACACTGTTTTCTACTAAGCTGAAAACGTTTGATGTGTTTTGACCGTTCATATACACGACAACATCGTATTGGGGACCTGAACTTTTGAAAATGGGTTTCAAAGTGCACGTTTCTGAAAACGATACCATTATTGTCTCTGTGTAAACTACAAAAATGCAAATTTGTGAAAGCGGTGACATAATGCACATGTGTATTATGCGTTCTGTCTATAGGCACGTAGTGTTTCTTAACAAAGTGACATCGCCAACTACTGGCCTGGCAGAATAATAAAGCATTTTGAATCGTTTTCACTGATCCACGTGAAAGGGGTTCATTTTGATAACGTTGTCATCTATACACGAAAAACACAAAGGAAAAACTTTTCTGTTTTTAGTACATCGTTGTTGTGTAAACGTACCCTTAGCCACTTTTTAGCAACTGCTTTTTTTTAAAGCTTCACAAGTTGTAGAATAAAACGTGAAAATATTTTACACTTGTATCAACCACAGACCTTATTTCAGGCATTTAACCAAAAAACCCATTAAAAAAACTACAAGGGTCAGAAAGAAGGTAAGTAATGGTTATGATATAAAATTGACCCAAATGAATGATAACCTAAACCTGACTGTCCTTACTTTATCTCTGGACTCACTCTGTCTTCCAGAAGAATGAGTACTTGTTTGCTGTGGTGAAGGAAGATGTCGATCAACTCCTGCTCGGCCTGCGTTTCTCTAAAGACAAAGTCCATCTCATCTATCGGGGCTCAATGGGGAGGGAACGTCTCAGCTTTAAAAGAATCCGCCTGGCGGACAACCACTGGCACAGCATGGTATTAGCTATCAGTGGCCACCATGCCACCCTCACCCTGGACTGCGGCATCCCACTGGAACTGTGAGTCTGTAACGGCAGTAGAAAGACCCTTTAACCTTTTAGGTATTCACTTCAAAATGTAAGCATTTAGATGACCTCAAAGTAAAAATATGGACAATTTATACGATTAAAATATGATTTCTTGTCCAAAATGTGCACATATTATTGCAATGAATTCTTGAGCAATTAGCTGCAAATTAAGTGTATGGGTGGCATTTAGAACATTAAAGCGCCTGACATTTGTTATTTCTAGGGGTGGGATCTTTCTAACCATAAGATATAAGAGATTCAGAAACAAAACATAATGTTGCAGTTCAAAGTTGAGTCCTGTGAGTAATGTACTTCCACTGATGGGTTCCAGGGTCCATAAACAGCCATTTCCCTCTGATCTCAGCACCGATGGCTCCAGGTTTCACATTGGAAGTCGAAGAAAGTGGAAAGGCCTGTTCTCTGTGAGCTTCGTATTCTCATATTGCTAATTATATTGCTTAAAATGTAAAATATATTAGCATACACACAAACATACCTGTTGGTCAGAGGATGATCTGTGTTCTTTCTTAAGGGTTTACTGCGCCAGCTCGTCCTTGTACCTGGATCGGACGCGACGTCACGTGTTTGCCCCTCCTCCAAACCGTCACTGGTTGAGCTTTCTGTCCCTACAATTCTGTCAAACTTGCCAGTAAATTCCCACATGAATGATGTCCTGCTCCCTCCATATGGTAAAACTAAATGTTTAAATTCAAATGTTTTTAAGGTTGAATTAAAAGGAATCTATTTTTTTTTTATTCCAAACTGCAAAATGAGCAATTTTAAACAATTGTAAAGGTCGCTCGCTATCACTGAACAGTGACTTAACTAAAGGATGCTTAAAGGAATAGTTCACGTCAAAATGCAAATTCTGTCATCATTTATTTACCTTCAAGTTGTTCTAAACCTGTATGAATTTCTTTCTTCTGCTGAACACAAAAGAAGATATTTTGAAGAATGTCGGTAACCGAACAGTTGATGGACCCCATTGTCTTCCATAGTATTTTTTTTTTTTTTCTACTGTGAAGATCAATGGGGTCCATCAACTGGCTACCGACATTCTTCAAAATATCTTATTTTGTTTTCAGCAGCATTTATACAGGTTTGAAACAACTTGAGGATGAGTAAATGATGACAGAATTTTCATTTTTTAAGTGAACTAATCCTTTAACTACTTTTTTTTAAGCTTGACATCCCTAGTTCCTAGTTTTTATTCAATGTTATTATATTGGAAAGAATATATACTGTATAAAAAAGGATATCTGTGTTTCACGGAAGAAATATATATATATATATATATATATATATATATATATAGTTAAAACTGAGATGCTTAATGGAAAATAGGCTGGTTAAACATCATATCAATATAGCCAATGTTAACACAGAGTTACAATGAACCATTACAAAAAAATTATTTTATCATGACTGCAGCCATGTACAACATTTTGAGGAAAAGAACAGATCTATGGTGCTAAAGACGGCACTGATGACATATCGCCCATGGTCAGATTGAGTTATCATCCCAAACTAAACATCTGACACTTGTTTCGCTCTGAAAAGGAAAACAGAGGTTATGCCGCTCGCAGTGAGAGCTGTCAGTGATTGAGTGTGTGCTGGTGATGAGGGGGTTTACGCTGGCACACATCTCGGGCATGACAAACAATACTGTGTTTATATCATTTGTATTGACAATTTAAATTAGCTAATGGCAACTTTGATCTTGATTACACACCTTGGTGAATACTTTTACAACCTCACAGTCTGAGACATATTGTTTTGCACTTTACATCTGTGATCACATAGCAGAGATTTTGTTTATTGTTTCATATCCATATTCTTTTGATAAAGTAGATCCATTACAAATATTCATCCAATTGTATGTATTGTGCAAATCCAATAATCACAGATTTCATCAAATACAATATATTTTAATGTAATTCAAAAAGAAATATTACTTTAAGCATATTTGTTCAGTATGTGTACTTGAACTTTTGCATTCTCACGTCAATGTACAGAGACGGAGGTCCGTGTGACTCTGGGGTCTAAACCAGCATGCACTGCGGCAGAGCAGGGACAACTCTGGTTTGACACTCTTAAAAGGGGCCTCTTCCTATGTGATGGTGCATACTGGCACTCTATGCTGCAAGGTAGGAAGAAATAAAGTTTTTTTAACTTACAAAATATTTTATTTTAACTTTAAGATTATGACCTAACAAGTCAAGTCAAATTTATTTATATCTCACTTTTCACAATAAACACTGTTTCTAAGCTTTACAGATAACCTTGATGTAAATGTTTATAATATCTTAATATCTTCATGCCTTATAGTAGATTAAAGCTGGGTGATAATATAGTTTACATTTTGTGATAATACAAGCAACTGAGATATGCTAAAAGTATTAATATAATTATATATAGAGCTGTGCGATAATAAAGTTTAAATTTTTGCGATGATTTAAATAATCAAGCAGCCACATTTTTCCACTTTAATTTACAAAATCATGTCATATTTACAATTAAAATGCAATATTTATATAATCTCCAGAACCTAGTATTATTCATAAAAATAAGCATAAGTGATCAGTTCCTTTATGAAAACATACTGTTGCATTGGAGATGGCATCAGAAGGTAATACCATGGTATATCATGATCACCATGACCAAAACCCTGGTACTGTTTTTTTGTTGGTTTTTTTTTGCTATGCCAGCTGAAGTGCCTCAGTAATTGTTTTTAACACTGTTCAATTTACAGATAAAGACAGACTAGACTATGTAGATGATTACCAGGACCTCTACACCACCTCAGAGACTCAAGACATCGAGCTTTTCCAGATCCCCTCTCTTGGGATGTTTGCTGCTATGGCTCATCGGGCCACCAAACCAGGCTCTGCCATCTACCGCTGGACACATGGCCAATTCCAGCTCTACCAGAACATCAGCACCTTTAAGGCCCAGGCATGGAAGCAATTCACGATAGGGAGGAAGGTGAGAAAATATAATAATCATTGTTGGGGAAAGTAAATGCATTAAAAGTAATGCATTACAATATTGCTTTATTCCCTAAAATGATACTAATTGTGTTAGTTACATTACTTTTGCATTACTTTTTCTCACCTGGGCTGGGCTTGCTTGTTTGCTTTTTAATAACAAAAAAAAAAAAAGTTATATTTTTGGCAAATGTAAAGGCCCTTTCACACCAAAAGTTAAAGGTATAGCGGAGGATCTTTCCAAATTTTAGATAAGACCCGCCCTCTCCACTTTTTGAAAAGTTTGATTGATTCACCAGAATGATTGACAATTAGGAGGACCAATAGTTTAGACTACCCACCAGGAAGTAAAACATCCTCCACTATACCTTTAAATAAATAAGCCTCAGACTAAACAAAATACAAATTCACGCCTGTACAGTAGAGGGCGCAGCTCAGACAAACCTCTCAGCTGTGCTGCCATTCTGAATTGCAGAAGAATAGGATGCAAGAGAAGACATTTTTGCTTATTAGATTGGTTGATTTGGATCATCGAAGGTCAGCAGCAAAGACATTAGTTAATAAAGACAAGTGAGATTATATACATAAAGTATATTTATATTATTTAACATATTTGATTATTGCATGTTTGTGTAATATTCAAAGTTTGCATTTTTTATTTTTTACTGTATTTATTCATTTTGAGTAATACTGAATCTGTTTTTGTGCAAATTAATGATATGAGTAAATGCATGCTCCCAGTCTAGAAAAACAATAAGCATCATGTTCACACAGCGCACACAACGCCTCTGCACTTACTCCCGATTTCTCACAATATGGAGACAGTAGAGTTGTTCGCCACTAAATGGGAAAACAAAGTAACTTGCGTTACTTATTTGAAAAAGTAACTCTTTTATTAAATTTGAAAGTAATGCTTTACTTTACCAGCTACTTGAACTTGAACCAGTTACTTCTGTAACGTGTTGTAATGCGTTCCCCCCACACGATAATAATGTTGTAAAAGGCTAAAACTTTCAAGTGCAGCAAGTAACGGTAAGTAAAGTAAGTAAACGGCTTTTGGAATTAGAGAAAATGTTGGGCGGGACTTGATTTCGTCCTTCGGGAATTGATTGGATCATAAAAATTTGCCATTGCTAACTAAATGGAGGCAGTTTTGAATGCCAGTTGGAAAATATTTTGTCCAACCTTCCTCCAAGACAGATGTCTTTTGGAGGGGGAGGGAAGGTTCTGATTAAAGATTACGAGTGCACATGAATTAAAAAAATTATAACAATGATGTGCAGTATACATCATTTATATCAAATATAAATATTTGAAAAACCTTAAAAATACAGTACGGTTTAACCAACATGCAAAACTAGGCTAGGCTAGGTAGGCTAAAACTACAAAACTAGAAATTGAATCTCTGTGTCAATGAAAGTAGTTTTTTTCAAAATCGACACTTTGATTTTAAAATCTAATCTAATTAATTTGAATATTAAGCTTACACATCTTAAGGTCGCCATGAGATCAAAATGGACAATTCATATTTTCATTACTATTCTTTTCTCAGAAATTGCGTACTGCACCTATAAACAGGCAAAGGTTGTACGTGCAGCTGTAGAGAGCAGTGATTGACATTTCATTAGGAAAGAATTACTGGCAGAAAAAGCCTGAGGTGAAATGTTAAGGGGGGCAGGTGAGAAGTGAGAAGCTTCATTCAGAGATACAGTAGACAGCGTTCAGTACCGTAAGTGTGATCTGAATGTTTTCCACTCAATCATGCACAGATCCACAGAGAACAGACTTTACACTGCACTTCAGGAGACAGATGTGTTTTGATGTGGTGTTCCTTACACTCAGTACAAACATACGCAATAACTTTAAATCACCAGTGTAGTCAATCACAGAAATTAATTTTGTCTGATGATCTTTCCCTTCCCTGAATGAATCATTTATACACATCTGTCTGTCTGCAGTGTAGATGTTTAGTCTTAATTATATCACACAGATCTTGAATTATAAAGAATAGGAAGTAATAAAACTTCTTTGTTGAAACCTGCAGCTCCTTACAACTATCATTATCATTACTGTAAATCATGGAGCCTGTATTTGTATCAGTTAAATCATCACTAAACTCTTCGCCTGAGTGAAATTATGACTCATAAGCTATATTATACAGTATATATCTACCACCTGATCTTCACACTGTTCTAAATTTAGCGAGCTGGAATTGTGATAGCCAAATGACAGGCTGACTGATAAGTGTAACTTTATCTCTGTTTGTCTGTATCAAGCTCATTTATCACTGTGTGTGTTGTATGTGTGCCAGATGTTCTTGGCGGTGTCGAACTCCGTGGGCCCAGCGGACGGAAAGCGAGAGCTGTCTGTGATCTATAGGTGGAGTAATAAGAGGCTGAAGTTTGTGAGATATCAGACCCTGGAGACACACAGCGCTCGTGACTGGGAAGCCTTCCATATTAATAATGAAGCTTTTTTGGCTGTGGCCAATCACCGAACAGGTTGGTCCTATAATGTTGTGGTGGGGCTGAATCAAGAGATTATTATCATCAATAGACTTGTACATACACAACCGGTCAAAAGTTTGGAGTCTCTTATGCTCACCAAGGCTTTTATTTGATCCAAAATACTGTAAAAACAGTAATATTATTCAATGATTGTACAATTTAAAATAACTTTCTATAAATTCATGTGATGGCAAAACTACATTTTCGGCATCATTACTCCAGTCTTCAGTGTCACATGATCCTTCAGAAATCATTCTAATATTTGATGCACAATTATTGGTGCTCATTATCAAAATTAATATTTTGTGAAAACGGTGATACATTTTTTTTTCAGGAATCTTTGATGAATAGAAAGTTCAAAAGAACAGCATTTATTTGATATAGAAATCTTTTGTAATATTGTAAATGTATTTTCAATCGATTATTGCATCCTTGCTGAATAAAAGTATTCATTAATTTCTTTCTTTTTTGTAATCATACTTGCATCAAAGTTTTGAATTACAGTGTATCACGGTTTCCACAAAAATATGAAGCCGCACAACTGTTTTCAACAGTGATAATAATAAGAAATGTTTCTTGAGCAGCAAATCAGCATATTAGAATGATTTCTGAAGGATCATGTGACACTGAAGACTGGAGTAATGATGCTGAAAATTCAGCGTTACTATCACAGTAATAAAGTACATTTTAAAATATATCCAAATAGAAAACCGTTATTTTAAATTGTAATAATATTTCACAATATTACTGTTTTACTGTTTTTTTATATCAAATAAATGCAGCCAAGAAACTTATTTCAAAAACAATAAAAATCATAATTATTCCAAACTTTTGTCCTAAAATACTGCTAAAAAGATGAATGCCCATCATCATGCCATTCAGTTCAGTAAATGGTTTCAGCATTTCATTTTGTTACAGTTACTGCTCTTAAAATAGGTGGCATTTGTGAGAATAGTTTTATCTTTTATCTTAAACCCTTATATTATGTACCTGTCATCCCTATTAGATAACGGGAATCACAACATTAACAGTGTCGTTTATAAGTGGAACCCAGGCACCAAGACGTTTGAGGTGAACCAGACCATCTCGACATCAGGAGCGTATGACTGGGAGTTTTTCACTGTAGGGCCCTACCACTTCCTAGCAGTGGCCAATGCATTTGATGGCATCTCCACCCAAATAGATTCATCAATCTATATCTGGCTTGGTGGAGCCTTTCAGCTCTTTCAGACTATAAGGGTGAGTTTAGGAAGCATATAGCATGATTTCAAAATGTCTGTGATGGACGTAAGGCCCTGATACTTAATGATGGCTTGGATCAAATCAATTGGATCATTCTTAAACTTAGAAGTGGTTTTCTTTTGAGTGGAAACACTGATGTGAATGAGGTACATTTCTATCCTGAGTTACACATTAAGAAAAATAGTGTGGGTAAATGAAGTGGAAAATCATGACACAAATGAAAAAAAAGTTGAATGAAGGACTCATGTAGGTGTTTCCCAGCTGCAGCATGTTATTTTACATTTACCTGACACCTGTTCTCACTGAATTTCCTCGGGGCATCTGTGGTATCGCTGGGGTTGTTTAAGTATAGGGGGAACTAAAGCTTTAACCGCCGTAAAAGACCCCGAAGAGATTTACTGCTTGACATCTTGTTGTCACAAACTTTCATTCATCACTGCAATTTATTTTACTAAATAAAAAGACATTTTCAAATAAAAAGACACAAGTCATAGGAAAAGGACATTCATCTTTTTTGCAAACATGAGATATATAAAAAGTCTGTTCATGGGTATTGGGATTGGTAAGGTGATTTCTGATAAATATCACTTAAAGGAACAGCTGACCCAACAATTTGATCATTTACTCAGTCTCGGGTCATTATTACATATAATAGTCCCATATTACTCTTCCAACAGAAGAGCTTAGACACAATGTTGGAGCTACTCTATTTCCATACAACGGAAGTGAATGGCGAAGCTCCAAAATATAAAATCTACCAAGCTTTAAAATGAATAAAAGTAGTCCAATTGGAGCTTGATAATATAAATCACCATCCACTTTCTTTCTATGAAAAATAGCATCTCGGAAAACACACTTTGCTCACTTGGGGATATTTTGGGGATATTTAATTTAATTTTATCAATCAATAAATTGCTCTTGAAACAAACTTTGTTGTATTATTTTAATTTAATACTGTGAAGCTGCTTTGATACAATCTGTATTGTGAAAAGCGCTATACAAATAAACTTGACTTGACTTTACAACCAAAAATGTGCAGTCGGAAGTCAGATGAAAAAGTAATGGCTGCTTTCACACGAAACTATAAAAGTGTTAAACATTTTCAATCACTGTTGAATTCGCTCTAAATCACTGATCCAATGTACATGTCAACAGACTTAACGAGGCAGACTCACCGCTTGTGATGTTGTCAGCCGTTTCAGATGGGAATTTCCCTGTGTGCAGATGTGTTTTACAGGGGAATAAAGAACAAGAAGAGTTTTTTGTTAATATCAAGCGTTTAGATGATGTTACACTATAATTAAATTCTTGAGATCTTACCATCTAACAAAACTGAAGTCATAAATGTGATATGGATCTCGTGAAGTTGTCGATGCAGTCAGTGTCAATTCAGCAGGACCGTGTTTCCCAAAAATGGAACAGACACTACAATGGTTTTAACTTATGAAGAATACAGTTAAGTGTTTGCATCAGTTTATGGAAATACTTCTGCATGACTGCATCTATATTCGTTTGGAGGTTTAACCTCGACTTGATATAAGAAATAGCGTAGGCAGCCTTTTACCGTAACCTATTTTTTGAGAGATAACAATAAAAGCCATATCAGCCTTTTCCAATGCTTTGGAAAACTTTTTTGGTAACACTTTACAATAAGGTTTCATTTGTTCAAATTATTTAACAACATTAGTAGCTACATTACCTTCGGTAGTTCATTTCAAAATGTACTAATACATTGTTAAAATCAAAAGTTGATTTTAGATCCAGATTAAGAGCTAACATGAACTAACAATAAACAGTTGAATTTTTATTAACAAACTTTAACAAAGATGAATTAATAGCGCGTAGTTTTCTTTACAAAGTGACATCGCCAACTACTGGCCTGGCAGCATAATACAGCGTTTTTAATCGTTTTCACTTATCCGTGTGAACAGGGATTGATAACAGAAAAACACAATGGAAAAACATGTAAACGTACTGGTGGGACCTCATTGTAAAGTGTCACCCTTACTATTATTACTACAAAGCCCAATCTATCTTTTATTTATTTTGAACATATATCTTTAATTTCTCTAGACATTTGGGGCTACAGACTGGGAAATGTTTCAGATTGGAAACAGAGTCTTCCTCGCTGTTGCCAATGGACACATGCTGTGTGAGAGAGGGCCAAGCCTCTATACCATCAACTCAACTATATATGAACTTGATATGACAACCAAGATGTTCCTCAAGTTCCAAGACATTGTAACATACAGGTAAATCCTGAACTATAAAAGATTTTGGGGGGTTGAGAGTCAATCCTAATTCACATCTTTTGGCTTTATTTCCTCTTGTATGGCAGTGCGGTTGACTGGGAATTCTTTTCGCTTGGAGATGAGCACTTTTTAGTTGTAGCCAACTCTTATGACGGATCGTCTTACTCTTTGAACAGTGTTATATACAGGTAATTATTTAACACGTAAACATCATAAACAACATGTCATAAGATTTATGGATGCTGCAGTACTTCAGACATTGGCATTGCGGGTGGTTGTGCTACTGTTTAGAGATACTAGTATACCGTGTTAAATATCTTATCAAATGAAGATCTTTTTGATGATATCTAAGAGATTTCTGTCCCTCCATTGACAGTTACGCAACTACCAATTTGACGCTTCAAAAAGTTCATAAAGAGAGCGTAAAATGGGAATAAAAGTCCTAAATTCAATCTGTTCATCATATAAAGTGATCGAGTCTCCTCATAAAATTTGGACTAAACGGCACGATTCATATGGATTAGTTTTACGATCTCTTTATGAACTTTTTAAAGTGTCAAAGTGGTAGTTGCGTAACTGTTAATGGAGGGACAGAAATCACTTAGATTTCATCAAAAAGATCTTAATTTGTGTTCTGAAGATGAACGAAAGTCTTACGGGTTTGGAACGACCTGAGGGTGAGTAATTGATGATAGAGTTTTCATTTTTGAGTAAACAATCTCTTAAACATCCATGGAACATTTCCATTCCACAAAAGGTTCTTTAGATTGGAAAAATGTTCTTTAGATTTTAAAAATCTATTTAAAGTTATTTTAAGAACTGTTTACTGAAAGGTTTTTTGGTCTTCTGTAGCATTGCTGCAAAACATACTTTTTTAGAACCATTATTTTTTAACAGTGTATAAAGACTTTTACAATAAATTAAGATTTTTTAAGTAGTCTTTTTGACTTTTATTGTTTTTGTCTCTGACAGATGGCAGGGATATGAGGGTTTCGTCCCTGTCCATCGGTTACCTACTATAGGATGCAGTGACTGGGAGTTCTTTACCTCAGCAGAGGGTTCATACCTGATGTACTCCAGTGCCAAAGCACCTCTTTCCAAAGTCTTCAAGCTGAGGATCCACTGAGGGCACAAACGGTGGTTCAGCTTTTGCATATTTTGATAGAATTTAATTGTTTTCTATTACACTTTCATGGGAAACTTTTTAATGTCAGAGAAGTCAATCAAGCTGGCAGGAGGTGGAATCTGGAGTTTGATACGTCCTGAAAACTACCTCATCTGCATAAAAAAAAAAAAACTGTCAAGATGCAAGGGAAAAAACTCAGTGGTGTGTCACAGTCTAAACTGTGTTCTAAAATCATGTCAGTTTAAAATGATATTTTGGTTCAGCAGAGATTATTCTGTCTCAAGAAATTAACATTTGTGCACATTGAACATCCCTCAAATCCAGAAAGTGAAATGAGGGTGCAGAACATTTAGACTCTGAGTAACTTCTATTTACAATACACAGTACTTTCCATGATAGGGTACACTCAGTTGTGGAAAGTGCCATACAATGTTTTAAAGATTATATCAATCATGTAAAATAGTGTAATAAATAATGTTATTTATATGTATAATATTTGTATTTTACCTCTTGTTCTTTGCACTACAATTAATTGATTTTACTTAATCAATAAACTGTATGCTCATGTTTCTCAGTTTCAAATATGTATATTACATTGGGCTTTTTATTAAACAACCACTGATCTATAGATAACTGCATTGCTCATAGAATTCTAAATGACATTTGTACTGGTTCCTGAAGCCATTTCACTTGGATATGTCACAAAAGGGAAGAAAATACAATCGCAACTTCAGTTTCATGACTTGCTACATGACGTTTACAAATAAGCATAGTTTAAGTATTTGGGATTATTATACATTGAAATTTATTATTATATATATATCGCATTATTACACATACAAAGATACATTGAAAAAGAGCATATCAAAACACATTGAAACAAAATGAACCACCACAAAAAATAAAATTCTGTCATTTACTTACCCTAAAGTTGTTCCATCCAAGCCTGTATGACTTTCTTTCTTCTGTTGAACACAAAAGAAGATATTTTGAAGAATATGGGTAACCAAACAGTTGATGGGCCCCATCTTCCATATGGGAAGAAAATGCTATGGAAGTCAATGGGGCCCATCAACTGCTTGGTTACTGCTTGTTTACATTCTTCAAAATATCTTCTTTTGTATTCAACAGAAGAAAGAAATTCATTCAGGTTTGGATGGAACAACTTGAGACTGAGTAGGCCTATATGACAGAATTTCATTTTTTTTAGTGAACTTCCCCTTTAATTGACATTTACAGGGTGACTATGAGGTCAACAATAGATTATGGTTGTATGGTCATTGAAAACAACATATTATAGGCCTATATAAAACTACAGAACCCGTCAAGCCAAGTAAAAGCCGGATGTAGTTCAAAGTCAAACAAGATTACTTGCACAAAGGGAGGCCGTTACAGTGAAGAACTACAAGTACCACAATGCATAGCGGCTAGACGTGTCATCAAGCAAACATGGCTGCGCCCTAGGAACATTAATGTCTTCTACTCAGATTTCATTTTTTACCATTATTACTATTAAGAAACATATCGATTCGAACGAAACGGTCGCGTTTAAAATATTATTTAGTTAATGCGTTAACACGAAACGAGTACAGCGGCTGTCAACGAGAAATAATTGTTCTTTTAAATCTCAATGGTTAAATATGGAAGCAGTGCAGTCACCTCTCAGATTTCCATTTTCCGTTTTAAGGGCTGAGATTTACTCACGACACCTGTGATTCATCCAGAGGAACTTAAACAGGGCAAAACGAGCATTTAGTTCCTCGGTTGGTTTATAAAAGCGATGTTTAGTCCTGTGAAGTCATCTTATTCCAGGGTGAGCCCATTGATCGTTAATCGAGAGCTTGGGAAGACCAAGATGAGATAGCAATAGGTGAAACACTTTCTATTCACAGTAATCGAAACTCGGTTCTCTAAAGAGCAAGGGGTTTCCCGATACTAAGCTTTACAAGGCAGCTGCGGTCATGTTTGGAGATCTGTTTGAGGAGGACGGGGATGGTTTTTCCTCTACACCTGGCACAGGTGTGAAGGGGAGAGAGTCTGAGCCTCCTCCACCCAGAGGGAAAGTCAAGCTTTGCGGGATCAAGAATCAGGGTGGCACCTGTTACCTCAACTCTCTGATACAGACTCTACTCTTCACACCAGAGTTTAGGGGTAAGATGAAAGGTTGAAAAAGACATTTCTGTTGTAAAGAATAAATGGCCTAAAATCAATATACTGTCATTATACATGACCTACTTCCGAAGAGAATTCTGGCCACTCTATACTATTAAATTAGTGATGACCGTCCAAGTACCCACACTTGCGGTCTTTGCACTTGACCACTTGACATGAAATGTTTGACATGTTTCCTGTAAATGGCCCAAGTGTTCAAGTGGGTGTGAAGACCACAAGTTTGTGTAGAACTTTTGCTTACCCGATGCAAAAATGTAAAAGTGTTTACTGAGCTTTATTTTTCATTTTAAAATAAACTCCTAAATGTCTGTTCAGTAGTCCCTATAGCCCCTTTCACCCTTGATCCCTGAATTGCCATAGAATTGCTAGAGTTTCTTATGTGTGAACGCAAACATGTTCCGCGATTTATCCCAGGATGGGGACCTAACATTGCTGGGGTCAGATGTAGTTATCGTGCCCCTCTTTGACCGGGGATTTTAAATGCAGATCAACGACAAAGAAGAAAGTTTGTGTTAATCACATCCTGATGTTATTTGTCTTTACGGGATCTTTATAGGATGTGTGTGAATGGTGAATGCACACACAGAGACCAAAAAATCACTGGCAGTGTAAATAAACCAAAGTCAAAAGATCCTGGGACACATTATTACAAGACCACAAGTGCACATGAAGTGTGCCATTTGGGACAGGGCCAAAGATTTGTTCATGAATCAGATTATAATTGGTACTCTAGTTCAACTGTTCGCATTGGATAACTATAAAAAACATTGGATAATAACGATTTTCAGTGAATGAAGCCTTAAATTTGTTCCTGTTTGGCCCACAAAGATATTGTATCATATGGATCCCGAAGACCTAGTGCAAGAGTCATATGAACCATTTTTCTATTCTTTTATAGTGCTTTTTCTGTCAGTTTGAAGCTTAACAACCAAGTCCTTATTCACTTTTTATAGATAGAGTGGCCAAGATATTCTTAAAAAGAAAAAAAAATCTGCTGCTTTTGTGTTCTGTGTAAAAACAAAGCCATATGGGTTTAGAACAGCATGAGAATGACAGTATTTTGGGATGAATATATTATGTATGATGTGTTCTAAATTAAAATGATCTCTCACAGAGGAGCTGTTCCATCTCGGACCGGATGAATTAGGGTGTCTTGCTGACAAGGCCAAACCGGAGGCAAAGGTGTGTATAAAAGTGTGTGAGGGAGATGAATGGAAGCTTTATACTGTACGTGTTTCAGAGGATCAGATGGATAGATGTTTCCTGTTCTGTGTTCTCAGGTCCGTGTGATTCCTCTGGAGCTACAGAGACTGTTTTCTCATCTGTTGCTGGTGGATGAGCTAACAGCCTCCACGACAGACCTGACGGACAGTTTTGGCTGGACGAACAATGAGGTACAAAGACTTTATGATCTGTACTTGCTTTGTATTTAGCAGGTACTTTTCATGTAACAGTGACTAATTGCAAAAACAGTCCCTTTGTAGTAATTTGGGGTTAAGGGGTACCCCAGGGTCACAGGGGTCACAGCATCTAAATTGGGCTGCTAAATGATCTTGCTCAAGGCAAAATCAGCAACCGTTCATTTTTTTCAGAATTAACCCCATAATCTTCGTGTTGAAGCCCAGATCCTTAAAGGGATAGTTCACAAAAAAAAAACCTGTATGAGTTTTCTTCTGTTGAACTCAAAAGAAGATATTTTGAAGAATGTTGGTAGCCAGACAGTAACCATTGATGTCCATAGTAGGAAAAATAAATCCTATGGAAGTCAATGGGGTCCATCAACTGTCTGGTTACAAACATTCTTCAAAATATCTTCTTTTTGTGTTCAACAGAATAAAGAAACTCATACAGGTTTGGAAAAACTTGAGGTTGAGTAAGTGATGACAGAATTTTAAGTTTTGGGTGAACTATCACTTTAAGACTGGTTAAAGAATGGTTAAAGCTAAACTGAAGTGATCTGATAGTTTGTTAAAATCTTTCATCTTATGCTTTGATTTTTGCCTTCAGGAAATGGGCCAGCAGGATGTGCAGGAGCTGAACCGGATCCTGTTCAGTGCTCTGGAGAGCTCTTTAGTGGGCACTTCAGGCAGCAGTCTCATACACCGGCTGTACCATGGGACGCTTGTCAACCAGATCACCTGCAAGGAGTGCGGCAATATTAGTGAGAGACAGGTCAGAATGGAGCATGCGCGACTTAATTTTTCTTCTAGAAGTCCAGTTTGTAACCGCTTTAAATATAAGCAGCACAAAAAGCAGTGCATATTTAATATTTATGATACAGTACCGTTCAAAAATTTGGGGTAAGTAGTAATCAAGCAGTTATTTTGAATTGTAATACAATTTCACAATTGTACTGTGTTTTTGAGCAATAAATGCAGAAGTTCAAGATCACTATCTTTCTTTTCTGTCAGGAGGACTTTCTGGACCTGACCGTGTCAGTGCGGGGTGTGAGTGGACTAGAGGAGGCGCTGTGGAACATGTTTGTGGAGGAGGAGATGTTTGAGGGGAATAATCTCTACCGCTGCAGCAGATGTGACCAGCTGGTTCGGGCCGCTAAGGTCAGTCAATACTGTTCATTTGGTCATTTATCTTCCTAAGGCCTTATACAACAATGGAGATTTATTCAAAATCCCCAAATCAACAGTTAGATATTTATTTAAAGGGGTCATGACATCATAATTTTTCATTATTTACCTGTTTTCCCTGAGGTACACTACCATTCAAAAGTTTAAGGTTGTTTCTTATGCTCACCAACGCTGAATTTATTTGATAAAAAACACAGTAAAACAGTAATATTGTGAAATATTATTACAATTTAAATAGCTGTCTTCCATTTTGGTAACACTTTACAATAAGGTCTCATTTGTTAACATTAGTTAATGGTTTAAAGGGATAGTTTACCCAAAATTTTAAATTCTGTCATCATCTACTTACCCTCAAGTTGTTCCAAACCTGTATGAATTTCTTTCTTCTGTTGAACACAAAAGAAGATATTTTAAAGAATGCCAGTAACTAAACAGTTGATGGGCCAGTATTTTTTTCCTACTATGGAAGTCAAAGGGGTCCATCAACTGTTTAGTTACCGACATTCTTTAAAATATCTTCTTTTGTGTTCAACAGAAGAAAGAAATTCATACAGGTTTGGAACAACTTGAGGGTGATTAAGTGATGACATCATTTTTATTTTTGGATGAACTATCTCTTTAACATGTGAAATGGCACTTTAGATGAGTTAGTCAATTATAAACCTGCTTAATTTTGTCTTTTGTCACAGTCTGCTAAACTGAGAAAACTTCCTCCATTCCTGACCATTTCTTTGTTGAGGTTCAACTTTGACTTTGCCAAGTGTGAGCGCTACAAAGAGACCGGGAGCTACACTTTTCCTCTTGAATTCAACCTCAGAGCGTTTTGTGAGCAGGTACCAGAGCTGAATCGTACACAAATACATATTCCAAACTCTCCAGCCAAGTAAATAAGTCTGTTTATTTGTGGAGATTCTATGCTGAACTGTAAGGTCATGTACTGTAAAATGCACTGCAGACTTCCTGTTAGCATCTGCTGAGAACATTTATATTGTTATCCCAGACTCATTAAACATAGACACATTTTTAGCTAGAAACCGCTAGTTAACTAGAAGCATAACTCTAGATGCAGAACTAAAATGACCACGACTTTAAAGCAGAGGATGAACATATTCTGTGTTTCTGACAGAACAATTGGCCTGACTCCGAGTATTCGTATGAGCTCTTCTCTGTCATCATACATAAAGGAGGCTGTTATGGAGGACATTATCATGTCTACATCAAAGACATCGATCATCTTGGCCACTGGGAGGCACCGGTCAGTCTTTTGTTTTTTATTTCTGTCTGTATGCATGGTTCAATATTAAGCAGTCCAATCCAAAAGTAATAAGAAATCTGTTGTCTGTGACACCCCCCAACGTCCATCAGGAGGAAGAGGTAAAAATAAAGGCCAAGACCCAAAGACAAGAGGCCAAAGTTGGGGAAAGAAAGAAGGAGAGTGAGAACTGTGTAGAGACTGAGGATCCACTTTCTATTCTTACTGGCATTCTGGCTCAGGTATGCTATTACACCATACAGCTCTACAGCTGTGCAAGGCAGTAAGTAGATGTTTGAAATATTATTAGCACTTTTGTGATTTATAGTATAATGAAATTCCCTCTTTTGAATCAAGAAAATGCCTTTTCATTCACTTCACAACTCAATAAAGGGAGCAGAGTTTTGAAAGGCACAACTGCTGTAATCAATATTTCTTAAATTTTGTGGGCAAACAAATTTCAGATACTGATTTTCACTTGTTTTTTTCCTCAGGAGGAGTCAAAATGTGTGCTTGTAGACCAGCTGGGCCAAAAGCTGATGAATAAAACCGGCACACCATGGAGCAAAAAATATAAAAAACAGTATGGCTCCATCAGCAAGGTTAGGGTTCCAAAGTATATACTTCACACTATAGAGACACAGATACACTAATACACTAACATTTGCAGGGCAGTAAGATATTTTGGTAACACTTTATTTTTACAGTGTCCTTGTTACATGTAGTTACTATATTAATAACTATAAATGATGCATAATTACTTGTAACCTAACCCTATAAGTACATGTAGTTAATTACTATTACTCAGTACTTAAATGTATAATTACACTATAACAAGGTTTGTTTATTATTTAAATTAAAACTTTTATTCAACAAGAATGCATTAAATTGATCAGTAATGATTATTGACAGTAATGACATTTCCAGATAACCTAAATTGATCTGGAAAATAATCATATAAATTCTGTTATTTTGAGCTTTCTATTCATCAAATCCTGAAAAACTGTTTTGAACATGGATAATAATAAAAGTCTCTTGAGCACCAAATCAGCATATTAGAATGATTGACACTGCTGAAAGTTCAGCAGTTTTCAAGTTTTCTGAAATAAATAACATATTAAAATGGAAAACAGTTAATTTCTATTTGTTTTAATATTTCACTAATGTACCTTTTTTGCTATATTTTTTATCAAATAAATGCAGGCTTGGTGTGCATAAAAGACTTCTTACAAAAAAGAAAAAATCTTACTGATCCAGAATTTTTTAACAGTAGTGTGTTATTATTGCATTTTATCATACTGGCCAACAATATTAGCAGTGCTGCAATATATAATTTCACTTTTGTCACTTCAGTTCAAATGCTAGAATAACGCAGGAAAAAAGATTTTTAATGGTTTTAAGCTGTGCCTTTATTTATGGTTATGGATTAGTTTTCATGCTCATGGAAAAGGTGAATCTTCAGTCAATTCTTTAAGGTTATTTTGATCAATATAACTATATTGAAAATTGAAAAAGTCATATGACCATTTGTCTTCCTCCAGTTTCTTCAGAACCACCCTGAAGTCTTTATGCTGGTCTCCAATGGAACCCGAGTAGCTCTGAAAAATGCTGTTCCTGTGACCACAGAACCCAGTCCAACAGAACCAGTCAGTTCAACTTCAGCCAATAGCAACCCAGAGAACATAAAGCCAGAAACCGCAGGAGACACAGAAGACCCTGACGGATGTCATTGGTTTGACCTGAATGACTCCACTGTCTCATCCATTACGTTGAAGGACATTGAGAAGCAGTTTCAGGGAAAAGAGAGTGCCTACATGCTCTTTTACAGGAAGACAACTATGAAAAGACCTCCAGAGGGTATGCTGTGTGTGTGTGCGCGCAGGGTCAAACCTGGCGGATGGCCATTTTGTATAACACACATGAAACAAAAGCCAATCTTAACTTGCATTTAGTGCTTGGAAAGTGTTCATTTTTGACCCTGTGTGTGCATATGTAGTGAAAATCTATTTGTTTCACTGGTAAATACTGAAACATGGTTATAGAAAGGCTTTTTTGTATCTTTTTAAACAGCCATAGGAAACCCTGCGTACAAAGTGCCTCCTCACCTGGTGGAGATGGTACAAGAAGAGAATGCAAGAGTTCAGCAGAGGAGGTGACTTATACACTCATAGTCTCATACACACTTGGCATTGGGTGTTTTATGCAATGTTCATGTCATATGTGCCTTGTAGAGCTGAGTTTGATGCCAGCAGCAATAGCATTGAAGTGAGGCTGCATTTGGCCCCTTATTATCACTGCCAAAATGGAGCCCTACACCCCACAGCCCCGGGAGAAGACTCCATCATCACAGTCACCTTCGACCGCAGAAAGACTGTGGGAGACCTGCGTTTGGCCATCTACCAGGTGACAACCACTGATCCCGTTACTAGTCCTCACTCCATAGCTGTGTTTTTATTCAGGGATTTTTCAGTGACATGGCGACCAGAATTCAATCATTTTCAATGTTAGCTGATCATTTTTGGTTACATGAGCAAAAACAATTTTAATGTAAACGAATGCCCCATTAGATTAGAGCTGACAGAATATGTCAAGTTTTCTCTGACCTTTGACTTTGGTTTTTAGATGCAGGATCTTTGGGAAGGAGACATGGCATTGACATTGGCTAAGAATGTGCCAGCTGGGTTACATTTGTATGATACTCTGACAGGTGAATACATTTACAGTGTACTTACATTTGCACTAACACGATTTGTTAAAGGCCTTCCAGACACTTTCAGACAGCCTTGTCTTGAGGACCAAATCAGCATATTAGAATAATTTCTGAAGGATCGTGTGACACTGAAGACTGGAGTAATGATGCTGAAATTCCAGCTTTGCCGTCACAGGAATACATTACATTTTAAAATATATCAAAATATAAAACACATTTTAAACTGTATACATAGTATACATTAGTTATTCTGGATGATCATTTATGTCTCTTGTATTGTTTCAGATGACCAGATGTCGCTTTATAGTGCAGGAGTGTGTAATGGCTCTGATCTCTTTGTGTGGAATGGAAGAGAGGTGGGCAACTAATACTTCAACAATACTTTACAATACTACTATCCTATATGGATTTGTTATGAAATTGATATTATCCCTTTTCTACCAAAGTTTCTACCAAAATATTGAGTCTGTGCTCTATTTGTGCTCATTTGAGGGATCTGTGAACCTTTCAGAGCTGGCCCATGTTTCCACTGATTTGAGAGTTGTATACTGACAATGATGCTACACAATCTGCCCTCAAACAATCATGGTGCCTCACGATCTAAGTTTACAAATCTTACTTCTTGTTTTGATTACATACAAACATCCAAAGTCAATTCATTTAGCAAATTTTGACAATTTTTCCAGCCTAGAACAGCCATTTCTTCTGTGTAAACTCATGTAAAGGGTCAGATCGGGCATTGGCGCTCAGTTGGTGGAAAAGAGATATGTGGATTGCAGTTTCAAAACATTAGAGCCAAATTGACGTTTTCCTTTTCTCTCTCCCTCTCTTTTTTCAGGTCAGTGGTGTGGCGGTACAAACTGGCATTGAATGGGAGCCTGTTTTGTTGACTGTGTTGCGTCCCTCTGCAGAGGAGCTGGGATGTGGGGATGAGTCAGGGGTCGGAGACACTGATGGATCGGGTCTGGTGCGTTCCATGAAGGGCTTTGCTGGTGGGGCCACTCTAGGTAAAGTCCTCGAGGCTCTAGGGCCCCAAGAGGCCTTTTTGTGCCAGGAGCAGAGCCGCCCAGGGGCCAGTGGGGGCGGGGCCAGTGGCTGGAGGGTTTTTCCACCTCAGGACATGCAGAGGACACTGAGAGAGCTCTCTCTGAAGGACGGCGACGCTGTACTGCTGCTGCAGCCAGAGGAACTAGACAGCAGGTAAAGAAAGCAATTTCACGATTCTCGATAATGTTTTTTTTTTTTTTTACACAGTTAAAAGGTGTTTAATATAAATTTTGCTATATAAGTTCAAGGGTTAGTTCACCCAAAATGTTTAATTCTGTCATTAGTTGCTCACCAAAACCGTAAGACTTTTGTTCATCTACTCTTCAACACAAATGTAGATAATTTGAATGAAACCTGAGAGATTTCTGTTCCTCCATTGAAACCGCTTGATTCATATGGATTTATTTTACAATGTCTTTATGAACTTTTTGAAGTGTGTAAAAGTTTTGGTTGCTTGGACTTTCAAATGATGGACAGAAATATCTCTGGTTTCATTAAAGTGCCCCTATTATGCCATTTGAAAGGATTTTAATTTTGTTTTGAAGGTCTCCTACAATAGGTTTACATGCATGCAAGGTCAAAAAAACTTAAATTTTCTCATAATATACATTGCACATCACCTCTTTTCTCACAGTGTCTGAAACGGCTCAATAAAGGATTAAGTCTCTCTAAACCCCTCCTATCCAAGAGCCTAACCTGCTCTGATTGGTCAGATGGCCCAATCTATTGTGATTGGTCTACGCTTACAGTGCATGTCAGAAATTAAACGCCTTATACCATATCTTAATTTCTGCTCTAGAGGTTTCCCCAGCACTCGTATACACAGTGATACCATAGACCAGTGGTTCTCAACTCCAGTCCTCGGGACCCACTGCTCTGCACATTTTGTATGTCTCCCTTATTTAACACACCTGATCCAGATCATCAGCTCATTAGGAGAGACTCCATGAACTGAACTGAGTGTGTCAAATAAGAGAGACATACAAAATGTGCAGAGCAGTGGGTCCCGAGGACTGGAGTTGAGAACCACTGCCATAGACTGTAAAAAAAGATGTACGACGGACTTTCACTCTCTTTCATTGTAGAAAAGTGAAGCCGCCAATGTCCCAATATGGCGCTGACATCTTGCGCTGATTCGGGACCTGAGTCTGCGCAGTAGTGAATCGGTTAGTATAGATCACTGCAGAAAAACTCTTTATGTTGGTGTGAAATAAACAGTAATGAAAATGTAGAAATTAAAGTTAAAGCTCCAATTCATTTGAAGTGTAATTTTGTTTAGTTTGTCTCACGTACCTTTAGATTACATGGAGAGGGCGGGGTTTATGACCTATACTGGGACCAGCCACCTGGGGGCGATCAAAACGTTTTGGCTCCACTTTTCAGGACTTGTGCGGCACACTTGATTGATATGAAAAGTAACTATGGCGTCGGCTTTACATACAGTAGATATGTTACGGAAGTGTGACTGGAATTACTGACGACTTATTTAGGAAAATCGATTCTTTCGTTTTGGAGACTAACTTATTTCTCGCGCACTTTTATCTTTAAAACTTCACAAACCTTTTATATTCACAAACGGCTTTATTACACACTACATGAAAGGTAATATTCGAAAAGCATAATAGTGGTACAAAAAATATCTTTATTTGTGTTTCGAAAATGAACAATGAACGAACAATTATTTTTCAATTAAATAAACATCTTTCAAAAAAGGAAGTAACATTTAACATTTCCCATCACAGAGACTAGAGAAGTGAATATATATACATTGATATAACATGAACCATGATTTTCCACAGTATCTTCAGCCTCAATGGTGACATGGTTACCGTGACAACGCCCTCAGACTGTCGGTGGCTGCAGGTGGAGTTTTGCCCACTGAGTGGAACGAAGGAGGAAGAGGAGGAGGAGGAGGAGGAGGAGGAGCAGGGGAAGAAAAAGAGTAAAGTCTCAGCTTCAGGGAACATGGTGAGAATGAAAATATGCATGTATACACACAAATACACACTGTTGTTTATCTATCTATTACCATTTCAGTCTTATCCGACTTTTGGTGATTCTATGGGCCATGTCTCACCACACACAAGAGACTGTCCATGAATTTTCTCGGCAATGATTCTTCTGGAGTAGGTTGCCAGGTCTTTCCCCAACAAGTAACTTTGCAACTGCATGTCAACTAACTCTCATTAGAGTATTAGTCGACTCTAGTGAACTGTTAGTAGACTGTTAAGTTAGAGTTAGGTGTTAGGGTTCAGGTTAGTAGAATAAGTTAACATGTAGTTGCAAAGTTACTTATTGTCAGTAGAATGTATGTTGGAGGAGTATCAAAATGAAGTTTTAGCAGAAATTAAGCTGACAGTCTATTAATACTCTAATGAGAGTTAGTTGACAAGTTGCGAAGTTACTTATTAGTTAGTAGAATGTCTAAAGTGGACCATCGAAATAAAGTGTTACCTAATCATTTTGTTATACGCTTTTGTAATTTGTATTTTTTTTCTGTTTTGGCTTTAATTTATTTTATTTTAGTACTTCAACTTATTTTATTTCAGTTAGCTGCCAAGGCAACATTTATCATTTTTAAGTTTATCATTCAATATTTATATTTGATTGTAGTTAACAATCCACAGAATGTTGTACACTTGTGCTGATTTGGTGTGTGTGACTCTTGCAGCTGCTGGCAGAGGTGAAGGAAAAAGCTCTTGAGGAACTTCGTCTACAGGATGAGCTCAGTGGTAAGAACACTTAATAATAAGCCCCAATAATATCTAGTAATAATTAATAATTTTCAATCATAAGGGAAAAGACTCAAAAATACTCAGTAATGTCCCATAGCCTTAGTCCTCATAGCTTTCTGTTTATTTTTTCCTTCTATATCAGTGCTGCCTGGGAAAAACAACTTTTCAGCATAGTGCTATTTTAAAATAGAGGAGTAGAAAGTAGAACTTGTTTGTCAGGAAAGAGCGTTTTGTTCGCCAACATTTTGTATCAACTGATATGTTTTTGTTTCGTTTTTTTTGGTGGCTGATATAAAGCAGATATATGATATGGGCTACATCCGTAATCACATACTTGAAAAACAGTATGTGACAAGAGTAGTGTGTCTGAATTCACAGTGCTAATAAAAAAAGTAGGCAAAAAAAAAAAGGTACCCGGATGACCAACTACTTAGGCGAGATTCTGAAGTGATAGTTTACTATCCCATGAGGCCACGGGACAGGATTTGTGAATGGCAGTGAAACTCTCTCTGGTAGGTCATGTGATAATGACAATATGGTGAATGTAGTTTTTAGCTGTCGCAAAGTAATTACTTATTCATAGTACGTACCTATTCAAGAAAGTATACAAGTTTGGACGCATCCATGCCACTTAATATATACAGTGCCCTCCACAATTATTGAACCCCCTGGTAAATATGATCAAAATTGGCTGTAAAAAATAAATCTGCATCGATTATCCTTGTGATCTTTCATTCAAAAAATGTGAAAAATTCTAACCTTTCATTGAAGTAAAAGAATTGAAAGTGGGGGGAAATCACATTATGAAATAAATGTTTTTCTCCAAAACACGTTGGCCACAATTATTGAAACCCTTTTATTAAATACTTTTTGCAATCTCCTTTTGCCAAGATAACAGCTCTGAGTCTTCTTCTATAATGCCTGATGAGTTTGGAGAATAACTGACAAGAGATCAGAGACCATTCCTCCATACAGAATCTCTCCAGATCCTTCAGATTCCCAGATCCATGTTGGTGCTTCTCCTCTTCAGTTCAGCCCACTCATCAGGTCAGGGGACTGAGACGGTCATGGCAGAAGCTTCATTTTGTGCTCCACAACAAATTTTTGTTTTGATTTTGATGTTTGTTTTGGATCGTTGTCCTGATGGAAGATCCAACCACGGCATATTATAAGATTTCTAGCAGAAGGCGTCAGGTTTAGATTTTTTATCTGTTGATATTTGATAGAATCCACAATGCCATGTATCTGAACAAGAAGTCCAGGACCTCCAGCAGAAAAATATGCCCACAACATTAAAGATCCAATGGTATATTAAATTGTACACATGGGGTACTTTTTATCCTTGTGTTCACCAAACCCATCTAGTGTGTTTGCTGCCAAAAAGCTCTGTTTTAGTCTCATCTGACCACAGAACCCTGTGTTGTTTGAAGATCCAGTCGTGTCTGACAATTAAATTTGCTGGAATTTGTTTTTGGATGAGCGAGGAGGTTTTTTTTTAAACCCTCCCAAACAACATGTGGGGATGTAGGGGTTGTTTGATAATTTTTTTTTTTAGGCTTTCTGACCCTAAGACTCAACTAATCTCTGCAATTCTCCATCTGTGATCCTTGGAGAGTCTTTGGCCAGTCAAACTTTCATACTCGCCGTGCATTAAGACAGTATAGACACACGTCCTTTTCCTGTCAGATTCATAACATCTTTAGTTGGTTATAACTTCTTAATTATTGCCCTGATGGTCAAAATGGGGATTTTCAATTCTTTAGCTATTGTCTTACAGCCACTTTCTAGTTTGTGATGCTCAACAATCTTTTGCTACGCATCAGAACTGTATTCTGTGGTTTTACTCATTGTGATGGATGATTAAGGGGATTTGGCCTTTGTGTTTCCTCATATTTAAACTTCTGTGAAACACGAAGTCATAGCTGGACAGTTTCATGTTCCTAGTCACCCTGGTGTACTAAAAAAGGTCAATATTAATGGGAATATACTTCAGAGATATTTTACTCGTAAAAAATTCTAGGGGTTTCAATAATTGTGGCCAACATGTTTTGGAGAAAAACATTTATTTCATAATGTGATTTCCCCCCACTTTCAATTCTTTTACTTCAATGAAAGGTTAGAATTTTGCACATTTTTTGAATGAAAGATCACAAGGATAATCGATGCAGATTTATTTTTTACAGCCAATTTTGATCATATTTACCAGGGGGTTCAATAATTGTGGAGGGCACTGTAGATGGTAAATAACACATGCTGCAAGTAAATTTTAATTGGTTTTACATATAATTTGTAAAAGTAAACCTGTAAAATAAACAGTATATGAGAAAGTATTATACGTTTGCCATTTTTACTAAAAATAGAAAGCCATACAACTTTTACTTTCTATGTTTCAAAATTCTGTCGTATAATTTATTTGACAGAACTGTTAAACAGAGACAGTAAACTAACAAATGAAGATGGATAATGGGAGCTCATGTGCATCTGTGCTCAGATGCTGGTGGTGTTAGTGCTGTCAAAATAAAACTCTGCAAAGGATCGCAATGGAAAAAATATTTTAACTTTATCTTTGATGAATGAATGTATTTTAATTTTTGTCAAATAAATCAATTCAAAAAGTCCAGCTCCCGACACGTATCGGCCAAAAAGAAAAAAGTTAATTACAAATGCCAATATATCTTGTAGTTTGGAATCAGTGTGTCTCTTGTCTTTTATTCCTTGTTTAGGTGTTGAGTGCTGTCTGAGGCAAATGGATCGAAGTGGAAAACTTTTACCTCCAGGTACTTTTCAAAATGATCATCAGCATCATTGCCAATGTGATCCCTCTAAAGGTTTACATGGTAAATTGGCTTGTCTGTGTTCTAGTGCATGAGCATTTGAGTGTTCGGGATGCAGGGATCAGGCTGATGACTTCACTCTACCTGTGCCCTGGACCAGTGCCAACAGCAACACAGGTGCGTCCATACAATTTAGGCATGTACATGTAAAAAATAACATCTCTTTGTGACTTTTTTCCCCCCCTTAATTTAACTTCTATAATGAAAAATATATGTTTTCTCCATGCAGTTGTTCTTGTACTTTAGCGTTGGTCTCGCGCCTTTAGTCGGTCAGGAGCTGGAGATTATTGTAGAGGAGTCTCTAACTGTCAAAGAGGTGAACTTATTTTTTTATTTAATTTTTTTTTATTAAATTCTACTGGTGAAGTGAAAAATAAGGTGTTTTAAAATCTCTGGTTCCTCTTATTCCAGTGCCTTAAAGAAATGTTGCAGATGGCGAGGCTTGAAGGTAAAATTCTTCAAATGTTTGATATTTAATTTCACATTTAACTTGACTGGCTTTCTCAGATTTATTAATGACACAAGCATTTCTTTCTCCAGGTGAGTCATGGCACTTAAGGAGAGTGGACTGGTGTGAGGAGATTGGAGAGCCACTTATGGATGAGGTGGGAACTCCAAAAATCAATACTAATCCTCAATTTATCTCGGTTTACAATGATTTCAAATATTGACCCCTGTTTACTCGTGTCTCCTAGAATGCATCTCTGAAAGAGGCAAAGGTCATTCATGGGGACACACTGGTGCTGGTGGAGGGGCGGCTGCCTCCAAAGGTGCATTTTCAGTTTGGAAAGATTTCCTGTGTAAGATGAAAAGGAAATAAAAACTTTTTAAACAATTTTCTCTAATCTCAACGTCAGGGTTACCTCAAGCTGTCTGTGAGGATGTACATGGACATGATCCACAGCTCCAGCGTTCCAGAGCTGAACCACACAGCAGAGTCTCAGAGCATCGAGGCGCTCAACACAGGTTTGACTTTTACCAAATTTTCTATAAACCAAGTGGGATTCAGGTTGTTTCTGTCAGTGGGCTGTCAGATTATGAGTGCTTGAGAGAATATCTCTGGTTTATGCTTGCTTATGTTTATGTGTCCTGTTGTTCCAGAGTGGTCTGGATCAGAGATGAGATTCATTGGTTATGTGGAGATATCAGAGGAGGCTTCACTCGATGACCTCAAGACTCAGGTTGGCCTCAATACTCACAGCATTAATGACAGCAGCTGATAATAATAACTTAAAGATTAAGTGTCATTTTACTAGCTTTAAATGTCATTTTACAACACAATCCAAACAGAATATATACAAAACATCTGTCACATAAGATCGTGGTCTAGAGATTTAGTTTGAAATGGTCATAGGGCAGTGGTTGTATTTGCAATGGAACATTTCTACATATTTACATACTTCATCTTTTATTTAACAAGTTTATTGATATAAAAATGCATGAAGAAAAACCAACCTGTGCAGCACTTTGCATTTGGCTCAATTTCACATACTTTTAGTGAGTTCGGAGACCCCTTTACTGTTAAATAAAAAATGCAGTCTTCAAACAGCTTATTTAATATTCTGCATATTAAACTGGGAAAAGAGAAAATATTGTAAAATGGAAAAAATGTACATGCTTCACCTTTTATGAGCTATAAACACCCTTCACTCATTTAACGATTAAATGATTAAAGAGAAAAGGTAGAGAAGCTAGTGAAGAAGGAAATGCTGTACACTTCCGTTCAAATGTTTGGGGGTCAGTATAATAATAATAATAATAATAATTGTTGTTATTTTTTTAGCAAAATAAATGTTATTCAGCAGGGATGCATTACATAATAGATATTTTAAATGCTGTTCTTTTGAACTTTTCTATTCATTAGAGAATCATGAAAAAATGTATTAGTTTACACAAAAATATTAAGCAGCGCAAAAATATTAAGCAGCACAACTGTTTTCAACATTAATAAGACTAAGAAATGTTTCTTGAGCAGCAAATTGACATATTAGAATGATTTCTGAAGGATCAAAATTCAGCTTTACATTACAGAATAAATGACATTTTAAATATATTAAAATAGAATTGTGAATTGTAATAAAATTCACTGTATTTTTGATGTAATAAATGGGCCTGATGAGTCAGACTTTTTCCTCAAAATCACAAAAATATCTTAGACCCCAATTTTTTTAACAGAAGTGTATATTTTTGGCTACACTGTAAACAGTGGAAGTGAAATGCAGCGCTGTCGTATCAGCATCCCTTGAGAAAAGCCATATATGTGTTTCGGTAGGTGATGACTCTCCCGGCACTTCAGGATGTGTGTGTGCCCAGCCCTGCGTTCCTGCGTGTGTGGTTGCTAGAGTGCAAGAAACCGGCCAGGGTACTCCGAGGAAACCAGCAGACCCTCAGGTTGATAGATTAGGATTTTGTTTATGCTCTGCTCTTTTGTGTGAGGTCTCTGTTGCCCTTTTTCCACCAAATGCAGATGGGAACACACTGAACGGTTCCAGATACGGCACCAGCACTCTTTTGGTGGGAAAAGGACTTTTTATTGTATTTGGGATTAATGTCCTCCTATCCCTGCAGGAAACTGAAGCTGGGGAATGGGGTGGAGGTGTGTGTTCAGAGGCTGATGAAAGAGGAAGACCTGGGGTGAGACATTCTGACAGCAAGTCAAATGAAGCGATTGATGAAATCCATGGAAGAAAGAAAAGAGATTTTTATGCTGTTTGAAAAACACTGATTATTCTTTTCTCGTAATCTGTTCAGGCTAAAGGATTTATTGCTTAGGGTTCATATGGGGGTGCCAGGAGAGAAGGCATATTATCCCTCTGAGGAGTTTTTGTGGGACGCTGGGAGGGACAGCACCCCTAAGGGCCTGTACGCTGCTCTGGCCTCCCAGTACGGTCTCACTCCTGACAACCTGCTCCTGGCTAAACACCTGCCTGACAAACACACCTGGATGCCCATTTCCAACTGGGTGAGAAGAGAGAGTTAAAATGGGAATAGACTATTTGTAGGCAAGAGCTATAGAGTTAAGATTATACTTGAATAATCAGTTCTGAATAATTCCAGACTCAACAGGTCTCAAAAAAGAAGAAGAAGAGGAAAGCTGAGAGTCTCCAGGCAGCTCCTTTCTACCTGAAAGATGGAGATATTATAGGTGTTAAGGTAAATTGAATAAAGAATCTTTTTATTTTAAAGGGATAGTTCAGCCAAAAATTAGATATTCTGTCTTCAGTTTCTCACTCTCATGTTGTTCCAAACCCGTAAGACTTTCGTTCATTTTCGGAACACAACACAAATGAAGATATTTTTAATGAAATCTGAGATTTCTGTTGAAGGTCCATTAAAAGTCTGTTCACCCGACGCTTCAAAACTTTCATAAAGAGATTGTAAAATAAATCCATATGAATCAAGCGGTTTAATCCAAGACTTTTGAAATGATGAATACATTTAATTTAGGTTTTTATTCACATACAAACATTGATCAGCGAACATACATATACAGCATGTGCCCCTTTTAAGATTATAAAACTGGCTGCCAAAAATAGTGTGATAGACTTGTAAAAGATAAGTTTTATCTTTGGGTTTTCAGCAATGCCTCTCACTTTTTTTATTTTGTTTGTATTTGCATGTGTGTAGAATCTGCTAATAGACAATAATAAAGAATTCACAACTCTGGAAGATGAGATTGGTCAGCAGAGACTCAGGGAGGAGAATCACAACACAAGGTGCGTTTTATTTTTTTTGCTTTTATTGCCTCTCTCCAAGATTACAAGATATTGCATTGTAACCCTTTGCTGGTTTGATTTGATTAAACATGTAGAATTAAGAATGCTATAACATTTGGACACACTAATATTCAGAAGTTTGGGTTCAGTAGATTTTTTAGTTAAGCTCAGCAAAGTTGCATTTATTTGATCAAAAGTGACAGAAATCTTTTGTAATATTATAAATGTCTTTACTATTTCAAATGTATTTTGCTCTTATGTACTTTCTATTCATCATAAAAGCCTGTACACAAAATAATTAAACAGCACAACTGTTTTAACATAGATAACAAGAATTATTTCTTGAGCACTAAATCGGCATATTATAATGATTTCTGAAGGATCATGTGACGCTGAAGACTGAAGTAATGATTCTGAAAATCACAGGGATAAATTACATTTTAAAATATATTAATATAGTAATAATATTTCACCAAATTGCTGTTTACTGTAATTTACTGTATTTTTGTTATAATAAATACAGCCTTGGTGAGCATAAGAGACTTCTTTAAAAAAAACTTTTGAACAGTAATGTATGATGTCTCAATGACAGTTTGATTTTTATGTTGTCCACTAGGGGGCGTACTGCCAGTGGAGAATGTTCACAAGACTCTGGGTCCAAGAAGTCGGGCTCAACTAAAAACAGGAAACCAGAGGTGGCCTTATCCATCAATGTGGGAGTGTTCAGGTAACACACCCTGTGAACAGCCCATTGGTCTTCAAAACCATCACTAAGGCCACTAAGGTGCCATGGCAGAATCTGCCCCACCGAATCACGGCACAGAACCCAAACCGAAGACAATGAGACAGTGCTGACCCACCCTGTGAAAAATAAGATTATTTGGGCACAGGGATGCTGAACCAAAACTTAATTTTAAGTGGGAATATCATCTTCAATCAATGAGATTTCTTGAAGCTTGTATCCTTTCTTTGCCCTTTATATGCAATTCATTCCTGGAGCAGATCTCTGTACCCTACAAGACAAAGAGGTCAGTTTCAGCCTATGCCAATGGATTTTCCTCTGCCTCACTTCTGAGGGTGTGCTTTTTTTTTCCACAAGGAAGGGTGTTACAACTATTGTCTTCATTTTTTTTTTACAAAATCATCACAATACTGTATGTAAAAGGTTTTACACAGATATCCTTAATTATATGTAGTTAATATGGAGTATAATGCTTTCATTCACTCAAAAATAAAATGCTGCGATTATTACTCACCCTCATATCATTCCAGACTGTAATTTAGGCTGTTATTCAGACATAATATTCCTGTTTGCCGAAGCTTGTATCTAGCCTGTGTTCACATCCAGGTACAAAATTCGTCATTGACTGAATGTAATGCACAATTTTTAGGTGTGGATGAAAACGGGAGCAAGATCCATATTTCAGTTCAGATTATCAGTGAATAACTATTTACATTTTCATATCACATTTCTCAAATCTGTGATCCTTGATCTGTGTGGACAACACTGTCACCCCTGACAATGCACTAACCAGGACATCATTCCTGCTGCTTAACATTCGTTCATTAAATTACAAAGCCCTCCATATTCATGACCTCATCTTGGAAAAATCACTGGATTTTTTATGTCTTACTGAGACATGGCAGAACCAGCAAGAGTTCATAACTCTCAACCATGCCACTCACCCAGGTGATGGCTATATCCAGAAGCCTCGCAGCCTTGGCCGTGGTGGCGGACTTGCTGTTATCCATCGTGCTGACATCCTGGTCAAAGAGACCCCAGTGAATACTACCTCCTTTGAGTGTGTTCACTTCATGTGGACTGGGTCCAAGCAGCTACAGGTTGTCCAAATCTACCGCCAAGCCATTTTCTATCACTGCTGGACTGCTTCAATTTTACACAACACATACATGGCCCCACACATGACAAAAAGCATACCTGGTGTGCTGTGCTGGCATAACCCCCTCCCACCTGCAGTGCACTGACCTGGCTGTCTCTGACCACTAAGCCATCCTATTCTTGGTCCCTGTGCCTCTCCCAAAGCAGTGCACCAAACGGCCCATCACGTTCAGGAACATCAAACGGGTGTGTACTTCCACGCTATCTGATTCCCTAGCGATCCACTTCACCACCCACCACCCCTACCAAACAGTTGATGGCATGGTAGAACACTACAACCGTGCCCTCTCTCTCAGCCTGGACTTTGTAGCTACTCTCACCACGCGTTCGCCACTGAGCTCCGCAGGATGAAGACCATTGGACGTAGGCTCGAGAGACGATACAGAAGATCCGGCCTCACTGTCCATCGTGAAGCATTTAAAGAACACGTCACAAACTACAAAGAAGCCCTTTCTCAGGCAAAAACAAGGTATTACTCCACACTCATCAGTAACCAACAAAAACAGCCCAAATTGCTCTTCTTCCCCATCAACCGTCGTCTTCCTCCTGATGCCGCTAAACCCTCAGATGCAGCTGACCTCTGCTCCAGGTTCATGGATTTTTTCCAGCAGGAAGTGGACACCATCCACCGGCAGCTCCAGTCTCCTGGGCTCTCCCCCTGCCCCACACTGCCCCAACAGGATTCTCACCACTCAGCTGCCCGCTCACCTCAGTGCTGCCTATCCGCCTTCTCTCCACTGGATGCCGACCAAGTAACAAAACTGGTCATCTCAGCCAAGACTTCAACCAGCAGTCCTGACCCAATGCCCACCACCCTGGTCAAGGCCTGTCTTCCCATCCTCTGCCACCCAATGGAAAACATCATAAATGCATCTCTTGCCTCTGGTGTGGTACCATCCAACTTTAAAATTACGGCAGACATCCCCACTCTCAAAAAGCCAGGCTCAGACCCAGACAACCTCAACAACTATCATCCAATCTCCAACCTTCCTTTCCTCAGCAAAATCCTGGAAAGAGCAGTGGCTGCCCAGCTTCAACATAACATGAGCTCTTCAAACCCCTCCAATCTGGTTTCAGAACCCACCATAGCACTGTGACCACCCTTATCAAAATCACTAATGACCTCCTGCTTGCTGCTGACAATGGCCTTATCACCATCACCATCCTCATTCTCCTTGACCTTCCTGCTGCTTTTGATACAGTTTTCCATACCATCCTTCTCCACCGCCTCTCTGAGCTCATCAGCCTCAGTGGCACAGCACTGTCCTGGTTCCGGTACTACCTCACAGACCGGAAACAATTCATCACCCTAAATGGCTCCAACTCTGATCCAGCACCCGCCAACCATGGTGTGCCCCAGGGCTCTATGCTTGGTCCTCTGCTGTTCACCATTTACATGCTACCCCTAGGTCATATTATTCGTAAACATGGACTCAACTTCCACTGCTACGCCGATGACATTCAACTTTATATCAGCACAAACCCCTCTTTCCAGCTCCCACTTACACAACTTGGCAACTGCCTGCAGGAATTCAAATCATGGATGACCACAAACCTACTCAAACTCAACAGTAATAAGACAGAACTCCCCTGCACCACTGCTCAGGAAAGTAGGAGACCTGGCCCTGGTTGTGGATGGCTGCTCCATTTCCCCATCTCCTGAGGTGCGCAACCTGGGCATCATCCTGGACTCCACTCTCTCCTTCCAGTCCCACATCAACAACATCACACAAGTCTGCCTTTTACCACCTCAGAAACATCTCACGACTCCGGCCTTCAATCACACATTCAGTAACTGAGACACTCATCCATGCCTTCATCACCTCCCGTCTGGATTACTGCAATGGTGTCCTGTCTGGACTGCCCACTGAGACGGTGTATGTCCAGCAGACTCCAGTATGTCCAGAATTCTGCTGCTAGGATTTTAACCCACACAAAGCCCTGGTAGCATAACACTCCCATCCTCCAACAGCTCCACTGGTTGCCAGTCAAGTCACGCATCACCTACAAGATCCTCCCGCTCACTTACAAATCTCTCCATGGTCTCTCACCAAAATACAGATCTCCTCCACCCCTACACTCAGACACGTTCCCTGCGGTCCTTTGACAAGGACCTGCTGGACACCTCCCGCACCAGGTTGTGGACTTTTGGGGACAGGGCTTTCTCTGCCAATGCTCCCACACTCTGGAACAGTCAACCACTCCACGTCCGCTCTGCCCCATCCCTGCCCATGTTCAAAATGCACCTCAAAACAATGCAATTACGAATTATAAAGTCCAATACCGCAATTGCAAGAAAAACATCAGAATTGCGAGTTTATGTCTTGCAATTATGATGTTATAGCTTGCAATTGAGGGTTTATGTCTCACAATTCTGAGAAAAAAGTCGTAAGTCAAATGTGAGCGGTAAACTCACAATCGCGAGAAAAAAGTCAGAATTTGGAGATAATACCTTATTTATTTTTTATTTTATTTTTTTATAGAAACAAGCTTCCATACAAAAGGCAGTGAATAAGCACAGAATTTTTATTTTGGGACAAACGTTTATGTTTTCAGACTGGTCATATTAAGTGAAACATGATTGCAATATTGTTAATATTCCCCATGTTAGTAGTTGTTACAGCCACCTTCTCAGATCAAGGCTGTTGATTCAGGTCTTGACGGTGGTGATCTCGCATCATATTTTCTCGATTTTTCGATTTTTTCCATTTGAGGTTGTCCTTGATGAATGAACCGCATGTTTAGTTATATATTGTTTGCCTTGTTTCTCATAAAAAAGTAATGTTAAATAATAATGTACTTATAAAATGACTACATGTTCATCAAGAATTGTTGAACATAAATGCCAAATTAGGTATAGCTATTCATTTTCTTTTTTTTTCTTCTTCTTTTTTTTTTATTGATTATTTTATTATTACTTTCTTCTCATTAACCCTGTCCTTGGGGTCTATATGACCCCAATCGACTTTTCCGTAGTTAATAAACATGGTTCCTTTCATCTCAGTTGCATAGAATTTAGTCACTTTTTTCTGTATTCTCTATCTATACATACATACATACATACATACATACATAAAAAAAAACAAAAAAAACCTGGGCTTGATTCGGTTGTTTCTAAAGGTATGTAAAAAAAAAAGTTTACACTTCTGGGCCAGTATTCATAAAGAATCTTAATGCAAAGAGTAGCTCCTAGTGACAAAATTCTAAGAAAATTCTTAGAAATGTGGGCGTTTACTCTTACAATTAAAGAAAAAATCATAGTAAAGAAAAAAGTAATTCAAAAAGCATCTTAACCCTTAAAAGAGGTCTTAAGGTCAAAATTGTTAGGAGCACGGACGAGGACTTTTAAGAGGCTTAAGAGTTTCTTTAGCAGAGGAGAAAATGGCAGAAAGATGAAGAGGGAAAAGAAATGTGTTGCACACAATGTATAACAGTGAGTTAATAAGACGCTATAGATTAGATCGTGCAGGGATCATGTTTGTGACTGATCTTATTAGAGACACGCTAATATCTCCAATACAGCGCATATGCCATAGCGCCAGAAATGAAAGTAATCACTACATTACGATATTTGGCAACTGGGAAAATTCCATGTTTGATACATTAAAACCAACATTAAAACCACCACTTAAATAGACATGCCAGCAATCAGTAATTGGAAAGAGTGGAACAATTTTTATCATTCTAAGCCAAGCACTACCTTATAGGAAATTAACAGCATGGTAAATAAAAATAAAAAGGATTTATATACACATATATAATGTGTGTGTGTGTGTGTGTGTGTGTGTGTGTGTGTGTGTGTGTGTGTGTGTGTGTGTGTGTGTGTGTGTGTGTGTGTGTGTGTGTGTGTGAGAGAGAGAGAACGGTCAAATAGGAAAAATGACGCATGTAATTTCAAAGTGAAGGCTTAGAATAGACCCTATACTTAAAATCTCTTTTTTTTCCCTTCTTGGACAACCAACCAATCACAGTCGTCAAAAGATTGTGTCATACATAGCAACGGGGTCAACCCCGCCTCCTTACTAAGATGAAAGTTTTTGTCTTTTCCTTACTCAGAGTTGCTCTCAGATCAGTCCCGAATTGCTCTTAAGCTAAGACTCCTACGTAAAAGTTTTTAAGCTAAATTAAGAGTTTTCTGAGAGGATTCTTAGAATCTTTATGAATACGGGCCCTGGTCTTTGGATTCAATATAACCCCACATTGAAAAAAAAATCTTTATTTTTATTTGTCAAAAATAATTTCAATAAGTCTGAAAATGTCCATACCACAATGAAGGCCTGGTACTAGAGCACAAAGGCAATGTGGAGCAAACATGCACACTCTCACACACACACAGACACAGACACAGACACAGTTAAATGTTTCATTGGAACAAAACTACTGAGAAACCAGTTGAAAATGCTGGGTTTCCTTCAATACAATGTAATTAACTTGAAACCACATCTCACAGCACACTGCACAATTGTTTGTTTCAGTGGAAATACACTTTGGTAGATAGGTGTCTCTCAATGCCCTGTTGGAGAAAGGAAAGCACAGACCTGATGCCACATCTCTGAGGGTCTTCACCTTGGGAAGAGCACCATGTAGTAAATAGGCGCCACTTCAAGGCATAAAGCCGCCTGAGTGATCGTGTCTATCATTGCTGGGACCAGGGACCAGACGTGGAGGTTCCAGAGGTCTGGGTGTGGGTGTCAGATTGTGCCCCAGATCCTGTGTATTGAAAGAAGGAGCCTCCTCAGGGGAATTTGCCAGCTCTGTGAACCAAGTCTGGTTGGGCCAGTACGGCACAACCATTAGGACTTGAACTTCTTCCTGCCGATCTTGCACAATGAGGCTTACTGGGGGAAACGCATACTTTGCGCTAGTGCATCCGTGCCGAGGGGGGCCTCGGTCAGGGAATACCACAGAGGGCAATGGGGAGGATTCTGGGAAGTGAACAGTTTTTGGATGCGATGCCTGGCGTTTTTATCTCTCCCGATAGAGCCCCTTTCCTTTCGCTTCCTCCTCCATTTGTTGACAAGAAACTGCGGCGTATCGCGGAATGCAAACAAATATCAAGCTGCTCTCTCTCTCTCTGTTGCTATTTCTCTCGGTCTCACTGTTGAAGTAACCATGGCAAAGGATAGCGTATCCTTCCAAGATGGCGGCGCTTTCCCGCAATGCAACGCGGAGTGAAAACATTGTGACGTAACTCCTGATTCTCTACAGCCAGTGTCATGAAGATGAAGGTACACAGGATCTAATATGAAGTGATATTAATAAAACAATAAACACAGGAACAGACAGAAGGTTTAACAGTGCATGTATGAAACAGGGGTAGACACACACAACACACAAACATCAACCGACAATTAAAGATTGAACACAGAAACTAAATACACAGAGGTAAGGAACTAAATGATGTGCAGCTGTGGTGGAAGAGTAGAGTCAATGCGAACAGAGGAGTGGTGGGAAACAAACACAAAGAAACTTGTGGCTGAAGAAAACAAACAAAGTCCATAAGAGTGAAACTAAAGATAAACAGAACTGAGAGTGTGTGACAGCCAGATTGTGCAATCCTGAATGCTCCCAATACTGGGTCAGCAATGATCTTCACTTCCCTTGCAGTAAAGGCAATAAATGTCCATGAAAATACCTCTTTGACTGCAACTGCTGTCTTGCAGCCAACACTATTTTTCATTTATCTCTTACGTTTATAGAGCAACTTCATTTTGTTTCTTCACATTGAACTGTTTAATTTCTATGTTCATGGTACAAAGTACACCATTAACATAAGCTTAAAACAATATTTTTACGTTGGACAAATCACCACAATCAATGAAAGATGTGTCAGCCACTTTATTTAAACTTTCAGAAAAATCAAATGGCTGATATTTGTAATTGTATATTTAGCTGTGATAGAAGAAAGTATTTTAACTTGAAATATTACAACATTATTCCTTCTGCCTTAATAGGTTTTGAAGTTCTTGAGCTGCATTAGTTGTTCTGTATAAGGTACACGACGAAAGAACTCCAAAAATAGCAATACACAGGAGCTACAACCACTCAAAGGAGATTAGACAAAGAACTGAAAGAACACAGGCTTATAAACACTAGAGGTAATCAGAACAGGTGTGAACTAATTAACTAATGATCAGGGCCCGTATTCATAAAGAATCTTAATGCAAAGAGTAGCTCCTAGTGACAAAATTCTAAGAAAATTCTTAGAAATGTGGGCGTTTACTCTTAAAATTAAAGAAAAAATCCTAGTAAAGAAAAGAGTAATTCAGAAAGCATCTTAACCCTTAAAAGAGGTCTTAAGGTCAAAATTGTTAGGAGCACGGACGAGGACTTTTAAGAGGCTTAAGAGTTTCTTTAGCAGAGGAGAAAATGGCAGAAAGACGAAGAGGGAGAAGAAATGTGTTGAAGACAATGAATAACAGTGAGTTAATAAGACGCTATAGATTAGATCGTGCAGGGATCATGTTTGTGACTGATCTTATTAGAGACACGCTAACATCTCCGATACAGCGCATATGCCATAGCGCCAGAAATGAAAGTAATCACTACATTACGATATTTGCCAACTGGGAAAATTCCATGTTTGATACATTAAAACCAACATTCAAACCACCACTTAAATAGACATGCCAGCAATCAGTGTAATTGGAAAGATTGGAACAATTTTTATCATTCTAAGCCAAGCAAATACCTTATAGGAAATTAACAGCATGGTAAAAAAAAAAAGAAAAAAAAAAAGGATTTATATACACATATATAATGTGTGTGTGTGTGAGAACGGTCAAATAGGAAAAAGTACGCATGTAATTTCAAAGTGAAGGCTTAGAATAGCCCCTATACTTAAAATCACTTTTTTTTTTTTTTTTGGACAACCAACCAATCACAGTCTTCAAAAGATTGTGTCATACATAGCAACGGGGTCAGCCCCGCCTCCTTACTAAGATGAAAGTTTTTATCTTTTCCTTACTCAGAGTTGCTCTCAGATCGGTCCCGAATCGCTTTTAAGCTAAGACTCCTACGTAAAAGTTTTTAAGCTAAATTAAGAGTTTTCTGAGAGGATTCTTAGAATCTTTATGAATACGGGCCCAGGTACACAGGCAAACTAAAACGGCAAACAAAACCAAGACAGAATGAAACCGTTACCAGCAGCCATATCACCCTGTAGCCCAAGACTGGTTGCCCACTGAAGCTAAGCAGGGCTGAGCCTGGTCAGTACCTGGATGGGAGACCTCCTGGGAAAAACCAGGTTGCTGCTGGAAGAGGTGTTGGTGAGGCCAGCAGGGGGCGCTCACCCTGTGGTCTGTGTGGGTCCTAATGCCCCAGAATAGTGACAGGGACACTATACTGCCAAAAGAGCACCGTCCTTCGGATGAGACGTTAAACCGAGGTCCTGACTCTCTGTGGTCATTAAAAATCCCAGGATGTCCTTCGAAAAAGAGTAGGGGTGTAAGCCTGGCATCCTGGCCAAATTTGCCCCTTGGCCTCTGTCTATCATGGCCTCCTAATCATCCTCATATACTGATTGGCTTCATTGCTCTGTCTCCTCTCCACCAGTAAGCTGGTGTGTGGTGGGTGTTCTGGCGCAATATGGCTGCCGTCGCATCATCCAAGTGGATGATGCACATTGGTGGTGGTTGAGGAGATTCCCCCTTCTATGGAAAGCGCTTTGAGGTCTCAGAAAGCGCTATATAAATGTAACGAATTATAAATATTATTATGTTACAGTCGGTGAAGCGGTGCACAGTGTATGACAGCTGAATTGGATTAATCTGTACTTTCCATGAGTCACATCTTTTAGTGTGTTGAAATCTATGAAATCCATCGTCTTCCAAAGTACATGTCAAACTGCCAGAAAACATCACTGCTAACAACCCTCTGACTATAGTTATCCTGTCTTTAATCAGCAGAATTTAAAGTTCAACTGGGGCGTTGGTTTCTGGGCCTGGTAAAATCTGCAATAATTACACTCATTTAATGACATCTTTCATATGGCTGTAAGACTTGAGAAATTGGAAAATGCCGGACAATCTGGTTAAGGAGTGTGGTGGATTTTTAATAAATAAGATAAACAATTTTTTTTAGAGCTAACCTGTGTTAAACTTCTAACCTGAATCTAACCTGTGTTAAACTTCTAACCTTAATTCCACCTGTTCAACTTTTAACCTGACTTCTCCTTTGGGTCTAACATTATGACAAACATTTACCTGACTTCCTCTTCTAGGTCTAACAATATAACAAACAAAATTTTACTTCTTTTAAGTCAGGTCTTTAACCTTTTGATAAAGGTTGAAAACAACGTCACCAAACGTTGTGTTTTTTGCCTGCATTATGTCATGATATATATTAAGTAATCAACTGACTGTTCACCCTTTACAATGTTTCTCTCAGACTCAGATCACCTGAATTCACCCAAGAAAAGACTTAGTTTTAATGTGAATGATTATCATCGAGTTTTGTACATTTTTTATATCATTTGAAATGTCTCAGTGCGACTGGTATAAATGTCTCATTTCCAAATAAGTAAAACAAACGGTAATAAGGTTTTAAGAGTTTAGAGATAACTGGCACACAAAGGAGGGTTGGTCTCCAGTCAAATGGTCTCATACCCCCAAAAGGTGTAACCTCTGAATGCAAATTTCCATTGTTAGCATGTTTCCATGTGAAAGAGGTTCTGTCTATACGTATAATGGAATGCAGCAAAGGGCTCTGGGCCTTTTTGTAACTCAAGTTGGCCCATGATGCTAAGAGTGACTCTTACTTAAGAGTAAACTCTTAGCATTATGTATCTTAATGTTGGATTTGCATATCTTCTCTTTATTCCAGAGCATTTGATGTTTTGTATCGATTATCTTTGATTTGATTATGATTGGCATGATACATTTACCTGACATAATAAATTGTTACATTTGATTATTCTAACTGACTTTGACATTATTTTCATTAAAGAGTTAAAAGGAATAGTCAAACATTCGCTCACATTTAACGATGCACAGATATCATTAAAACCTTTTAATTTATGGAGTCAGATGAAATAACGAGAAAATACATATGAGAAAATGTATTGCATTTAGTCAAAAAATACTTTGCCACGAGAAAAGACAGTAATACGTAGAGACCTTCCGCGCTGGTCGGATCCCGGACTTTGGGCCGATCGAGTGCGAGCTTACAGGCCGTTAAATTATATGCAACAGATACAGTAGGCCCTATGCCATTTTTGCTCTACTAATATGCTATTTGATATATTCCTTTTTCATTTATTTATTATTTGTCATGAGTAAAAGTGGCTATGCTGGGCATGTTATTCAAAAAGTGAAACTAAAAATATTCAAAGATTGATTATGTTGTTTACAGCAGACTATGTTGTTTATGGCAGTTGAACTGTTGTACTTTTGTACCTTGATTCACTTAAAAACTGAAAGTAAAAAAAACAAAAAACACTCCCTCTTTGTCATAACGGAGTCCATATTTAAAGCAGAGCGAGAGCCACATCAGTGTGTACGAGCAGAACGATATTTGACTTTTTCCAGTTTGTGAGGCAAATCAGCATTATGTCTACAGTGGACAGGGAAGTTGTTCTGGAGGCGCTGTCTGCCCTCCTCGATACAACTGTGAAGCCTTGCAATGGATTAACAGGAAAGTTGAATCCTAATGAGCTCAATATAGACAATTTTCTGGCAAAAGGATTGCTCAAATATATCGCAGATCTATTTAGTCTGCAACAAGCACCAGTGGCAGGTTTCAACTCAGATGTGGGGAAGGAGATGTTTGTGGACATGGATGAATTCTTCGAACCTCGCTTTGATCATGATTTCACACATTTAAGTGACAAGTCAGTATGCATGCGGGGTGATGAGCCATATAAACGTCCATGTGGATGGTACCGCATTGCTCTCAAAGTCCGGAACAAGTATCCTGATGGAAACGCCTGGCTGGGCACGAATGGATGGAGGAGTCACTCAGTGGCTGGTGAGTGGCCCGTCTCCTATCATGGAACCAGCGTTAGTGGTGCTACAGGTATCGTCAAAAACCATTACAAAGCAGGTTCAGGAATGGTCTACGGGAGAGGAATCTATTCAACATACGACATAGAGCAGGCTTCTGGCTACAGCAAGGAATTTACATCCAAAAAGACCGGGAAGAGATACAGAGTCCTGATGCAGAACAGGATCAATCCAAAGATGAGGAAAGTGTGCAAAAGAAAGGACTACTGGCTGATTGAGATTCCTGAAGGCACCTCTGCTGATAAAGAGAAGGAGATTGTGGAGAAGTCCATTCGTCCTTATGGGATTCTGCTAAAAGAGGTGTGAGAGAAGAATCAGAACCAGCTGACTGACTTTATTTTACTGGGATCTTCATTATGATATTTTTTTTTTCTTCTTGTTAATAAAGTACATAATTGGTGGAACAGATCAAATTGTTATCAAATGGTATACCTTTTTTAATTGACTCTTCCTTGATTAAAATAGAATATGTATCCTCAATGGTATAGAAAGGCTGTGATATATTATAATTTACAAACTTTTTTTAATCAATCAGAACCAGAACATTTTAATTTACATTAATATACATTGTTAGTCCTAAATGTGATGTGGTAAGGAGAAACCTGACTGTAATCCTTGTTGATTTTACTCATATTGAGAGACAGAATTTGCTTCTGCATTCTGTTTTCAAGTGTTCATCTGCATTCAAATTATGTGAGTTATTATATTATTTTCTTTAGTTTAATATTTGAAATATTGATAAAATCCTTCAATAATATAAATATGTAGTTAAGATGCATATGATTATTCATCACCAGTGATCATTGTAGGTAAATACAAATGTGACAAGATTTGCTTCATGTACTTTGGACTTGCTTTTTGCATCCACTTTATACTTTTAAACAATTTTTAGAAACGAAATATGGTTCCTACATATTAATAACATTTAATAAAGATGATCATTTTATTTCCATGACTGGCATTCAGCACAATGACATTTCAATGTTGAGATTGCTCTCGCCTTATCACAATCACTGCTGTTATTTTTACATATCACTGCTATAAATAATTGACCTCTTTGACCCCTTTTGAAGGGAAGTAGCCTACTTCACGTTTCAGAGAACTGATGTAATTCTACAACTACATAAATCTCATAAGCTTGAAGAAGTAGTTCAAATAATTTAAAAGGATAAATATAACTTAATTAATAACCACTCAAATGATATATATGGATTCCAGAAACCACCCCTTCACAGTCTTGAGGCCAATTTTGAAACTAAAAATTAAACTTGTAAGATCTAATGTACAGCCATGGTCTGAATTATTGGTACCCTTGGTAAATGTGATCAAAGTCTGTGAAAATAAATCTGTATTATTTATCATTTTGATCTTTCATTAAAAAAAAATGTTTTTAAATCACAAAAATCTAAGTAAAACAAATGAGAGTGGAGGTGAAAATCACTTTATGAAATAAATGTTTTTCTCTAATACACAGATATTCTACCCTAGATATTCTTATGAGTAAAGAAGTATATTCCCACTCATATTTAACATTTTTAGCACACCAGGGTGACAAGGATCATGAAATTGTCTAGCTTCCTGTTTCGCAGGACTATAAATATAAGAAAAAAACATAGGCCAAATTCCCTTAATCATCCATCACAAAAGGTAAAACCAAAGAATATAGTTGTGATGTGCAGCAAAAGATTGTTGAGCTTTACAAAAAAGAAAGTGGCTGTAAGAAAATAGCCAAAGCATTGAAAATTCCCATTTCCACCATCAGGGCAATCATTAATAAGTTCCAATCAAAAGGAAATGTTACGAATCTGCCTGGAAGAGGACACACGTCTACAGTATATTTTCTTAATGGACGACGAGGAGGAGAGTTTGAGTGGCTAAAGAGTCTACAAAGATCACAGCTGGATAATTGAATTTTAAAAAAAATCCTCTGCTCTTATCCCCAAAAAAACTCAAGCATATTCAGTTGCCAGACACTACTGGAACTTCAAATAGGACCAGGTTCTATGGTCAGCTGAGCTTTTTGGCAGCAAATGAGGTTTGTTTTTTGTGATTTAAAAAAAATCAAAGATCAAAAGAATTAACAATGCAGATTTATTTTCATAGGCTTCTTTGTTCATATTTACCAAGGGTGCCAATAATTCTGGCCATTAGTTTATGACACTTAATGACTCAGATTTCACTCTGCAATGGAATCTCAGCTTTAACTATCATAAAAGTGTTACTGTTTCTCAGATGTGTTTGCAATGATTTCCTGTAACAGAACCCTTTTGTGCTGACAAGAAAATAAAAATCTTAAAATAACACTGAAATAAAACATTAACGTGAAAGTTGGGATGTTGTGAGAAACGACTTAGTTGCAGCATTAGAAATAAAACTGAGATTTAAAAAAAAAAATTGAATAATTACTAGTAAAGTCTGCTATTACTATTTACTGTATAACGGCGGGAATAAAAAGTATTAGCACAGGTTCGCTTACAGTAAATGTAAAGTAAAAGCAGAAGTGTCTTTTGTTAGGGCACTTTCATAACATATCATAATGTCACTGCTATTACTGTCACATGCCACTCATAAATTCTCAGCTCAACAGTCAAATCTGTATTTATCTGTTACATTTTAAAGATATGCTTATTAGATTTATTTTCTGAGGTTTTTACAGTTTTATCAACTATTAATTCATAAACACTAGGACTTTCATGCAATGCAATTTCATTCCATGCAATGCAATTTCAATGCAATACAACAGTAGCTGACATAAGCACTTGTAGAGGTGTATTTAGTATTTTTTGCGATTTTACACAAGGAAATTAACATCACTCATTTATTAGAGCCTCAATTCAATATCTAAGCCTCCTTCTCACCACTAGAGTTCAGTCTCGCCTCAGTTTTATTCTAAAAAATCTGGCCGGAATAAAGTCACGGCAGTTCATTGTCAAGATCTTAACTCAGAAAGTTGTGCTTGCACTGACAGATAACACATATTAAGCACACTATGACTTTTGTGACAAGTGCCTTTGATATTCCAAGTGCCATATTCTAGTGTAGTAAGATTGTATAAACCAACCAGAAAAAGATAACCATCTTATTTTATGAGCAATTTGTTTTATAAACACTTTTTGTTACTGTTGTGTTAACTATTTTACAATAACGAACCATGCTTAAGATAAACACTTTACTAAGGAACTGACCTCATAACTTTGTGTCCCCTCTTACTGTACTACAATAACAGTAACATTACACTGAAAGATCCCATTACAGAACAGTTACTGGTTGAAACTCTCTTCACATCCTGATAGCAATCAATAATAAAAGTGGTCTAAATATAAGAACATGTACACATGTCTTCTGTGGAAGTCTCAGGACCAAACATTTTTCGTCCAGTCATTGCATTCGGTCCGAATACAATGATACGATGTCCTACCTGCCCGTCAACATGTATTTCTATACCACCACGGCCTCGCATAGACATCACACGTCATCAGCGCATTCCGTAAGAATATGTAGAGTTGTAGACAAACAGTCACCAATCACTGCAAACAAACAGCAGCTGCCTTTTACAGTTCCTCCTGAACCAAAACAACGAGCTTATGCTGTGTTCACGCCATGTCGCAACTGTAATGTTTTACCTGGAGCTGTTCTATCATCGGCGAAATGAATCCTCAGCAGTTTAGTAGTACAAGTAAGAGCTCTGTAAGTTGATTACATTCATTATTATTTTAATGTTATGTGCTTTGAGACACACATTAACTTAAATTAAGGTAATTTAACTCCGTCCCTCGTCCCGTGATGGCTGTGGACATTGAGGTGTTTTGAACGAGGCGTGGCTTTGGAGATGCTCTGAAGGGAGGGTGGGAGCAAGGGAGCTTGATATTGCCAAAGGCCATGTCCCAAATGGCACCCTAAGCACTTGTGGTCTTCCTACGAGTCCGCACTTTCGTGACGTAATGGCGCTTTGACTGTCGGGAAGAAGTCTGCTGCGGACTGTGCGGAGCCCGCATCAGTGCGGGCTCAGCAAAAGGGCGCATCGAGGGCGCATATCGACCGCAAAGGGGGCGCTCGCGAGCACCCTTCTGAGGCTTAAAATGACACATGGGACACCCTACGGTCTCCTGGACACGCGCACGCAGCAGCCATTGTAAATCCACAAGACCGAAAGTGCATATGAAGTGTGCCATTTGGGACAGGGCAGTCCCTTTAAAGATAAATAATTTCACATGGTGGCCATCTTTGAAAATATCTTTGAATGGGGAAACAACAAATTATCCTAACTGTTCGCCAAGCTTACAATTAAATTTCATATTTGAAATCACCAATCACTGACAACAACTATCTCATAAATTTTGTTTCTAAATGCTCATGACAAAAATGATTATTATTTTTTTTCAGACTGGACCAAGCTAATGCGCATGCACAGTCCTAAACGCGCGTCTCAGAACACTGTCTGTTTCTAGGAACCGGAGTTTCTAATGGCAGCTGCAGTGAAGCGATGACTTTACCAATCAATGATTGGCTCTTTTCTTTAGAAGGCGGGACTTATTCCGCCATGTTGCGTGTTGCACTTTCTCACATTCATAGTAATACGAGTGCCGTCTTTCTACATATAAAGTCTTTGCTATTGCTAGCCTCTCCATAATGGCCCTACCTTTACAGGTGCAGTAAGTGATTTCTGAAAACACTGTTGAAAGTGTATCTGACCGACCACCACAACAAACTTGTAGCCAATCAGCAGTAGGGGTGTGTCCACTCATGATGGGGGAGGAAAAAGAATGAACAAAGAGGGAGAGTTGAAGAAAGACTGTTGAAAGAGAAAAGGTCAGAGGAATATCACTGGAAAAAGAAGGGTTATGATCAGGCAAGAGGTTTAGGACCCACGTTAATATTAGAAAAGCTTTCCAGTGCAGGAGAGAATTCCTAGAATTACAGCAAGTTAAACACTTTGGGATGACCTGGTGAGACTAAAGCTACAAAATGAATAAAAATAAAAAACATGGTGAACTATACATGCTTGTGAGTTTTGTCAGTTTCAAGTTCGAACCCAGCAGTATGATTAAAGTGGTGTGCTAAAACACCATGCACGAGTAAAGTGGAGGCGGAGTTTGAAAAGGAAATCCTCAATAAAGGAATGTTCGTTGCTGTTGAAATCTGATGTAAAATATTTAAGTCCATGTTTGATAGTAAGTGTAGATCTCAAAATTGTATTTTATGTTAAGCATAAACAACTGGCTCGGCGAGCGGGGGGCCAGAGTTTTTTTTTTTTTAGGGGTGGACATTCTATTTTTGTCGTTCGTTCGTCAATTTGTCGTACGTTTTTGCGAAGCATTTTTTTTACTACGCTTCTGCGATGATAAAGAGACATCCAGTCTTGCATCGCGTGTGTGTGCGCTTTGGGGGTGGAGCAATGAAGGGAGGGGTTTGTTTGGGTTGATTTCAAATATCAAGTGTTCAACAATGATTCTCAGAAATCGCTTACTTCGCTTTAATGGCCCGAACTTGCTATGAAAACACAAATATGACAAGCATGACATGATTTTAAGCAACTTTATTTGTACACAACTTTGTTCTGCAAAATAACCTCTCATAAATCCAGAAAAAGTCAATCTAATACATCAATCAAATAACCCATAACTACTCAATTGACTGAAAAAAAAAAAGCATTTAAAAATAAATACAAAATAGCATTTTCTCAGATGCTGAAACATTTTCTTGTTCTCATCTCTTCGGTGCTCTGCGAGGATCCCGTCCATAAGTTATGGTGGTAATGGGTTTTGGGCCATGACCTCCACCTGGTACTGAAGAAGCAGTGCCACTCTTCCAATGAGTGCGGTTCAAATGACGTCCACCTTTACCAAAGGTCTCTCGGGGGACAGGAGAAGGAGAAAACACAGCAGAGCCGTTGGCTGGGAGGGGCAGAGAGAATGGTACATATTTCAGCTTATTCTGGCCAAGAATCACATATTTATACAGAGAGAGCCATCTGACTGACATGTTAAATGAGCAACCACAGCTTGATTTGTTTGTATCCATTTAATTGTTAAAGGTACACTATGCAACTTTTTCTGTAAAAAAATTACATTTATATAATGAGCAAGTACATCATCCATCTTCCAAAACATGTTTTTGTCTTATCCTGAATCGCTATGGTACACCTATTCTAAGTGTTTATATTCAGACTATTTTAGACCGATTGGGAACCAAAAGTTACATAGAAGTTACTGTACCTTTAAGGGAACAAATGAAAATAAGAAATATGATTCCAGCCTATATCTTGATTTTGAGCTATTTTAGCTAATTTTGTCATGTGGTGTGATGTCATTTCGAAACAAATTTGGCCAAAAATAAGTTTGTTTCTAAAGTTCGAAACAGCTTGCGAAATCAAACTTTTTGGAAAAGTTCAGTCCGACTGGTAAACCCCTTCAAACTACCATTGTTCCGTGCCGAGTACATAATAGGTAGGTGTGGATCTGAGGCTCCGCCTTCTTTGACGTGGAATTCTACTCTGTTCATTCCGTCAGACGTCCGCGGTCCGCGAATAAAAACATGAGCAAAGGAGAACTGCTTTATAGTAGAAACTGAAGTTGAGAGTGACACTGAAACTGTTATTCGTGTAAGCTGCTTGCTGTAAAGCAATGTATTGTATAAATTGCTATATAAATATATGTGACATGACTTTACCGGAGTGCCGAATTATAGAGCTGGTGCAAACATATCCACATCGCTATGATCAGATGCTTTCTTGCCTGCTATTTTCTCACCGCTGTCATTTTTTAAGAGTTTATTTTGTTATTGAGAGCAGCACTTATATATTCATCTAAATGCCACTCTCAACAGCATGGGTGGCGTCGGGATGTTCGCTAACAGTACATTGCTGCAAAGGTATTTCAAACTTCTATAAGCAAAGAATGAAAATGAACTTCACGCAGAGTTTATCGGGGCCTTAAGCCATCTTGCGGGCCCTTGGAAATATGCTGAGGCCCCCTTAGGGGTTCCAGGCCCCTGAATTAAATATGATTATTTGCAATAAATACTGCCTTTGTCAAACAATCGTGTCAACCTGTAGGTACAGCTGGTCCGGGATTCGGTATACTAGGAGCGCTGCCATGAACTTCTGTTTTAACCTGTTAAGAGATAAAACAGACACTCATTCTACGCTCATCTCACTGTTCATGCCCTCTGAGCTGTATTTTTGCACTCACGTGGGTATTGTTTATTTGGTTGATTTTAGCCAGAACCTCTGGGTTGGGCTCACTGAAATTTGGCACCTCCGAGAATATCATACAGAACCTTTGATAGATGCAAGAAGGTACTGGTTATTGCAATCATCATTGTTTCAGAGAACTTAAGTTCAATAAGACCTACTCTCCGATCTTCTGGAGGTCCCCTGTTCTCCCAATATACAGTGTAAGACACCCTTTGAACAGAGATGCGTATCTGAAATCAAATGTAATTTTCTTTAACACGATGAAAAGGCTTTATTATGATTCGAAGCATTACTATTATTATTATTAACAGCCTAATAAACTTTCCTCCCACCCTCGATTGAGTCGGATGATGTCTCCGGTTTGTATCAAGCTGCCCACCTCGTCCCACACTGATATGGTGATGCTTCCGGTCCTGTCAGCTACTTTACATGAACGCACTTCGTGTCCGTCCTTTGTCTTAGACACTCGACCTGGTATATTTTGTTAAAGAAGCACAAACAAGGAACACACTTAAATGTAAGGCAATTGGTGAAGGCAAATTAGCTCTCCAACTAATTTTTATGAATGGTTTTGATGTTTTTATTTTTTTATTTTCTTTAAAAAATATATATATTGTGATGTAGGGTAGGCTATATCCGAGTGAAACGGCTTAAAAAGGGGCAAAAAAAAAAAAAATAAAAAAAAAAAATAGGCAGGACCACTGATCTATGGGCAGGACTTGATTTTGTCCATCGAGAACTGATTGGATCGTTCTGGTTTGCTATTGCAGTGATCTCATGTGAGTGACAGGTTGTCCCGCCCATGCGCCAGTAAAAACGTCATCAGAAAAGAGAAGAGATGTCACTGCAAGAAGGAGGGGAAGTTATTTTGATTAAAGATATGAGGGCACATGAATTAAAAATATAATGTTCACGGATAAATCATTTGTAATTGTGCAATATTCCATTTAAAAATAAGAATGTCAATTTTGATTTCATGGTGACTTTAAACAACACTGAAATTCGTTCATTTAAACACAACTCTGTAACTGTGACTGAAATAGCTCACTCCTTCACACATTTGGCTACTAATCCATATATGAACGATTTATTCAGCACGCCATGTGACTCAGCTCAAACGACTGACAGAAAAGATCCAACTCAAAAGAAAGATTCGTTCACGGATTCACTACTGAAAACAATGTTGACTAATATCTTTTTTTTTTAATGGAAGTTAGCACGGACTTCAAATTAAACTGTTTGTGAGCGCAGAAACATTTTAAAAATGAGGACAGCAACGCAATCGTACAGGCCGCGTTTGGTCGTTAAAAAGCAAACGTTTCCCACTTAAATATGACTTACCAGTTTCCAGGACGATGAAAACCAAATTAATATTTTTTAATCCAGGTTTAAGGTCTTTAATCAGAAACACACTTTCGTTCAACGGGGTTGCCATTAAAAAACAAGGGGGGGGATGTTAAAGGAAATCCAATTCAGTCAAACTGACAGCCACCTTGGATCACCTAAGACTGATTGTGCCAGGTATTTATATAAGCTACCTGAATGAGATTAGATTTTAACGAATGTTGCAAAAGAAACGTTCCCCTTTAAAACTGCATAAGAAAAATTCAGCCTTATTAACATACTAAGGAAGGAAAGGAAAAACAAAAGTGCTAAATTGTTTACCTTAATTTTCCTGTAAGAACTCAAGTGATGTTCACAAATCAGTTTATTTGTGCGTTTTGTGTGGTTTGAAAAGTTTCACGCTTATACTGGGAATCAAAACTAAATATCGTCACGAACAGGATTCGAACCTGTGCGGGGAAACCCCATTGGATTTCGAGTCCAACGCCTTAACCTCTCGGCCACCGTGACTGTGTACTGCAGTTCTGTGAAAAACGCGCTATCTACTAATTCATTTATCACACCGTTAAATTTCTTCTTTTCTTTAGTTTGAATGAATTAAAATATAGAAAATGTAAACGGTGAATTGTTTAATCATATAATGATACAATGATATATAAGCATTCATTTCGCTTGTTTCGTTTTCTGCTGTTTTAATTGAGTCCTCATAACGCCAGATGGCACTAGTGCCCAAGGAGTTTTTCAAGTGACATAGAGGGCGCGTTTTCAATTTTACCACTCTTCACGTTGAAACAAAAAGAATTACGACATACAATTAGTTAATATGAATGAAATGCCATACAGTTCAGCTCAACAATTCACCTGATCGTTACCATGGCTCTGCAGGTAAGAATCATTTGTTATTACTGATATCTTTGTAACCCCACATACACTGCCTGGCCAATAATAATAATAATAATAATAACAACAATAACAATAATAATAAAAGGCAAATGCTTAAGAGTCTATCATTAGATTATTATTGATTATTATGTTTCAAGCATGTTAAATATAGGGTCGGCACTACCTATAGGCGGAGTAGGCAGTTGCCTAGGGCCTTGGAGGCGGGGCCTCCAAATCATCTCTATATGCTTTATGTTTGGCAACAGTTCTTCTAACCCTAATTGATGGAGTGTGTAGCTTTTCATTTCTTAAACAACTATGTAGGAAGACACATCATGGCCATATTCCAGGATGACAATGTCAAGATTAATCAGGCTCAAATTGTGAAAGAATGGTTGGGATGAGCATGAAGAATCATTTTCACACATGAATTGACACCTCTGAGTCCAGACCTTAAATTCATTAAATTCAATTCAAGTCTTTGGGATGTGCTGGAGGAGACTTTACAGAGTGCTGGACTCTTGCATTGTCAATACAAGATCTTGACCAAAAATGTATGCACCTCTTGATTGAAATATTTCCATCAAGAGAAATATGGCTATGATGTGTCTTGCTACATGGTTGGTTAAGAAATGGAAAGCTACACACTCATATGACACTCTTTTTTTTTTTTTTTTTTTTTAAAAGCCTATTAAGCATCTAATATGAATGTGTACTGTTTAAGGTATTCAAAGTCTAGGTTTGAGTCTGTTTCTGTCATACGGATTACTAAAGGAAAAAAACCCCCAAAACAGGTATTTGAAAGCATACTAAAGATTCAAAGGAACAAGATAGACATGAAAAGGCATGTTTCAAAGTTTTTATTTATTTGCATTATAAGAACAATTTGAACAGAGCGTGAAACAACTTGGTAAACAGGTGTTACAGAAACAAGGTCTCTGCTAACTGAGCCATTTTCTTTGGCGTGAATCATAATGTTTCTAAAATATAACCAAGACAACATATAGCTCTCGTATATATTATGAAGTCATTGATGCAATTAACATCTTAAAGAATATGCAAATACAGATTAGGGATTACAAGCATCAGCAAAAATTAGTTAAAATCTGTTATATTTTAAAGAAGTAAAACCTCATCCCTTTTCAACTAAAAGAGACATCCACCCAAAGCGAAGATACACACTTTTATGTTTTTGTTCAGCACTGGAATACTGAAATGAAAATATGCTGGAAATAAACACACACAAAAAAAAATCCCACTTGCTCTGACTTATAATAAACACATATGAGAACCAAACTCTATTCTCATTGCCTCACAATATCAACAATATCAAATCAGACTTGATTGGTCAGTGCTGCTCCTCATGCTTCTCTTTAACCGCTGACAGCACTATTTTATTTATGGATTTATATAATAGCGAGTGATGATGTGTGCACAAATATCAGTTAACTGCATTTATTCAAAAGTGATGAGGGGGGTTTTGTATTTGCCCTTGTGTTATTCAGTTCTCACATTTTGAAACTCCAGTACAACAGTCCAAACAGAATTTCACTTTTCATACTTTTTCAGTTCTCCACCACTTTCCACACTTCTCTGGCTTATTTGCATGCATCGTCTCCTTCATCACTTTCAGACATATGCCTGTAATCTAGACTGGCTTCACAGTGCCTGTTTCTCAGCCAGCACAATGCCAACGGGATCTTGAGAAATGGTCTCTGAAAAGAGCCGTACATCAAAATCAGGAATGCTTTCTGAGTAAAGGTCCGAGACAAATGTGGAGCTCATGGGAGACCAGGATCCCCCACATAAGCTGCATTCCAGATATGAAGCGTGTGTGAGCATGGCGTGTGCTCAATCAGGACAGAAAAAGGTTATCTAAATGTTTATTAGCCACTAGGAAGCAGAAATCAGAAATTATATTTGTAGCAATACACTAGCTTTCTCACATCTTTTGGTCTCTATGTTTATGGGTTCACAGTACACTTAAAATTATAAAATGATAATATTGTGTACACTTTTTTGATAAATACAGAGATAGAACATGGCAGTATATTTGTGCTTTTTAATCTCTAAAACAGAACTATGGAAGCTTGTTTCCGCCACAGAATCAAAAGATTTAAAAAACGATTGCGACTTTTTATCTAGCAAAAAAAAAATCAGATTTGTGAGATAAAAAGTAAAATTACTGTTTTTATTTTTTAATCTGTGGTGCAAACAAGCTTCCATACAAAACCTAATTGGACCAAGGATGAAAATGATCTTTGTTGCATGAAGTTAATATCACTTTCAGCTGTGCACAGGCTGTTCAAGAAGAAATTAATTGTGGAATTGTGGGATGAAAACCAGGGTATGGTCAAAACATGTCCATTGAATAGATGGACTGTACTTGGCTTCCATTGAATCCTTTGGCTGTAAGCGATTTGTTTTCCTTCGCCAACTTTCTCAGCTGACTGGTAGTCACCAGAGGAAGACAGAATGTCCAGTAATCCCAGCTGGAGTGGGTTTCTCACAAGCGTAAGTTTTGTAACAGAGTGTTGGATAAGACTAACTGATATGACTGCTTTCACATTCACTTCTGCTAAAAGACTAGGGACTAACAACAGCGATATGGGATTTATAAGCAAATGTCATATAGTTCATGAATTTTGCCTTTGAATGGACTGTATTGTAAGTCTATTTTCTGCAAGGACAGGCCAGATGTCTGGGTTCTTGATGGGGATGGCTGGCACTGATAAGGGAGAGTGTTTTCTCATCTTAGGAGGGTGTCCTAGGGCTGGAATGGAGGGTCAGGACATTAGGATGCTTGTCCTACAGCAACACCCTCAGCTTGGCCTGCACCTTCTGCTAGAGGGAGGTCTTCACTCTGCACTCTTTCCTTTCCCTTTTCTTCCTCTCCTTCCTCTTCATCCTCTTCCTGTAAAGCACTGTGGGACATCACTATCTTGGAGGCGTCCTGGGGCAGGGTCGCAGAGAGAGCATACTCCTCGCTTACATCTTCTGTGATCGACAGCTCAACCTCAGCTGTGCCATTCAGGAAGCTGGGCACCTCATCTTTCTCCATTGCCTCCACAGCTGCCTTTACTTCCTCCCGTCCTGGTTCAAGATGGGAGTGAACATCTTTGAAGGACAGGTTTTCAGTTGGGCTCTCAATAGGGGCCAGTTCGATGGAGGCAACGGCACTTGGCGAGCTCTCCGGTTGAGCTGAGTCCTCAGACTCCGGTTCCCCGTCCCCACTGCGGTTCTTCTTGATGTTGAAGGTTAGAGGAGAGACCTTGAAAGATGTGCTCTTGGCACTAGGGCTCTTCTGGTGGTTCGGTGTCAGACTCTTCTTGATTTTATCACGCTTCTCTTGGGACACAATCTTGTTCATCTTCTTCTCAATGTTCTGCCTGGAGAAAGCCTTCTTCAGGCTGTCCACTTTCTTCAGACTGGAACGCTTGATCTTCTCAGCTCGAGATTTTTCAACTCTGGTTTCAGCTTCGAGATCCAAAACCCTCAAAATGTCATCCTCATCCTCTTCTGGTCCCTGCTCCTCATCCGAGGAGAGAGCAATGGTCTGAAGGCCCTCCTCTTGAGATCGGTTGGTATCAATGGCCGGGGTCTCCTCTTCCAGTTCAGGTAACGGTGCAGGTTCCTTCACAAAGACACTTGAAGGGATTTCATTTTCCTCCTGCACAACACAAATGAAAAAACAAAAATAATAAATTATACAGTTCTGCCCATTTACAGCGTTATTTTCACACCACATATGATTGCTCTTAATACACAGTTCTGCCAAGTTTAATGCTAAAAAGTTTTGATTGCTAAAGCCATATTATTGTAATACGCAATGGTTTCCCCACAGAGGAATCCAAGTCAGTGCCGAATTAGCTGCCTGCAAGATTTGTATTTGGTTCCTTGGCAACCGGACTCTAAGAATGCCTATGATGCAGCTGTCATGTGTTTGTGGGAGATATCTTCAATAGTTTCTACATAACATCATTCTCTATTAATGCCTTTAAGAAAGTCTTAAGATAATCAATCTTAAGACTTAATTTTAGGTCTACTTTTTAATCAGGATTTTTGAACAGGGTAAAAAGCTTTATGGTTAAGTCTGTAGCTTAGTAGAAAATTAAATTAATCCGACAAATCAATTCAAATAAACATAAAACCTCTGAAACCTCTCTGAAAATCTGTGTATTGGCAAGATAAAAAACTCTTCTTAAAAGGACATTTCCAGAGTTTTGTCTGTGGCTTTACAGCAGCCATTATGAAGGGGTTTGAAACAGTTGAACACACTTTTGGCTCTTTAAAGTATACTGCCAAAGAAATGTTCTTCATCAACACACCGTGACCTTTTATCATAGTTTCAAGAATTTGTCTTTTAAAAGAGAATGCAGTGTCGAAAATCTTCAAGCTCATTCTGCTCAGCTTGTAATATGAAGTACTATATGGAGTGTTAATGTGTAGTGTGGATATACATTCCTTTAAATGACACAAGGGAACAAGAACATTTGGTGTGAAAAACATTGTGTACAGACCCTCTTTTCCCTGCTGGAGACAATCATAAAAGGCTGAAGAATAGCGAGACGATTGGGAAGGAAGGCCAGGCATGACCCTACACAGCTCATATCAGAGTTTCCACAGAGTTTTGGAGGACAGCCAGGACAGAAAGAGAGCAAGAGTTGGGCAATTGGAAAGAGAGAGAGAGAACAGAAAGCAGGGAAGTCTGGTGTAGAGCTTTGGAAGGGAGTATAGGATGAGAGTCAGGAAGCATTTGGGGTGGAGTGTAGCAATGGGGACACCTGGACAGAAGCCCTGTTTGTCCCCCCCGCCCCCACCCATCAGAATGTTCCATGGCATGTCAAAAATTCAAAGGAGAGCCTGAGAGCCTCGCTCTCTTAGCGATAAGACTCTAAATTCTGATGCGGATGAGGTCACGTCACACAGGAAACCTCCCAGTTAATCACTTTAACTGCACTGTTTTCGATCAGTCTGAAATGTATAAGCACACAAAAATGTACTGCATTTGTACAAATGTACTAGGAATGCAGAAACCCCCGTTTTTGGGCATACAGTAGCCTACATGTACATATGCTTTAAAGGGTCATGAAACAGTAAACTACATTTTTTGACAAGATTTTACCATACCATCGATTAGTTTTAATTGTAGGAGAAAACTGGTTCATTTGAAGCTGTTTGAATCAGACGCTGTTGTTGTGTTTCAGTCTGCCCTCTTCCCCCTCCCCCGTACCACGCCCACTTTTGGTGCATTTTTCAAAATTGTGGTGAGAACTAACAGGTGCTAAAACGGTGTTTCATTTACCCTTTAAAGGGTAGTTTATGCAGGAATCAGGTGTGTGCCTTTTTAATAGTTTTCCTATGTAAACATACTAGACTGCTGCTTATTTCTCAGTAGAAATGGCATAAGTTAATTGACATTTATTTAAATGATCAGTATGTCTCTCGTCTGCTCCATCAGGCTCCATTTTATTCTTTCTGTGAACCCCCAAACCACACAGAAGTGAGGCATCATGCAGCAAAGGATATACCCAAACTCTTCAAAAGGCGAAGAGATCAAGGAATCTTAGTTGACAGAATGTTACGCAAACACTGAATTCGAACCTGCCTTGATTCCTCTTATCTCTTTATACTGCCGGCACAGAGCCTGAATGTTCACATCTGCTTTTCTAACATGATAGAAAGGTTGTGTTCCCCTCTGAACCCCCTGTTGTAACTCTGGCCTCTGAAGCTCTCTGTGTGTGAGGGAATGCGAGTTTGGCCTGTCAAAGTGGAGGGAGAGATTTGACCTAACAGAAGAGAACTAACAAAAAGGATACATAATGACTGACGGTAATCCCTGTGGATATATGCAACATGTTAAATCAGGGGTGAAATACCGCTTTTGGGATTTAGTAGATCTGTCCACCCATGAAAGAGCTTTACTTTGGAAGGCAAATATGGATCAAAGGTATTGGTATGATATTGCTGGCACAATCTGAGAATGAATCTGGCGGAGTGTCCTGCAAACTTTAACTCGGAATTTCCATGTTCCATCAGTCTCTCATCGGAGTTACCACAGCAAATAATAAACTTAGATACTTAGAGTTAAAAACATAGTAGAAATCAGTGTGACATAACATTGGCTGAAATCTTATATGTGAAAGCAATGGGTTGGATAGGTTTTGCATTGTTTTTTTTCCTGACAGTTTCTTTGTTAAAGTATTAGTCTACTTTCTGTTGTGATAGGGTTGTAAGAGGTGGTTTTTGGTGAGGAGTAGCTAGTTTTAGGAGTAACTAGTAGCATGTGTTTAAAAATAAGCATCAAGAAAAAGTTGAAGAGATGCCAAATGATAAGATTTTGTGAATCAGAAAGAAGAATCACGAGGGAAATGAAATGCTTCACTTTAGAATTTTAGAAGGGGAACTTGTGAACAAAATACAGTCTTGTATAACAGTGATAATGCCTGTGATATTTGGCATGCCAGATTTTCTTTTCAGCTCCAACAGATCATGAATTAGATAATAATGAATGCAATTCATTTATAGCACCAAGTTAAAATTGTTACCATAGCAAGATCAAATAAACACGTTTTCTTCTTTCTTTATTAGAAATATTTTCCTTTTTTTTAAAATTAATATAGAGAGATTGACCCTTTAAGTCCAAGGCTTTTTTGGTAAAGCTTAGATTTTATTGCACAATTTACTCAAAACTCTGAGGAGTCAATGCTGTGTATTGAGTTTCTGTGTTGTTTGGATGCTTTTGACATTGCTCTTTGTTTGTATTTGCATGTTTTCAAGTACTGTCCTCAAGTCTCAAGTGGCAATCCGTAGCTCAAATTGCTAATTTGGGAAAGAAAATGCACTGAGCCACTGGTCTATCCTGTGTGGCAAGAAGAGTGTCTATCAACAGCCACTAAACTTTGTAGTTTTAACTGTAGATGGTCTCTGAGAATGAGAGTATGTGTTGACATTTTTGTATATGTCTTGCGTAATTGTGCTGTTTAATGTGGACAGTTTATCTTGACAGGTTAACCAGGTTCAGGCGTGTCTCCGGAACCACTGTATTTGAAGTAACTTTAGATGAACTGCTTATGGCTGATGGCAAAAACACAAAGTAACAAAAGCCCCTCAAATGAAGTATTAAATACCATAGAGCTGTTATAAACAGGTTAAAGAATTCCTCCTTATGGTCTCCAGAGACACAAGTTCCTGTTGTTTTCTCAGTGGGGAACCAAACAGTTCATTCCATGCATTCTGCCTTGTAGGTATGAGATCTGGAAATGACTTGTAAATGACTATAGCCTCCTCTACATCTACATTGTCTTCATATTCTTGGTTGTGTTTTAGACAGTGTTGTCACAAAAGAGCATGATTACCTCATGCTGCGCAGCCTGTCAAATGATACTCTAGGTTTGATTCATTTGCTTACTAAACCGGTCCCTCTCGCCTTGGGCAATGTAGGCGCTTATGATAGCTGAGTTGATATATGTTTTCTCATATATGCACAATAATATAAGGGGATCTCACAAGAGGTACATTTCTGTTACAGTTTATGGTTATTAAAGGAATCAATTTTTTAGAGAGCATGTTTTGGTAAACATTGTGAGTATGAGTCATTGCATACAATGCATGCTTTGTGCCTGTCCTCTTTGTGCAAGAATAGACTGGGTTTTATTTGATGTTTATTTGACCAGATGTGGTCCTAATAGACGCATGTTACTCTTTTCCTGCTATTACTCAAGTTTCTCGGAGTCTTAAAGTGATAGTTCACCCATGAATGTAAACTCTATTAACTCACTTGCACGTTGTTCCAAACAACAAAAAGCTACAAAAGACTATCTTGCCCTTTCTTTTCAATATAATTAAGTTATATCAACCACATTTTACGGTACTTTTATACTTTAAACTTAAAAAAACTCTGTTCCTCATGAATAAGGCTAACTTATTCAAAATTTCCTTTTTTGAATTCCTGTAATGATCCCAGACTGGTTTTGTGTGGACTTTTATGTTATTTCCTGTTCTGTCATGTTTTGTAGTCCTTTGTAGTTTTTCTTGTTGATTAATTATTTTATTGTTCCTAGGTGTGTCTTGTTTGCCAATTACACCTTGTGTATTTAAACCCCAGTGTTTCTTGTGTTCCTTGTTGAGTCATTTTGTTTCCCTAGTTTTCTAGTGCCCATGTTTGTTTTGTTATTTATACTCTGTTTATTAAAATACTTATGGGAATCAAGCTCCGGTGGCGGTGGAGCCTGGCCCACCACGGATCCCAGCGTTTCTCAGCGCCCTCAAGTCCAGTGTGACTGATGACTGGGAACTGGGGTGGATTGGGGCGCCAAGGCGGAGCAGACAGAATGAGCACCCCAACAAAACATCCATGTAAGGGGTGCTTCTCAATATCCCTCCGCGAGGAGGCGAGGATCGAGGAGTGAGGAGGCTTCCCGAGGAGTCATAAGCGAGGATACACAAGTGTATCCTATGCGGAAGTGTTTTATCGGCTAAATGTGACGCACGTATAAATTCTCCTCCCCCTTCACGTCGGTCACAATCATTTTAATTTATACTTTACCATTGCAGTTTATATAAACCACACATCTCACATATTTCAACAGGGTATCTTGCTTTATTATTATTTACCATGAATTTCTTAAATAACCAAACTTCAACAACATAAGGGCAGATCCTTTGAGCGCTGCTGATGACTCTGTGAAGTGACGCTCGAGTGATCAAGTATTCCAGTGTATATATAAAAAAGCTTTCATTCGATTCCTCCATCCTCCTTTTCTTTCCTTGCAGCCTTCCCTCGTATACAGGGGGTGGAGCTGAGACGCGAGGAAAGGTAACGAGGATGCACAAATAAGTAATGAGAAGCACCCAAGGACAAGACTCAACAAGGAACATAAGAACACAAGGGGTAATAGGCAAACAAGACACACCTGGGAAAAATCAAATAACTAATCAACAAGAAAAACTACAGGAATGGGAAACAACATAAAAGTCCACACAAGACCAGAGGAACACAGGCTGGGATTCCGCAAAAGAAAGTCTTACAGGTTTGAGCAACATGAGGGTAGATAAATTACAGAATTTTAACTTGAGTAAAATATCAATTTAAACCAAACGTTTTAATCCAAAAGCCTTGGCTTAAAGGGATAGTTCAGCCAAAAGTTAATTATTTTATTAATTACTCACCCTCATGTTGTTCCAAACCTGCAACACTTTCGTTCATCTTCGGAACACAAATGAAGATATTTTTGATGAAATCTGAGAGCTTTCTGACCCTCCATAGACAGCTACACAACTACCATTTTGATGTTTCAAAAAGTTCATAAAGAGATCGTAAAAATAATGCATATGAAGTTTAGTCCAAAATAATCTAAAGAAACACGGTTGTTTTATACGATGAACAAATTGAATTTAGGCTTTTATTCACATATAAACATTCATCAGCTCACACATCAGTTGTGGTAAACGGAGGCATGTTCACTTGACGTGCGAGAACCAATGAGGTTCATTCACGTTTGAACCTCCGCAAGAGCCAATAAGTTTGTTCTCGCACGTCAAGCAAGTTCAGTAGAACTTACGTTAACTGATCAATGTTTATATGTCTTATTATATATATGTTTATATATCTGTTCACAATATAAAGCGATCAGGTCTCTTCAGAAAATTGATATGGATTAGTTTTACGATCTCTTAAGAACAGCCAAGCAAATTCAACTTTTTGAAGCATCAAAGTGTTAGTTATGTGGACTGTCAATAGAGGGACAGAAAGCTCTCAGATTTCTCAGTTTGTGTTCTGAAGACGAACAAAAGTCTTAGGCCCTGTCCACACGGAGACGCGTTTCGCTGTATACGTATACATTTTTTATCGTATTGGTGTTTCGTCCACACGGATCCGGCGTTTTCGGAGACTGAAACCGCTATTTTTTGAAACCGGGTCCCAAGGTGGATAAATCTGAAAACGCCGCCCTTGCGTTTTCGTGTGTACGGCCAATCCGTATATTTTGCGAAACGATGATGTCATTACACCAAGTGTCAACTAGTCAGACACCGTTAAGTCACAGCAACTACATTTATGGTTTTTCATATTGTTCAACAAAGTTCTTGATTAAAAAAGAAAAAAGAAAAAAAGAAGTGTGCCTAATATTATTGTTGTATACAGCGCGCAAGGTTTATGCGCGAGCTCCAAGTCTTCTTCTCCGTTTTTAGTGTATGTCTGAGGCAGAATTACAGCGCCACATACTGGTCTGGCATGTATACTACATCGTTTTGAGTCGGTTTCAGTGGTTTCGTGTGTACGCAGATATTTCTGGGAACGGGAAAAAAAAATATCGGATAGGGAAAGCTCTGGCTTCGTGTGGATGTGGCCTTATTGGTTTGGAATGATGTGGGCGAGTAGGCTAATTAATGACAGAATTTTAATTTTTGGGTGATCTATCCTGTTTCAAATTTGTTTGTTGACAAATAGGAATAACCACTTTCATACTGTTTATGAATTACTTTACAAAGCTAAAATGTATTATTTTATAAAGTGAATTTAAAAATTATTATAATTTTTTTTTTTAAATTTTAATGACTTGACTATATTAGTTTTGACAAGTGTATATCCACAGATATACACACACACACACCTCTCCGTACCATGCTCTCTTCTCTCATTGCTGTCAGCTTTATCAGAGATGCTATCCAGTTGTTTTCCCAATAATTCACTTTACATTCTAAACACACTTGACATACGTGTCACCTTGAGGCCTACATATGAAGGATTGGGGGGTAAATATTTGTTCAGGGGTGGGGTGTGGAGAGTAAAGAGAGAGATGTAAGTGGCTGTGTTTGAAGGAGTTGTATATGGTGGAGAATTATTTTCAAGCTCATGCTATTTTTTTTTTTATCATTAGCAATGCATTGGGACCTCCAGCCCCTATAATTCTCTAAATGTTTTTAATGCTTGCATTTCCCTTCCTGCTGCCCATTAACAACCCATCTGACAGGAAGCAGCTGTTTAACCTCATAAGCTCGCCTGTGTTCTCTGCTTTTGTGTCACACCAAAGGCAGGCCTGTAACCTTATACATTCTCTATCTCTTTCAAAAATACACAGAGATTTTTGCAAAACACTGAAAGAGAGGGAGAGAAAAGAAAATGGGTATATTTTTTAGTAGTGTTTAGTAGTACTTTTTTTGTAGTGTGACCATAGTTCAACTGTTTCCATTATAGTGTTTTCCAAGTAACATTAACATTTTTCCAAGCTTGTTTCTGGCACGGAATAAAAAACAAAAAAGGTAAATGTGACTTTTTATCTCACAATTCTGACTTTTTTCCTTGCAATTGCGAGTTTATAACTTGTATATCTTTATATACTTCTCAGAACTTGCAATGTATATAAACAATAAATAAAACATCAAGTTTCAATTACCTTTTTATTTATTTATTCTATTGCAGAAACAAGCTTCCATTAGTATCATGATGACAAAGTACTTTTTTTCTCTCTCTGTTTCAGATACCAAAGGTAAGTCATTTTAGCTAGTTAGTTAGTTTGGATGCTTTATTTTAATGAAGTGGTGAAAAAAGATCATCATAAAGAGTTTTTCCTACAACTCTTAGTCTAATATAATAATTGTATAATTTAAAATATATTTACCCTTTTAAAGCTAGGAAGGTCATTTTGTTTGTAGCTTTTCTGTAGCTAATGGCTATTTCTAAAGGTTGTCTTGACTGTAGTTGAAATACTATACATTGTGTAATTTGTACTGTAGCTTGTTTAGCTATAGGTTCAACACTATTTGTGTTCACAAGAAATGTACTGCGTGTGTGTATGTTTTTGAGTGTGTAAGAAGTCAGGCGGAATAAAATAGTTGGAGCAGGACGGGGTGGGAGAGCTGAGCGGAAGAGGGTTTCCCTCTCTAAAAAAATCAGCCCTGGAAAAACTTCATGCAACAATGGCCATGTTTACATGTACACCAACATTCTGATTATTGTCAGGAATCAGAGTAAGGAATTAAACGGATTAAGGAATTTACATGACATGAGCAACCCTCTTAAAGCTAAACTATTACAATTATTCAAAGAGAAATGTTTTGTCACTTTGATCCAAGTGCGAGGAATTTGATTAAACCCTATGCCTGTATATTTAAAACATCTATTTGCAATTATGGTTATGAGCACAATCACATTAACAATAATTGTATTCTGTTTTTATTTGTTTTATGAAACCACACTTATGTGGTAGTTTTAACTCTAACTATGCTGGTTTAAGAATGATTTTTTTTTATTACATGGCTGTCTAACTTGATTCAGATTCATCAGTCGTTGCATTAAATTTTCTCTCACATAATAAAATAATTTCAGGATTTCATGTCCTTTATTCATTCATTCATTAATTCATTAAGTAGCTGCTGTAATAAGTGGAACAATGTGCAGTGACTGCAGTCAGAAAATCATTATTGCAAAATAAACCCGAACTGGGTGATCAGGAGTCCTGATGTGATTTATTAACCTCTATTATGAAAGAAGAGGTCGATGTAAGATCAGTGTGAAAGGGCATGGTTTTATTGCAGTTTTCTTTGTAAATGATGTGTAGTCTGTCTGCTGTTTCTGGGCTGTTTGCCCCAGTATATAGAATATTGTCCACAGGAGTTCCCATGGCATTGTGAGTGTGTATGGTCTTCCCTCTGTGCTGGCATTGCTCCCTGTCACGGGACACACACAATAACAGCTTTTGTCTCTTCAGTGTGTATGTGTATGTGTGTACTTAGATAGGACCAAAGAGCCAGAACTCTGTCAGTATTCATAACAGTAGTGCAAAAGGATGTCAGTTTTTTGTAGATAATTACAGTGTATGTCCAGCTCAGGAAGAGTGAGTGTTAAAACCTAAATTTCTGTCAGACACTGGTATACTGTATCACTTGCCTACATCTGCTTCAATAATTTAATATTTAGCATATGACGCTATCACAGGTGTGCTTTTGTGTGTGTGTGTGTGTGTGTGTGTGTGTGTGTGTGTGTGTGTGTGTGTGTGTGTGTGTGTGTGTGTGTGTTTTTGTGTGTATATCTTAGTGCATATCTTCAGTATGCTTGTACTCAATTTTGATTTGATTGTCAAATACGGATTTACATGATTTGTTTGCATTTCAGTTGATTTCATTGTGGCTGTAGAGAAAAGGGAGAGAACACCTGCAGGCTAGACAGCTGTCAGATAACTACAAAATATGAAGCGTATAGAAATGTACTGTGTAAAAGTTTTTTATAATTTTTTTTTTTTTTACAACATGTGTACAACATGTTCATTCTCCCCCGTGCGTTTAATATAATAGTTATGGCTGGCTCTCATGAGTATTTTTAGTGAATCAAAAACATACAGTGTGACCAGCGTGGCCTTTTTCCTGAAACAAGTGATTCTTATAAGCCGTCTTTTAATGAATTCGTTTTAGAATTTAGAACTAGAAGCCTGTATTGATAACCCACCCGTAATAGTTGTTACTATAGTCTCATGTGCAAAAACATGTTCAGTCCCTTTCATGTAACTCATTTCACATGCTCATTCAGTTTTTAAACCTGTACAGTGAAATGCACCCAGAGGCCAAATTCCCATTAAGGGTGTAAATATTTGCTTGGCTGTTCTTAAATTCTGTTACATTCTGATAGGATTCAGTTTAATTATTTTGGTCGTTTTCAACAATATCGCAATGAATTGATATATATACTGTATATTTACAGCCCTAATTTCTATCTATCCTTTTAAAGGAACAATTTAGCCTAACAAATGCCCTGTCCGTTAAAGTCTGTGAATGACTCTGTTTACCTCCTAGTAAAATCATTTTTACTACCTGTTTTTATATGTTTTAATGTTTTGTGTGTTGCATGTTATGTCTTAAGGCTGTCCTGCCTCTTAGACTGTAAAACTAGTTTACCTACGGGTACCAATAAAGTAACCTGAACCTGAACCTCCTGCTCAGTAAGGCCAGATTTACAGTACATTCTGTAACAGTTATTTGTGACCGCAACAGTCACACGTTTCATATTTGGAAAATAGATAATGCTTTTTATCTGCTAACCTTAGGATGTTTTGTTGCTGAGGAATGAAATGTTAATTTCACTCTGTTGTGTCCTCAAAAAAATGGTCATTACAACTGTGTTTTCAGCCCTACTAGAGGCTTTAGGACTTGGTTAACTAGCAGTTTATTGCTGTTTTTCTCCTGCGTATTTGAGTTTCTAAGTTCTTAGCTAAGATGGCCTTCCTGTTTTTGTTCTAGTGAATTTGTAGCTCTAACATGCAGTTCCATATAGTTTGTTGTCAAATGTATGGTGTGTGTCGTGAGAGATGAGATGTGAGTTTGTGTAATTTGCACATACATTCAAAATATCTCTGAGCAACCATGTTGTAAATCTTCATTGCAATGAAGCCCTTTTCTCATCTAGTCTCATTTTCATATCACCCCCAGTGCACCAGTGGGAACTGTAACAGTAAGCTAAGTTTGGAAAGAGATAATGCCTTTTTGATGGACAATGGAAAACAAACACTATTGTCTCCCTTCTTTCTGCCTACAGGCCTTCTTGCACTGACACTTTTCACCCCCTCCCCCCTCTCTCTCCTCTTTCTGGAGAGGCACAGATAGCCTTATTAGGTGATAGTGAAGGGCTAGTTGTAAAAATATTCCATCCTGCACTTTCCTACTCTAAATTTGGCTTTCAGTATGATGAAAATTGAAGCATTATGCACTGCTAGTTATGAGATGTTGTGCAGCTATAACACAACCCATATGTTAAGTTGAGAAACACAGGGACAATTAGTTAAATGTGTTCATTGAAAGTTGCATCATGATCAACAATCGCAAATGGAATGATGTTTGATTATAGCAGACTTTACAATCTCTGTCCTCATTTTCTCTTTATTGGCTGTGGTGACCAATGTCTTGATACATGTCTCATGAAGTTCTAATCGATTGTGGTTACTGGCCTATTTATATCATTGGGAGAGTAGGAGAGACTTGCTCCACCTCTGGAATGTGAGCATTTGAGCCAGAGTTTCTGCTTATGCAAGAACAGCGTTCTCTCTTGCGCATGCAGTCCGCCTAAGGGGGAGCCAAGCACCCCAATCCCAAAGTAGCAGGGGAAGATAAAAGTGAAAAACACAGGCAGAGAGGGTGTGTTGAACACCTGAATGTAGCTATGGAGATGAGGAAATAAAACTGAGAATGTGTTGACTTGACTCTGTGTTGAAACCACAGAGATTTCTGGCTTCACCCGAAAGTCTTTTTCAGTTTTTGTGAAGCTTGTTTGGTAGTATATAAATGTGAAACATTTGGCAGAAGTGACTTGAAAAGTTTCTTTGATTCTCCTGCTGAAGTTGTATCTGTTTAATCGGCTGAGGATAGTTTCAGTACTGGTCAGATCCTATCATTCCTCAGAAATAAACGTAGGCTACCTCAAGGGACAGCGGAAGGGGGTTTAATGAAGGAACATTAAATAAGACAACGACTGTTAAGGAATGTTTGTGTCTGTCGGGCATGTCTGATGGAAATATAAAAGCACACACTTTCCTCTCATGTCTTCCACTGTCCCACCCATCCTAACTACAAGAACCCCATGGCTGGATTAAACACATTCCCTTAGATCAGACATGTCTGAACTGCTTGGCAAATGCTTAGAAAATGAAGTTACGAGCCTGAAATAATTTAGACAAAGAAGAAAATCTCAGCTGTCGCACTCTCCAATTTGATTTCCCTGCAAATAAACAACGTAGTTGCCATAGCAAAACACACACCATTTTTGGACAGCTTTAACAAACAGCACTCTGTCTGTGACGGCAACTGTAGAAACTGTTCTCAGAAAGAGTGCTCTCACTGTTTAAAGCAGAGTGTAAAAGCTGAGGGCTTTCACACTTTCATCAAAGGTAATTTACCTTCCCATCTTTTTAAACACTCTCTTCGCACTCTCTTTTTAAACACTCTCTTCGCACAGAGATGGAATGTTGACTTTCTGAAAATGTGTTTCGCTGGGCTCCCTCTCATTCTTTACATCATGCACTTCTACAGTAACCACACAGTTGGTAAGAGAGAGGGGAAAATGGAAGGCCTCTCTCGGCACTCTCTGACTTTGGAATCACTGAGTCATTCAGTTGATTGCAGGTCTTGCAGTAAACAGCAGCTAGCCAGTGTAGCATAGCACATTTCAGCACGGGTCTTCTGACAACAGGATACACATTACGCTGCACTGTAGCTGATCTCTGGACACACCTTCTATTCAAGGCTATTGTGCTTTAAATAATAGCTTTTGGCTAAGCTTCAAAACAAGCCTCCCCTATTGACTCTCTCTCTCTCTCTCTCTCTCTCTCTCGAGCTCTCTAGCTCTCTCTTAGTTTGGAGCCCCAGCTGCTCCCCCCCCCCCCCCATATAGGGATGAGTCCAAAATTTGCAAGAACTTATAATAGTTTTGACTAGGTTTAACCGTCCCAGAAGCACTTAACAGTTTCGGTAGTGTTGTCTAAGCTTTTGACCCCAAAGAATTAGCCAATCTATTCCACCCCACCTCATACTGACCTTAAGTGACATCACACCCTCTCACGCATTGCTTTCATTTTTACACTCTGAACTATGACCCTTTTCTCCTGCTTTAGAAATGGACCCACCCTGAGGGAGGCACGTGTTAATAAACTAAGATCTGTTAATCAACTATGAGGTAATTTAGTCAAATGACATTTAGATTCATTAGACTCTACTCAGCTGTGTAAGACTGTATCGCTGATTGTTAACAGAGTTGGAGACAGTTGAACTTGGTTCAGTGAAATCCGACATGCAACAATGAACCCTCGCACAATGCAATCATTCAGTGTCCTCACCTGAGCATATCAAATACCCCACCACCAACTGCCCCCCAACACACACACACACACACACACACACACACACACACACACACACACACACACACACACACACACACACACACACACACACACACACACACACACACACACACACACACACACACACACACACACACACACACACACTGTACATTTACCTGAAAGATGAGCACTTTGAAGTTGTTCCTCTTGATCAGGGTAGCGTGGTTGGCCTCCAATTTCTTTACTTGGACGGCCTGCTTATCCATCTTGTCCTTGACCTCTTTCATGTGGACGCTGACCTTGCGGCTCTTCTCCAGGAGTTTGCTGACCGTGTTGGAGGTGGAAGTGTGACTCTTGGAGAGCTTGGTCATATCATTCTGGATGCCCCTCACTGCCCCTTCCATCTCGACCTGTCTCACCTCCATCTTGTGCTGGTTCTCTTGCACTGTGTCCAGCATGTTCACCAGCTTATCTAGAAGTGTCAGGACAGTGATGGCATTCACTTGGCCTGTGGGTGAAGCTCCATCTCCAGGTAGAGTGCCTGTGGTGCCCCCAGCCAGAGCTCCAGGGCTACTAGGTTCTCCGCCAGTGCCCAGCTGGGAGAGGCTATGGGTGGGTGAAGACTGAGTAGGGCTGGGGCTTGGCACCACCAGCTCCTGATTCTCATGTGTGCTGATCATGCTGCTCCTCTCTGCCTGCACTGCATCTTCTCCCATTCTGAGGCTGTTCTTGCTCTCGACAGATAACTTCACTCAGGAAAATTGTCTTGTTCTTTACCTTCTCCTTTAAATGAGCTGGTCCTGCTGTACCGGGTTCCCCTTCCAGTTGATTTTAGTGCCTCCACGTTCTTAAAGCTTTAATTCCTGTTTACAGGCTTGGGAATAACTTTTCAGCTTCCAGGTTCAGTGTTCCCACCCCTTTTTGAAGATAACCACACTCTTACTCAATTCACTCTCTCTCTCTCTCTCTCTGTCTCTCCCTCCCTCTCTGGTGCGATTGGAAGAGCTGCGTAGAGGCTTCCCCACAGCTTAAAAAGGCCATCCACACCCTATGGGGGCGTAGCTAGGTTTCCATGGCATCTAGCCCGGCCCATTGGTGAGGGAGTTATGTGTTTGCATGTGTCAAGTGTGAGTATATGGGTGTGTACAGTGGAACATGAGCAACTCTCTCCACATGGAGTACCTCCCCCTAACTCTCTCGCTCTCTCTCTCTCTCTCTCTCTCTCTCTCTCTCTCTCTCTCTGGCTCTCTAGTTATGTTTATATTGAAGAGAGCAATAGTATATTAAGAGTCATGTTTGCAGAATGAGCTCATCTGTGCCAGATAAATAAAGAGGGAGAGTAAAAGATAGAGAAAGGAAGATAGAACAAAGGTGTGTGTTTTTCCCCTTGAGTAAAGATTTGCTAAACAACGTTTTGGAGAAGTTTTCTATGTGTGCATTGATGTGCACAATAATGTATGTATATATTTGCCTGTATTTATTTTGTAAGAGCCTTTTCTTAGAGTTGAAGTCTTTCTAAGTTTATTCTGGAAAAAATGTCACACAAACAGTTCTCAAGCCGTTTGAGTGGAGTCATTTTTCCTGTCTGCAGTTGTAGCAACAGCATGGCAAAACTTCACATATTCAGAACTGGAAAACTTTGCATTTACATTTCACTATGCAGGGAAATATAGTGAATAATAAAAACACTGTCATCATGAAACCAAATCTTAAAGATGGTGGGAAACCTTCAGTGAAACTTTATTGGGTGTTTGCCTCTTATACACACAAAGACAACGTCTTAATTGCTCCCGTTTCCTCCTTTCTGCATTGTTATACATGCCTCCATTATGTCATCTTCCCTCCTTTTTCCTTTACAGGGTAATGGTTATGGAAACACAGACTTCTGAGAGAGGAAAAGAGTCCATTCACGTTCCCCTTGACCTCTGACCTGTTCTCTGGGGATACTTTACATCAGGGGTCACCAAACTTTTTTCTCTGGGGGCCACATTATCGTTCTTGACTGTGATGGGGGGGCCGGGTTAGCTATATAACATAGAATTGTATGACCCAGACCAAAATGACCACCAGCAGGCCTCATTGTGTAGTATAGATTACCATTTTGCTGTCCTGAACACTGACAGTTCTCTGCGCGTGCGTTGATTTGATTTGATTTGATTTGATTCAACTTTATTGTCATTACACAAGTACAGGTACAAGGCAACGAAATGCAGTTGTCTGTCACTGCTTGATCTCGAGCATGTCGGGTGACGAAAATTACGAAAATTCGAAAAAATGTAACTGAAAAAATCAACAAAATACCAGATGCAGACATGTTATTATTTTCCAAAAAGCAATTAAAAAAAATAGGCCATGACGACTTTTGGGGATTGCCTCATAGGGCCGTTTCAAGTAGTGGGGGGCAGATGGGCTGGGGGGCCAGTCAAAGGGGTGCGGCGGGCCTGAGTCGGCCCGCGGGCCTTAGTTTGGTGACCCATGCTTTACATGCTCAGATGGATTACATAACACATTATCATAGCATACAAGCACATGCATTTTGGCAAAGGTCCATATTGGGTTTTCTAAATGCAAAGCAGTTTACAGGCAAGTGTGTGCTTGTTTAGTGTTGGGCTAGTGCAGTAGTAAATAACATGGTAATTTACAACCTTTCATTAATTAGCGAATAGCAGTTTAACATGCATTGCAGTGACAACAAATGAAGAATTAAGAGACAGATTGAGATGTAGGGTGAGAGAAATGCACCTGGAAAGTTCTTCTGCCTGTTAGGATTATGTTTAAAAGGGTGGGGATTCTTGCCTTATCGACTTTTGTCTCCATTGTTTTCATTCCGGGGAACTCGTATCCTGATCTCTTGTTTTTCATGGGAATTTCTCAAAAGACTTGAAGGTACATGGCTCGGATTGTATATCCATTAGAAATGACTCATCGCCCCCTGGAGAAAACATTATGTAATTGCAACATCAGAGCACAAGTGCAGCACAAAAACAAGACCAATGGAATGTTAGGAATATCACAGCTGCTTCTTTGGAAAGTCTTACAGTGAAGTGACACAAGGTCAGTATATGACAGTTAATACACCACTACACCCCTTTTTACACAATAGGAGTATTATTTAAATGAACCCTCACAAAATGCAACCCTCAACCCAAAACAAAATGCTTGTGATATAATTTAATAATGTGACATTGTGGAAAACCTGGGAGGTGAGGAAGTAAAACACAGAAGTTACCCAGCTTGTGTGTGAAGAGTCGAGGCTGGTGTTATATATCACCAGTAGGAGTCAGTAGTAAAATTAACCAAATAACCCACACAAGCAACTTCAAATTTAAGAAATATTCCAAGTTTAGTACAAAGTTTATTGTTCCAAGTACAGTAAATTTATCGAAAGATGATTATTTATTGAAAGCATCAAATCTTGGCTGATAATGATGCAAGAAATGTGTCCTGGAAGGGTGGCCACATTTTGTTGTGGACACAACTAAACTTGTGGGAACATGGTAATATGTTGTGGCCATGAGATGGATACGATTAATAAAATACCATTTTATTTAAAATAAAAAACACCTGACAGACAGTGTGGCATTAATACATAGCTACGTAATTAGTTGATTTTACACATTGCTCTAACGAAATAAGCCTCTAATTTTTCACACTTTTTCTAATTCTAACACCTTTGCTGAGACACCCGAGTCTCATGGGAACGACTCTGTTTTTGTGTTTTTAGTCTCTACATATTTACGGCTAAACCCACACTCCATTATCTTTATTGGTTGAAGTGCTTTTTTGTAGAAAAAAGCATTTCATTTGACCTGCTTTCCATTTAATGATTCTAAATTATTGGTTTTTACAGCATGCAATTTGTCTCCTTTTTTTTTCTTTTTTTTTTTGAGGCACCCAGTTTAATATTTGAGTTTCTGATAACTGACTTTGACTTACCATCTTATCACCTTCACTTTCTCATAGTTTCTTATATTGTCATTATCTTAACAGACCCTTTTTTAAAAAAAGTTTTGTGTGATGTTTCTCAACCTACACCATGATTCATATTTATTTGCATTTTAGGATGAAGATCTGCTGTGACAGATGTGGAGAATGAAAAGGTACTTTGCATGGCCATTATGCCTTTGTCTTATTTTGTATAATAGTTTACTTGTCAGTCTCTTAAAAGCCTGCTTTTGGCTGCTTTCTACTTTCAAATGGGCCATCAACTGAGAAAAATGCTTTTTGCTCTATTTAGAACATGTACCAGCGAGGACTGATGGACCATGATAACCAGCCAAACCCTGACCCCTTGGAATACTGTTTAATGGAATGATTTGTAACTACAGTGTGGTATTTCAGTTAATCTAGCTGGTGTTTTCTAGAAAGTATTTGATGAGTTTTGTGTTTTATCTGAAGCTGAAATTGGGTTTTGCCAAAACAGTTTCTGTATGAAGTATTTGATATTTTAAAAGTATTTGTCTTTAGTCTAAGAAAAATACTACATGATAGAGATTCAAGCAAATGCTTGCATTGCTTTCTTCCAGTGTTGGGGAAAGTTACGTTTTAAAAGTAATGTTACAATATCGCTTTACTCCCTAAAAAGTAACTAATTGCGTTACTTAGTTACTTTTTCCCACCTGGGCTGGGTTTGATTGATTGTTTTTAACCCCTTCAGACAACAAAATAGTTATATTTTGGGCCAATGTAAAAGTGCAAAGTGATGAGTAAATGCATGCACACATTTAGTCTAGAACTACAATAACCATCATGTTCACACAGCGCACACAACACCTCTTCACTTACTCCCAATTTCTCTCAACAAGGAGAGGTGTCATTCAATAAATGGGAAAACAAAGTATCTTGCGTTACTGTTTTGAAAAAGTAACTGATATTCTGTTGTAAATTTAAAAGTATGCATTATGTAGAAAAGTTAAAGGCTCAGGGAAGGAAGCGGGAACCGGCAAACATTCAATGAAACTTTAATCATAAAATAAACAAACACAAACTAAAGTGAAGCGGCAGCCCCTCATGGACGACTGCATGTATACATAACAAAACACAGCGTAAAATCCAGGCCTGGTCCTCTCTCGTCTTGCACTGTCGTCACTCCTCCTTTTATCCTTCCGGATCTTCTTCCGTAAGACTCGACACCGGTGTGGCGCTCACATTAGCAATCGCTCCGTTCCCACAGCTCTCGGTCTCGCACTGCTTGCCACATGTTACTTTACTAGTTACTTGGAAAAAAGTAATCGGATTATGTAACACGTGTTACTTGTAATGCGTTACCCACAACACTGCTTTCTTCTGAATTAATTTACTGTAGAAGTACAAGATCTTTTCTATTGGTTTTTTCCAGGTTATATTATTTTTGCCATTATTTTTGGGGTTTATCATAGTTAACATACTTCTCAACCTAATAAAACACTGATTAGCATTTTTCACACACCATGCAGCGAGAATCTCAAGAAGTGTATTTAGCCTATTAACAATTCCATTCTCATATTTTATATATTTAAATAATTCATGCATGTGATATACAACAAACTGCCCCTTCAAACCTTTTGTCTCCTGTCTCAATTATTTTATTACTCTTTCTCTCTCTCATTTGACCGAGCTCTGTGTCTAAAGTCAATGTCTGCATTATTGATTTATCATAAAATGAAAAATGCCTTGGATTCATTCAATATTGATGCCTTTCTTTTATCCTTTTTACTTTTTCTCTAATTTTTGATGTGATCCTATGATCTCTTCTTTACACTTTTCCTTTCTCGAAGACCAAACCCTTCCCCTCCCCTCATCTTATAGTAACCCCAGAAGCAGTGGATCTCCCTGCTGGCTCTGCTTGTTGAGCCGAGCGTCTACTGTACTTGTTATTGAGATTCCCTGCTGACAGCCCAGGTCTGGGAAACCTATGGAGATGGAGGGATTCTGGTGTACCTGGCACTGCCATGTGGGAGGAAGGTGGGAATCAGTACTTACAGCATGTCATGAAAATAATTTATTACCTTACAACCTCAAACACACATCATTCCACAGCCACACACAGCCCTGGTGTAGATTATTCATAACTGTGAGAGAAAATCGCCTGTGGTTGGCAAGCTTATTTATAAGGCTTCACATTCCTTTCACTGATATAAATTTGCACAATATATGAAACTCTTGGCAGTCTTTTATTTGAGCTTTGAGAATATGGGCTATAGAAGCCTGATAAAGCCACACTTAAAATGGTTGGGATGTCATTGTCTGAATGTCAAATATCGAACATAGTGGACTTTATTTTAAAGATAACACAAGCAGACTTATTAAGCTAATCATTTCACATTTCAAGTTTCTTAGGTATTTAATGATAAAGCTACTTTGAGTCTCATTGAAATGTGTTCAAAATGAATGTCACAATGAATTCTATTTAAAAAAATAATATTTTTATGGTCAAATTCTCGCTATTAACTAGTTGCTTATTAGCATGCATATTACTAGAATATTTGCTGTTTATTAGTATTTATAAAGCACATATTAATGCCTTATTCTGCATGACCATATTCTACATCCCTTAATCCTAATACCTAAACTTAACAACTACCTTACTAACTATTAATACGCAGTCATTTGGAGTTTGAGGCAAAAGTCGTAGGTAACAGTTAATAGTGAAAATTGGACTCTAAACTAAAGTGTGGCCAAATTTATACATAGGTGATACAATGTCTTTGCTTCCATCCAAAATGTTGCTTAAGTGAAAAAGGTGGTTATATTTAGCTGGCTTGTAGCAGTGCACGCCGTTTAGAAAAAAACAAACAAAAAAAACAACAACCTTGAGATGGCGCAAATGCCACATCAATGTGACGTATGCCATAAAAGTTCTGCGACAATACTTTGATTGACACGATTAGGCTTATAAATGTGTTAACCATAATCACAGTAAAATGGCGTATGTTGATTTCGCAATAAACAGGCATGTAAACACTTGAATTGCATCTGTTCCAATCAGACCAAAGTGTGCATGTGCTTGTGATGTACACTGACATTTTCATACGCAGATTCGTAAACATAGTGATAAAGAAAGCATTACATTTTTGGGTGCTTAATAAATGCACCTTAATAAAGCTCATGTTGAGTTCATGTTGACAACATTGTGCGACATGAATAATCAAAGTCTCTTTCAGGCAAGTCATTTCACTTGGCGCCGGCGGCCATCTTTGAAACGCCTCTCAGGCAGCTATTCCAGTCATGCAAGTACAGCTCCAATCTATTTGAATGGGGAAACTATCAAAAATAAAATCATTTTTAAATAAAATAATTTTCAGTCCTAGGCACGTTTCAGAACAATGAGACCTCTAATAAGTATATAGATGCCTCATTAGCGGCTATATGTAAGCTATTCGCCATATTGGAACAGTCAAAGCCGGTCCGTGAACATTTGAGAGCAAGTTGACTAAGCGTCAGCAAACGTAGTTAGATGCATATATGATTATCTAATTATAAAACACAAACCAACACATTCTCACTAGTGAAAGGTTATCCCATTTCTTCAAGGATTTAAATCTTGGCACATTCATACTATCTAGAACAGACTTTTTTAGCAGTTGCGAAGTAACTACTTAATCTAAATATTAAATATCTATTCAAGAGAGTACGATTTCAGACGCAGCATGACTGTTTCCTTAGCAACCAGAGCTTCTAACAGAAACTGCAGTGACGCAATGACTCTACCAATTGCCGATTGGCTCTTTTATTTAGAAGGCGGGACTGATTCCGCCATATTGTGCATTGCACTTTCTTTTTAAGTCTTTGTATGTCTAAAGTCTTTGATATAATGCAGTATATTGATTGCAATGAAGACATTTTGGGGCGCATCACCCAAAAAAAAAAAAAGAAAGAAAAAAAAAAAAAGAAAAAAAAAGTATTAAAACAGTCAGTAGATGACCAACTATATTTGAGTTCATAATTTGTGCTGTGCATATGAGGTATGTGAATAATCAGAATAATGAGTGAAGAGGTTTGCTTGTCTCGTGTAAATATCTTACTGCGATTAGGCCCTTTGATTATGGGAAATAATCACATTATTGGTGCACACTGCCATCGTGAGGACATTGATCATAATAGCAACGAGAGACAGGAATAATAAAACTCTTGTTCTCTTTCATGCATCATTTGTAGTTTTATATATATACTTGCTCACACACATATACACGCTCACGCCATTCTGTCTCCCAAGGACTGCTGGATCTGGTTCCACAAGTTATCTTAGGTCACAGAGGGCATTGGTAACAGTACAACACACACACACTACTTGTTGGAGGTGATTGTATTTGACAGCTCAGAGGCGTAGGAGAGAGCCGGACTGAGGTTGTGACAGTCGGATCTTGTGGCAGCATTGATTGCAGGGTAATGGGTGCGGCTCACAGCCATCGACCGGCTGCTGGGCTTCATCCGCCTACAACTCCCTTTGGGCCGGAGGAGGCAGACAGACAGACTTTCCTTTCCTGCTTGTGTCAGATTGTGCTTAGAGAAACAAGGTGACGAGAAAGGATGCATCTCAGTTCTAAAGCTAATCAACAGAGTTCAGGGTACTTCTAAATCTGTCATAGTATTGATATTTTTCACAAGTGACAAGACCTACAGTGCCCTCCACAATTATTGAACCCCCTGGTAAATATGATCAAAATTGGCTGTAAAAAATAAATCTGCATCGATTATCCTTGTGATCTTTCATTCAAAAAATGTGCAAAATTCTAACCTTTCATTGAAGTAAAAGAATTGAAAGTGGGGGGAAATCACATTATGAAATAAATGTTTTTCTCCAAAACATGTTGGCCACAATTATTGAAACCCCTAGAATTTTTTACGAGTAAAATATCTCTGAAGTATATTCCCATTAATATTTACCTTTTTTAGTACACCAGGGTGACTAGGAACATGAAACTGTCCAGCTATGACTTCGTGTTTCACAGGAGTTTAAATATGAGGAAACACAAAGGCCAAATCCCCTTAATCATCCATCACAATGAGTAAAACCACAGAATACAGTTCTGATGCGTAGCAAAAGATTGTTGAGCATCACAAACTAGAAAGTGGCTGTAAGACAATAGCTAAAGAATTGAAAATCCCCATTTTGACCATCAGGGCAATAATTAAGAAGTTATAACCAACTAAAGATGTTATGAATCTGCCAGGAAAAGGACGTGTGTCTATACTGTCTTAATGCACGGCGAGTATGAAAGTTTGAGTGGCCAAAGACTCTCCAAGGATCACAGATGGAGAATTGCAGAGATTAGTTGAGTCTTAGGGTCAGAAAGCCTAAAAAAAAAAATTATCAAACAACCCCTACATCCCCACATGTTGTTTGGGAGGGTTTAAAAAAAAAACCTCCTCGCTCATCCAAAAACAAATTCCAGCAAATTTAATTGTCAGACACGACTGGATCTTCAAACAACACAGGGTTCTGTGGTCAGATGAGACTAAAACAGAGCTTTTTGGCAGCAAACACACTAGATGGGTTTGGTGAACACAAGGATAAAAAGTACCCCATGTGTACAATTTAATATACCATTGGATCTTTAATGTTGTGGGCATATTTTTCTGCTGGAGGTCCTGGACTTCTTGTTCAGATACATGGCATTGTGGATTCTATCAAATATCAACAGATAAAAAATCTAAACCTGACGCCTTCTGCTAGAAATCTTATAATGGGCCGTGGTTGGATCTTCCATCAGGACAACGATCCAAAACAAACATCAAAATCAAAACAAAAATTTGTTGTGGAGCACAAAATGAAGCTTCTGCCATGACCGTCTCAGTCCCCTGACCTGATGAGTGGAGTGAACTGAAGAGGAGAAGCACCAACATGGATCTGGGAATCTGAAGGATCTGGAGAGATTCTGTGTGGAGGAATGGTCTCTGATCTCTTGTCAGTTATTCTCCAAACTCATCAGGCATTATAGGAGAAGACTCAGAGCTGTTATCTTGGCAAAAGGAGATTGCAAAAAGTATTTAATAAAAGGGTTTCAATAATTGTGGCCAACGTGTTTTGGAGAAAAACATTTATTTCATAATGTGATTTCCCCCCACTTTCAATTCTTTTACTTCAATGAAAGGTTAGAATTTTGCACATTTTTTGAATGAAAGATCACAAGGATAATCGATGCAGATTTATTTTTTACAGCCCATTTTGATCATATTTACCAGGGGGTTCAATAATTGTGGAGGGCACTGTACAAAGTTGGAAGGTTTAGCTGGAAGGAATGTTGCAGGAAGGTTAAGGACATTTTAGGAAAACAGTTTTGCTGAATTGATTGTAAGACTTTGTCATTTAGTAGTTTTGGAAGATCATTCGGTTTATACTGCAGGGTTTCTGCGGGTTTTAATTCACCCTTCTACAAATTAAAGCCTCAACAAAGTCTTAAATCGGAACAGAAAGTCTTAAATTCATAAAGTCGCAAAAGATGACTATCTTCCTCTTTTTTTTATTGTTTTGTTTTCCCATTGAAATATATACTTGAGATGCAAAATAACATAAGATGTCTTGATTTTTGAAACTGAAAAAAATTTAAAATGATTTTAAAAGCAGAACACATGTCAGTGGGGTATGAAAACTTATTTTTTATTTTAATTAATTAAGTAGATTTTTCTGAACCAAGCCGTATGCTATTTTGCTTAGTAAATGTACCTTCATTTAAGAATCTTTAAACATTTGCAGTGGCATCAGAAGGAACAGTAAATGTTATTTCTATGTTATAGTGCTTGGGAATTGGCTAATTTTTATTTATATATTTTGAAAAATTTATTAAAAAGTAATGGAGATAAGTTGTAAGTTGTATTTTCAAACACTAAAGTGTTGCTATTAAAACTCATTGTGTTTCTCCCAAGACATTTACATTTAGAAAACATATTAACGCATTGTTTCATTACATTTTTAATTAAAATTAATTTCTTCAAAAGGTTTTTACAAAGGCCTTAAATTAAAACCTGAAGAAACCATGTAGCCTAGTGAATTTATGAAGACAAAAACACTTTCTTAATGAGGATTTTGTCTTGTTCTCCAATAAAAATATTCTTAAAACTAAATAAATTCGAAATAAATTCTGCTGCGCCAATATTAAAAAAACTTAAATTAAGATATTTTAATGAAATATGAGAGCTTTCTTTCCCTCCATTGACAGTCCACACAACTACCACTTTGATTCTTCAAAAAATTTCATAAAGAGATCGTAAAACTAATCCATATGAATCGAGAGGTTTAGTCCAAATTTTATGAAGACACTCAATCTCTTTATATGATGAACGGATTGAATTTAAGCTTTTATTCACATATTTTTGACATTATTTTATTTATTTTTACGTGAACTTGAACTAATTTTAACATAACTTTTGATCTTAAAAATGTATTAGTAAACGTTAACATTAACTAAGATTAATAAATGCTGTTTAAGGCTTGTTCATTGTTAGTTCATGTTAACTAATGTAGTTAAAGGTGGGGTAAGCAATATTTGAAAAACACTGTTTGAAAGTTGGTCGACCGACACAACAACAAACGTAGCCAATCAGCATTAGGGGGTGTATGACGGTGGAGGAGAGAGAACGAGTAGGGAGATTTGAAGAAAAACTGTAGAAAGAGAGATGGCTGAGAGACATTACAATAGAGAAAAGCTCATTAGAATATCACTGTAAAATGGAGGTTTATGATCAGGAAAGAGCTTTAGGACACGCATTAATATTAGAAAAGCTTTCCAGCGCTGGAGAGAGCTAAGCGGGAATGCCTGAAAAAAGACAAGGAGGTTGCTTTGATTCCGCTCCATACGTGAGTAACTGGTTTTGAGTGTCATTGTTTGTCTGGAGCTGCTGTGCTGTTGGCAACTAACAACAAACTCTTGTTTGTATTTACTCTTGTGTGTTCGTTTTTTTTTTGTGCAACCTTGTCGTTCACTCATCATCTTCACTTTATTTTTCATGAAGCATTATTATTTTTGCGCTTTTGCTACGATAAATAGACATTCACTCTTGCATTGTGTGTATAAAGGAGGCCAGCTAGTGAGAGTTGTGCAGGCTGATGACTGATAGAGAGTGCAGTGTTTACTGTTTAGCGTCCTTGTTAGTGCACTCGCCTCGCATGCCAGTACGGGAGAATGGGGTCTCTGCGTTACAAAAGTGGGCATTTCTAAATTTGGCCTCGACCACTGATCTGGTAACTCCTATTACTATCCTGCAGAGACCTATCCCAGACAGCAACATAGAGTCGGCCCAGATCCGGCCCACATCTGGTACATGTGGATTCCACAAGGCCCAGATGTGGGCCGGATCTGGGCCGACACTATGTTGCTGTCTGGGATACTTTGCGATCGGGGTTCGAGACCGACTCAGATCAGGGTGGTTAGGATTGGAGGGTGAGCTTTGGAGGCGGAGCAATGAAGAGAGGGGTGAGTTTGTTTGTGTTGATTTCAAATATCAACAATGTTCAGCAACAAATCTGAGAAATAACATACTACAACTCTAACAAAGGTTACCAAATGAAACCTCATTGTAAGTCATACCTGATTTTTTTGCGTTGTGGAGGTCAGTCATACATGATGCATCAAATCACATGATATAAATAATTTATTTACATTACAGCGAATAAAAACGAAGAAAAATAACATCACAAGTATGTTAACCTATTGTAAATATATAATACATAACCAAGGAGAGCCTTGGAGAGCTCATTTTTTTCTATGGTGTCATAGACAACAAATACAAGGCAACATGTGGCACACCGCTCCAGTCATCCATCCATCCATCCGTCCACACTCCTCTTTTCCAGACTGTTGCAACCCCAGGGAAGAGGTGTTTTTGGCTGTACGCTCTGACGATTTGACGAAGCTGACTGCCTGTTCTCTTTCTCCATGAGCTTTACTCAAGCCTGCAGGCCAGGTGGAAGAACCACTGCAGGCCCGTCCCATGAGGCCCATCCTCTGTGTGCATCCTATGGGAATCAAGAGACGAGAAGGTTTGCACACTGCCATGAGTCCCGCCTCAGGTCTTACACACCTGTCTGGATAGGGGTGTGTGTTCCCACAATTCCCTGGGGCCTTTCTCTTCTGTCTTTAGCACATGTCACTCTTTTTTACTAGCACAGTTTAAGGGTTCGTCAGATGAGTCTGGTGGAGGCCCGCAGGGTGTTTTCGGAGTTGAAGTGTGGAACGTTTTGTTTCTGCCGTGCTATCCGATTCCCACGTGGACATCTTCTGTAAACACACACAAAAAAGTTTTATATTCCCAAACTTGTAATGAGTAGCGTTTCTGTGGTTTTCTGTCAAAATTAAAGATTGATGGTTTAACGACAGCCATAAATATTAGTGATCAGTCACTGTAATTACCACAAGGACCCGGCGTTAAGGATCTGTCCCTGCGTGACTTCGCCACTTCCTGTGGAGTTTTTATTTTATTTTTATTTTTTTACCAACTGACTTAATACAATTTTGGTCGACTAAAGGCTGATTTAAACTTCAGCGTCGGACCTACGCCGGAGCCTCTACGCTATAGACTACGCATTGGTTTTCATTTATACTTCTGCGTCGTTGTCCTCATTGACGCGCAATTACACATGCAGAGTCCGCGTAGAACTGACGCGTTGGTACATTTTTTGAGGAGGTGCACGTCAGGATACGCCGAAGGGTACGCGTGCTACAAACAGCCTACGACGTAGCTACGGCGTGAGTTCGACGCAGAAGTATAAATTGGGCTTAAGCCTCTTCTCATCGACTAACATTTAGTCGACTAATAGGAGGCAGCCCTATTATTATTAAATGAATGTAAACAAAATAAGAAATATGAATATTGTATTATTATTAATATTATAGCTGTATTGATATAATCACAAATGTTTTGAACAATTTGTGCAGCCCTACAAATAAGCACAGCAAACTTGGGCTTTTAAAAAACCACTGCAATTTTTCCTAACAGAAAAATCACATTTAGATTTTAGATTATGGCTGTCAATAAAAAATGAATCAATTAATCAAATTAAATAAAAATAATCACATATCAATACTTGCTAATAAAGCCCCTAAAAATGATGAAGTTTTCAAAGTCTAAGACAGTGGGCCTCCCTTTTGACATAACTGACCCAATGGTTATCATGATTAACTTCACGATTACTAGTCAGATCAATCAAAGCCTCCTCGTCTTGTATAGACAGTGCGTCACTTTCTGCTGGCTTGAACTTGAATGGATTGCGAATCCACTCATCCTGGATTGTCTCTTGTCAGAAAAATAGTGTGTGAATTGCTGACACAGACCCCTCAAGTGTTCAGCGACCAAAGGCTGAATAGTAACCACTGACAGCCCTGTCTCTTTCATGAAATCAGCCAGCGTGAGAAACATGTCCAAGCATCCTTTCTCCACACGAGTGGCCCATAGATCCAGCTTTCTCCTGAACGAGGACACTTGCTCATATGCCAAAAACACATTGCCCTGCACTGATGTATTAAGCGTGTTGAGCTTTAATCAGGTTGACAATTTTCACAGCTTCATCGAGGACACTCAGAAGATCATTTGGCATCTTCTTGGCAGCTAAGGCTCGTCTATGGATTGTGCAGTGGGACCACACGGCTCTCGGGGATACTTCTTTAACTTTCGAGATGAGACCACTGTGGCGGCCCGTCATTGATTTTGCCCCATCACTGCATATGCCACGTTCCCAGTCTATATCGTTCTTTCTCACAAATTTGTTAATTGTTTTAAAAATCTGTTCACCTGTTGTGTGGGTGGGCAAAGGACAACTAAATAGAAACTCTTCTTGAATGTCCATGTTTTAACAGCTGAGCGCAGCTGGCCACATCGGTGGATTCGTCAATCGGGAGTGTCTGAAGCTGTCTAACACTTGCTCCTTCACATCCTGTGCCATGTCTGAGATGTGCCGACTTATTGTGTTGTCAGATAGTGGAACAGAATCGATCTTAGAAGCCGCTGCCTCTCCTACCATCAGAGAACACAAGTCTTCCGCTGCCGGCAGAATTAACGTCTTTCCAATGGTATGTGCTTTGCCTGCCTTGGCTATAAGCAATGCAACGCAATATGAAGCTTCAGTGGCCTTTCCATTTAATTTGACAAAATCTCCCACAATTTTTTTTTTTACCTTGAAAGCTTTGAAGTTTTCTGTGGAAAAATTCTGGAGGTTTTCCTGCTACCTCGACATGCTTGGTTTCAAGGTGTCGCCGAAGTTTTGCGGGTCTCATGCTGTCATTAGACAAAATCTCCTAACAAACCACACATAAGGGTCGTGGTTCATCAACTTGTCCTGTCCGCGTAAATCCTAACCTCAAATACTGATCATCATTTCGTCGTCCTTCAAATTCAGGGTTTGGAATCGGGGGGTCTCAGAAATCGCTCCATTGTATTAATAGGCATATCTGTATTGCCGGGCTTGCCAAACAGCAGCGAATTCACAGCTACGGCATTCTGGGTGAAAATTTTTTATCTTATTTTTGTCTTATTATTTTTAGTATCGTTTAAATAAAAACATAATTAAACTCAATAATTATATTTTAAACTAATTATTAGGCTATAATTTCTACCACTCTTCGGGCCTCCCCTGGCATGCTCTGGAGAAAGTAATGCATTACAATGTTGCATTGCTCACTTAAAAAGGTGATTTAATATGCTTTTTTAAACTTTTTTATGGAAAGTAATGTTCCTTTTTCATTCCTTTTTCTCACCTGGACTAGGCTTGCTTGTTTTTTATTTTATTTTTTATAATAATAAAAAAGTTATATTTTTGCCAACTGTAAAGGCCCTTTCACGCCAAAAGTGAATTGTATAAGCCTCAGGCTGAAGTAAATACCTCTGCACTTACTCCCAATTTCTATCAACATGGGGACAGGAGAGGTGTCAGTGAATAAATGTTAAAAGTGTTAACTCTTTCCCCGCCATTTGTGAGAAAACGCTTCCCCGCCATTGACGGAATTTTCCGGCTTTCCGTGTTTTCACTGTTATACAGTAGGGGGCTCTATAACGCATCTTCTGAAAGATTACTGAATCTCCTGATCAAAACACGTGTGAGGAAGATGCAGAAAAAAGCGATATCATGTAATTATATGCATATGTAAAATAACGCGATCATCAACATTAAACAGCATATAAATCAAAACTGCCTAATGTTACTGAATGAAATGTTGATGCAGGATGAGCATAGGACTGTGAAGCTTTAGGGGTGTTGATGGTCTACTTCATCTGTGTTTTGTTGTTCATTCTGAATCCGATCTGGATGTAGTCTTTGACAAAAACACGATTTTCTCAGCCTTTTCCTCAAAATGTTGCTTTTTTAATGAAACTTACCTGTGTTCAAGTGTTGATAAAGCTAGAATAAAACTTTTTATTATTATTATTATTTTATTTTTTAATAAGAGAGGCTCTGTTCTTTCTTTTGATATATTGCAAGTTCAGATATTCAAACAAAATATTCTGGGGGCCATGAAACTTTTGTGAAAATGATCAAAAACGCTGGCGGGGAAAGAGGTAAGTAACTCATTACTTGAAAAAAGTAATCTGATAATGTAACTTACGTTACTTGTAATGTGATACCCCCAACACAGCTTATTACAGAATTTACATACGGGTCAGTCAGTGGCATGATTACATGCGTTCATTTTTCAACAGTTTCTTTTGCATAATTAATTGTACTACATTCATGCGTTAAGTTCAGCTCTAAACATATTAAGTATAAAATGCACAGAAAAAGGCAGACGGAAAGACAGACGAATGGAAATCAGATACTGGCAGACACAGGCACTTGCTGTGGTTTAAATTGTCTCATTAACAATTTCTCTCACTTCCCTAGCAGCTCGGCAGGGGAAACCTTCCACCACAAGGAATTTTTATTATATTTTCCTCTTCGCTTTATTAAATGTCATGTTTTGCATAGGGCAGAGTGCGCCCCTGGCTCTTAAATTGGCTCGGAGGCAGCAGGGTACGCGGGGGACACTGATTCTTGACCAGACCAAAGCTGTTCCTGTTTTAATTAGTTCCATCCTCTCGCTCGCAAACATTTAGTTTTACACAGTGAAGAGAACCTTTAACTCACTGGCTGTACGGGTTTAGAAAACTAATCATCTACCAAGTCTTAAAGCATTACATTCACAGCCAAAAAATAACTTTTTGCCACACCAGCAAATGACGGTTGAATTGAGAAAATTAATGGCCATACATATTTATTAGCAGCCATGAAACTGTTTTGTGCATTATTTGAATTAAATTATTTTTTTTTTTTTTTTTTTTGCAGTGACAGTCTAAACCATTTTCTCTTGCTGAAACTGCACAGTGAAGACAAAATATTGATTATTTCTCATAATTTTGTTTATGTGAGAAGTATCCCACATATACTGTACTGTTCAAACCCATCCATAAACCAATTAATGCTAAATCTAAATATTTTTAAATAATAAAAGAAAAAAATTACTTTAAACTTAAAATGATCAAAATATCAAATATAAAAAAGCTAATTCAAAATATTAAAACATACTATAAATAGTATATAAATAATACTAAAATATTGCAGATTTTCCCCCATTTTTGATTTAAATATTCATGCATCACAAGGTTAAAGTGTCACAACCCTCCTGTTTTAGCACTGGTCATTCACACCAGACAGAATTATATTGTCCAAAAATCGACCAAATTATATTGTCACTCTAAATGGGTGGGGTTTGTTATCACTATTAACTTTATGACAAGTTCCACCCGCTGTTTGGAACACGATCGGAAAAGAAAAATAGAGTTGGAAAATGCAAGTACTGTAACATTATTGAGGAGGACATTGTAGCTAATTTATTATCCATGCCGTTTTCAAGTCTTAACTTTTAATTAAATGTTTTAATTAATTAGCAAAGGAAGACCTACAGTACACAAGAACTTAACTCTTTCCCGGTCAGCGTGTTTAAAAAAAAGTTTCCAGTCAACCCCAGCGTTTTTGATCATTTAAAAAAAAAAAAAAATCATGAAATGTATCATGAATAAAATTTTTTTTTAATCTAGTTTAATGCATTATTTTTTATCCACACTTGAATGTGGGTAAGTTTCACAAAAAAGCAACATTTTGAACAAAAAGCTGAGAAAATTGCTTTATTGCTTATTTCTGCCTTTTTTGTGCCTGTTTTGATACGGAGATTCTCTACTCTTTTAATTGCGCCTTCTGAAAGAGTAGACGGAAAGACGGATAAAAGATATTGATAAAAAAAAACAAGGAAAGCCGGAAAATTTCGTCAATGAAAGAGTTCATTTGGTGCAGAAAGCCAAAGCTTTTGAAATCATTTCAACCCCAGCAAGCTATACTGCTGGATGACAGCATCAAACAAGATTGCTTGTTGTTTGGGCAAGTTATTTAAAGTGATTTATTATTTTTAAATGATTTAATTATTTAAAATAGGTCACGTGCCAACTGATTTTATTCTGGCTGTCGCTGCCACTCTTTTATATATTTTCAGTTTTATTTAAGAAAACAGTAATTTTGCAGAATTAAGGTCATTCTGTAAATTTACCAACTCAGCAACCATTATGCATATTTACTGTAATTCCGCATGTGCATAAGTTAAATTAAATAAATAGATAAAAGTTTATCACGGTCTGTTTCATACATTTAATCGTCTGCTGTAATCCAGTCTAATGATATTGTTTATTATCAACATGTTCCAAAATGTCACGACTGATGTTCACTGTCATGATGCATCGGCTTACATAAAGTTTTGTTGCTTTTGTGTGCCATCCATTTTACAACCCCGCCAGTTGTCACCATAGGCTGCTGAAATGCAAATTATTGTAACAAGGATGTGTATTTTTTTTACATTTTGCATTATTTTGGTGATAACTCTTACACTCACTGTGCTGTTTGCTTGTTGCATTTCTTGTCAAAGGTATGCCATACTATAGAAGAGGACACAGTAAGCTAGGCTGATTTTAGGCTGAGTTAACGTATTTCAGACGAGGGAAAGGGGTGAGAGGGCCAAGGTTCAAGAGTCACGGTTCACATGTTGTCCTAAAAAAAGCTAGACATTAAATCCTTGCAAAACACTTTTGCTGCATTGTTGTGTCTGTTTGGCACTTTCACTTTAATCAATAAACTCTCTGCTTTAGGATCCTACAGGGCTACTTTTGGAGAGTTATATTTAATGGATTGTAGTCGAAGACCATTTGTGCTGATTATACGAAAACGAGGTGGCAATTTCTCCCTGGGGAGGAAACACTGAGGGCAACAGAGCCATTATGGCATCACGGTCCATTCCACTGCCCCGCTCGTCCCTGGGAGCCAAAGCAACAATCACAACACAACCATAACACATTACAGGCCTCAGAAAGCCTGCTTACAGGTGGAGGTACAGCGGAGGGTAGAAACAGCAGTACTGTGGGTTGTAAACTTTTAAAAGGTCAAAGAGTCTGAATGATGGCTCATCAGAGAGTGCTTGATTTTCTTCCTCGCTCTTCGTATTTTCTCTCTATTACAATCTCTCCGGACCACTACTTTTGTTACCTCCCAGTAGCTCTCACACTCTGCATGCAACGCGGCGTCAGAGAATCATTACAATCACCTAATCACTACGTCCTTGCAGGAGTGTTTGATTAAACATGCTTCAGTCTGAGCATCTTTGATTAGCTAGAAGGAAAGACATGAAGAGAGAGAGACGGTGAGAGACAGGACTTGAGAAAATTAGAGAGAGAAAGCAAGAGGAGACAGATAAGAGAAAGTCGTCCTAAGTCACTGCTGCAGTTAGAAAGTGTGTTGCTATAGAAACAGTTTGCGGGCTGTAAGGTGAAGGAGGGCACTGCGGAGTACAGTGTGCCTTTCACTTCATGTTTGTTCATGACTGCACGTGTGTGTGTGTGTGTGTATCAGGATTTAATAATCGTAAATCACAATTGTTGATAATTTCTCTGGATATTGCAATCACGGTTATTCTAATTTACATGGTTTACAATTATAAACTTATTTTGTCTGAGGCAACTGCATGCCATATTTATTTATTGTAGGCTTCACATCTAGATCAAACTGAGAAATGTTAATGAATCAATCAGATAATCAAGAAAATCACACTGTCCTCAGCAGCAGGGAAAACAAAGCTGTTGAATTTTGAATAAATTATATACAGGCAGTGTGCAATGCGACAATACTAGAACACTCGAATCCCATTATAATCAGCAGAGCTGTCACCGCATTCATACAAGTGTGTGTATTTCTGTGTACATGCAGTTAATACATATTATTATACGGCTCAGTGGAATACTTGATTCTGATAGGTCAATCACGGAATGTTATTCCCCGATAACAACCGTTAAAAACTGACAACACAGGCTCATCCGGGAAAGTCAGCCCTTGCTAGGAACAGTTTTTCTTCATGGAAGTTTTGGTGAGCTAATTAAATAATTAGCTAATTAAATATTAAAACTCAAATCAATATTTTTTGTGTACAATTATTTAATTGTCATCAGGGTATCGCAGACTCGCTCTCTTGTTTCACACAAACGCAACTGCGTCCATTTTTCAACAATTGTTTTGTACACTGTAATGGATTATAAGATGACAAAAAGGGACGATTTTAAAACAGTTTAATAATTAATAATGTGGTATAATTAATTATGTGGTAAAATGCAGTGTAATAAATGGTATTACTGTATCATATTCCTTAAATGTCCGTCTAGTTTGAACTTGCCGCTTGCTAGCAACTGCTTTCTTCGCTGAAAATACCTAATCAAATATTTAGTGTCTAATTGTTTACTTATGTGGCAAGTAGCCGTGTAATAAGCGAGATAATGTACATCCAGCCGGTAGTTATTTCAGAATAAACCCCGAAAGGTTGATCAGTGATATTCTGCAATAACAACCGGCTGGATGTACATTATCCCTTACATATACATGTATTGTATATTATACTAAAGGGATAGTTTGCCAAAAATCAGTATGAACACTACCATTCAGTAAAATATTTGTATTGTTTTTGAAAGTCTCTTATGCTCACCAAGTAATATGTTATAAAATGTAATTTATTCCTGTCATGGCAAAGCTTCATTTTCAGTATCATTACTCGACCTGAGTGTCACACGTCAGTGTCACATGATTCTTCAGAAATTATTCTAATATGCTGATTTACTGCTCAGAAAAAAAATTATTATCAATGTTGGAAACAGCTGTTTAATATTTTTGTGTAAACCATGATATGAATAGAGAATAAATATGTACATAGGAACATTATTTATAATTATCCAATAGATAATATTTAGATAGGCTTTATACATAATGACAGATGTGACCCTGGACCACAAAACCAGTCACATGGGTCAGTTTTTTTTAAATAAATAAATGAGCTTTCCATTGATGTATGGTTTGTTAGGATAGGACAATATTTGGCCGAGATACAACTATTTGAAAATCTGAAATCTGAGGGTGCAAAAAAATCTAAACATTGAGAAAATCTCCTTATATCCTAATGATTTTTGGTATAAAAGGAAAATTGATTATTTTGACCCATACAATGTATTGTACAAATATACCCGTGCGACTTATGACTGGTTTTGTGGTCCAGGGTCACATATAAATAGGTAATGATTAATAAATACAATAACATTATAATCTAGAGCCCATATATTAGAGTTATTTTTCTGTTGTTTTCTCAGAAAAAAAGAGTTTAAGTAACACTCTTGTTAAATGTTTAATAACACTCTTATGAAAAAAACAGTGCTGCATATTTCCGGAGACAATTTTTTACAGCTTCATTTCCACACTAAAAAAAAAGTGCACATGTGGATGGACTCCTGTCATTCCTGACTTATTCTACATAATTGTTAGATTTTTTTCCAGCTACATGGGACCAACATCAGAAAACCATGACCGTGCATTTGTGAAGTTTGAGTGTTTAGAGAAAAATCTGTGTATTTAAGCTCACCGTGTGATGCAAAGCACTACAAGGCAGATAACGGCCACTTGCAGAGCTCCAATGATGGATGCGATCAGAACGTAACGCAGTTTTCCAGAACCAGGTACCACGTACATCACATTATAGTCCTTCCTATCACACTGCGGCCCAATGAAGCCCGAATGACAACTGGAAAACACACACAAACAAGATAAACTGATGTTAAAGTTTAAAGCAAAGAGAAGATGGGCATAATCAATAGACTATTTCAGCAGACCCCAAGACATCGAGTAGCGTGTGTGTCGGTGAGATGATAGAGGACAGTGAAAGAGCGTGAGTATAATCACATGGCAGTAGGATGTTGATGCCACTTTTTGTGGATAATTACTAGGCATTCAGTGTTTATAGGTGCAAAAAATCTGTGAAAGTGTGTGTGTGTGGGAGTGAGTGTGCAGCAGGGAGCTGGTGCACACTGGGAAAAACATAGTCTTGTTTAATTAGAACCTCGACCTCTCAGAGGAGGCGGTTAAAGGGACACCTGCCAGCCAGCGCACACTCTCTCTCTCTCACACACGCATGCACACACACACACACACACACACACACACACACACTCTCACACACACACAGCTGGCAGGAATGAGTCATCTTTTAGGGAGAGGCACATACACAATATCTGTTCTCTTTTTCTCCTTCCTTCACATCTTTCATCTCATTCTCATCTCATCTCTCATTTCTCGTTCTCTCCCCTGCTTTTGTCTTCTCACCGCTTCTCCAAAATCAATCTCACACTGTCCTTTAAAGAGTGGGTGTGTAGGTGAGGGAGAAGGAAGAGTTTGCTGTGTTGTATGTGTGGTGCCGTTACCTGCAGGTGGGGGGCGAGAGGTTGCTAGGATACTCGCACTCTCCATGGACACAGTAGTTCTTGTAACGCTCCGGACAAGGGATGTAAAGACCCCACGGTACCTCACTCACCTGGTCTCTCTCCTCTAAACACAGCCAGAAAAAGGGAGAGAGAGGAAGACTGTTGTAATTCTGCAACCATGTTTATGTTGTCAGGTTGTTGTGTGAGCACTATGCTGCGGAGATGGCGAGTCAGCAACGTCAACTTCATCTTTGCAGCCAACACTGACTCAGAAAACACTCATTTATGAATAAACAATTCAAATGTCTCCTTGCTATTTTTCCCGACACATTCATAATCATTAGGCAAGCTTTTTGCGTGCGTTTGACCGTGAGGCATATATTCTGCCCCCAATAAATGAGTCAACAAACTGAAAAAATAAAACCAAAGGTAATTTTTAGGTATTATGTAATGCAATCTTGACAAAACGGGTTTCATAAAATTGATATCGAAAAAAAGTATATTTCAGGAACTGGTCTCAAAGTCAAGGTATCAGTATCGATATCGAACATTTTTGAACGATACCCATCCCTAATTATGCCCCTTTTTACAAGATGTAATATAAGTCTCAGGTGTCCCTAGAATGTGTCTGTGAAGTTTCAGCTCAAAATACCCCACAGATCATTTATCACACCATGTTGTAAATGCCCATTTTTGAGTGGAAGGAAAAACATGCTGTTTTCGTGCATATATCTTTAAATGCAAATGAGCTGCTGCTCCCTGCCCTGCTTTCCAGAATAAGCCTTTACAGCTCGTGCCTCAGATACTCTGCCAAAAACTATCAAAACATCTGTTTGGTTTTGATTATCTCTATTGCAGTCACGCTCACGTGACATTGCAGTTCTTCATCATCAGGAAAGTTTATTATCTGCATGCATTTTAAAGCCCTTTCAGTCTAAACTTCTGATATATGGTTTTCTAAACGCACACATTCGAAGCATGCGCACAGAAAGCTGGCTGTCCGACGGCGCGTTTTGCGAGTACAGAAAGGAAGATATTTAGAAGAAATGTCAGTACCATTGACTTCCATAGTATATTTTTTTTCCTACTATGGAAGTCAATGGTACCAAAAATGGTACCAATGGTACCAAGAATGTCTGATTACTGACATTCTTCTAAATATCTTCCTTTCTGTTCAGCAGGAGAAAGAAATTCATACAGGTTTGAAACAACATGAGGGTGAGTATATGATGACAGAATTTTCATTTTAAAGTGGAGTATCCCTTTAAACTGTCAAATACACACAAGGTTATGTCAAACAAAGTTCATAGAAACACAGTCGGTTATGTCTGTGAATGTAAACAGCAAGTATAGAAATCGCATGTGTAAATTACTGTAGATCTGTGTATTAAAGTGAAAGCAGCGTAATATACAGTACCTACTGCTACAGTATATATGTTTTTCATATGAATCAAACAACAAAAGAAAAACAGAAAATCAGTAAACAGAAAACAGAAAAAAGAAATACAGTAGCACGTTGATCTGCAGTCGCAGGTCTTTCATTCAGAGACTCTCCTCATATTCATGCATAATAATGCATTTAAAAGTTAATGGCCAAACGGATCTTTAAAAAAGTCCACATTGTAGATGAAATATAACACGGATAACATTAAATAAATATATTTGTATCAGGTTAAACTTTGATTAGTCACTCAAATCTTTATTTAAACCTCTCACCGTCGGTCGCGCATATCCACCATGTTTTGTAGTTTTTAAACACTTTTTACTCATGTTTGTAGTTCCTCCTTCAAAGCACAGTGGGTTGTGCGCCTTTATAGTGTGCACGGATCCACACTTCGAAAATCCACCGGAAATAGTAGACCATCCGGGGACTTCTGGCATACTCTTTTCAACATACTATACTTTGGGACACACTTATTCTAATCTCACATATTTTTTAGGATGGATAATATGGACATTGAGGCGCAGGGTGAGTTTGAGATCGTTGTGCTAACTCGTTTCCTGCAGCACTCATGTGAATGTGAATAAATCATTTGCTGAAACCTTCCCTTTCCTCACAGCTCTCAAATTTCAGTCTTCAATTTCAATCTGTTCCTCACAGACTGCTCTAAAATAATTAGACTTAGCACAAAGAGTAAATGATGACAGAATCTTAATTTTTAGATGAACTACCCTTTTAAAGAAGTTTTAGACTATTTAGCAGAGACTAAGTTTTGTCTCTAAACAGTGAGTAGAAAAGTGTGTGTGTACGTGCAAGAGAGCATTTGAAGGGTATCCGTGTAAGTCAATGGAGGGATCAATGCAACAGCAGTGACACCACACCCTCTGTTTACTCAATCACAATCTTTCTTCCTTTCTTTTCTTCTCTCTTTCTCTCACTCTCAAACTCCCTCCTGACACTGTCTGTGAAGCAGGTCACACCACTCAGTCAAACTGTCACACACACTGGGAGGTATCAGGGTACGGTGGCCTGTTGAGGACACATAAAGCAGGCTAGTTCTCCAGAGACTCACTGGTTTCAATATGTTCCTTCACACCACTCTGTTTATCACAGGAGAGGAGCGACACTGTTTTTAGAGCTATTGAAATTTATGTTTGGTGCCTTTGATTTATTAACAATTTTAGTGAATTTGAAATTAAAAGCAAACCAGACACTAATTTACTAGTAAATGAAGGAGAACATTTATTTAAGAAAACATTAATGTAAAATGTAATGTTTTTAATCAGAGTAGGTCAGAATTTAATTAAAATGTTTGACATCTATGAGTGGGAAATATTGTTAATTTGAATGACTGCTGTAGCAAAAATCTTTGGTACGCATTATTTTGAATTTCTTTCCCTAAATGGGAAACTTAATGTACAAAAATGTAATGTGTTTTAAAAAGACAAAAATACATTAACCTACACTACCTTTCAAAAGTTTGGTTTTGGTAAGATTTTTTCTTTTTTTTCCAATGCTCAACAAAGCTGTATTTAATTTGATAAAAAAAAAAAAAAAATAGTACAAACATAATAGTGATTATTACAAATTAAAATCATATTTGTTTAATATATTTAAAATTTAATTCATTCCTGTGATCAAAGCTATAGTTTCAGCATCATTACTCCAGTCTTCAGTGTCACATGATCCTTCAGAAATCATTCTAATATGCTGATTTGCTGCTCAACATTTCTTCTTATTTTCAATGTTGTGCTGCTAAATATTTTTATGAAAACCACAATGCATTTTTCAGGGTTGTTTGATGAATAGAAAGTAAAAAAAACAAAAACAGTATTTGTTTGAAATATAATTTTTGTAACAATGTAAAAGTCTACTGTCACTTTTTAATGCGTCCTTGCTAAATAAAAATATAATTTTGTATGCTTTTTTTTTTTTTTTTTTTTGCAGTAGCAACACTTTCATGTTGTTCAGGAACCTTCAGAAAAAAAATCTGTTTTAGATTTCTTCATTTAAAGGGATAGTTCACTTTGAAATTAATTTTGGACATCTATAGGGTATAGATATATACACTAGATGTCGCATTGGCTACTGCGAAACCGTAGCCAATGCGACATCTAGTGTATCTATACCCGCCCGCGCTCTCAGATCATTTGGACGCAGCTGTGTTCAAGAGGTAAAAACGATATAAATACTGTTCGTTTTCTCACACAAACCGCTCGTTTTGTGTCTTGGGCCATCAATGTGTACTTACGATGGGGAATTGTTTAATTTGGACTCTGTGCATGCTCTTTGAGACAGTGACCATCGACCTGCATTATATGACTGACAGACAAGAACGGTTTGACCTAAAAATATCAAAATTGAAACTACTGCGGAAAAAAAGACACCTACATCTTGGATGCCCTTGAGGTAAGCTAAAACATACCAAAATTTCATTTCAAAGTGAACTATCCCTTTAAATTGGGCCAATAATGCATTCAAAATGCTGTGAGGAATTTTATACAAATGATCATGGGTCTCTAATTTTTTATTATGACTGGGGCTGGGTCAAAAAATAAAAAAATTGCATTTCATGTGATTATTTTAATCTACTAAGCTCTACTAAATATACATTGGCTACAGAATATAGTTATGCTTATAAAAAAATCATAAAAGAAATCACAAAGCCTTGTAAGAGAAATGGTGTGTGAGGGGTAACTTTTCTCATAACCTCCTCAGATCGGGAGTAGAATGAAAGTCATTAGACTGTCAGGCTGGAGCAGAGGTGAACACATTTGTTTTGAAAAAATTTAGAGTTGCGACTGACCCTTACAATGTCCGAGGTATTTGACCTCAATCCTCTCCTGCTTCTGACACGACACCTCTTTCACCTGGCAGGGGTTGTCATAGGAACGGCCGTCTGATGCACAAACTGGATTAAAACTGATGTGGGAGCAATCGATGTTACACACACACCTACAGAGAGAGAGAGAGAGAGAGAGAGAGAGAGAGAGAGAGAGAGAGAGAGAGAGAGAAAACATAGGGCAGAGAAAACTTTACTGTCCGCACTAGATGAAGATTCATGCCTGGGTTTTCTAGTAAGGGTATATTCCCTATATAAGACTGTTTTGTTTATTCAACTATAGTTATGTCCCAGGGCTTGTTTTTATTATTTTTCTTTATGTACTAAAACTGATTTTTTTTCCTTTGCATTTTTCATGTACAGAAGACTTTGTCAAAACTATCCGTTCACATAGATCTGCAAAACGATTAAAAACGCTGTATTTCAGGCCAGAGATGTTCCTCTTCAGTCGGTCTCTCGACGCCACGGATAGGAATCCCTAACAAAGGGCCACAACTGCAGAGCCCCTCTTGCCCCTACTTGCCTGGAAGGACGATAGGAGAGGGCTTACACAGAGTATATCTGTCACTGTTGTTCCGTGATAACCAATACAGTGAGATTTTTAGATAACACTGGGAAAGCATGCCCTTTCTGTTAGGAAGGAGAACGCTGCGTTCTTCCCCGAAGGAGTTATGTGGAGATATACATATGGACTAACCCGAAGTTTGTACTGCAATATGAAATACTGGGTGACTTAGCCCCAGGGAAAGACATGGGCTTCGATTAGGAGCAGCCGTGGAAGGATACACATTTGGGATCCCCGCAGGGTCACACATTTGGAACCCAGCCTAGACCCGGTTCTCAATTATTCAACGGATAAAGCCTGGCACCGGATTCTCTGCCACGTCCGGGCCAAGGGTGTTGGAGGACTCAACAAGTTTTTCACTCTGGAGCAATAAGGGGCGCACTGTGGGAAATGCATATTTTCGAGGGCCCCGGGGCCAGCTGTGCCAGTGCGCCCGTGCTGAGTGTTCCCTCGGTCAGGGAGTAAAACAGCTGGCAGTGGGAGGTCTCTGAGGAGGCTAACAGGTCTATCTCGAACTCTGTCCAGATCAGCTGAACCGCCTGGGGGTGGAGTCGCCATTCTCCCGGGAGCATAGCTCGTGATAGCTCGTCTGCCACATGGCTGAGCACACCGGGGACATACATGGCCTGAAGCGACCTCAGATGCTTCTGACTCCAGAGGAGGAGATGGCGGGCGAGCTGCGACAGGAGTGTAGACCACCTTGTCGGTTGATGTACGCAACGGTCGCAGTGTTGTACGAACGGACCAGCACGTCCCTGCCCTGTAGCGGTCTCTTTAAGCGGCTCAGAGCGAGATGTACTGCTAGCAAATTGAGGCAGTTGACAGTTGGGGACCCATCCACACTCCTGACACTGCATGCCCTTTGTATGTGGCACCCCAGCCGGTGGCAGAGACATCTGTGAACACCTCAGCATGCCTGGACACCTGTTCCAAGGGCACCCATCTCGGGACTCGGCCATGAAGACAGTGCTGAAGCGGTCTCATATTGAGCAGCCCGAGCGGAGTTACCTCTGCTGCCGCTGCCATATGCCCCAGGAGCCTCTGAAAAATTTTCAGTGGGACCGCCGTCCTGCCTTTGAAAGTGTTCAAGCAGTTCAGCACCGACTGAGCGTGTTCCTCTGTGAAGCGCGCTGTCTGTGCAACCGAATCCAACTCCATACCGAGAAAAGAGATCCTCTGCACGGGGGAGAGTTTGCTCTTTTCCCAGTTGACCTGAAGACCCAACTGGCTGAGGTGCCTGAGCACAAGGTCCCTGTGTTCGCATAACTGATCTCGAGAGTGTGCTAGTATGAGCCAGTCGTTGAGATAGTTGAGGATACGAACGCCCTGTTCTCTCAGGGGAATAAGGGCCCCCTCCGTGACTTTCATGAAGAACTTGGGGATCATGACCACCCTCATGCAGGTCCATCAGTGCCTTGGCCTGATGGACCTGCAACAACGCCATAGCGTGTATGACAGAGGCGACTTCCCCACAGGCCTTGTACGCCTTGTCGGTTAAGTCAGACAAGTACTCACAGGCTCGGGAAGGGAGACAGGGCACTCCGTGCCAAGTGGAGTTAGGACACAGCTGCATAGCAATGGCCCGCTCCACTGGAGGGGTGCGCGTGTAACCCTTAGCCGCCCCGCCATCAAGGGTGGTGAGGGAGGAGGAGCCACCATGACCCAGTGAACTCCTCATGCACCTCCGGGAAGAAAGGAACCGGGGTGGGTTGCTGAGAACCAGTGCGCGCCACCCTGAGAAACCAATCTTGAGGGCTCGGGCTTGAGGGCTCGGGACAGCTGATCCTGTTGGTGGCCTGGGAAAGCATGTCATGTCATCACCATCATCTCCGGGTCCAACCCGGGCATCGCTGTCACACCCGAAAGGGGCAGCGGCGCCGAATCATCATCCGCAGAGAAGCCTGACCCACCCTCCGATGCAGCGATCGACATCTGGTCATCCTGTGGAGCGCCGAAGGACACGGCGGTCCAGCGTGTTCTGTCGGCGTCTCTACTGGCTGCGGAGCGTGGGAGGGATGAGGGTTCCTAGGGGGTTGGTTCCCCGAAGGAAGCGTGCTCACTGTGATCCTCAGGTCACCCGTACTACTGCCTTAAGTAACCCTTAGAGGAGGGTTAGATCGCGGCAGAGGTGCAGGGACTCCGCCCCTTTGCAGGAATGAGAGTCTCGACCGTAGCTCCGAGATGGTCATCCTCCCACAATGGGTACATGACTCATCTACGAACGCTGCCACAGTGTGTTCAATGCCCAGACACGATGCAGCGCTTGTGACCATCCCGCGATCCCAGGTAACGACCGCATCCAGAAACACATAGGTAGAGTGACATCTTTAAAAAGATGCGCTCCACCTGTGTAAGCTCTTTCAGGGGACTGCTCTCCTTGGTGCTCCGCAGGGGAACAGTCGCAGCGAACACAGACAGGAAATGTGCAGCTTGTCGTGCGCTGTCTCTCTTCACGGCGGTCTTACCAGCCGTAATAACGGCTATTCAGCGCTCTTGGGGCACTGTTACCAGCTGTGAAAACAGCCTTTTTGTTTTGCTCATTAACACAAAAACAAACAAAAAAAGAGATAGAAGAGAGAGAGAAAGTCGACCCTGCTGCACGCTGTATTGTCCGCACCAGACACGAGAGATCCTCCTGAAGAGCTTGCTCGTTGTTTGATCACTCAATAGATTAAACAGCATCAAAACGCTCGGCTCCGAAGCAAAAAGTTGAAGTGCAATCGCACCTGCTGCTCATTGATTGCTGCAAATGATTGCATGCCAATGTGCATTGGCTCGTTTAGTTTCACTCGAAATAGATTGGCCTCTCTAGCGAGATTCCTATTCGTCGGTCCCCGGCGTGGCGTCATGAGACCGACTGAAGAGGAACAATTTTGTCCCTATGATAAGGTTTTACAAAAGTTACTGTACTTCATTACCAAAAAGACAACAATGTCAATGTGCATACTTGATATGAAATCTGAGACATGTGATGTACAGTATGAAGAATACAAAGAAAATTCAAAGTAAATATCACTTGTTAACATTTCCAATAAAGTTGTAATTATGTAAAATGTATGCATTATTATTTATGTGCATTTAGGTTACAAAAAATGTGTAATATAAAGTAGTTTATTATTAGATTTTAAAAAATGTCATCTCCATTGCTGTCATTTCCAACACATAATCAATGGTGATTCGTACGGAGGCCCTAAAGGGACATGGTGATGAGAAAAAATATGAGATGGGAGGAAAAAATATTGGTCAATGCTTTTGCACTTTATGGCAAATGTTTTGCATTCCCTCAGGAAACTTTGCAAATGCAAAGTTTTGCGAGGGAACGGAAAAGTCTAGTGAGTGAACACAAAAGCATTGAAATATATATTTTTCCTCCCATCTAATTTTTTTTTTTTTCATCACCATGTCCCTTTAGGGGCTCTGTAGATTTGAGATGGTGGAAATGACATTTATTCATGAGGGATCAGATGATGCATGTATATCCACTGTTGGACATTGTTAGTAGACAAATTTAATAAAGTAGTGAGCTTCTATAAGTCCACATGGTCAAACATGTTCTCAGAGTCAGAAAAACACTGATTAATAAATCAGATTCAGAATACAATAAGAAGAGAAAGCCAATTGCACAAAAAAATCACAGCAAATCAAATACCAAGTAATTGTACCAAGTGATGTTCCTATTAGAGTACAGGCAAGCACTCACAAATAGATGCACACAGATTCTTAATTTATTCAAGCATTCTCAAAGTATCTTTCAATTTTACTTTGCATTGCATTTGCAGTTTATCTGTTCATTTATTTATCTAAACACACAGTTCTGCCAGACACCCCATTAATGGAGACTTCTGCTATCCTGGCAGAATGAGCATCGTCTCTCCCTCTCCTACTTGCAGCCTGAGATATTTATCTATGTGGATGAACTACGATATCGCCATCTGTTTGCCTGTGTGGTCTCAGATTAAATATATGATTTTTTTTTTGCAATAGTTTATTATAAAGTTTTATTAAAAATGTATTATTAGATAAGGAATCATTCTGTTCTTGTTTTGAAGTTTAAAAAAAGAATAATAATATTAAGATCAGTGTTGTTATTGTTAACTAAAACTAAATATATATAAAAAAAACGTAGTTGTTAATTAAAATACATCTGAAATAAAATAAAATATAAATATTAGAAGACAACTTGAAATGTAAAAAATTTAATAAAAATTGCCTTGGCAACTATTTGAAATAAAATAGAAATAATTTGAAGTTGAAGTATAAAATTACTAAACAGAATAATTTTTTGAAAAACAAGAATAAAACAGACAAAATAACCAAAAAATAGTAAAAGTTAAAACTAAAATTACTGAATAATATTATATAAAATTATCATCAAAATATTAATATATAGTGTAACAGTAAATAATATTAAAACAATTCTGATTTATATGGGGGTATGTTTTTAATGACTGCAAGTTCAATTAAACCATCAATATATTTATTTCAGGAATTATTTCAAATATTTGTTTTATTATTTTAATTATGAGGAAAGAACAAAACATTAACTTGGTTAAGGTTTTTATCTGACAATATTACTTGTCAAAAAAGGCAAACTACAGCTACAGGTTTTTTTTTATATGCATAAAATGCTTAGGAAAAAAAAGCTCACAGGAAAAAGCATACACTTACTACAACATAATCAGTGAATCAGTGAATCAAATAATATTTCATTGGTTCTCCTGTTTTTGCATCTGTTCTTAATTTCTTTTTCATGACAGCCTGGCCAAAAATTATTCACAATTTGGCATGTTTCATTGCATTATCACAAATAAAACAATTGACTCAAAGCAAAACTATGCAGCATGCTTACAAAATCTTTAACAATTTTTTTTGTAATATTTGAGAAAAGTGTGTAGATTTTGCTAGATTTTAGATCACTAATGGACACACACACACACACACACACACACACACACACACACACACACACACACACACACACACACACACACACACACACATCAATATGTTTCTTTGGTTGTATTAAAAAAAAATATATATATATATAATAATTCCTAAAATGAATTTTATAGGTATGCTTATTTTCAAGATGTAATGTTTGTTTGAATCCCAGATGAAGCTTTCAGGCTTTTGTACCAAACACTTTGTACTAATAACATTGAGTATAAAATAACTTTATATACAGTCATATTGCTAGTTAATAAGATGAAAGTGTCTGTCTGGCATTGGTAAGTGTATAACTACGGTAATTACCATACAGGCACACTTACAAATTCTTAGAGAGAGAGAGAAAGACAAAACGCTCTTAGACCACATACATTTGTTAGATCTCATCTGTCTAATATATTTACTGGCGAGCACTTCATCTCTGAGTCTGGTATTGATTTATAAAACCCCTCTGTAATATTTCTAATCCCTCCATATATGCCCAGAGGATAACAGACCAGACCTGGCAGCATTTGGCAAGACATACGCAAGACAGAGCAACATGAACCATGTCTGACTCACTTATCCACACATATGTTCTCACACAACCATTTGACACGAAAACACGCACATGCATGCACACACACACACGCACACACACACAAGATGTGATTCTTCAAAGAGCATGCTTTGAAGCAGATTAATTGCATTTCCACTGAGCTGAAGTAAATGTGATTAGAGGGTATGAATTGATTACTGTTGGCTTGAGCTGGATTTCTCTGCTATAGGACCATCAATGCGCGCAGATGTAGCTGCTAATTGGTTATCAGACACAACACGCACATACAAATAGATTCCAAGGGGAATGAAAGGTAAAAAAAAGAAAGAGAGTGATGGAGAGAGGACTTCTATAACGTCTGGAATTACAGCTCTGCAAATCAATCTAGCACACTCACTGTTCGCTGTGGCTGATGGAAACTATATTTTCTCATTTTCCACAGCTTTCCAAAAATATAATTGATGAAAGCAACTTAGAAAGGATCAGTAGGGATTTCATGACTCTCAAAGATATACTTAATCTTGTGGAATTGGAGCAGCTATATTTGGTATATTAGATTCCCTGCATATTAAACCACAAAAATCTACAGCGACTGTAACGCACAAACATTTTCTAACAGGCCATTTTCTATAAATGCATTGCTGTTTTTCGCTCCTAGGCCCTGTTTACACCTGGTTCTAAGATGCGTTTTGGTCGATCGGATCACAAGTAGACGAGGGAGACACATTCCCGTTTACACCTGGTGTTTTAATCCGTCTCTTTCGTCCACTTTCAACCACTTCTGTCCTGATTTCTTTGAAGGGAGGGTCTATAGGCGAGTAAATGTATGGGCTTTTTCAGATATTTCAATATAATGGACAAAATAAACTCACGCAATTTACATATAAACATGACCGAAGACAATGGAAAAATATACGGAGATCAGCAGCTTTTGTTTCTCCTCTGACAGTCGCAAGACCAGCCCAAATGCTGTGAGTGTGTGTTAGAAATCAGGAATTATGAGAGAACATTGTGCTCGGTATGTATATTGTCTTCAAACCAAACTTGGGTCTTCAGCCGACAAAGTTTAAATCCCGCCTGGCTAGAGCTCTTCCCATAATGTTTAAGCTGTAGGCGGGGTCAGTAGGAGGAGAGTAGACTGTCTTTTGTGGCTGTTCGAACACATTCGGCCACATGAGCGTGTGTAATCCGGTCAAATGCGTTTTCTACTACCTCTGGAAGTGGTTGAAATTGGACAAGCTCAAAGTGTTTTAGACCCCATTTACACCTGTATTTAGCATTGCCACTTGTGATCCAGTCCAGGTGTAAACAGTGTCAAAGTATGTTAGTCATACTTTCTTGCACCAAAACAAAACACAACCATTTCCCACCCTCGCTCTGACCCCTTATTAAACAGGCTAAGTTTTTATACATTTACTTTCTTATTTTGTGTATATTCTGTAGCCAATGTATTTTTTCCACTTCCGTTCAAAAGTTTGGGGCCGGTAAGATACTGAAAAAAAACGCAATATTGTAAAATAACTGTTTATTTTAAATTATGTACTGTATATTCTAAAATCGAATTTATTTTTGTGATGGTAAAGCATCTTTAGTGTAACATGATCCTTCATGATTCATTCTAATGTGCTGATTTGCTGCTCAAAAACATTTTGTATTATCAATTGTTTAAACGGGTCATGACATGAGAAATTAAATTTGTCTTGATCTTTTGACATATAAGAGCATTACCATAGACATATAAGTACCATTAAAACATCTTGCAGGTTTTATAGCTTAAAACATCCAATAAAAAAAGCATTTTATGTAATCAAGCTTGAAACAGCTTTTTTGATATTGGGTGACCGGTGATGTCACACGGTCAAATACATTTGCATATATCTGCCTCCAGAGCAAAACATCGACAAATAGTAATACATCATCGCACCATAGAGTCTGCCTACTGGCATTCAGTCGTTTAACGGCAGACATTTGCCTACACTGGATGTGAGCATCACCTTGTAACCAACTACCTTGTAACCAATCACGTCAATGTGTGATCGTCAACGAGTGAATCTTTATTAGCATATTCATAGAACCGCATATACTAAATGAGGCAAGGCTGTAGATTTTTTTTCAAGGAAAAAATGCTTAAATGTGTAATTTTGGTGATCAAAGATGAGTTTTAAGGGCTAAAATGATCGACTACAGGGGGACTTTAATACTGTCCCAGATCATGTCTGAGGATTATATGTTTGTTCTAAGCATTTTGTTCTGTCAGCGAGGCACAGTGTAATAGAGAGTTAGCGAAGAAACTTTTGTTGAAAAATGAGGCATGCAGCCAACTGTACTGGATCTGACAGCAGCTGCATCACAAACCGTAAGTAAATGATTTCATAATGCTTAAATTATGGGGTTTTTCGCATATGGGTTCTTTTAGTGCAAAAAGCTGTATTAACATTATAAGTGAACTTCAAGGAACTGTGAATTTTAAAAGCTGTGTAAACTAAGAAGCACCTACACTTTCTCTAGACATTGTGTACCTGAAAGAGAAAAAGCAGAACGCATCTTTCAGAGTAATCAGCAGAATGAGGGAGAGGTGTGACTGCAGAAGAATAAGCCTCTGATTTCACAGTGACAAATTGAGCTGCTGTTCTGACATGTAATTGGCAGGTGTGGCATAGGTCTTTTGTAGAGCTGCTAAATGACATTATCTTTGGTCAGTAATGAAAAAGAAGTCAGGCAGGAGTAAAAAAGGTTTCTTCAGGTTCTTTTTTTTTTTACGTAACGATTTTGTAGAGCCTGGCACTTTCCATGACTTCTAAATTGTTAGAGGCACAAATCCCATGCTTTTGTATTGAGAACTATATACTATTTCTAACATAACATAAGAAAAAGTAGTCATCATTTTCATATGATGAATTGATATTCAGTTCACTGCAGTAATCCAACCAATTTGATCAGAAAATAGAATATGTAACATTCCTTAAAATTGTTAGATGCATGAAATAACAATAAGCAAATATATTTATTTATGGAGTGTCTATTTATACCAATTGCAAATAGCCCGCCTTGTTGGCAGAGGCTATTTACACCACCAAAATATGATTGAGCTAGGCAAAATTACAAAAGAAATTTGTTCATAACAGGATCAGTGGCGTGGAAAGTAAGGCGGGTGGCATTACCCGCCTTTTTCCAAACTCATTCTTCTCCCTTTTTCCATCGCATATCGGCTCGGAATGGTGTTTATTTTAAATAAAAATTAAGGAATTATAAAAAAAAAAAAAATAAAGGTGGGAAATATAATATTGGGAATAAGTGTTTATTGGGTTAAGGGTTAGGAGTAGGTGTAGTGAAGGGCTTTAGGAACAGGGTCAAGCAAAGCCCCAATAAGGCGACATCCATTTAGGATTTTATTCAATATAATCATATACACTGAATATGTTGTTATAATGTTATACTGTTTTATAATATAGTACAACACTCTGAGGTGCAAATATCTGCCAATATTTGCACTAAGTATAAATAGCATCTATCAACTATTTACACAGTGCAAATAAAATACTTTTTGTTTCTATTTACACTTAGCGCAAATATCCACAGCCATTTCTTTAATTTATGGGCAATATAAGCTTATCAGTAAACCAAATATATTTTATCTATTTAATTGAAATGTTTATTTTGTTTATTGCAAATCAGGGTTTTACGGTAAACTGTATTTAGACAAGTTCCAAATTTCAGTGACAGGATTGCTCAAATTAAAAACGTATTAATAATGAATAAATAGAAAATAGCTCATATAATATTTAGTCTGACCCCCCTGAGGTTGAAGGTTAAGCATCTCTTTCACTGACCATTTGCTGGAAAACAAACAAGGAAATGAATTTATTAAGAGTTTCAGGGCCTATATTTTTCTCTCTTCCCTCCCTCTTTTAACCGACAACATGAACCTTACCGTAGACACACTCACACACATGAACTGCCTGAGATGCCTCATTTCCCTCTTTTCATCTCTGTCTCTTTCTGACATTTTCTCCCTCAATCCTACCCGTCCCTTTTTTCACATCACTATCTTCTCTCCCTCTCCCTCTGAACTGTCTGGTTAGTGTATTACCGTGAGGGATATTTGAATGGTAATTGCCCTCCCATGGTCCTGAGGTTTTAATCTGTCTGCGAGGGAAGAGGAACTCTATTAATTGAAGATGGGATTGCAGCAGAGAGCTGCACTCGTTTGCCCCTCCATCTCTTGGGTTTCCTGTCCACTGTCCTGAACGATGGGTCTCGTACAAGGAAATAATCCATCATCTTTCCAGACTGACAGAGAACTTGCCCAAACAGTCCGGCGACAATACAATTAACATTTACAATCTGCTCAGAATGCCACAGAATGCCAAGGGACAACATGTTAGTCAATGGGTTAAATAAATTACAAGGCTGAAATGAAACAGAAAGGAGAAACCTGAAACCTTGTCCATGTGAGAGTGATTACAAAAGGGTCAGAATACTGACCTGGAATTTTGCTATACATGCGTGCAAGATGGGAGGTTGGTAAAGTTAATATGACATTAAAAATTGACTTTTTTGTAAATTAATTTTTCATCAAAATGTAATAACTTGCTCTGCCTCTGAAATTAGTTTCCTGTTCTGCTGATGTGAAGTGGAAAAATCATTGACTATTTGATCATTGATCTATCATTGAGTATTTTTGTCCTGATTTCCAGTAAAAAAAATCTCAGCATTCTCAAAACAGAATCAATTTACTTGAATTAAGTTTATTACTTACCCTACTGGCAAATTGAATGTGTTTTCAATTTGAGTGAGACAATAAATTCTCTATATAAGAGTGATATTACTACTGAGTTCAAATAAATGGGCAGGGCTTGGTTTTATTTTATTTTATTTTTTTATTATTATTTATACATGAAGGTCACAGTTAAACAGTCTTGAAAAAAAAATGTATACCATGCCTTCATAGTTTATTTTTGTTACTTTAGTACAAGTTAAACTAAATGAAAACGAGAAGTGTTGCCTTGCCAAGTAGATGAAATAAAATAACATTCATATATATATATATATATATATATATATATATGTGTGTGTGTGTGTGTGTGTGTATTCACCACTGAAATTAGTTTCCTGTTCAGCTGAAATTAATTTCTTTCTTGATTTCCAGTAAAAATATCTAATAATATTCGAAACAGGATCAATTTACTTATCTTGAATTCAGTTTATTTTACTTACCCTACTGGCAAATTGTTTTTCTTGCTTTAATCATAAACCTCACTAAAGATAAGGGATAGATACAACAAGATTTCAAAGCTAAAAGGGGAGCAAGAGAGAGATGAAGAATAAAAAAGAAAGGAGACGGAAAGACAGAGAGAAGGACAATCGAATAGAGATTATTTACTGCAGCGCACACCACACAGCACACACCCTCGGCTATGCGCTGTAATGTATCACAGTGAAATGCCGTAGACTTTATCAGCCATCAGAATCAGTGCCAGGAAGAACAGAAACTCAGGAGAAACAGGCCTGCAGAAGACTCTGCATCTGATACATACCATTAGACACAGCCCCATATTCCTAAAGCCCTCCGGTTCTCTGAGGAACAGAACGTCAGGACCCTGAAAAGCTGTGGCATGTGTTTGTGACTCACCACACGTCCTCAGAATCCTCGTCACACTCTGCCCCAAACTGACAAATGTCGCACGTTGATGTCTCCTTCTGACTGATCTCTGCAGAACCCTCGTTAACTGGTGAGAGCGAAAGAGAGAGAGAGAGAGAAAAGTGAGTGAGAGATCTTAAAGGATTCATCATATCATGAGGAATACAATTTTCCTGTTTCCTTTCAGATAAAAGAGTTCAGTGTTCTTTTATTGGTTTATGAAATAATCTGAAACTGATGCTGTTGTTTTTCAAATAAGCCTTGGCAACACTAATAAAAAAAATGTGTCATTTTATTCAGAAAAGAAAACTTGAGCTCCATCACAGAATGTTATATACACGTATAGGCCTACTTCAAAATATCCTGTAAAATTTATGTTTCATTCCCCGTTTTTAATTTCTAAAGATTAATCTTTCTAAAGATTGTAATTTCTAAACAATAAGTTATCTAAACCTTATTGTAAAGTGTTACAGAAAAAGCAAATGTAATCCTATAGGAAGTGAAAATTTGAATGTGTGGGGTTTCTAGATGACCATATGTAGATAACAGCAGAAACCATGTGGTGTATGATTAAATAATTGGTTGATTATTGCTGGGGACCAACCCGCTGGCTGCAGTATCAGCCAACTTGCCCCTCTACAAAATAAAAATGTAACCGTAAAAAAGATTTGTGATGGTAAACAACCAGAGACTCTTCCTTTAGCCCTCGCCTGCACGAAAATCTGACATTATCACCAGTTCAATAACACAGAGATCAAGACACCTCACCTCAGAAACAAACAGTGTTCGGTATGCACTTGCAATATAATCTAAGCTTTAATAGTGCCCATGACTAAACACTTCAATTAGGGCAGTGCTAATTGCAAATTTGCGGTGCTTGAGCAGCAGTTGGCAGTAAATGAAAAGATCTAAGTAAACATAGCATGTGAGGGCTTCTGAAGGCTAAATATGGGTCAAGCAGCAGCTTTTAGCCTGAGAAAATAGCTGGTTTGAGTGGGTGTAAAGGAACGGCCTGATTTTCCACACATTATGGAGTATGAAGTGTCAGGCCTGAGTTGCTGCACTGTGTTCACATTCAGGAAGTCAGGGATAGTGTGTGAAGTTGCTAATTAAAAGCTAACTAAAATGGAGATATTAGAAATCGCCTAAGATGTATTTTGTGAAAGTCGCCTTCTTGTTGTCGCTTACAATCAAATGCAGAATGTTAGTATGATCAAAGTCAATTGTGAGTTAGTTGAGGAAGCACATTTTTACATTAGTTCATCATGCTGTATGATGAATCTGATAGTTTGAGGTATTGAGGACCTACAATCGCAAAATGGAACCCGACAGCTCTGAATATAAATCATTACTGTAGTCTATACTCAGGGTATAGCAAGAACATGGTTCTGAACACAAGATTTTTTATTTGTTCAATAATTTATTTCTAACAAAAAACTAAAATAGCAGTTTTTAATTCATACCTGCATATGAATATGTCTACTTCCCTACTATATAGTAGGTGAAAAAAAAGTAGAGTGTCCAAATTTACAGAATTCATAAAATAGTAGGTCTTTTTTGTTACTACCTTTATGTGTGTGTGTGCTTGAAGATTCTTGCATATCGCTGCTCAGTTATGTGAGGCAGAGCAAGAAAGAAGTGCTGTTTCCACGTCGATAGAAAATATCTGATTCTGAGTGTGTATGTGTGTGATTTAGAATGTATGAGCCAGAGTTCATCAATGATTTACACTCAGACATTAAAACATGTTTGATCCTGCTGGAGGAGGGGAAATGCTTTCCTCAAGCTAAACTCTTCTCTTGAGTCTCTAAGCGGCTGAACCCCTCCCTCCATCTCCCTTCCTGCCCTTTTCTATTTCTCTCCCACAGTGGCTACATTTGTTCACTTGTTCTATGCTTTCTCCCTCTTGTATGGCTTTCACATGTCTTTATCTATCTGATTTCATTTTGAATTATTTTATTTCTTATTTCAATTATTTTCTTCTCATCCTCAATTTCTTGTTCTTTGCTCTTTGAGCCACATTCTTCTATTGTTCTGTTCTTCTATTTTTTCCCCCCAGTCCCTGTTTATCAATTCCTGATCAGTTATAGGGATGGGCAGGGTAGCTTACTAGCTGTCCAACAACAGTTGGGTTCGTTCTATTCCATAATAATAATAATAATAATAATAATAATAATAATAATACAACAAAATACAGTACATCACGATTAAGAAATGTTTCTTAAGCATCAAATCAGCATATTAGAATGATTTCTGAAGGAATCAAACCAAACAGAGCAGAGTAGGCTCTCGGAAAGGAGGAGTTTAGAGAGACTGAATCTTTAAACAATCCGTTTTCAGTCTCTGAGAAATGAGGTGATGTGCAATGTATATTATGAGAAAATTAAAGTATTTTTTTTACCTCTGATGCATGAAAATGCATTGTAGGAACAAAATTAGAAACCTTCAGAATAGCATATTAGGGGCACACAAAAATATTAGTGTAATTATAGAAAATCAAGCAAGTTCTGGCAGATCACATTAGTCAAGCTCGCATCAGATGACTCTCAGCTGATCCACGTCTACCTATAGGAATACAACGCCTATCACATCATCCATATATATAAGCTCCTTCAGTATTATCAGCAGCAATCGCATTTCTTAGGAACGAATTACCTCCTCCATCCCCAGCTCCTCCTGTCGTCACTCAGGATTTGGCATTCTGATTCCCCTTTGAATCAGACTAATTTCTCGAATTATGTTGCACATTCAAATCTTTATTAATTAATGATATCTGCAATACATTCATGTTGGTTCTGTTCTGTTTATCACTGCTCTCCCTGCTCTTATCTATGCTAGGCTGCATGGATGCGCAGGGAGTTCTTGCCCAGAACTGAACCATACCACCAATCCAACTGTATGCTAAATACAGTCAGTCATATTTGACGATAGTGGTCCTGACAGAAATGAATACAAAAATACGAAATACAAAATCATGGAGACAGTACACACACCTGTACGTCTCGCAGTAAAGGCCCTTTCACATGACTTGCATCAGCATTGCCCAATAAATAGAACTATAAGAGAGAAACATCAGCTATTAACTCCAGTGGCAGTGTGCCAGTCAAGCATTGTATTGTGTCACTCGCAACTATTTAAAGTTTAAACTATTTAAAATTTGACCTTGTTTGCCACAACCTTTTGAGACACAGCCAGTGACTACTGAAAAATTCACATGCAATTACAGATCCTAAGTTTATTATTTTTACACATGCTTTTACATCTCTAATGATGTATTTTACAGTTAAAAAAAAGAAAAACAGTCAAACTATATGAGGAGATCTTGAATTCCTCATAATTTCCTTTTAATTGGTTGTTTGCCCTCTTGTTTCCAACAGCAACCCAGTTTTTAATCCAGTGCATGGACTTATACATGTCAACCAATGTTTGATGATTGCTTTATTTCTTTCAAATAAATGTTTCCACTGTTTACTGTGTGCACATTCTGCTTTCATGCTCAGGATACAGTGCACAGTGTACAATATATAGTGCCCACTATTTTTTTTAAATAGTAATTGAAACAGTAGGCAATATTCCTTAAACATGAATGTCATGGAAATGAAAACATTTTATTTAGCAATTTGCTTTTTTAAATGTAAGAATTTGGTAAATGCCTGCAGTCCGATCAAAAAAAAAAAAAAAAAAAAAAATCATCGCTGTAATTATCGTTCATTTTGGAAATGAAAAGTCAAGCAGAGCACACTGCAGTGGACATTTTGCCAATCATCTACACTCAAAAATCTGTCACTGGGAGCAGTACCCTATCCAAAGTTAAAGGGATAGTTCACCCAAAAATGAAAATGTTGTCATAATTTACTCACCGTCAGATTGTTTCAAACCTGTATGAGTTTCTTTCTTCTGTTGAACACCAAAGAATATATTTTGAAGAATGTTGGTAACCTGACATTTGACGGTAGCCATTGACTTCAATAGAATTTTTTCCTACTATGGAAGTCAATGGCTTCACCCTGGTGTGTAAATGATGACTTAACTTTCATTTTAGGGTGAACTATCCCTTTAAGGGTGTATATTAGTACCTTTTAGTAAAGGTATACATTAGTACATAAATGGTCCATATTAGTTCCTTTTGAAAGAGTACCACCCCAGTGTCAGCTTTTCTACCTTTTTTTTGGGAGTGTGTGTATTCCCTGTATGCAATAACTTTGTACACATACACAGTACTACATACATACTATATATAATTTATATATACTTTATACACATAATTTTTCAAAAGTGAAGTCATTCTTACATAAAACTTGATCAAAAATGCAAATTATGTTCTGATATAAACATGTGACTTGGTAAGTATCAAAATGCCTACTATTTCACAGTTTCTCTTTCTCCATTCCTTGTTTCACATTCATTCCCAGTTGATCAGTCAAACTTTTCTAATATTTCAGAATATATATATATATATATATATATCATCCCTCACTTCAGAGCATCCCTCCCTCTCTCTTTCTTCTGTTTCTCTCTTTTTAGATCTTCCCATCACCCCATCCGGTATCTCTTTTTAATTAGCCATGTTCTAGAGTGAAATTCCTCATCCTGGATTCACATCATAAGTACCGCTGGCATATTCATATCTATCAAGAGAGGCGGACAGAAGCTGCAGTCATCCGAACTCAGTATGAGCAGTACGAGCTTGAGCAGTATGAGTATGTGTGTGCGGATGTGAACAGACAAAGCGAGATATGAGATCATTATTGTAAAGCTCCGTATTAATTAGGGATGAGTTGAAAATACTCACCATCATTCCCTGATCCAGAGCCAGCATCTACAAAGCAGAAAAACAGATGGTCAGGATTGGAACAGTAGTGCCGTGTCCATTCAAACGGATTTAGTTGTGTTTTTGAACCAATTCTAAGTGTAACTTACAAACAAAATGACAATATATTTAGTAATTAGATTACACACTCATAGATACAATCATTCACACCTCTAAATCCATCTGTCTAATCGAGTTGCTGTTTTTGCAAATCATTTGCATTAAATTGAAAATTCTGTCATCATCTATCTAGCCGTGCACATTTTGTCTAACTTTTTTCTTGTGGAACACAAAATGCTTATTAATTACTGACTGTCAAGTTCAGATGCAATTTTATTTTTTATTTTATTTTATTTAGGTTGAGATTTTGAACCCTCTTTGCTCATTAAGCAAACTGTAGTTTTTTTTTAAAAGAAAAGAAAAATGGTGTAGTTTAATTAATTATCAAAAAATTGCATAATGTCAATATTAAAGGGATACTCCACCCAAAATAAAAAATCTCACCAGAAGTATTTGGCTTTCTTTCTTCAGATAAACACAAATGGAGATTTTTCAAAAAATAATCAATTAATGTGAGTCCATATGTAAGTACTGTATATGGGACCCCCCAAAGTTGACGCTTCATAAACCACACAAAGCGAACACGACGGTAATCCATACATCCCCAGTTGATGAATTAATGTCTTCTAAAGCAAAATGATAGGTGTTTTAGAAAAATACTAATATTTATAACATTTTGACCTAAAAAAACCCCATTGTTTCAGGCCAACTGTCATACGAAAAATATTAGCATTTAAAAATATTAGCATTAGCACACCTATCAATTTGCTATCAAGATATTAATTCTTATTAAACTTATGGATTACCATCGTGTTCACTTTGTGTGGTTTTGAAGTGTCAACTTTGGGGGTCCCACTAGTATTATATGTATTATAGTATTATAAAAATCTTTGTTTGTATTCATCTGATAATGAAAGCCATATTCATCTGGGACGGTAAATGATGAGAGAGTTTTCATTTTTGAGAGGAGCATCCCAAATACAACCAATTGGGCCAGTTTAAATTAAAGGGATAGTTCACCCAAAAATGAAAATTCTGTCATCATACTATGGAAGTCAATGGGGTCCATCAACTGTTTGGTTACCGACATTCTTCAAAATATCTTCTTTTGTGTTCAACAGAAAAAAGAAATTCATACAGGTTTGAAACAACTTGAGGGAGAGTAAATGATGACAGAATTTTCATTTTTGGGTGAACTATCCCTTTAATGTGACTGTTTTGTTTTTATTCATTATTGACAATAATGTATTTATCGCTGTAATTATTAAGTTGTTGGCATCTTATTAATTTTAAACAATTAATATAGCTAAATATGTTATATAAATATCCACCCCTCCCTCCCCACAGCCCGCAGATTTGAGCTACGCCACTTGAATAAGCTTATAGATCAAACGTCAAATAAAACTGTCACTTTGTAGGTTCGATGGTCTCTGCCTATGCTTAGATTACAAATACAAATTCACCTGTTGTGCCATTTTCCCAACAGCCACCTTATAATCTTTATCTGAGTCAGTGAAGGTTGCACAGACAGCGCACAGGAGAACAATAGAAGCAATATCACAGACATCATGCAAAACAAAAGTCAATGTGGCACAGTGCACTTCTTTCCAAGCCCTACTTAAAAGAGGCATTTATAGAACACTAACGTACACCAGAGGCTTCTAACTCTAGAACATTCCCAGGACTTAAACCGAGCTGTTATGGGCCTAATGTATTTGATATGTAGAACTGAGAACTAGAGGGTGAAAGAACAAGAATTATCGAGGGAAATGTATACATTAGAGAGGAAGGGAAGGGAGGCTGGCTGTCACCTCATTTCCAATTTTTAACACTTATAAATCTGCCCTCCGGCTGCATCTGTACCTCTCAAAATATAAATAATGGAGTTCTTGTGGTTTCATTTGAGGTGAAAACAAAAAGTAGCCCCAGATAACCCCACTTTCTCTCTCTCAAGTTCAAGGGCACAGCCGCTATGACTAGACTGTACTGTGTTCTCTCGCTCTCAGTCTTTCTCGCCATCCGCCCCTGGGCTTGACGGCAGCTTTGGGAAAATCTGACATTCATCAATTTGTTATGATGGAGAGGAGCAGCTTATAGCTCTGTGCCCTCCCATCAATCACCCCACCAATTATTCCCCGCCCAGAACAAATATAAATCTTCGTTTGAGATGGCCACAGGAAGGCGAGGCCTTAATGTGTTATTCCTTTAATTCCAAACTGTGCCTCTCCTGCTCTAGTGCAGAAATACTTTTCTAAATCAGTATTTTTTTGTCTTGTTTTTCTGTAAAAATATCTTAACCCTTCTAAGGGGCTGTTTACACAACACCATTTTCAACTAAAAACGTAAAACTTTTAATGCGTTTTGGCCATTCGTTACACGACAACAGCGTTTTTGGGTGCCTGAAAACGCAAAGTTTTGAAAACGGGTTTCAAAGTGCAAGTTTTTGAAACCGTTATCTGTGTAAACAACAAAAAAATGCGAATCTCAGAAGACGATGACGTCATGCACATGCGTATTACGTGTTCAGTCTATAGTGTTTCATCACCATCTAATGGCCTGGCAGCAGAATAGAGGATTTTTAGTCGTTTTCGCGAATCCGATTGAATGGGGATCGTTTTGACAATGGTATCATCTGTACATGGAAAACTCAAAGGAAAGACTTCTCAGTTTTAAGCATATCATTGTCGTGGAAACGTACCCTAAGTAAGGGATAATGTAGAGCCAGCTGGTCATTATTGCAAAATAATTAGCTTTAGTTCAATCATGAAATCTCTCTGAATAGTTTTAGCATGTTATTGAAAATGACAATGTTTAGTCTAGGCGGATTACGCTGCTGCTGTTGATTATTTCTGCTGCTGCAGAGCAAGCAATAGATATTGCTATTGCTATTGCTAATAGATAACAGACTAGATAACAGACATATGCTGCTACTGCATAAATAGATATACATATATCCTGTAGTAGATCTACTGTAGGCAGGTGGAGCTGGGGGAGGTGGAGGGTTTCAGACAAAATCTGAGAGCGGCCTGCCTGCAGGACTAGCTCACAGCAAATAATGAACCAGACGTTTTAAATGTTCAACAAGCAATCTCATTGGCTGCAGAATCAGCAGAGGCCAATCAGCTTGTGCAATGCTGTAATGATGCGATTTCTAGCAGATTGCATGTAAAGGACCTATCAGCTAGTTTCATGGCTTAACTAGATATATTATGAATAATACAACTTATTCTATTATTAAAATGTATTCTATGAAGATGGCAAACTGTGAAAATAATATAAAAGCATTTAATTTAATTATATAAATAACCATTTAATTTAATTACTAGAATCATACCATAAGGAGGATAGGAAAGTCAAAATAAATGGATAGAGCCACTACAGCACAACTATTTTTTTGTAATTGTATTTCACATTATTACTGTTTTTACTGTTTAAAAATGCAGCCTTGGTGCATATGTACGCATACTGTAATGTGTATAGTCTTTTGGGGTTTTTCTTTTTACTCTTCTGTTCTTGTTTTGCCTGCCTGAGTTCCTAGCTAGTTTCCCTGGCTGTAAATAAGATTCCACAGACCTGTTTCTGTTCACCTTGGTTATGTTTCCCCATGTATTTAAACCCTGAGTTTCATTCTGTTCCTTTGTCCGGTATTGTCTATGTAAACATGGTTGTGTTTTATTTATCATGCAATCTCCTGAATGTTCATTGTGGATATAATAAAGACTGTGTTTTTTTCCTCTGTCTCCTTCGTCACGCAATTCATTCAACCAGCGCCAGACAGAAGCAATCAATTATGTTCAACAGCATTTTTGTTGTTGACATTAGTGAAACTATAGTTCCCAGCATGTTTTGAAAGGAACTGAATGGGGAGATGAAAAATGTTGAAATTAAGTACTATTTTATGTGATTTTGAATCACAAAAGTCAAAAGACTTTAATGTTCAGTTATGTTGGGATTTAGAACCGATTCAATTACACTCGGTTAACAATGTGGTAAAGAAAAAAGCAAGCACAATTTTATAATTCAGTGATGTGATATAAAATATATGAACCTGAATAAATTAATCATTTCGGGGAGTATAAAATCACTTAGAGTGAATCACTAATCTGGTCACTTAAAAATAACTATAATATTTCATAGTGCTGAAGTTAAATGAAAACATTATTAATTCATGTGGAACCAAAATACATGATTAAATCATGTAAATTCAACACACATTTATAAAAAATCATTTTTAAAAACCAAGACAAAATAAAAGAACAGATTAAGAAAATGATATTTTGCAATGTCCTCTTCCTAACCCTTTCAGTTTCTCACTTCTCTTTCTCTTTCCCAAACTTCTGTGTCCCCTGCTGGGTCACAGGTAACACAAATTGTCAGAAGTATGCAGATGAGGCTGAGCTCATTCATATTCATGAGGCTGTGGTTTTAATGAGGGACTCAATTACAGGACCACATTACACTGAACCTGTGACACTTCGGCTGTCTGAAATAGAAAGAGAGAGAGACAGAGGCTCTATGTATTCAGCATCTCATTTCTTCATCTTCAATCTGCGTTTTAATTCTCCAGATCATTCCTCGTTCCCTTTGCTGATCAGACCAATCCCCGTTGCACTCATGATCTTCCATAATTAGCCAAATTGTTGTCTGGGTCTGTCCTTTTGGTATTACATCATACTGTCTCCCTCTCTAACCGTCTCTCTCTCAAACTGCTCTGTGGGGAGCGTCTAGATGTTCTGATGGATTATACTAATGATGACTTTTCCGATTCCATCTTCCTCCAGCTTTGCCCCTTCCTCAGCACACACACACACACACACACACGCACAGGGTCTGATTTATAACCACCTCCCGCTATCTTTCTCTTCTTTACAAGTAATGGGTGATCAATTTGAGAACAGTGTGACCTGTGTTTATTCTGTCTCCAAACACACACACATATTTGTGTGCACCCATATAGCACAGCACACACAATGATTTGTGGTCTGTGAGGAAATGTAGCCCACTTTACTTGACACTGATTACTGTCTTTGCCTCTGAACAGCCCCACATCTCTGCATCACACTCAGACACACAGATGGCTGTTTTTCTACCATGGCTGGGACTCTACATTCCACTGTTTTATGTTATGTTGTATCAAACATAAAATTAACTTAGCCTGAAAAGCAGTTTGTTTTAAAGATATCTATGCCCGGTTTAACAGACAGGGCTTGGATTAAGCCAGGATTATGCCCTAGTTCAATTAGGGCATTTAAGTGGCTTTTATAAATGTGCCTTAGAAAAAAAAATATTACTGGTGTGCATCTTGAGACAAAACAATGCAGTGACAAACCTATTACCCAAGTTATTGAAAGAAAAAAAATGATCAAACAAATATTATTTTCTATAATTTGTGGGACTATACTACTAATATCCTACTACTAATATTTGTTTTATGTTTTTAAAATAAGTATCTTAGGCTTGCCAAGCTGCATTTAATTGAGTAAAATAAGTAAAACAGTAATATTGTGAAATATTATTACAATTTAAAATAACTGTTTTCTATTTAAATTTAATTAAAAATTCAATTTATTTATGTGATGCAAAGCAGAATTTTCAGCATCATTACTCCAGTCTTCAATGTCACATGATCCTTCAGAAATCATTCTAATTTCTTTTAAAAAATCTTACTGACTGAAACAATAGTGTAAGCTGATCAATAACTAAAAATATTTTTATATCCTACAACTAGGCCTACACCTGAATTTAAGCCACTTTATATTTAGATATTTATTATTATATATTTATTAGGGGTGTAACGGTATAGTATACGGTAAATGTATTCGCCCCAAACCGGCACGGTTCGGTGCATACAGTCAGACGACGAATACAGTCAGTCACAAGGAATGTACAGTTCCCAAATATTTATTTGTGTTCTCGATTAAATTAGCCGCCTTCCTCATTTAATAAAATAAGACTAAAATTGGGCTAATCATGGCCTCCTAATCATCCCAATATACTAATTGGCTTCATCACTCCTCTGAGATTGCTCCTCTCCACCAATAAGCCGGAGTGTGATGGGCATTCTGGCGCAATATGGCTGCCGTCGCATCATCCAGGTGGATGCTGCACATTGGTGGTGGTTGAGGAGATTCCCCCCCTCTATGTAAATCGCTTTGAGTGCTGAGAAAAGGGCTATATAAATGTAACAAATTATTATTAATTATTATTATTATAATCTAGAGACAGAGGACAAAAAGAGGACTGGACCAAAATAGTGTGTGTGTGTGTGTCCTCACATGAATTTACCTCTGAGTAGTGTATGTGTATCTGTGTGAGAAAAATGTAAAGAGGTGGAATGAAATCATTTGCCATTATAGCAATACATAAGCCCGATTGTGATTCCCCTGTGTTTTTCTGAATTGCCTTCAGAAAGCTGTGTCTCTCAGATAATTGATCAGAAAATTAAGAAAAGGCGAAAGAAAGAGACTGAAATGAGAGAGAAAAACAACGTGAAAACAAACAAGAATCGTTTCTGGAATTAAATGTTATTTAAAGATTCAATTTCAGTGAACATTGGAGTATCAGTATCTTCACCACCGGTGCTCTGCTTCTCTTTCTCTCTTCCACTGTAATATTGTACCAGGTGAGATGTTCTTCGAATTGCCTGCCATCACAATATCACCTGAAGTGTCACACTGTCAGAATGTCAGTCAAACCTGTATCTCAGCTGTCTCCCTCAGAAAAACAAACTGTAACCTGCACAAAATGTCTTTCATTTTTTTTCAGTAATAAATTGAGCTTTTATTTAAATTCTTACAGCCTGTTTCACACCACACACATTAGCAGCGTGCGAGGGGAGCTGCCGCAACAGGTGTGTGTTGAGCTTTCACACTGTTTGACAGCAGTGAAATCCAAATTTCAGAAGCGATCTCACCAATGTCACAAACTGTGCTCAGATTTGCCAGAATGTCTGCAATAAAAACCCAGAGATTTTAATAAAACTCAAACATCATGTCATTAAAGTCTTTGAAGACCAATTTATCTATACAATTCACATTAAATTTATAACTCTATACTCATACTATACATTAACAACTTGTCCCTGTTTTCTTTTTCTTAAAGATTATTATACACTCACCAAGCACTTTATTGGGTGCACCTTGCTAGTACCGGGTTGGACCCCCTTTTGCCTTCAGAACTGCCTAAATTCTTCATAGCAGATGCTTCATAGTAGATTTTGGTCCATATTGACATGATAGCACCTCGCAGTTGCTGCAGATTTGTCGGCTGATGCGAATCTCCAGTTCCAGCACATCCCAAAGGTGCTCTATTGGATTGAGATCTGGTGACTGCGGAGGCCATTTGAGTACATTGAACTCAGTATGTTCAAGAAACCAGTTTGAGATGATTTGAGCTTTGTGACTAAAATGGTGTTATCTGGCTGGAAGTAGCCATCAGAAGATGGGCACACTGTGGTCATGAAGGGATGGACATTATAAGCAACAATACTCAGGTAGGCTGTGGCATTTAAACAATGCTCAATTGGTACGAAGGGGCCCAAAGTGTGCCAAGAAAATATTTAAACACACCTTTACACCACCACCACCAGCCTGAATGGTTGATACAAGGCTGGATGGATCCATGCTTTCATGTTGTTTACGCCAAATTCTCATCAGATCAGGCAACATTTTTCCAATCTTCAATTGTCCAATTTTAGTGAGCCCATGGGAATTGTAGCCTCAGTTTCATGTTCTTATCTGACAGGAGTGTCACCGGTGTGTCTTCTGCTGCTGTAGCCCAACTGCTTCGAGGTTGGACGTTTTGGGTGTTCAGAAATGCTCTTCTGCAAACCTTGGTTGTAACAAGTGTTTATTCGAGTTACTGTGGCCTTTATATCACCTCAAACCAGTTTAGCAATTCTCCTCTGACCTCTGGCATCAGCAAGGCATTTTATCCCACAGAACTGCCACTCTCTGGATCATTTCTCTTTTTCAGACCATTTCAGATCAGCAGTTTCTGAAATACTCAGACCGTCTGGCACCATCAACCATGACACGATCAAAGTTCCCCATTCTGATGCTCAGTTTGAACTTCAGCAGATTGTCTTGACATTGTCTGCATGCCAAATTGCATTGAGTTGCTGCCATCGGATTGGCTGATTTAAATTTGCATTAACGAGCAGTCGAACTGGTGTACCTAATAAATTGGCCGGTGAGTGTATATCCCAATCTCACAAGTGTCATTATCAGCGTTAATATTCTGAACCAACCGTGTCGTTCAGTATTCACCCAACACCAGGTGCATTCGTCACTCTCACTAGCCATTAGCCGTCAGTGAATGATCATTACTTTAGCTTATAATCACTGTTATTTCATCCGTGGTGTGGCTCTAAGGAACCCGAGTACTGCCACGAGTCAGAACTCAGATTGAACCCCGCTGGATGTTTCACTGTGGAATGTTGTGCCTCTGAGCGTCGAGGGCATGTGAACATATCACTTCTCCCTGCTAATGAGAGTTTGCAGTTAAATTTAAACTTTTAAAACTTATTTGCAAAGCTCGAATGCCTATGCATGATAATAGAGAGATTCTGAGCCTACTGTATAACACTATCCTTGTTTTTTTGTTAGCAAAACACCAGTTCTTTAAATGTGCAAAATGACCGAGGTTTAATTCCCTTGTGCAACTTTATAATTAAAGATATACAAACATTAATTTATGTATGGACTGTATGTATGTATTTATTTGTTAGTTGGTTAGTTGGTTGGGTTGCATTCAGAATTCACTTGCCTGAAAAATCTGGCCATAATCCATTTCTATGATGTGGAATCGAATTTAATTGATGTCAAATCTCTGTTTAAAGGTCAATATTTCAATATTGAACCCAAACATAATTTTGTCTTGTATTCCAGACCAGTTTATCCAATATATATATATATACACTCTTAAAACATTTTTCTAATCTTAAACTTTTTTTCATGTTTTAGGAAAACATTTTTACTGCTTAAACTTGTGTTTTGGGTACATTGTGTGTCAAGAAAGAAACATAAAGAATAAATTGTAAGAAAAATAAACGTATACAGATATTTTCTGAAAACATGTCTTTATGGCTGATTTGCTTCTCAAATAAATGTATCCCGTTTTAAAGACTTTTAGATCAGTTTCAATGGACATCAATACAAAAAAATATATTTATTTTTAATATATAATTTATATATTTATTTATATTTATAAAAAAATTATAATCTTTTAAAATTATTTAATTTTCTAAAGATTTAGTAACACTACAATAAAGTACAATTTGTTAACAATAGAAAATCATTGAAGAACAATATTTAAACAGCATTTATTAATCTAGGTTAAAGTTAATTCATAAAAAAAAAAAAACATTCTTAGTAAATTAGCAAATATAAATGTATACAACTTGAAATGTTAAAAAATGCATTAGTGAGAATTTACATAGAACTTAACATGAACTATTATTTAATTGGTTAAATGCTGTAAAAGTATTATTCATTGTTGGCTCAAGATACCTAATGCATTAACAAAATAGAACCATATTGTAAAGTATTAATGATTTTTGCTTCTCAAATAAATGTATCATGTTTTAAAGATGTTTAGATAGTTTCACTGGACAACAAAACAAAAAGATTTGGTTTATTTCTTAATAATTTGGTAACACTACAATAAGGTACAATTAGTTAACATTAGTAGATTGTTGAACAATATTTTAATCGCATTTATTAATCTAGGTTAAAGTTAATTCACAAAATACAGTTTTTTTCCATAATACATTAGCAAATGTAAATTTATACAACTTAAAATGTTGGAAAATGTATTAATACGAGAGTATTTAGAATTGAAGCATTGTTCATTGTTAGTTCCTGATACCAAATAGAACCTTATTGTAAAAAGTGTTAAAGATTGCAATCATCAGCACACACACAGTCACCTCTAAAACACAGGGACGTACCGACAGGGCAGGAGCCCTCTGACACCAACAGCACCTCTCTCTGCAATTTGCAGGCATCTTTGCGCAGGAGACAGTGGTTCTCATAGCTCTCGGCGTTAGATCCGCACACTGGAGCGTAGTCACTGCTGCACTGTAAAGAGAGAAAGAGACACAGGTGTCACAGATGCATGTTTCTGTTGTAAATGTTTAATGGTCGAGATCAGATGAGGACAAACTTTAATTACATTGGCGCTCTGAAACACAAGACATCTGTTCGGGTGTACATGACTGCAGATAGCGAAGAGTGAAATAATGGCTGGTATAACACCTGACTGTGACTCTACAGCACACACACACACGGGGAGGAACACAAGTCCGCTGGTGTTGTTGTGGCCAGCTGTGGTGTGGCGCCTGGAGGAAGCAGGTCACCCAGAAGCAAGAACACTGAAGGTGAACCGGTTTCACTCGTATATCAAGCCAAAGCAAATAGAGGTTATTTACATCAGCCGTTAAACAAGAGGTTATCCATCTATCTGAATACACACACGCACACACAACTGACACACAGCAAACACACTGTAAAATCACTGGAAACACACACTCACACCAACACAGAACTGCTGACTAATGGCCTGAGGGGAATAGAGAGCACAAGTGAGAAGGACAAAACAGACACGAGAGGGAGGGTGACTCTTTCAAAGTTTGAAATCTCTAGTGTGATTTATAAATCACAGGCACTCAGCCATTAACAGGACAAGGTGATTTAATGAACCAGAACACACTGAATCTGTCGGAAATGTCCACTGATATGCTCATTGCAGTGAAGTTAGGAGGACTTCTGTAATGAAGAGGCATGTTAATTCATGTTTTAATTTCATGTTTATACCAGGTAAATAAATGTATATGGAACCACATTTACCTTTGACTATCAACAAACATCTAATATACTATAGTATATTTTTTTTACTTTTGTACTGACATGATAGTTCACCTTTATGTGACTTTCTTTATTCTGTGGAGCGTGAAAGAAGATATTTTTGAGTGTTTTTTTTCCCCCATACAATGGATGTCAATGGTCCATATTGTTTGCACGTCAACGTTCTTCAAAATATCAAAATCTGAGGGTGAGTAAATGATGACTGAAGTTTCATTTTTGGGTGAACAATCTCTTTAACATACTATATTAAAACCAAGTCTCAAAGTCCCATTAAGTTTATGTAGTTTTAATACATTTTCAACACACTCTTATGGCAATTTGTAAATTCGTTTTGGTGGCTAATTTGAATGAATTTGTCTTATTGTCTTATTCATACGTTTACTTACAATCCGTTTGCTCCAGTTAGGCCACCACCTCATAAAATATGTTTTCTCATGAGAAATTTTTGAGTTGCTTTAATAATACAGTACAATAATCAACAACTACTATAAAACAATAAAGTTAATGCTAATTGAACAAAAACAAAATATTAATTGCTGCTGTCTATTTAAAATGTTTAACTAATCTGAATGAATTTTTATTAAATCGGTTTGAATGAATAATTCAATGACTCGCTCATAAATATTTCACTTGTTTCATCACTAGATGAATCAGCTTTTCTTTTTTTCTTTTTTCGAACCTCTTGAATGAATCATTCAATGACAAATACATTTTTAACAGTCACTTGTCGCCCCCTGGTGGTGTAATGATGTAATCGGTACAATCATAATGACAAGTTCCGTTCAAAAAGTGATTTACTCTGTTTTTGTTCACTACCGTACACATCAGTGTTTAAATCCGAACTATAAACTTTTATCCCAATACTTCTGTGATAATAAGAATATTTGAAACACAGAAATAATGATACTGTGTGTGGTTGAAAATACTCTCTCTCTTGGTCACCAGCAGCGCCAATGCAAATTTGAATGTTCCGCTGTGATTTTGTCAAAGGTTTAAATAGACACGTTTAATAGGTGAATCTGTGTCATTTAGGAATGAGATCGAGATTACGAATCAAGGTTGCAATCTTTTACCGATTAATCATGCAGCTCTACTATCTAGGCCAAAAAAACAGAGCGTTTGTGATGAGCGTTTGACAGATTAGAGAGATGAATGAAAGACTGAGTAGGAAGATGTAAAGAATTGTAAGGCTTAAATAAGAAAATGGATAATAGCAGGTGAAGGATGAATAGAGAGGAAGGAAATATGATATAACCGCTGTTTCCTCATACATCTTCAACCAGCAGCCGCTTTTTGACGTGGATATTAAAACATGTCATTAAGAGAAATTCTTTCTTCCTGTTCCTCCATTTACTGTAACTGCTCTCATCTATCTCTCATATTGTTTTTCCTGCTCTGTAGAACTGTATCCCTCACTGTGTCCTGGAACTCAGAGCGGAGCCACAAGTCATCTTCTACCAGCCTGGTCTCAATGTTATAGCCTATGAACAGCTTCAGATCCAAAGCTACAGCTGCTGTTATTACCACAGGAACAGAAGTGATGGGCAAGCTAGCCAAAAAAGTAACAGTAGGAGTTACACTTAACATTAAGGTTTCACTTGTTAACATTAGTTAAGCACATTAGTTAATGTGAATTAACAATATACATTTGTATAGCATTTATTAATCTTAGCTAATGCTAACTTCAACATTTATTACGTAATACATTTTTTTTTTTATCAATAAACTGAATCTGTTCACTTTAGTTAAGGCACCCTGAACTAACATGAAAAAAACAATGCATAGTATTTTTTATCAGCTTGCTTATTGCTAGGTCATGTTAGCTAATCCATTAACATTGACCAATAAAAATTAGCTAAGCTAAGCTAAATGAGATAAAGTAGCAAGTTATGCTACCAAGATTTTAGCTCATATTTTTTATAAATATCAAAAATTGTGTTTTTGAGAGTAATTTGATTTAAAACATTATTTGAATAGAAAAAGAAATATCAAAAATATCTAAAAGTACAACTGAAGTATTGTGTGTGTGTGTGTGTGTGTGTGTGTGTGTGTGTGTGTGTGTGTGTGTGTGTGTGTGTGTGTGTGTGTGCTTATAAGGAGAGAAAATTAGTGTTAATGGTTTATATTACAATTTAGTTTTATAGTTTAAAAAAATGCTACTGTATGTAGTAATGTCTGTTCAATAATGTAGTGTCTTAAAAACTTTTAAAATGAAAGGAACTTCATCTCATTAGATTTTTTACCTAATTAGATCTAACTCATTAGATTCCATTTTATGGATGCAAATCAGAAGATAGGATTATTAATAACAAATGAACGATAAGCTTGGCATCAGTGCCGAAACAGCTTCACAATATGTAACACGTAAAAACAAAAGACTCAAGAGTAATACATTATATGACTGGATGAGCAACATTAAACAGATGATATATTCACACTTGCTCACCAGCACATCAATTGTAGACTAATGTGCTAAGTTATATGGCGCATTCAAGTCACGTTAGAAAGATATTTACGAGACGAACAGCACCACAATGTCGTAATTATGTGTGGGATCCCAGAATTTCCGAGTTAGGGGTGTCAGAAAACATGGTGGATGCAATGGTGGATCATATCATTGTTTACAATGTACAGGTTCAGAATGTCTTGAGGGTGTAAATCAGGGTTTCTCAAACTCGGTCCTGGACGGCCACTGTCCTGCACAGTTTAGCTCCAACCCTGATCAAACACACCTGAGCAAGCTAATCAATGTCCTCAGGCTCACTAGAAACTCACAGCTAGGTGTGTTTGATCAGGGTTGGAGCTAAACTGTGCAGGACAGTGGCCCTCCAGGGCCAAGTTTGAGAAACCCTGGTGTAAATAATTACAGGACCTTTTTTTGTTAACTATTCATTTAAAGAAGGCTCAATTTGTAGGATGCATCAACAAATTTTAGTGTAGCACAGTGCTGTCAAAAAAGGTTCAAACATAATTAGCAAACAAATTACCAGCTTTCATTTGTTTCATTTAAGGCATTTGTTGGGGAACTTTAAATAAAGTGATATTACCTTGATTACCTAAAGGGGTCACTGTATCCCATAATTAAAAGAGCAAGAAACATGTCCTGTACTATTAAAGCGATACTGTATAAAAACCAAGTCTTTTATACTGTAAGTCTCTAATACATTCGAGATGAATCCACATGACTCAAGAGAAATAGCTGCATACAAACTATCACATACATACACCTGCCAAATTACACACATTATCTGACTATAGACTATCTGACATGTGTTGGGAAATGCATTGGAGGAAGACGTTTGAATTAATCAGAGCTCTTAGATACAGTAATGAATTGGTAGGTGGAAAAGAAAAGAAAGAGAGAGGAAGGAAAGGGACTGGGCAAAAGTCGGTTAGCATGTTGCTGTGAGTGTGGAGGTTATGTTACTGCATGTGATAGTGGCTCCTAATGGAAGCTATCGCTAGCATTATTGAGCTAAAGCACTCAGTTCTTCATATCGCTTCCAAGGTGATGGCCTCCGTCTGTGGACGTTGATCGTACGCGCATGTGTGTGTGTGTGTGTGTGTGCGGTTCAGGAAAGCTATGTTACGGTGGGGGTTTTATTTTATGCTTTCCCATATTCATTTATATCCACTTTTCAAGACAAATTTCCACATTCTCTCTGACTCTTGAAATTGTTGACTTTATTTTAAGACTTCAATGTAAATGCCCTTTTTGCATGTGAAATGAGTAACAGTGCTTCGCTGAATATTATAATAAATGTGCCCCATCCTTCAACAGCCTTTCTTCTGTCCCATATTAATTGAATACATTCTTTATCATTTTATTTTCACTTTTTCATGACCATTTTCCACATTCTCTCTGACACCTGAAATTTCTGATTTATTTATTTTTAATAATTTATTGCTTTTTTAATTCTTCAATGTAAATGGCTTTTTGCATGTGAAATGACTAACAGTGCTTTGGAGAATATTATAATACATCAAAATTTGCCCCATCCTTCCACTGCCTCCTTTGTTTCTCATTTTTTTGTTTTTGTTGGCATCTCCATGATTGGACAGGCCAAATTTCTGTTAACCCAACAGGGTATAGTAAATGTGGCCGGTCACGTGTGTTCATCTCTGTCAGGATTCCTCATTTCTGGTCCTGGAGAGCCACTTTCCAGTAGTTTAGTACTAATCCTGCTCCAACACACCTGGCTGTATTTATATGAAAACCCAAAGACCTTAATTAGTTCATTGATGTGTGTTCACCAGTAATTAGAGCTGGAACTAAACATCCAAGAAAAGTGGCTCTCCGGTACCAGGAATGAAGAACCCTGATCTAAGTAATGGAAGTGTGAAATGAGACATTTTTGCAGCTATAGGCTGGAATTCACTACATGGCTTTTGCTCAGATTTCTGACCTGATTTGCAGTCTAGAAGAGTCCACAATAGTTGGCGAAAGTCTGTGCCAGTCTGCAGATTTGGACAGATTTGACAGAAAATTGTGTAGTGTATGATGGGCACAGACTCCAATTTTTTTATCTTCAGACTATGATTCCATCCAGTCGGTGGATATCAAAACATGTTTGATATTTTTGAGGCAATTTCATTAAACATATCGTAGTGTAAGATGTGTCGTTACTGAAACTGAAGCTGTCTTTTTGTGTTCTGAACCATTTGAAAGTCTGGTAGTTGTGATCGGCAAGTGTATGATGCCTAGTGTTTTAAAATCTGTTCAGATTTTAAAACCCGAGTGTATTCCAGCCTTTCGTTTCAATAAACGAACGATATAGTACAACAACTATATATTTCAATGAAATAAAAGAGATTACGTTTATAGTACATTTTTATTTTAAAATATCCTATTTGAGAAAAGGAAAACCTTTATTTTTTCAACAAAATTGCATTCAACAGGAATTTGGACATCATTTCTACTGTATAAAATATTCTCTTGAACCATTACATTTCCATTCCTAAGGATTTGAGCTTTGTGCAATCATTGGTTCTTCTCTCAGATCCATTATTGTATGACAGTTACATGCACAGATGGGTAATTTAAAGTGTGTCAGTGTATGTTTTTCAGTGTTTTTCTTTTCTAAATTGGAACATGACAGACTCAGAGCCATGCCAGACTAGATATTATATAGTGCTTTGGCACTTGCACATAGTCATTTGACTCACATGCTACAAGACAGATGGCCAGAGTGTAAGGATAAATGAAAGAGAGAAAAAGCATTTTGCTTGACTTTTATGCAGATGAAAATACACTGATAGCCACTACACACAGGAGATTTAAAAAATGTACATAGGTATTTCAAATTCAAATATACACCACCGTTCAAAAGTTTGGGGTCAGATTTATTTTCCCCTTTTTTAAAAAGAAATTAATACTTTTATTCAGCTGCATCAAAGATGCATTAAATTGATCAAAAGTGGCATTAAAGACATTTACAGTTTAAAGTTACAAAATGCTTCTGTTTCAAAAAATACTGTTCTTTTGAAATTCTATTCACTCTCAACATTGATAATAATAAGAACTGTTTCTTCAGCACTAAATCAGAATAGTAGAATGATTTCTGAAGGATCATGTGACACTGAAGACTGGAGTTACGATGCTGAAAATTCAGCTTTGCCAGCACAGAAATAAATTACATTTTTAAATATATTAAAATATAAAACAGTTATTTTAAATTGTAAAAATATTTCACAATATTACAATGCTACTGTATTTTTTTATCGAATAAATGCAGCCTTGGTGAGCATAAGAGACTTCTTTCAAAAGACCCAAAACTTGTGAACGGTATTTTATATTATTTTATGTTTACACAATATGTGTTATTGCTTTCCATCTGTGATTACTTATTAATTGTTGGTCCATAGCTACATGTGTCGGATGCATTTTTAAGAATCTCGTGGCCATGAGTGTTTCATTTATATGGCACCATGTCAAATTAAAAACAGTTCAACACTGTGTTTCAAACACTCCCCATCCTCCATTGTTCGGACAAACAGGCGAGTTACTCAGTCAAACAGATTGCATTTCCATTCGGTGTAGCTAGTGGTCCAGAAAGAGATTGACCGCCTTCCATTTCTGTCTTTTGCTCTCTCTCTGAGTATGAGAGTTGGATCAATAGCATGTCAGTAAGTGAACTTGTGTGAATCACATCCATTCATCTCTCTCTCACACACACTTCTCCCATTCCACTTTCTGTTTGGGAGTCTAGAGGCAGGGCAGGGCTTTGGGTAGCAGTGTCCAACCGCATGAGTAGGGCATCCCCACACACACCCTTAAAGCGGCGGGTACCGTCTCTCGCTGCGCATGATACTTAACCGATAACCCTCCCCACCACAGCTAGAGGCACTCACATGGCCCCAGACTAGCGTTAGTGCCGCTCAATTGTATTAAGGGCAGAAATGAATGCAGCGTGACCCTTCTTAAGTGCACAAGGCATCTTTGTGCAGAGCGAGGCCGGGCGATCGAGCAGATGCATCAAAGAAAATTCCCCCCCGCGCACTGTGCGAGCAGACAGATAATGCTATTTACCTGAGTGATGCAGCTTGGCCTGCAACAAGACGCAGATGCACGATGTCTGAGTGAAGCAGAGCACTCTGACCAAGCGAGAGAATGTATGTGTGTGTTTTCTGTGAGAAGGCATGTGTAGGTGTATTTTAATTTGTGACAGCTTGTTTACTCTGCGTGTGGTGCTTTTAACACGATCACACGTTCAACATGTGGTGCTAATAAAGCATGCAAATGTTAGTATTCCGGGAGCATTGATTCCTACCTTAAAATCACAGATGCACGTCACCGTGTCCCCGATTCGCAGACACTCGCCGTCAAACTTGCATGTGTTTGTGTCACACAGAAAAAGATCAGTGTCCTGCTCTTCAAACCCTGTCATGAAACATACACAAATATAGGTTATAGATTACAAAAAATGTATCCAGCAAAAATGTATTAAAATGACAAAATAGTTTATAATGTTACAAAAGGTTTGTATTTCAAAAAACTGCTGTTCTTTTGAACTTTCTATTCATCATAGAATCCTGGGGAAAAATCGGCAATGTTTCCACAAAAAAATATTTAGCATCAGAAATTTTTTAAATATTGATAATAATCAGAAATGTTACTTGAGCATCAAATCAGTATGAATAGAGGAATATAGATGATTATCAGCAGTCATAACAGGAATCAATTACAGTATATTTTATTTTATTTTATTAGTATATTATAGTATTCATATTTTACCGTAATATTGATCAAGTAAATGCCGCCTTGTTAAGAGACTGTCAAAAACATTTAAAAAATCGGTCTTACCGACCTAAAACTTTTTAACGTTAGTGTATATAAAACAGAAAACATTTTACATTATAAAAGATCCATATAGTAAAATTAACAATTAACATTTATTTTACTATTTAGCATTGCACATATTTAATTGATATAATTTTTTAATTGACTGACAGCACTAATTGCAATAACTACTGTAATTGTGCACACACATTTTGGGTTTGTTCATAATTTGACAATACCAGTTAGATCAGGTCACAGGAACTCATTTAGCAACCAAGTAAGCGTGTGATGTCTCAAAAATGGGCTTGAATGTTTCATAATCAGTTCATATCGGTTCAACATCGACAACAATCTTTCCCCTCAGAGCACCAGAGGTCAGATGAAGCACTGTAGTTCCTTAAAACTGAATATACACATCACTTGGTGTGAAACAACCTCACACAATTACTTCCTCGGGACAAAAGGACATTTGGTTCCAAGCTGGATAGAGGATATTAAAGCTAAAGCATATCATGAATGCAGTAGCAAACAACAGATACTCTGTTGCAACAGCTGCTTTGATAAAATAGAGCGTATCCGTGTCCCTGGTTTGAGTTCATTACAGCCCAGGGTATGAAGCTTACAGACCTCTGTACAAAATGTGGGCAGGATGTCTCTTAATGGACTGAGGTTTTCTCCTTGTCTGTCAACATAAATGGTAAATTCATATCGGAATACAGCAGACAGCATACACACTAAGAGAAAAAGTTTTCATTATTGCTAAATACACTTCCAAGGCCTCACACACAACCTCCATATCTGACTATTACATTCTGTACAATGCCTTGAGTCAAAATTGAACTCAAAGGCTCCTCCCTGTAAACACAAAGATGAACAGTATAATTCAGGATGAATATTTCATAAGCTCCACCATCTGCAAGTTAAAGAACAGGATGTGCCGAGCATCAACGTCACACTGTATAACGTTACAACATGGAGCAATGATGTGCAAAAAAGTGCACTTAAGTGTTTTGATCATATACTTAAAAAATGGGGGAAAATGCACATCCAACAGTGTACTTTACTGTAAACAGTACAGCTGTAATCAAAATTATCCAACCACCACTGCAAATCAGGTTTTTTGGAAAATTTACAGACTTTCAGCTGTTTGCATTGAACAAATCAAACAAAAGTAATTGAAATAGCTCAACACAACAAATGTTTCAAGTGGTTTCCTCAAATTCAACTGAAAATACCACTTTTAATGACTTCTGCAGTCTCAATGAATAGAATCCCTCAGAACAGCACAAATATGCAAAACAGGTGTTGATGCAACTAATCAAGGGCTTCATTAGTTGCACCAGGTGTGCTTGAGCTAGAATACATGAAATATCTGAACCGGCTAGGTTTGTTGAGTGTCACGTTTGACTGCATGTTAGAAATATGGCTAAGTCAAAAGAATGGTCCAAAAAAGTTAAGAGAAGATATCATCACCCTTCACAAACAAGGAACAGGATACAAAAAGATAGCGAAGTCACTAAATGTTCCTAGAGACACAGTTTGAAACACAGTTTGCAAGTTCAAAGTTAAAGGAACAGTAGTTACACTACCTGGACGGGGCAGAAAAAGGAAGCTTTCAACGGCTATATCCAGATTTCTGACAAGGCAGGTTCAGAAAAATCCTCGAGTGACTGCAAAAGTTCTGCAGCAAGACTTGGTGACAACAGGCACTGAGGTTTCAGCCGCACAGTAAGGAACGTACTTAACGCATACCAGAACTCCAATCCGTACACCACTACTGACCCAAAAGCACAAGAAAAGTCGGCTCCAATTTGCTCAAAATCATATAAATAAGCCACAAGTTTTGGGATTCTGTTCTGTGGAGCGATGAAACAAAACGGGAACTTTTCGGCCCTATGGATCAGCGATATGTTTGGAGGAAGAAGAATGAAGCATATGCTGAAAAGAACACTCTGCCTACAGTTAAGCATGGTGGGGCTCGGTGATGCTCTGGGGCTGCTTTGCATCCTCTGGCACTGGAATTTGAAGAAGGAGGTTGCAAACCCAAGAATATTACTGAACTGGAGGCCATTGTTCATGGGGAATGGGCTCAGATTCCTCAGAAACGCTGCCAGAAGCTGGTGTATACATCTTGTTTGCAGCAGGTCATAACAGCAAAAGGGTGTTCTACTAAGTACTAAAGATGCTAGCCATGAAGGGGTAGAATAATTTTGAGACTGCAGAAAAGGATATATTTGAACTCTATAGCCCTTAAATACAATGAAGTTGCAATATGTTTAGGTACACAGTAGAGGCTGACATTTTTTCGGGAATCCCACGGGATGGGAAACAAAATCACTATTAATCACGGTATTGGGACGGGACAGGACATTTTTTTTAGCGGGAGTGGGCAGGACCGGGAATCATAACAACACTATGATACCCAACTTTATACACAAATATACCGTTCATATAAATAAACTATATATTTTACTTTTGAACTCAATTCTAGTTGCCCTTTATCTTTATGCTCTCCTGTTTGCTGACTGACGTGCTCCACCCATAACAGTTGTTGGCGGTAATGCACCAAGTTGATATGCCAACCACCAATAATATGAGAGAAGTAGGCTTCCCCGTGCACTTTGTAGTCGCGAAAATCATAATCAAAATGGAGTGGAGTCCGACATGAAAGCCACGCTGCAACAACTACTGTCGGAAAATGATACCTCAGTTGTGCTCACTGACATTTCTGGCAGGTCTGAAGTAACCAAAAAAAATTGAGAAAGACACCGTAATGTGTGCGCGTGCATGTGTGTGTGTTTGCATGGATGATTTATGAAATTGTATGTGTATGGCTTTCAGTTCAATAAAATAACATAAAAAATATATTTTGGATTTTTATTCAACTAGGGTGAGCATGCTGTGATCTACTGTATTTTTTTACTGTAAAATTCCATCCTAATCTATTATGACCCACCAGTATTTACATTTTTCGTATTTTAATGTTAAGACATTTATTAGGCTTTGTTTTTGTTCACATTTTCATTTTTATTCTAGAACTTACAGGACAAGCATATGTATGCATGCTATATTATGCATTTATTTATTTATGAAGAGAAAGTTGAAAAGAGACTGTGGTCACTTTTCAGGTTTCACCATTAATTTTTTGTCCATTAAATCGCAAATATATTTGTGCTTTGTTACTTTTAATATGACAAAAAGTCTCAGCTTTCAATTTCTGTCCATTTTATCACAAAATTCAAACAGCAAATGCCGTGTTGGCGCTCTTTAAAGGGGTCATATAATGGTACATGCACTTTTACAAGTTGATTGTACTGAAATGTGTGTTGGCAGTGCCTGTACACAACCATCATAAAATGATAAAAATACATCCAGTGTTTTTTTTTTTAATCTCCTTATATGTTCCCCCCCTCTCAAATCAAGCCGTTCGACCTAGTGACGTCACACGGTCGGATGCCCCTCCCGCGATTGTTGATTGACAGGAGCGTTTCAACACAGACCCGCCCTCGCTCGTGAGCGAGCTGCCTGTCTGTCATCATACTCTGCACGTCATTTTTGATACTGGCACTGTCTATGAGCAGAATGGCGTCTGAGCGATTGTGGTGTTCTGTTCTTGGGTGTAATAAGGAACACAGCAGTCATTTTGACGAACCGCTGCCTGAGTTTGTTTTCGAAGGGAATATTCCCCACGATCAACGTCAATGCTTTCATGTTTGCGCGAATCATGTCACACACCAGACTGCTCGAGGGTCAGTAAAGCTGTTTTTTCTAAAGAAGCTGCTCCTGAAAAAAGGATCGGTACCAACTATTCGTGTTCCTGCTGCACCTCCAGAAAAAGAAGTGAGTGTAACGTTTTATTAACCTTTATGTTCATATTTATATTAATCTTTGCAAATCGCTTGCACGCTTCACGATGAATGTGGCTGTTTACACTCAGGGTACATTACGGCATGTTTTCTATGTATGACGTTCTCGATATAATTCATAATCCCACGTTTATAATGAACAACGCGTTATGGTTATTGTGTTAGAAACGGTGTACTCACAGAACAGAGGGGCGGGGTGAGCAAAGCTCATTATCATTTAAAGACACATGCACTTAAACGGCGTGCTGAAAACAGAGCTGTTTTTGACCAGGAAAAATTCGTGTTTTCTTACAATACTAATGAGAATTTTTTATTAAAGTATATTACAAACTTTTAATTTAGACCCTAAAGAATCATATTAGCTTGTACAAAAATGGCATTATATGACCCCTTTAATATGGCGCGAGAGATCACTGTAGCACCACAGCGCGAGTGAACGCCATCATCCCTTTCTCTTTACGTTGCAGAACGAAATAAACATGAATGAACATCAGAAAATATGTTGAAAGATTCAGTCCAACTTACTGGAATCGCTCAATCCGTGTTTCAACCGCAGAAAGACGTCAATAAAAAAGCTTGTTAGCAATCTCACTTAACTCAGAAAAGCCATTCATTGACCATTAACTTGATAGTCAGCAAGAGCGCACTCGCCACCAAGTGGACAGGAGTGAGAATTACAGTTAGAAGTTACAATATATCAGCCTCAGTGTAATCTGTCAAAATGACGGACGACTTTCAGATATTTCCGTCACTGCTAATTACCATTTCGTCAATGACGGAAATTTTTCGGTTAACGCAACATGTGTGTGACACTGAAGACTGAAGTAATAATGATAAAATAAAATCAGCTTTACCATCACAGGAATAAATTACATTTTAAAATATATTCACAGTATTACTGTTTTACTGTATCTGTGATCTAATAAATGCAGCCTTGGTAAGAATAAGAGACTTTAATAAATCTCACCTACCCTAAACTTTTGAATGTATGAACTCTGGAATATATAAATGTCATAATACATAATATATATTTTTAAAAATATATAAGCTTAGTAAGCTTGTTTTGATCCTTCTAACACTGTATGACTTTGCATAACGTTGTAATATACAACATAGATAATTATTTTTTTGTTTTTATATTTTAAGCTCTTCTCATATTTACTGGATTATTCTGAAGAGAAAATCATGCTGTGCTTAAGACATTTAAAAAATTTAAATTAAAAAACAGTAAAGACCTGCCTGTCTGTCTGGCAGGTTGTGCAGGGTTATTGGAATTATTTTGAGATCTGGAAAAAAACCTTGTAAAAAAAATGCTATATTGATAATATATGACACTCATGTATACAAACTTATCTGAGCCCAAATTAATGAGGAGTGGAGAAAGAAAATAAGATACAGGAAGAGAGAGAGCGAGCTCAGAGCACAGATGGGAGATATGATTTCTCTCGCTGAGATGAGACATGCATAAAATTTAAATATTGCCGGATCAGTTGTGTCTGGCTGTGCAGCCCATCATCTTCAGCGATGTTGCAGACTACTTAGCCGAGACAAACGAGTGGGTATGTGTGTGTGTGTGTGTGTGTGTGTGTGTGTGTGAGAGAGAGAGAGAGAGAGAGAGAGAGAGAGAGAGAGAGAGAGAGATGGGGAGGGGGGTGACACAGAGTGATACAGCGGTGCTGAAACAAGACAAGCAGCCAAAGTCTCAGGATAAGTAAGTCTGTGAGGAATGATAATGAACCAGAGACAAGCAGGCTGAGTGGAACGGAAAGACGACACACACCATATGACACTGCAAACAAAATAGAGAATTTCAGAGAAGGAGTTGTGGCACTCCAGTGCTGGGGTCACTTCCATTTATATTCATCATATTCAGTGGATTCAGTGCTTCGCATGCAAAATCAACTGTCAAGATTTTGTGCTTTGAATTGCACTTTAACTATAGTGAAACATAAGGAATTAAATTATTACATAAATTATTAGTAGTACTTTTGAGGGATATATACTCAATATATACATTCCCCTGCTAAAAAAAACAAACAACCAATTAATAAAAATTTGCGTTGCTCGCAAAATCTTTGCGTTCCAAAGAAAAACATTGTGTTCCTTTGCAAAACTTTTGCATCCCCCGGAAAACCTTTGTGTTCTTTGCAAGTGAAAAAAAACAAAGCACAAAAGCATTGACATACAGTATATATAAGCACTGATATACATATATGTAAATGGGGCTGTCAGTCAATTAAAATTAGTTACATACGCTGATGAATTAATCAAATGAATCACATATTAGCAGATAAAAACATTAATAAAGATCATTCAAAGACATTACATTGTGGCACAGCATAGCACTGAACAGAAATAAGAGTGGCTTTAGATGTCAACATACTGTTTGTAGGTCAATGTACGCAAGCAGAGGAACATATTTGTCCATTACAGTATGTTGCGTCTCTTATTTGGAATCGAATATGACTGAAAGTAATGGCTTGTGGTTCAGAGAGTGAGTCAGATGTTAATTTGGTAACCACTCCAACTATTTCAGTGTGTAAGTGAGATGTTTTAGAGTTTGTGTGTGACTCATTTGCGAGTCATTTTGATTGACTCATTAAAAATAACCAACTTTCATTGGCGAATCAGGCAACACTGGTTGCATAGCCTGGTTTGCTTTTACGTCTCAAAATTAATTGAGACTGCACATCCATATTATCTCAGCTATATTTGTTAACTGGTAATATGATTATATGATATTGCAAACTACAGAGAAAGTTTAGACCAGCAACTAAGCTTAGCATAGCTCATTTTCTCTAAAGAAAGAGATAGTGTTGGTAGTTTAGCTAGCTACACTGTTTGGGTGAACAGTGAACTTCACACAGGAAGTGGCATAGAAAATACAGTGACAACAACAGAACTGAAAGTTTACAAAAAGTGACACCAGAGTTATCAGAACATTTGCTGACAAACAACACATCACAAGAAATCTGTGCTTGCATATGTTGTGCTAATGAACTCGGGGCAAGGTTTCTTTGAACTAAAACATCTGCTAAATGAATAAATGAATATGCAAATGGAATGAGTATCGTTAACCCGCAGGGTGCAAACGCTACCGAGCATCTGCAGTATTACCTAAGCTCACACTAATGTGAGTTATTGCTACCAGACCGCTGTTGTGTTCATGAACAGAGATGTTTTATTACAGCGTAATGTGCAATATATCTGAGATGTCGGCTAAAGGAAACATTAAAAATAATTCTTAATAAATGTGCAATCACATGCATCTTGTTTACAGCTGAAAAAATAGAAATCCAATTTTATATATTTTTAATATAATTTTTCATTTGTTTAATTTAGTCCCAAAGGACCTCTAAGCGATTCCATTGGCTGAAAGAACTTTTATTTCTTACTCTATTCAGTGCCTGATTAGAAATCCAACAAAATCGCTTTATGGTGTTGTCTGAACTATTTTGACCATTAATGTCTAGGTGGACTAAATTGTTCATGACACCAGCGGTATCTTCTAAAAGTAAAGATGTACAAAACCACATATTTTCAAAATCAGCTAGTTATTGAGTTGTCTGCACGACTAATCAAACCATGTACAATTATGCAGGTTTTGGGTTCACCTGACCATGAATGGTCATATTTCTTAAGGGTTTCGACATAAGATTGATTCTTGTGTACAGAATGGAGAATGCAGAGATCTTAAGACACATTTTTTAAAGGTTGAACTATTTTTAACCAAAATTGCACAAGACACGATTCAATGGTCAAATACATTCATCTGAATGTGTATGGCGGTTGATTCAGTGCCATAACAGGGATGAACTTAAAGTCAGCATGAAATGGAAATTCAACCTATTTTAAACGTTTCATCCATGCATATCTTTCTTCTTTTTTTTTTACCCTTGTATTTTTTAATCACAATGTCATTACTCTATCCTCCAGTAAAATGACAGACTTCTCTCTGGTGCCGTATGCCCTATGTCTTCTATCATTTCACACGCAAAAACCTTGTCCCTTTCTTACAATGGACTGAAAGCACGCATTTAGATCTGCTTCTATCCAATAAATAACCGATAGATGGATAGACCGATAGTCCTACACTTTTTTTATTTTTCAATGATTAGTTTCACTCGGATGTACATCACAATACAGAAGCTACAGTCCGCTTCATTGCAATTTTAAAGACCCAACTTTTCCAAGAGTGTTTTACTGTATAAACTAACAGGCTAAAGCACAGTATGCTGACATCATTCTATGAAAGCAATGCAACTGAAAAGTCAGTAATCAGTCGGCCATTGTGACCCATTCATAGCTGTGTGGAAGGCTACGATCTCTCTGCGCTATTAAGTGAATGCTTTTCTTCTCTTTTGTGACGTATATTCAAGTGAAATGGCTTCTCGAACAAGAAATAATGTAAGGTGGGACCTGATTTTGTCCATTGGGAACTGATTGGATTGTTGGATAATTGTGGTTTCCTATTGGTTGATCTCATGTGAGTGACAGGTGGTCCCGCCCTCACGCCAGTAAACACGTATCAAGAGAAGAGAAGAGAAGAGAAGAGAAGAGAAGAGAAGAGAAGAGAAGAGAAGAGAAGAGAAGAGAAGAGAAGAGAAGAGAAGAGAAGAGAAGAGAAGAGAAGAGAAGGGAAGAGAAGAGAAGAGAAGAGAAGAGAAGAGAAGTTGTTGCATAAGGGAGGGGAAGTTATTTGGATTAAAGTTTATGAGGCCACATGAATAAAAAAATAAAAAAATAATGATGTGCATGAATAAATAATTTGGAATAAAAACTATAATATGCCATTGGTAGAAAGGCTTAAACAGTATTTCTTTTGTAAATAATACATAATGATCAACTTCGAACAGTGGCAGCTGCTGGTCTTTCAAAGAGGGGAAGCTCATTTTCGGCCTACATCATAAAAATTGTCCATTTATTCATACGTAAATTCTACGTTCCTTTTCAAGAAAATGCTCTGTGACCCTGTCATACCATCTAGGCGTCTTTTCCAGTGACTTGACCAGTGTCCTCTCAATGGCCAGCAGAGTTAAATATAATTGTATAAATGTAATAACATAATAAAGGTATAAATAATAATATAATAAATTATAATAATACTACTACTAATAATATATATGTTTTTATTATTTTAAGAATATATTTTTTTATTATTACTAATAATAATATAAAAAATATAATAAGTAATAATATAATAAAGGTATAAATGTATAATTGTGTGAAATGTATTATGAAAATTGGCTAGCAATTTCGACAAGCAAATACCAAGAAATAGGTTGCTCCAGTTTGTCTTTCGACTATACTTGAAAAATCCGCGATGGGACTGCCTTAGCATGACTCGAATAGCCTTAGCATAAGCGACTTTTTATTGTATGAAATCGCTGTCAATCAAAAGGAGATGCAGCCTTTCGACAGACCCTCCAATCATCATGCAGAAGCCCGGAGTCCAGGCCAGCCCACTCTTCATTCACCCCCAGAGAAGCTGAGCGTCTGTGGGCGGGACATAATCGCAGCATTAATCCAATGACCGTCTAGTTTCGAAGCACTGAAAAAAACTGTTCATAGCAGCCCCACTGAAGTCAATGGACGCTGGGCTTCAACAGGGAAATGCACTGCGACGCTACGTGAATGTATGAGAAGGAAATCGAGTCAGCCGAACTGTTGTATGTAACTGATTCTGAACGAACTCATCTTTGAGATGAACGTTTTCTAACGCATTTTTAGTCAATAAAATGTTAACACAATAGTACATATTTGACCATTCATTTTTTGACATTACAGGGGAAGCCGAGCTTCCCTTGCAGTCTTAAAGAATTTTTCTAATTTTTTTTTACATTGTAGTAAACAGATTTCCCATACAGTGAAATCTCAGTATTTCCAGTAGTGATTTGTGGGCTGTCACGCCTCCTGGGTTCAGTCACTGACGGTTGTTGATGCTAGCCTTGTTGGTAACAAATGCATGTAAGTGAGCACTACCCTGTCTCTCATAACAGATGGTCCAGTAAGAATAGCCCGGCCATTAGTGCAGTATTTATACACTCATCATTAATCTACCATTGAGCTCGTTGGCTTTCTTTTTCAAAAATAGACAAGCAGGAAAAGAACTGGTGTTAAATGAAGGACGTAGCTCTGTCTGTGAATTTTTTGGAGGTACCCTTGGAAAAACCTTGGTGTGTACAAGATTAATAAGGACTGAACTTCGCACCTTCTGGCACACCTGTGGAGGATCGACCCAAAACCCCTGGGAGTCGAGCTCGGTTTCACCGCCATATGGCTGCATGTGACAGCTGCCCATAAGTACCGATCGAATGAACAGTGTTTCCTGTCTGTCTCGTGTAGCCAGACAAATCGCATTCGCTCAAGATTTTATCTGGAGAATCACGTCACAATGCGAGTTTGGATGGCTGAGAGCACACACCGACAAAAATACACACATTAATATCTGAAACGTTTCAAGGGCATAACTATTTTACCAGAATGCAGAAAATTCAATTACATGTGCTAATTTAACAAATTAAGGAGCCCACATGAATTCCACACATTCCAAAGCAGAGCAACCTTTTTTACCACTTTGAAATGGAGGGAAAACAAGGCCTGAAGACACAATGAGTTTTGCAAATGGAAGGTATTTTCCCCTTTTATCCGTGTGATTTCACTCACTTTTGCTTTAGAAAATCTCTGTTTTTAATGATATTATCAGTCCCACAGTGAATTCGGGCCTACAGAACGGCGCTTAAAGCTCGGCAAGATTGACATGCTCATTGTTCACAAAGTTCTACACAGCTTTCTCCTTAGCTTTTTGCATTTAAATTTGGCTTTTATCATGCTTTTATCATAGTTACTAATAAAAACTTGGTAGTCAGAATTTACATTCAGTCAGACAAAAGTAAGATTCATATTTTTTAAATTATGCATTGTGTCATGTATACTTATTGTAAACACACTTTCACCAGCACAGCAATATCACCTCAAAAAGTTTAGCTGATTTTGATAATTATCAGCATTTTATTGACATGTAAATGCACTCATTGAGCCATGACTGCAATAAACCACTTCTCTACAAAATCAGCTCAGTTTATTTACTTTTAAACCGTTTTGCCAGTAGCTTATCCCAAACAGCCTTTTACTATGCAAAGTGTGTCACTGAGAATAACACCACACAAGGTAAGTGATTTGACAATTTACTGCGTTTTAAAGCCATGCCATGCATTAAATCTCATCGAGACAAAATTTACACCCAAATCACCTAAAAACTCTGTGAATTTTCTCCTCTGAAGATCTTTAACATAGTCGTTTCCAAACGGCCTACATTTGTGAATGTGTTTTTAAACTGAGAAAGTTTACATTGTATGCATTGAGTACACCCCAGTATTAGTAACTATTGTTTCAGTTCTGTTTGTAATTTCCTATCATTTCCATCATCCAAATTCATGTTTTATTCTAATTATGTACATTAAATGATGTTTCATTAACAAAGTTTAAATGATCTATCCAATCAACACGTCATTCCAATCAGATTCAGCAATTAACAAATATATCCAATTAGCATGAGAGAAGGCCTCTATAGAGGTTTCAGCATCCCTCCACCACCCCGAACTCCTCACTCTGGGCTGGTTCCTACCACAGCCAGGAATACAGGGGGAGTACTCTGGGTTCGGGCCAAAATACCGAGCTCAGAGCCCTCTGCTCGGACAGCAGGCCAAATACGCATACTCCTTTACTCTATCTGATGATTTGTAAGTGTGAACTCGTGAACTAACTTTAAAAGGGTAAATCACCGCTGGCGCTGCTTTTAATAAAACTTGGCAGTCTGTGAAGTAGAAAGGTTGTGTTCATTGCTTTGTGCATAGGGATCATTGTTCAAGCATTGAATTTGATGTTTGTTTCTGTGCAGCCCCATCCAAATTTGTGGGCTATGTTCTTAATCTTTCGCAGCCCTAGGATATACCACATATTAGTGAGATATACCATTGTACATCTTACAATATAAGTAATACTTGTGTAAGATATATTAGATGATTCATAAGATATATTGCCTGCTGTTTGATGCAAATGCATCAAATAATTGTGTAATTATTTGAAGAACATAATAGATGGATTCAGGTCAAAAGGAGTCAAAGCAAACTGATGCAACAAATATTAATGTTTTGGTAGATTTTTGTCATCTCCTTAAAGTCCCCCTACTGTGCTATTTTAAAGGTTCCTAATTTGGGATGTCTCCTATAATAAGTTTACATGCATCCAAACTCTTTAATGTTCTTATAATATGCATTGCAGCATCACCTTTTTACTATGATACACCGCTCTACAGTAATTTGAAAGTGATTGCAGTACCAGTTTTGGCCACAATCTTACATACGGTTCCTTTAAGGATCCGGCCTCTCTAAACCCCTCCTTTCCCTACTCTGCTCTGGTCAGATGGCCCAGTCTGTTGTGATTGGTCTACCGCTTACAGCACGTGTCAAAAACGAAACGCCCATTACCAAATCTAAATCTCAGCTCCGGAGGCTTCAGCACTTGAATAGTAACGATGGCGTCGGTTTAACCATATGAATTTGAGCCCTCGTCCTCGTCCTTTGGAACTGTAAAGTGGATTTGCTTTCGCAGCACAGAAATCAGCGTCTTCTCGACATGTCAACAACACGAACCAAACTCTTCCAGGCCTCAGCTACAACTAGTGTTTGGGAGCTTGTCAAAGTAGACATTGTTCGCAATAAATACTATATGCTGGCAATGGCATTATGCAAATTTGTAACAAACCTATGTAGGAATTGCAGAATTATTGACGACTCATTTTAGGCAGTTCAGAATTGGTTCTTTCTTTTGGGAAACAATAACTCCATTTATTGTGATCTTTAAAACTTTACACACTGTATGAAAGGTAATATCTGAAAAAGCATAATAAGGTATGCTTTAATTTACAAAAGATTGCTTCTTTGATCAGTAACTTAGAAAAGGTAAAGAATCTTAAATATTTCTTATTTATTTTACATCATAACTAGACTGAAACCTTTCTGTTTATTTACAGGTTTAGACTGTGAATCCCTGGTAATGCTTCTATGTTTGCATGTTGTTCAGGTGTGTGAGCACGTAACCTGTTTTCAGTGTTTAGGAATTGTAGAACAGAGGAAATAACAATGTTCAGAATGAAAAACAGAAACATCTGCCATCATGCATATTTAAAGAGGGTGCTCTTCCTAACCACTCAGCTTTATGAGCATGCACTCTGTGGGGACGTCTCTGATTACTGTCCTTTATTTCTCCTGCTCACCTCCAGGTACACAACTCACACTCCACCATTCAATACCAACTCGCTCTTTCTCCTTGAACGAGCCAAGCCAAGCGGCATTATTATTTTATAACAAACACTCTTGCGTTAGCCATTCAATTAGCCCTGCAACATCTTCTAGTCATGCCTCCTCTGAGCCAAGTAATGATGGCAGAACAGAGATAAATAGAGGAGAGAACTCTCTTCCTGCTCATTTTTCATGACTGAGTAGTGGCATCCTTCCTGTGCTCTACTGGATTAAATCTCAATAATGGCATTAAAGGCGGGATAGAACAGAGAGAGCCGAACGGAAAACCCCAAGAAACCCAAAATAGGGCACCACAACTTCCTCATTAGCCCAGGAGCTCAGACAAGCTTTCCCTGAAGACCTTCCACTCTCATAGTCTTTCTTTTTCTCCTTCTCTCCCTCATACACACAAACGCAATCAAACTAGGCTCTGGCGCACCGAGTGTCTAAGGAATGAGGAATAAAGCGCTGAGGTGCAGGATTAGACTAATCCCTGTGGTCTTTCACAGTCTGAAGGAGAGAAAATGTGCAGATGAAAAGCCAAAATAGTCAGGTGCTTTCCTCCATACTGAAGTTATACAATGCAAAAATCTTCTCTTTCAGTATTTTGGTGTTGTTTTCCAAATAAAAATAAAAAAAAATCCTTAAATCAAAATAATCAATGCATTTCTGAATCAATTAAATAGTTAAAATTAATTTTAAAAAATACAAAAAGATGATCAGCATACCAATTTGAGTGTTAATAGAATTTGGTTTGTCCCCCATGAATTCCACAAGTTTGTGAAAAAACGTATGATTATGTTATACAGCATGATTTGAGAATGATCCCAAGAGATCACTAGATTTTGAACACATTTTCAATGAGAACATTTATTGTGATTCCCCCATTTGGCAAATAGCTTTGTCTTGTTTTAGGTATAAAACGAGATATTCAAGCTATGCCAAAATAAGACATTTGTCTTAATATCTTTCTCAACCAAATCCATCATGTTTTAAGTATCTTTTTTACTGGAAAATATGGGTTGTGCCCCTATTTTGCAATTTTGAAAGTTCCTAATTTTGTTTTGGAGGTTTACATGCATCCAAGGTCAATAAGCACTTTAATTTTCTCAACATACATTGAACATCACCTCTTTTCTCACAGAAACGGCTCAATAAAGGATTCAGCCTCTATAAAGCCCTCCTTTCTGAGAGCTTCCTCTGCTCTGATTGGTCAGATGGCCCAGTTTGTTGTGATTGGTCTACCGCTTACACCGCATATCAGAAACGAAACGGCCATTGCCATATCTTAATTTCAGCTCCAGTGGTTTCCTCAGCAGCACTTCTATACTGTACACAGAGATACGAACAGTAACAATGGCGTTGGTTTTACCGTATCAATTCCAGTGTTAGTCCTCATCCTTTGGATGTGCATGCAAAGTGGATACACAACGCAGAAAACAGCTCAGTTCAGAATCTATTGATCTTTACAACTTTGCTGATCTATTACATTAACTAACGGCTATATTGCACACTACATGAAAGGTAATATTTAAAAAAAGCATAATAGGGGCACTTTAAGAGGAATGATTGGCAGTTTACCATTCTGTGAGAGCCAAGCAACCATTTATGGGTCATTTAAACAATCAAATAATCTCTTTATTAGCTCCTTGATGCCCTCAGTAGTTCACCAGCGGCGTGACCTGCCTAAACTAGTGTGCATGACTGTGTAAGGCTGCCAAAGAGAAAAGAAGCTTACAACAAAAAGACCTGTAGTGTAACGGACTTTGATAGATCTGTATTGAAATATAGTCAAGCCAGCCATCTGGCAGCTTGTCTATCTGACAGCTTATTTTATCAAGCTCTGCTTTCGACACTTGTGACAGCACTGTGGTGGGGTTACATGATGGGAAGGAATCGATACGACGGAGCCCAGCCCAACACACACAGAATGAGAGAGAGGAGAGAAGAACATGTCAACAGCAAATTTACAGGTCTGCTGTACTCTAATTCCCTTCATTTTAATCAGATTTTTTTACTGACGTGTCTAAGTAGAGAGTAAATTGTTTTATGAAGGAGGTTCAGCACTGAATTATCTCACATAGGCCACTGTAGGTCTGTGCAACAGATAGATTTCTTGTAGACTGTTGCCCCCCTACAGCTATTTAAAGAGAAACATAATTGCACAGCAGGGCCCTTTGTTCCCAAAGTATCTCTGACAAGCGCTCCCTTTCAGTGCTACATTTACTCCCCTGATATGGAGTAAAGCAGCACCAGATGTACTTGTTTGGGGCCAGATGATAGCCTTAACAGATTTCACATGCACAGATGCTTACCGGTAAAACCTTGCGGTTACAAATCGTTGCTGGTAACTCCAAAGTTGCAAGTGTACTGAAAATCTGAGCTACCTCTCAGGATCACAGTCCACACTAACAATTTTACCTGTAGCTGGTCCCTAGGGCAGCGCCCTCACATCTTTGTGCCTAAAGAACGCATATTAGCACATTTAAGTAGTAATATGCACCCTAATAATACAGTGCCATGTTCACCATTATGGGATTGAACAGGTACAAATGTGTACCTTCGAGGGTACTAACCTAGTGACAAGCGGTAACATCCCCATTTCTTTTCCCTGACAGTGCACACACCAGTACAACAAGTTATTTGTCTGCCTGAGGAGATGTGCTACCAACGTTGTAATTTTAAAAATGACAGGTATCATCAGGTCTGATTTTCACACAGATCCCAGTGTTTCCTACAGAATTCTTTTTTTTTTTTTTATGTTCTAATGTCATTAATTAAAATATATTTGTTACAAAAATACAAGACTACTACCTATGTTGTATGTTGCAGTCAGCAATACTGACTTAATTTCAGATTCGCAAGTACACAAAACGACGAGCTCAATTTCGAAATCCCTTGCAGTTCAGTAAGTGAGTCAAATGTTGATTTAGTACCTGCTCTGAAGATTTCACTGAGTTCATTCAAGCTGAGTAAAATCGATAACTTGTGAATGTGATGTCCTTGAGTCTTTTTGACCAATTCCTTAAAAGAGTCATTTGTCCGTGAGTCGGACTACACTGATGGCGTAGAATGGTTGTATATGCCATTGGGTTTTTTGCCATTATTTTGCAGTAGCTACACTTTTTTTTTTTTTTTTTTGATCTCATTACATTCAATTTAGAACACAAACTCTCAACTTGTATTAGGGTGACGGTGACCCATGACTGACCAAGACTCCAGGTGGACTAAACATCTAATAAGCTAGCCTATGTGTGTTTAGTTATTCTAAATAAAATCCCCAGCCCAATGATTCATTAATAACCCCGTTAAAAACAGACAAACTTGTGAGAATAGTCGCGCAAAGGTGCGCGAACAGAGGAGCGTGTTCGGGTCTCTTACCGGAGCAGTTCCACCCGGTGGGTGTTTGACAGTCGCTCAGCGATGACGGGAACGCGCAAAGTTGTTTCAGTGGTAATATACAAAAAAAGCAATAGGTCGTAAGTAACACTAAACGTGTCCAATTATCCTGCCGCGGTCTGCGTGTCTGTCGCAGCACAGCGCAAAGAGCCATCTCAGTTCACCGGGAATGACACGGGGACATGAACCGAGGGATCCGATCCCACGACGAGCGCAGGCGACACAGATCTCAGCAGCGGAGCAGTGATACACATCTTCCGGGCAATGCTGCGATGATCCCCATGTATGTATGTGCTCTGATACCGGTGCGGTTGGACTATCTGTCTTGACAAGTGGAAGTGTCCGGTTGCAGTGGTGAAACTCAAAGCTGAGATGAAAAGATATAAACATCCAAGCATGGACCTGAAAAAGCTGTCCGGATCCACTAGTTGATCATGCTGATCACTCCATTCTGAGGGGGAAATAATGCTAAGCGCTGGCTTAAGTCTCTCTCTCTCTCTCTCTCTCTCTCTCTCTCTCTCTCTCTCTCTCTCTCTCTCTCTCTCTCTCTCTCTCTCTCTCTCTCTCTCTCTCTTCCTACATGAGGTCTGTCTGAGACTGTCTTGTTCGGCTGGTGTCTGGCTCTGACTGTGAGGATGAGGATGATGATGGTGATGAAGGTGAGAGGTGGGCACCCGCTTCGGCGGCGCGGATTGGCTATATGGAGTGTAGCGGGTACCGAGGCGTGTAATTCAGCATCACAAGCGGAGATCAAGAGTGCAAGTGAGACTTCCTTTACCCCGGGCGGAAATATAGCCTACAAAAGATGTTTACTTATTCACGTCATAGCTTTGACCTAAAAAAAAAAAAAAAAAAAACTGCTTTACCGAGTAGGCTACAAATGCATTTGTTGACTTTTACTCGACTTAATACGCAAACTTTTTCGCATGTCTCCAGACATTTTCGTTACTTTTGCACCTGAACGAACATAGTTGCAAATGTAAGCTGCTCGCTGATGTCCGATTTGCAAACAAATTGTTTGAATGAATCATTTGAGTCGATTCTTCCATGTAGGCTATTCCTATGGGTTCGCAAAGCGGTCTGAACAATTCTGAATCAAATCACAAGAAGCACCCTCAAACACGTAATTGAAAGAAAAGAATGTTCATGTAAGCTTTAATCTGTTATATATATATATATATATATATATATATATATATATATAGCCTATATGTCACAATGAAACACTGACAAAATATTTTGCTTATTATTGCAAGCATGACAAAATATTAGTATTTTGTCATGCTTTCCCAAACAAAAATGTAGAAATGCTAGAGTGTTCTGGGCACTTGTCAGGTTGCTTGGGTTTTCTATGTTTTTATTTAACTCAGTTTTGTTCTCATCTTGAACAACAGTGATAATTGCCTTAGTGATCACCACTAATTATGAAACCAACACCTGCAATGCATGCTGGGAAAACATACATCATCCTGTATATTGCATTTGAGGTATTATTATTGGAAACCTAACCAAGCATGGAATCTGGACTTTTTATGTTAATTCCTACTATTTCAGGTGCGTTGCAGCATAATTGTTTTGCTTCCTCTTTTATTTTGTGTTGTTGTGCATCGGTTGTTCCTCGTAAAACATTCACAACACTAAACTCTTGATTATCTAAGCCAGTGCCAAGTCCAGTTCCAGTCTCTAAATGGAATGATGCATAAGCACTTTTCTTCTCAAACCCGTGTATCTCATCCAACATTTAAATGAATTGCCCCACATGAGTTTGTGCTTCTCTGTGTTTCATTTCATGAGCATGCACAGTGAAGCGGTGTGTCATTCATAATTATCTGTCTGTCAGCTTGAGAACAGAATAAACAAAGCACACACACTGTTCATAACTCTCCTCTCCTATCACACCCAGTTGGTATTTGTTCTCAGGATAAGGATGCATGACTTAAACTCAATTAAAGTCAGTTGATTCCCATCTATTTACTACAACCAATTTTGCCAGACTGCTACTTTCACTATTTGGACCAAACACTTACATAACGTGATGTTTAACTGTGAATTACATTATTGAAGTGAGAAAATAGACATTTAAAGTGGCCATATTAGGCCCTTTTACAAAGATGATTTTGTTGTTGGGGTCTGCTAGGATGAGTTTTTATGCTTGAATGTAAAAAAATAAAAATAAAAAAAACTTATTTTTCACAGATTTTATTCTGTTGCAGCACCTCTCTGTCCAGTCTGTCAGTAATGCTCGGTTTAGTTGAAGCCCCTTCTTCCAAAAAGCTCAATGATTGGTCGGCTGGAACAGTGTGTTGTGATTGGTGGGTCGCTTTGAGCGTGTTTTGGAAATGTCACGCCCCTTACCGTAACCGTGAGTTTCAGCTTCTCAGGTATAAACACTAATGATGCCGTCAGTTTTGCCTTATCAGTTTGACAGATTTTGGGTGGAAAAAAACAGCGTCTCTTGGACATGGCGACAACACACTACTAACGCAACTCAACCAAGCCTCTGCCGTATTCTTGTGAATATTGTGAATATTGTGACGTGTTGGTTCCCAGAAGAAAACTGAAGACTACAATCGAGGCGTTTCAGGGAGTTCAGAAACAGTGCTGATATAGAGAATAACTCCCTTTGAAGTAGACTTTGTGCTTTATAACTTTGTAGAACTGTTTCATGGTCAAGCAGCCACATTACACACTAAAGAAAGTTGAAAATTAAAAAAACAGCATAATAGTTCATCTTTGATCACAAATTAAAATAACCATAATCACTTAATTTGTTGATTACTCAGTCGATTTGTTCCAAGTAGGCAATCAGCTCATGAGACACTTGGTATCAGTCACAGCTTGAGAACCACTGTTCTAGTTTAAAGTAAACATGTCTCGACCTAAATCCTTTAGGGTCTGTTCAAGTTTGGGGCAGAAATTCAATAGCAGGAAATGATATTGAAAAATTGAGGGAACAAAGGTATTAAAAAGTATATTAGAAAAAAAAATTGTTATTGTCTCAAAATATACAGTATGTTATCATTAAAATATATGTACAAATTATATGCTAGATGATAAAACCTCAAAGTATTTTGTTATTGCATACAGTGCCCTTTGCATTCTCAGTTGATAGTAGAGACCGTTGGTGGTCTATTACTCCAAACTGCAAAAATATTTTATCAGATAACTTATGTGGCATGTTAACATAAATGAACTGGTTTTATTCAAGACAAAAATATTATTCAATACAAGTATACGACTGACTCAACCTGACAAAATTACTCTGGTTGCGGACAGTTTCCAGGAGCAATAGAGAGTACAGCTGGCATTGCTTTATCAGATTACTGCTGGGCTTTTTTTAGACTTTTTTATAATTATTTTAACAGCACTCAATGGCCAGATTTAATCCTTCATCAGCATTAAGGCTCAGACTTATCCTGTTCCCCATTCCCTGTCTCTTTTCCTTTAGTAGACCTTTCGACAGGCTCACAGCCCGAGTCAATTGCACATCCCGTTACAGCACTCGGTGTTCCCTGCTCCCAATCCAGCTGTGCTGTAATGCACTTCTGAGCTGGTGGGATCGGACTGAAGCTCTGCTGAGTAGCAGCAGGATTTTTAGGGATTTTTACGAGGATCGTGGTGAGGAGAGTGGATTCCGCCGTTCCTTGAGACAGCTCAGAGGTGAAGACAAAGAATGGGAGAGTGTTTGAGCTCATCGTGTGTGTCATTGATTGCGCATGCAGGCGAGGGAATGTAAGCGTGCAAACCTTTGCGTGGTTGGATGTGTGCTGAGAGAGAGAGGGTGTTTTTCCTTTTCTTATGTTGTGTAATCCGCAGTGTCAACTCAGATGTCTGTTACTGTCTTACACCGCCAGTCGCCTATTTCAGGACCGCTTCAGCACAACAATTCCCACACAATTCAATTAACAGACTGAAAATAGGGCTCCCAAGACTGTCTTTGTTACAGCACTAATATGACTGCCAACGGGAGAATGTAGTCCGTTAAAAGATTCTCCTCTGCTAATTCTCCAAGAAGGCCGCATTCTAAGCATGGCTAAAGAAGCCTTTGTCTTACACTTCCTTTTTGCATGCAGAGCTCCGGTGTCCTCATCTCACACTGACGGCACTCCTATTGTGCTCTTCAGATGAGCTGCTTTAAATGAGCTTCTCTATCGGTTTCATTTAACTGAAAAGATATTTGCTTTCATTACTGGAATGAGTTTGGTTGGCTGAACTTGACCTTTGAAGTACTTATTTAGAGCCATGTGATTAATTGAAAACTTTTGTAAAGCTGCTATTGAAGTAATGACAACACATGCATACATTTTTTTGGGGGGGGGGGGTCAGACTCGTATTCGGTACTGAACAGAAAGATTAGCGTTATCTGGTCAAATTAAATTGAATATTTACAGGGTCGCTTCTGTTTTGCAGTACTTTTGAATAGTAACTTTTACAAAATGAATATGCGCGATTGACTGTATTGAGTGACTGTACGTGTTCACTGGCGCGGAGGTTGGAGGGCCAAAAACCTTTTGAGTTTATCCTCCATTTAGTGCTTAAATCAAATCATTAGTAGCCTATTAGTATATTTAAATTTCAGATTTCAATATTCAATCATTTCAAATGTCTTTTGGGATTGTGGCTGGATTAACAAGTGTCAATTTAGGCATTTGTTGGCATTGAATGTATACTTAATGAGCATTTGGAAATAACGTTTGTCTGTAATATACAACAGTTTAAAAAATATATATTTTATACTTTTATCCAGCAAGGACACATTAAACTGATCAAAAGTGACAGTGAAGACTTTTACAGTGTAACAAAAAAATTATATTTATATATATAATGCTGACCTTTCTATTCATCAATGTCACAATCCTCAGTCACCAGACCAGTCGCCTCAGCACACTACGTTTCCCATAATCCTCTCTGGCTAGCACCTGTGCACACTCAACAATCGCCACATCTGTCTGCCATCAGTCTCATCAGTTCCCTTATAAAGGCCAGCACCAAACAACACATGTTTGTCTGGTCTCCTCATTCAACATAGTCTGGCTAGCATCAGACCAAGCGCAATCTTTTAAGATTGCACATTAGTTTGGGGAGTCTGCTCTGTATTTGCTACTGCACAAGAGGCGTGATCAACGTGCATAGTTCAAATGACTCCGTGTGCAATTGGATAGTCCTTCAACCAATCAGACCAACGATCCAGGTGACGTACTTTGCAGTGAAAACTCCTGGCAGGAAACGTGTCAACAAACGTGTTGGTTTGGAGCATTGATCAGTGGTTAGCAGAAGCAGCAATGGCATCGAGTGAATTTTGCAGGTTGTGCAAAAAAACAAAAAAACATGAAAGTGAGTGGTATTTACACCCACTCGAGCGATTTGTTTGCTAAACTAAAGAAGCTATTGAGCATCATCGAGAGGTTAAAAGGAATTGGATTGGGTTAAACCCGCTAATAGTGCGCCAGGTGGATAAGCCAGTTTGTGATTGGTCTCTGCAAATTTGTAATGGAAGTAGGATAGAAGAATGTACAGGTTTCCAGCCTGAGCTGCAGGGCGAAATCAAATCGCCAGCCAGTCTACATTCAACCCTTAACACTTACCAGACTACCAACCTGTGGATGCTTACCTGTGTGCTCGTCTCGAACTGTCCAGTCTTCTGTCTTCCTCAGTCTTCAGTAGCCCCGTTTACATGCGCACTTTTTTGCTATTCTGATTAAGATCGTTCTGATTGACGGATTCCGGTTGACTGTTTACATGGGATGTTATCTAAACCGATCTGGTGTTTACATGTGCAGACGCTTTCAATCGAAATCATTTTGTGACATGCGCACACTTGTCTGCCGGATCTGGAAGCTCATTATTTTCCACGTTTTCGATCCTGTCAAGATGGTGCATCACTTAATCGTTGCGTTAGTTGTAGGCATTAGCCGCGTTTCCACTGTCGGGCCAGTGCGAGCCAGGGCTTTAAACGGCCGTGCCTGGCTAATAGCCTCGGGCCAGTAGCACCATGCCCAAAATCTGCTGCGTTTCCTCTGTCGGGCCAGAAGCTCCACAGCGCTTCACTTAAAACACGCCCGAAACACGCCTCTCTGGAACAACGTCACACAAACCCATCATTTCACCAACAAAATGGAAGTTTTATCAGAAAACGAATCAGAAAGAAATCACTGGAAACAGCGTGATCGCAAAACAAGAGCGACCGTTTGCTGGCATTTTTGTTGTTTAATTGAATATTTAAAACCCAAGCATCGATGTTTTACCACAGGTTTACAATAAAAAGCGACACATTGATCATAATGAATTAATTTGTGTCAAAATTGCACATTAGTCACACAGAAATAAAGTGGTTTACCGTTTATGATGTTTGTGAACGTCTATTTCACAAAAGAAAAAGGACACTTAACCTATTTAGTCGCTTCTGTTTATTTGGTAGCCTAGTTACAGCACATATTTACATCACATTTAGAAAGAATGATCATTTCTACAAATATGCCACCAAAAATATTACCTGAGGAGGCTTAGCACTCTCTCCCAGAAGGATACAGTTATATTTTCAGTCAGAAAGAGGATAGTCCGGTATAAAGAGATGAGACGTAGGCTACTGACAGATAAAATAAATCAGGATTATGATAACCTAAATGATTTGTCTAATTTCTTGATTTGTCTGATTTCGCTGATTTCTAAGCGTTCATATTTACCATGTTTACTATGGTAATGGTTAGCGTGCATCGGGTCACAAACAGAAGGCATTATGTTAGCTGACAGAATTATCTGGCGCAAAACCAGGAATGCGCAGAAAGACGTTCACTCAAAGTAATCGGATCAGATCGTTTACATGGTGTAATCTTTAATTTGATCGGTTCATGAAAAGGTTTATTCCACCCCCTTCAATCCGACTGAAATTTCAATCGGTTTGAGCATTTTTATTCCGATTGAGGTGTTGACATGGAGCATTTTCATTCTGATTGGACTTTTAAACTGGTTATAATCGGAATACAATGCTACATGTAAACGGGGCTAGTGATCACATCGTCTTCAAGCCAGCCAGTCACAGTTATCTCTGCCCGCATACAGATAAGAACAGCCATTACCCTGCCAGTATCATCTCAACGATCTACTACCACTTACTCACCTGTTTACGCCCTGTGTGTGTCTCAAAGTCTGTTTGGATTTTACCGTTGTCTGCATTCTTTTGTTCCGTGACAATCAAAGAATCCTGAAAATGTATCATGGTTTCCACAAAATATTCATCAACATTCATAATAAAAATAAATGTTTCTTCTGCATATTAGAATGATTTCTGAAGGATCATGTGACACATTGGAGTAATAATGCAGAAAATTCAGCTTTGCCATCACAGGAATAAATTACATTTAAAAAATAAATTACATGAAACGTATTACAATACCAAACTAATATAATTACCATCTTTGAAAGTGTGAGTTTAATATTTTGTCCAATGTAATGGGGACATGAAAATGTGCTGCAAAGTATAAATTACATCAGTTGACATTTCTTCAAAAAAACATGATAAATACAATTTCATAAAAACATAATAAATCACAGTCACTGCTTGATATGAATATGTTGAATGCGCCCTTGCGGTAAAAATCTGAATGTACTTTACCCTTGTGACAGTGTTTTAGATTGTATTGCAGTTGTACAGACGGGCCATGCACCTCCAAACCACAAGAGTGCATCTGTGGTTTGTCCCAGCTCTGTCTGCATTCAGGGCAGCAATAAAAGACAAACCGATCCGACGACTCCCTCAAGGTATATCTAACCTGAGTTTGTGTTCTCATCTGTCAACTTGACCCAACTGTGACTATCGAGTTTTATATAGCTCTTGTAACTATAAATCTTGACTTCATCATGCCTGTAGACCTCAGGTCTTTAACTTTCTCTCTTCAGGACAAAATATGAACGATTTAAGGGAGGAACAGATCCAGGCAAGGGCAAATCAGACACCAGAGTGGGTCTTCAACCCCTCACATTTTCCTGCTAACCAGCATGTACAGTATGGATGCTCCACGACAGCCGGATTAGAAGGATGTTCAATTCTAAAATCTGAAAATAAAATAAAAAGTGCATATGTGTTTTTTGTTGAGTATCATATTTTACACATCAGGCTTTTATGGCTCATATAGTATACAGTAGAAGAATATGGAGTTCATTCTCAGGGAGGAAAAAAACACCTCAATTTGTACACTTGCTGATATTTATATGGTCAAAAAGTTTGATGAAATTCTAATAGCTTGTAATATAAATAAATGAGATTAGATCTTTATAACAGTACAACCGAATGCATAAAATATCAGACATCAGTTGTCATTCTATCTCCAAACAATATGTTTTGTGGAAATATATAAGATGATATTTGAATTATTAGTTTTATTATCAAAGCACTGATGTTTTTTATTGTGGGGACAAAAACATATAATGCAAAGCAATACAATGATGATTGAGAGTAAATGGTAAAAAATTGGTACTCCACATTTTAACACATTTAAAAATATACATATATTATCATGTAAACCTAAGTCGCTTCAGTTCAGAAAAGTGTTCAATCTTGAAATATTAATAACAATATAAAAGTAACTCAGTAAAGATTTCACAGCAAAATTACAAGTGGTCCATCATCTGAAAGGGTAACATTTTAGAATTATAAGGCCTTATAAAGGCCTTTAACTTGCTAAAAAATATAAACTATCAATCAGACAACGGAAAGCATGTATGTGGTGCACAGCAGGTTTTTCAGCCGCTTTGATTATGTTGATAATTTAGAGGCCTTGGAATTTTGTGTATCAAATACACAAAATTCAGTAGGATTTATAAGCTTTGGCACCATAACATAAATGGATATTATGAACGTATTTGCACTTTTACAACTCTACACAAAAAAATAATAATAAAAAAATAAAAAAATAATATATATATATATTTTTTTTTTTTTTTAGTGTAGAGTTGTAAAAGTGCAAATACGTTCATAATATCCACTTATGTGGCCCGATCAGCATTGCAGTCAAATGCGCAACACAGCATTCAACTCTTCATACCGACGCGTGAGGGATGAAGAAGATAAAAAGATGAGAAGATTTTGAAAGTCATAGTAGATTTCACGGGTACTTGTCAAAGCTGAATGCAAATCCAGATCATTGGTGTTCTTGCATAAAAGCAGGTCAGGCATAAAATGGGGATTTAAGAAGAATAAAAAAACATCCAATGGCAAGTGAAAGAATAAGATACGCATTTATGCTGAGATCATGACTGCTGCTGATTTTGCCCATGAATAAAACAAAGAGAAGTACAACAGAAATGCAGAGGGAGGGGAAAGAACATAAAGTAATATTCAAAGTGTTCAAAGATGGCTCGGCTTGATGCACATCTGAATAAATCAATTCCATGAGGCAAGGCAGATTAGAGCATGCAGGACGCAGACTAAGAGAAAATAATATCACTGTCATTCACAGATAAAAGCGTGCATTTTTGGAGCTTATAAATGAGAGTCTCATCTGCCTGAGGAATGGAATAACAGTAAGTGTGTGAGGGAAGAGGAAAAGAGAGACAGAGTTGTCACTTAGTTTTGTATGAATGTCTTGAATCAGGGAGTAATGTCATGGTTTATCTTCGGTTATGGATGAAAAACATTTTTCATTGTGGTTCATGATTGAAATATAGCGTATGTTTATGGATTGGCTCGGAGAGAATGAAATAAAACAACAGGCTAATATCCTTCACCACAGTATGAGTAAAAGTCAAGAAGTTGTCTAGAAGTAGTAGGAGGCTTGGTTATTTGATTTTAAGTCTCTGTAAGATCTTTGTGCACACTGTGTCTGTACAAAGCCTTTCTTCTGGAAACATCAGGATGAATTGGAGTGTGTTTTTTAATCAAAGCATAATAATTAATTTCCTAGCCGCACCTTGCAAAAATGAACAAAAAAACCCACTTGGATTGAAAAACAAACAAAGAAACACATGCCCTCCACTGAGAGTTACAATAAATACTCATACCTAATATTAAAGACCCATAAATTAATATGTATTTAGTGCTAGTGAAAGAAGAAGCACAATTGTGTTTGTTTTAAACCAGAATTTTTACATTTTATGCATTTGGCAGACACTGTGTTTAGATCCATTCTAACATCTTACAAGGAATATTTGTTTTTGGTGCTGAATCAATTACCTAAAAAGAAGAGAAATGTTGAGGAATCCAACCCGTCTTATTCTTTGTTACCATGGCTTCATGTTTAATTTATTAATTTATTTTCTTGCCTTTTACTTTCTGATGGTTTTGACATTTCTCCGTGCCTCTTGAGAAGAGTGCCTGATCATGTAAAATAAATTGCCTCTCTTGAGGAAGCTTAATATTTTCAAAGCAAGCCATGCTATGATGTTTATGAGTGCTTTTTTGTGATTAGTGTTTTACTTTTATGTTTTGTAATTTTTGCCTTTAATTTGCAGGAAAGTAGAAACCAACAGAAAACTAACTATGAGAGAGAGGGGGAAACAGGTGACATTTAAAGTGCATTATGAAAACAACGGCTTTTTATATCTGGAGAATTTTAATGCTTGATAATGCTTTATTTTACAATTTCCTTGTTACACATTACATTTAGTTACTATAGTAATTTCTAAATTGTACTAACCCTAAACCACAACATAATCCTAACCCTATAGTAAGTACATGTTGTTAATTATTATTAATCAGTACTTAAATAAAACGACACCTTAAAATAAAGTGTAAAGTTTTGATAGCATTCCCATGAAGTTATAAAAACCTTATTTCTGAATGTTCTCTGAACATTAAAAACATTTTTTTTTTTTTTAATCTTTTTTTTTCTTGGTTATATGTTAAAGGGATCGTTCACCCCAAAAATGGGACTAAACCACTTAATTCATATGGATTAGTTTTACAATGTCAACATGTCAGTTGTATATAGAGGGATACGGAGGGATAGAAAGCTCTCAAGAGGAACGAAAGACTTACGGGTTTGGAACTACATGAAGGGTGAGTAATTAATGACAGAATTTTCATTTTTGCTTGAACTATCCCTTTAAGGAAACATTCCGTTTTATCATTCTGCAAACTTTATGGGAATGTTACTTTGAATATTCTCTGAACATTCTGAAACAAAAAAATATAAAAAATACGCTCCATGAACAATGCATGTTTTTGTGCTAACATTTTAAGAACATTATTAACTTTGAATGGAAATTCTATTATGGTTACTGGAAGGATATTTGTTCATAACTTTGAAAGAGCCTTGCTAGAATGTTAGGCAAAGGAGTTGTGGGGTGAAAGGCAGTAGACAGGGAAACAAATATAAGCCAATTTTGCGCATAAGAAGCATTCAAAAAGCATAGAAGATATATAGCAAGATATTACTGATAAAAAGGAAGATGCTTTTTAGAGACAGATAGATATAGTGTGGTTATGGCATCTACTAGCTGGTCACCAGCCAGAACTTGATGAGTTGGGGCATGTTTTGGCACAAATTTATGAATGCTCTTCATGTGGCATTTCAGTCTTTGAATTGAGAAACGTCAGTCCCGTGACCTTCTTTTGCACTGGTGTAGACGGATCTGTTCATTTTCAAATGCGAATGTGAGCATGTGCATGTGTGTCCTCGCTTCCCTCTCTGAAGGGTTTGAATTGTATTACGTCAAACTGCTATTTCTGTGCCCACAAGCATAGTCGTTGTGATAGATGTGGCCAATCATGTGATCTGCTCCAAGGGAGAGGTGTCTGATGGGAGATTTCTTGGGGCTATGGAGCAACCTATTTGTTCCAGTCTGTATAAGCACTGGGGGTCTCGTTCACTTTGAGGAAGTGTGTATAAAGATCAGCTCTGTGTCTTCAGCATTTGTTCATCTCTATTTTTAGACCTTTGGGGGTTTGAGAGGAAGCTGTTGCGTTTGATGTGCAGTGATTCTCACATCTCCTAAATTCCGGTGTTTTAAGCAAGGCCTCGGTTTGATGGCGAGAGGACGGATAAACAAAAGCAATATCTGTCCGCTTCTGAGCGCCTCATCAAGGCTTCCTATTGCACGTGTCACATCTGCTTTGTTTTCTGACGCAGATCTGAAGGGGAGTATAAATAAATGTTTTTCAGACTTTTCTGTCAACTGTTTCAGTTTTGTTTGATATAGACGTCACCAAATTTTATAGACAAAATAAGTTTCACAGCTCAATTACACTGTAAAGGAACCTGTACAAATACTACAGTAAAACCCTGTTGATTGGTTAACTGTATAAATTACTGTGAAAACTGTAAATGGTTTAACATTGCAATATGATTTTACTGTAAAATGCTGTCATATTTCTGGCTTTTTGCAAGAAAAAAACTGAATTACAGTAAAACACAGTAACAGGACATTCCCAGAAGTCCCTGTGTGACACATCATATGATAATATTTGTATATTATTAGTATGTTTTGTGTTACATTTTCTGTTTAATATAACATTAACACTACATTTACTTAATATTAATTGCATTATTTTTGGATGATGTGTGTTACCTTGATGATCTTTGTGTGTATGACCCAGTGCACCATCTATACACACAAGTATTGACCATGTTTTATCGACAGGCCACTTATGATGAATCAGTACAGTTCAAGACAAGTAGATTGGTATATTTACATTACATCACGTTATGAAATATACAGACACCAATGCGCCATCTTGTAAACATTGTCACTGTGTTTTTAAGGTAAATTTCTGGCAACCACAGCTGCCATTTTTTAAAAGTATATATATATATATATATATATATATATATTACAGTATATATGAACAACCTTCATTGGTCTCATTCTATACTTATGCATACAAGTCTTAGATGCACAGAACGATTCTCATGCAAAACAGATTCACAATTAATTCTTACCCTCATATTAGGGTATACTGCACAACTGTAAAATAATAAGATCTTGTAAAAGCAACAATAAATGTGTCTGTCCACACAGAGCGTTTGATTCTAAACTTCTACAATAAGTTTCTCTTTGTATTTGCATTTGTACATGAGAAGGTTCAAAGGTGTTTTTTGTGTGGAGGATTATTAAGCATTACACCACATAAATAGAATCCATTGAGTAATAAGAACACATTAAGATGTTTTGAACAATGTGTTTTTGTCAATGCAATAAAAGCCATTGTGGTCTAAAACAGCATTGGACCCCATTGACTTTCAATATAAAGACAAAAAGAACATATCAAAAATATCGTTAATATCGAAATATTTCTGATATGAGGGTGAGCAAATGATGTCCATTTACATAGCAAAAATGTCCATAAACTTTTGACATGCAGTGCATCTCATCAATGTCAGTAGACCAATTAGAAGCAGTCTCGCATTTTTTTAAGCATGAAGAACAAGTTATGTGTGAATGTATCCACGATTGTTAAATGAAACCCATTGTCACTTTTTCACTGTTGCCCTCCACTTTCAGACACTTCAGTCAGGAGATTAACAGGTCGCGTTCACGGAAACTCTATTACTGCGACTTAATTGAGTTCATAATTGCATTAGCTTGCTTCACTTACCAGCCCAGCTCGCTGAAAGAAGACTGAAGTTGCCTTTGGCTCTAACTTAAGTATTATAGTGACAAAATGGCCAAGTACATTAAATGGATACTCTCTAGTTTGTACTTGTAGGATAACCTTAATGGAGACCTACGCTTCAAAAGTGTTTACACCATTTTCTTAGTTCTGATATTGTATTCACAGTCACTTAGCCATCAACCAAGTAAGCAAGTGCAAACTTAATTGACTTAAGCCATTATTGGTCTGTTAAACAATTAGGTTCATGCAGTGATGTGCAGACCGATCAGCGTCTGACTTGAAGCAGTGCATGCCGGTTAGAAATGTTGTCCCACTTGAAATGGCATTGACGCCTTGTGACGTATGCCATTGAAATACAGCAAGGGCAATTCGAGAGCATGCAGCCAGCTGGCTTATTTTGCACAGCTTCTCCTGGTTTATATTTTATAAAGCTGAATTTTCAGCAACCATACATCCAGTCTTCAGTGTCACATGATCCTTCAGAAATAATTATGCTGATGGTGTTTAAGAAAAAAAAAAAAAAATGTAAAGCACAAAGAAAATTAACAGTTGTGCTGATTAATATTTTTGTGAAAACTGCAATACATTTTTTTGGGGGGATTATTTGATAAATAGAAAGTTCTAAGGAACCGTATTTTTTTTAAATGTAGGCCTACTGTGTCACTTTTGATCAATTTAATCCCTCACCCAATGTAAGACCCGATTCGTCCTTGCTGAATTAAAGTATTCATTTCTTTCTTTTTTTAAATCTTACCCTTAAACTTATGAATGATATGTATTTATGTATGTGTAATGTATATGGTCTTACTTGTTTTTATTGGTATAGGTATCAAGTAAGACATGGACAAATGGCATAACTTTTAGCCATTTTACATAAAGATTTAGTGTAGAAATAACGTTTTTTTTAATTGTGAAAGAATCACCACCTTTTCTTTCTTTCTTTCTTTCTTTCTTTCTTTCTTTCTTTCTTTCTTTCTTCCTAGTGATCACAATGACCAAATTTAGATATGAATGGATGATTTCTGCCATAGCGTTTTACAACCTACAATAACCTTTATTTTCAAAGATGAATTATTTTAGGAAGTTACATTTAAAGTCCACTAAGTTTAAATTATGCACACGCACGAGTTTGAATGGGCATGACTCTTTTGCCCACAATCTTCTTTTGTAACATGAACTAGCATCGGTATCATTAGCGATAGCAGACAATAGCTTCCTGAGGTCTTTCTCGGTCAGAGACTGCAACATTTCCATTAGCTCTGAATCACAAATGCCAACTTGATGATATTGAGCTCAGAGCTGAGATCACCATCCATTGACGAGTTCCCTGAAAGTGATGCTTGGCGATTGATGAATTAGACTGCTCCTGCCTTTTGTTGTCAACGCTAATGGAACGATAGCACTGGCCAATGATTGTCAGGGTGATATTGGGAGCTCAATAATACATCTTTATTTAGACCCACGCAGGAGCAAGCAGGATAAGGGGCTCGAGTGAAGAGAAGTGCATTAGCAGGCATTAGCGAGCATGCTAATCATCACTCAAGGGAGGAAAGAGGAGGCCAGGAGAGAATAAAAAGGACTGAAGCAATGCAATCACTCCACTCTCAAACATGAGAGAGCACATTTACTCTAAACGCACGGATCATCAGATTCGAGTGTTTATGGACTTTTCATAAAATCAATGTTGAATTCAAAAGAGCCCCATGCTTTTCTCACACACTCATAATAAACCTTATTTTTTAACCCAAACACAATGAAAAGACTGATTCCTTGAATATTTGTGTCAGTCCAGTAGGTAATGTGTGTAATCAAATGTCCAACAGTCTTCATTTCAGTGACTACCAGAGGTTTGGTTGTGTCATGAACCTCACACTTACATATCCGATCACAAGTGGACAATGATAAGGTGTATTGGTGTGATAAGGATATTTTTGTGATCCGATCACACACGTTAGAGATTCTAAACCTTTCTGATGTGTCCCTGATGTGTTCTTTGAATGAAAGGAACATTACTAATACAAATACTTATTTAAAAAAATAAACCAAACAATGCCCTCATTGTTGGTTTGACAAAGCCTTGTTTGAAAGCTTTGAGGAAAAAAAAAAGTTTTGAAAGAAAAAAGTTTGAAGATGGATGGATGGGTTGATTTCATTCTGATCCTGAATAAACTTTTTGAGCAACTAAGCCCAAGCGTAAACGGGGCCTTTTCACAGATATAATGGAATTCTATAGTTTTTTTATATAGGTTACCGGTATTTCCTTCATTGAGGCAGCCACAGTAAGCGCTGTGACACACCAAGCTGATGGTCATTCGTTGCCCAACGTTGGGCCGTCGGTGAGTGTCTGTTGGGCTAGTTTTTGCAGTGTGTTCCACACGTGTGGCTGTTCTGTTTAGCGAATGAGTCAGTGCACAAGAATAAATGATAAAGTAATGAAAGTGAGCAAAGAAGTACAGACGGCACAGACAGAAGCATTGTAGGCTATATGTCATCTTACCGGAGCATACGTGTATATTTTCATAACATGAGCCGCCTGGAAGACAGTGATCAACGTGATTGGTGTGCTATTCAAAATGGTAAGCGCTGCTTTGTTTACATTTTTCATATCGATTTTTCTTTTTGAAAGACGAATATAGACTATTGATATTGATACCTGCTGATATCCTTACACGCAGGCACAGAACGCATGTGCTAGTTAGCAGTCAGCTGTAGTCTTTACGGTGTGTTCAAATGCATATTTTTGTCCCAGTCACAGCGACACGAGGCAATAACACGTTCGGCTTTGTGGCCGCTAGTTCTTTGACGTCGGCCCGGGGTGTCACAGTCTTATAGTGACACCTTATAGGCCTACTCTATAGTTAGTGGAAATGGATGGGCTAAGATGGATTCAAACTGCGTTTTTCTGCCACTGAAAGAAGTTGAAACTTCCCCCAGTCAGATTTCAAGGGCAATAAATAATTCAGAATGTTGAAGGAAGTATTGATGAGGACAAACACCTGTGTTTGTCAGCAGGCCAGATGTGTGTGATCAGATTGAGTCAGCATCTTACTAAAACACAGCCCTGCTTTGTGCTCGAACAGGCCTGAATCACTGTAATGGTGATGCATCTTCCAGGTGGTCTTATCACATGTAAATAACTTATTTCACTAGACACACATTTTGAGGATTTAAAGGATAATCTGCCAATCACTTTTTCTTTAAAAACAGATGATAATAAAAAGAGCCTTGTAAAAGTCTTTATTTCATGCGTTGCCATATGGTTTTTTAGCACTGAAGCTGAATTTTCCTTTTGATTGGAGACACCATGTCTTCAGGCTTTCTATCCATGTTAGTTGCTATACATAGTTGCAAAGGGCCATTAAAATAAAGTGTTTGCAGATATTAAGCAGACAGTCTACTAATACTCTAATGACTGCTAGTTGACATGTAGTTGACATGTAGTTGCAAAGTTACTTGTATTTAGTGGAATAGACTATCGAAATAAAATGTTACCAAACGTTCTATACCTTAAAGGAATATGTCAGGCGCTTCATTTAGAACCTTTTAAGGGGTTCCCATCATTGCATTTAGTTTTAATTAATTTAGTTTTAATTCATTTTTAAATTGTATTAGATTTTATGAGTTAAGCAGCTCAAAAGCATACTTTATCACTAGAAAAAATGTATATAACTCATTACATGAAAGTATTATGCAATCATTTAAGAAATTTCTCCTTTTTGGCATGAAGATTCCTTTAAAATTGAGTCCAGAACCCTAGGCTTCTTTATATAACCCCACTGAACCTTTTCTTTTTCTTTCTAAGAGTGGTGTATTTTTAGGCCCCCATAAAAAAAAAAGTCCCCATATTTTGATAACCTATATTTTCATATTTTGACAAATGATAGAAGACATTTAGCCTACAGTTTTTTTTTTTTTACCCACGATGACCAGCAGTCTTTTTCCTTTCTTTCCTATTCTGTATCAAGTGACTATTTTGCTGTGAAAAACCACTGTGTGTTACGGTCCAGTTCTGTTTTGTTTTAGATTGGTTTTGTTTTCATTCGTTGCAATGTTGATGTTTACCTGAGTTCTGTTCAGTCACGGCTTGTCTGTAAGGGCAAAATATTCATCCAAAACATAGACCTCTATATAAACTGAATCAATTATAAATTGTAAATGTCTTCAGAATTCTGCAACAGATTGTACTAAGTTGTGAAGTGAGCAGGATGTATTAAAATTAAAAATCCCGCAGGCATATATTATGATACTAAGCGGGGCAGCAGGTGCCAGAGCCCTCCCTTGCTCCACAACGCCCCACAAATTTCCAATGTTATTCTGTGGTGGAAAATGGAACTGCAGCGCGCTCTCATAGAGAGTCATTGGGGCAGATTTCAGACTGCCCTGCTTATTTTCATGTTAGCTTGCATCAACCCCGCTCCATACCGAGACGATATCAATCCGCTTCAGCTATGTTTATATTAGTCTGCATAAGGTCAGCAACTAGTTGGCATGTCTGTTCTTCCTGTGTGGAGTAGAGTATCAAATGAATGAAAGTATAAATCCTTTAGTTTAAACATGCTCATGTGATTAGCCTTAAATAGTATTTCTTTTCCTCACTGGAATTCCTCCACAACTAGTAATTTTTAAAACAAAATCTGGAGCCAATAAATAGGCTATACATTAAGGCAATTCTAAGATAGCACTGTTCTATGCATGTGCCGTGTGTACATAAAGCCTGTCAATCAACATTAGAGTGCCACCTTCAGGATGAATTAGGCAACCTCTGCCAAAATTGTTCTGAGTGTATTCAGAGATAACAAAATAAAGCTTACAAAATGTTTATAATAAACTGGCACTAAGACCCAGAATCGAGCCTACCTAAATTTACGGTCAGGAGCCACTGGTTCTGTTTGCTAGTTGGTTTCTGATTAATACCACACCTGTTCTGTTTTCCCTTGATTAATCTCCGTGTGTATTTAAGCACTTGCATGCGTGTACACACACACACACACACACACACACACACACACACACACACACACACACACACACACACACACACACACACACACACACACACACACACACACACACACACACACACACACACACACACACACACACACACACACACACACAGAGCGCGAGTTAACTGTCTGAATTATTTAAGCGGAGTCATTTTCAGACCTTTTTGCAAACCTTTGGGCCTGTTAGATCAAAAATGATTTTCAGGTCAGAATAATTTAATCTTAATCGTCAGACAAGAATTTAACAGTAATGTTTTACTGGGGCACAGTGATATATTTCACAGAGGCTCGTGTCTCAGTTTAAAGGGTCTAGCGACACGCCTTTCATGTGTTTTTGTCTAAATTTAAAATGTGTTTCTCTCTGTATTGCTTTTGAAAGTGGCACTGTAGTAACCGCTGCAATGTAAGGTTCAAGGTCTGAGGTCAAGAATTGAGTTATGCATGATTCATATGTTACTAGCTTATATAAGCCATAAAAAATGAATTCAATTTAGCTGCTTAGTGCGTAGTCATAAAACCTGAAAGAGAATTTGCATTTTAAAGCCATGGGTTCTCTCTGGTATTTCCTTTTGCAGTTATGAGAATAGGTTTTAGGGTTTATGAATAAAGTAAGGTTTGTAGTTAACATTACTCAAGACATTCCAATCCATAGCGCTACATCAAATGGGATCTATCTATCTATCTATCTATCTATCTATCTATCTATCTATCTATCTATCTATCTATCTATCTATCTATCTATCTATCTATCTATCTATCTATCTATCTATCTATCTATGGATATGTATAATTGTGTCCATAGAAATCAGATGAGGCTGTACATACATGCAGCCTTTTCCTGTAGCCTCTCTTTCTGCCTATTTTCCTCGTTCCTCTTCTCTCACTGACTGTCAGCAGTGTGCCAGACATTGTTCATAGCCAAACAGTCTGTTTTCTCTATAATCAATACAACCCTCAGCCCTCATCACACATTCGGATGCTGTCGTTTCCTATTTAAACTGAAGCTGGCCCAAAATCAACACAATTTGCTTTTGTTTTGTCATTTCCAAAGGACATTCTAACATTGTTCACTGCAAGCCACATTAGAAATGAATAGAATGATTTGCATGCTGTCTTTTGAGATAATGGATGGATGAATGGATGGATGGCAAATGTTTGGGCAGTGTGTGCACATGCAACACTCTTACAAATAAAGGTTCTTTACTGGCATTGATGGTTTCATAAAGAATGTTTAATGGGAATAATCTATTATGTTTTTTGTTTTTTTAAATGTCCCTTTCCTTTATTGTTATATATCTGTTTGTGCATGTAAACAATCTGCAAAGTTTTAAAGCACAAAGTCCACTGCAAATGGAGTTAGGCAGTGTGTCCACCAAAGTGTTTCCCCCCCCTTAGGCCAGCATATTTTATCAATAGTTTTTAATGGGAACTGTGTGTCTATTTCATGCTGAGCACAGTATCATGCATCACTGTAAATGGTTGCATTACAGTTTTTCTCAGTCGCTTTGGTGCATTTCTCACATCACTATTTACATTTGCACAACAGTTAGTTCAACCTCCACAACATTTAGTCATTTGTGCACATCATAGTAGCAGTTTCTCATTCCTTCCAACAAATTGCAAATGCTTTTGGACATGCATCAATTGCTTTCATACAACTCTCTGCTGTTTTATAACATTATCATTTGCTTATGTCATGTCAGTCAAAATTAACTATACTTGTCAATGCTGAATAGTCATTCCATATAAAACTAATAGTCCTCATTTCATTGCTTGAGTCATTACATACAAAAATGTTGAACTAGTTGTCAAAATCTGTCACTCGAGGAGATACTTTCCTCGCTGCATTGCAAGAGATGATTTTCGCTGTGATGTAGATGAAATTATGTGGCCAGACAGAGAGGAACGTCTGGATGTGCATGAATGATTACAGTACTATGTTGTATGTTCAGTTCCAATATGTACTGAAATATTGTTTACAGTTGTGCACAGCTCTACCCAAAGGGAGTTTATGTTTGTTGCAAAGAGCATATGCAGTAAAAATGTGAAACATACATATTCAGTGTCATGTACTCACTGTTACCTCACTAAATACAGTAATGTGTAACTTTACTGTATTTTTCAGATGGCTGTGCAAATAGTATATAGTGCTGTCTTGAGCATTTTCAGGTAGTGTCACCAAGATCTGACTTTTTTGCATTGGAAAACATTTACAGAGTAAACCGTCACAATGAAAACATGACAAAGCCATTTGACTATCTTGTTCATAAACAATGGTGTCGGGACTTTTCCTCTTGATGACACTGACACTTTCATTGACATGAATACTTGCTTTTGAGGAATGAGCGATCTCCATTTTGAGCAAGTGACACGCTTTTGCAGGTTATCAACTAGGTTTTGCAGTTTGTATTAATTGTTTTGAGAACTGCATTAACTGTTGTGCAAATGTAAATAGTGATGTGAGAAATGCACCAAAGCGACTGAGAAAAACTGTAATGCAACGGTCCTCTCTCTTTCTACATGTTAAGCCATGTCCTCAACCAAAACAAGGGCCAGAACAAGTCATTTACACTGTGCCGACTATTATATTCAGAAACAAACTATCTGCAAAAGTCAGATACTTGAAACACTTCCCCGGATATTCCATATTATAGAAAACAAAGCGTCTTAATTGAGAAAAAAGAGCTCTCAAGTGCTCACAGCTAGGCGTTTTCAGAAGAGCACCTGGCAGTTTCAGCTAGCTAAAAATGTTTTGGTGAACACACAGCCATAATTTCTCCAATAGAAAACACTTGCCTGAAACACATCGTTTATAGCCATTATTTCCATGACAAAGCTAACACATTTGCACATGAAGCATACAGCCCCTGGTTGCCAGATTATAAAACAGCACTTCAAACGCTGATGCCTGAACACGTGTAAAGCCATCTTCCCGTGAGGCCAGTTGACAGGTATTACGAGTTCCCTTGCTTTCCATTAGGAGCACCTCAAAACACTCGTGTCGCATCTGGAGAATATGGAAGCACTCAAGTGGAACACAAGAGTCCTCTTCTTTCTCTGTGGGAAGAAAGGAAACAAAACGGATGGGTAGATGATCTATAAAAGATCTGTGGTGAGCTGTAGGCATGTCACAGCCAGAGATTGCACAGGGCATTCAGCATTACTCACTGAATGAATGTGAAGTGCAACACGTGATGAGGGCAGAGATGATGGAGAGATGAGGAGAATTAACCCCAAATTCTCAGTCTTGATGCTATTTGAGAAACGTTATTAGAGAGCATTCAAATTACAGGTTGGTTAAAAGGGTCTAAGACCCTCTATTTGTAGCCTCCCCTAGTTATATCTAAAATCTTAATAATAACTGCAATTAAAATAATAACCTTAATAATTACTGGCAGTTTTCACCACAGTGCTTGATATAGTCAGCAAAGCATCATTGCTGGAGCTCTTATTTAGCAGCAGGGTTTTTTTTTTTTTTTTTGTCTATTGGATTAAAAATATCTTTAAGGAAATTGCAGTTGAGACATTTTAAACATGTATGTTTGCAGCAAATTTTTTAAAAGTAATTTCAGTTTAATGGGATTGATTCCCTGCACAGTAAAACCGAAGGCCCAGGATGATGTCTGACATGTTATGAGATTGATTTGAAGGCTATTTTAATAAACATCAATCATCACCAGCGAACTGTTCCTACTGATAAAATTTGACAAATAATGTTTATAATATAACAGACTATACACGATACCTGGCAAAATTTGAGTGCAGCCAGTATTTATTGTACGTTTATTATAAGAATGAATTTCCACTATGGTGTAATTGGACATAATTGTGTTTTGTACATATTGGGAGGGGTAACTAGTTAATTTGTACCAGTTTAGTAGCCAATAGTGTTTAGGCACAGATTAGTAATTGCACTGTATTATAATAGTAACAGTAGAAGAACATCAGATTTCAAATATCGGGATATCAGTGTGAATAAATATCTTTATTTTGCTACCTAAGACCTAATTGTCTCCAATATTGACCCCTCTATAGCATTAAATCAAGAATTGCTATGAGACTAACAAAACTTCGGAGTCTTAAACAATGGCTGAATCTGAAATCACTATTCCCTACATAAGTCCTCTACAGTTCACTTGAAGGAGTAAATGAAAACAAGTGAGCAAATTCGGACAGCCACTGAGCGTACATCGGCTGTACACTCGTTATTGCGGTGCAATGTGGGATTGAATGAGTGCACTTAATATCGTCCACTATGTTTCAGACACCACTACAAATGGCTGTCCCTTCAAATAGTGCCCTATTTGAGGGTATAGGGGACGATTTTGGATTCAGCCAATGTCTGATTCAGAATTGATGCTGCCATGTGATTGGCTGATTCGATATTTGCGAGCAGTTGAACAGGTGTACCTAATAAAGTGGCTGGTAATGAGCCGGCATTCCCACGTAGAACCCAGAAACGCTGCACTGTGTTTACTACGTGATCACCATTTTTGGGTGAACCACCCCTTTAATGTGTGTGTGTGTGTGTGTGTGTGTGTGTGTGTGTGTGTGTGTGTGTGTGTGTGTGTGTGTGTGTGTGTGTGTGTGTGTGTTATGTGTCTACCCAATATATATTTATATTAATTATAATACATAAAAATATGGGTAAAACTGATTAATTGATCCCAGGCTAACTCTCCTAATGAACTCCCATGGTGTCAGACTAAATGTGCAGACACAGCAGAGTATACAGTGATCATCATAACACACCGGAACAAGAGTATAGGCACAGAATCAATGCCAAGACAAATGTTGAGCTATATAGAACCTCCCTGGACTCGCTGTGCATACGGCTCAGTAAACGATCTCACGAGTCACAATGACTAAACAGTACCGACAATACACAACAACTTAGCACACTTTGAACTTGAGTTAGAAGTTATGTTTCCTATGGGAGGTTGACGGGACCTGGGCTTGGTTATACCTGCAGCTCATGCCAACCTTCTTTCACATTATTTGGAATTTCTGGCTCTGCAATAGAGCTGAGATATTTAAAAAGAACAATTGAGAGAAGCCAGTGCTCAAATTATGCCTCAGCATCTGTTGTTCAGATTGCTTTCTAATATTTGAAGCCTGTGGCTCGGTGCCCCACTTTATAAGAGCAAAGAAAACTTGGACTCGTACAACTTCAGAAGCATTTGTGTAAAAAGGAGGCTGGGGGATAATTTAATACCATTTCAAATTATTAAACCTTCCTAAGTGTGCTGACGCAGTGTGTTCTTAGCAGAAGAAAACCCCACGTGGAAGATATGGATGTAATCATAATCTGTGTGAAAATGTTTTATTATATTTACAGTAGCATGAAATATTCTGTAATTTGCAGATGTATTAAAAAACCTCATCAAATTAACAATAACTATGTTTGGAAAATATGAGCACCACGGGGTAATATCTGTGGTTGCACTGTATTTACACTGGCAAATTAGCATAGAAACTGGCATTGTCTGCTGATTCTGGCCCAACTCCTTAAGAAACACTTACATTTAATTATTGCCAGAAACCACAAGCACAGCAAGAGGTAAAAAGGCTCTCCTGGCCCTTTCTCTTCAGTTGATAGTGTAACTAACTAACAGTGTAACTGATGCTAACTTTGCTAAACTCTTTTGGCCTTTGAGCTGAACTTTAATGACCCACACCGGGGTGATTCTTAGAGACTGTATGCAATTAAACATTGCATGTTGTATAAATATTGCACTTTAGATTCATATGTGTGTATATATATATATATTCATATCGGAAAATATGACTGATACATAATTAGATATTATTTAAAAAAATTAATCGCTTGAATTTGTTTGTAAACCTTTGAGTCGGCATGAAATGGAAATTCAACCTTTCTATTTTTAAAATAAATCTTATTGATCTTATTGTGAATGAATGATACATGCATTTCCTTTATTTATTTATTTGTACCATTTTTGCAGATTTTTAATAAAAAATTCATAACTCAATCTTCTGGTGAAATGACAGACTTGTCTCTGATGATGTATGGCAGACTTTTCCAATCATTTAGTCTGCTTAAACCCCGCCCCTTTAATCTGCAGGCTTGCATTCAGATTTGCCTTCCTCCAATCAACAACCAATGAATATAACTGATTGTTTTCTTTTTTGATAATTCATTTAACTCAAATGTTTGTCACAATATGAAGGAAAAGATCTGTCGCTACTTACATTGCGACTATAATGCATTAACAACAATTGGATTTTCAAACATACAGTATTAATTTTACTTTAATCGTTGTTACTTGCAGCATCAAAAATTATACCATCTAAAAAGCATCACATATCCTCCTCATAAAGGAAAACCAATAAGAATGCTTCCTGGATGAACTTCAGTCGAATCTCTGTGTCCAGAAAAATCTGAGGAGGGAAACTTATTCTTCTTGGAATCTACACCATTAGTTATTGTAGTTCCTGATGAAGTTGGCAGCCAAATGGCCAATAATCTACTCGTCAAGGCCAATTTTTACGTGCGAATTTGAATTTTGGTAAATCCTCACTTATCCTGCACTCATGGTTCATTGAACACCCAACTTGATATCTGACATCAGCACTAATTTAATTCTAGATCCAACACAAACCATGTGTTACATGTGTAACATGAAGATCCTGATCCAAATCTACTATATCAGGTAGACAAAACATAATATTAGGGGGTAAGTTTTGGAGGAATCCTGCGTGGCTACTACATGTGCCATGCATGTTTATTAATTAAGGTGTCTAAATAATATATAAACAATGAACATTATTTAATTTTTTTTTTAAAATAGTCTTGATATTGGATCCGCAGTCTGCCCATGTCTATTGGTTCCCAAGCCACGCCTGCAATGCAAATAGCAATGTAAATATATTTTTCCACCTGTTACATCAAATATTAGCGGTCCCATCCATGTGCAGGACCCTGATCACAATTGTGGAAAACAATCTATCTGTATGACTATATGTATTTTACTGATGGCTCTGTATAAGAATCTAACTTCAAAAATGTGATTTTTTTTTTTTTTTTTTTTTACTGCACGGAACTCTCAGAGGCCTGTTTCAATCCATCAAATATTCCTTCTGCATCATAATTGTTCCTTTTAATCTCATCACTGTGTAAAACTTGACACCTACACAGTAGCATACAAAAATATATTTTTCATTAACTTCTTATACATTAACAGAATGAGTAAACTGTTATTTCTATACCAAAACATTAATGCATTCTTTTTGTACAGTATAGTGAACCTAGTTCTTTGTTTTCGAGGGTTGTTATAACCACTAGCTATAAGTTCACATTCACATTTTTTCTTATAAAACTTGTTTTATTCATTTTATTTGAAAAGAAAAGCAACATGACAAAAGAGAGAGAAAGAGACAGAATAGTCTTGAATTTTGTATCAGTTCATAAAATGAGGGAATAATGTCTTCATTTATCTTCTGTTTGGGCCGTAAATAACATCATTAATCATTTTTGTTAGATTTCATAAAATAGATATTTATTGATTGGTACAAAGGCAATGAAATAAAATATTATCAGTCACAGCAGTATGAAGTTATTCATGTCTAAAGGTGGAGGAGTGGAGCAATTTGATTTGGAGGGCTTTTTTTGGTTTTTGTGAACATCCCTCCTGGCAAAATCAAATGATAAATGATTTACTGCAGGAACTCAAACACACACACACACACACACACGTTGTAGTGATATAGGGAGAGGTAGTTAATATGAGTCCAGTTGCAGGACCTTTATTGAAATCATCATAGGACCATATGACTGGATCGTTGCGAAACAACGGGTGGAAAGGCACGTACTTGAAGCAGAAAAGCTTTCACCAGAAAGTGCAGAACAGGATACAAATCAGGTGATTATTCACATGTAAGTATTCACAAAGTCCTTTGAACGATACATTCAACACAACTTAAGTAATCACAGGTAAGATCTCTCACAGTATTTGATACGTGGCATCAAACATAACTCAGGTAAGTATTCACAGGTAAGATCTCTAACAGTTTTTGAAACAAGGCATCAAACAGGTGAGTAAGGCGGGACGGTGAGTATTACTTCCTCTGGCCCATAACCCTCACAATCTACCATATTCTCCAGGCACCCTCCTCGACGGCGGGAGTCCAGGAAGTAATGGACAATATACTCCGACCCAGTGGAGGACCGTCAGCAGCACCAGGCTCTGTGGAAGTTTCAGACACGGAAGAGTATTGAAGTTTGAGCAGGGACACATGGAAACTGGGATGAATACAGTAAATTCTAGGAAGGTTGAGTTGGTTAATCACTGGATTAATCTTTTTGACAATGGTAAATGGACCAATAAATCTTGGACTTAGCTTTTTACATGGGAGTCAGAGGCGGATGTCCCTGGAGTCCCTGGATGTCCCTATTGCCTGTTAGATTGTGAATGATACCCAGACGAAAGACTTATGGTCACACCCAGGAGTGAGAAGAAGTTGCGCCATACCGAGAGATAAACTGGGGGCCACGATCTGATACTATATCCTTGGGTAATCCAAAATTTCGAAACACATGAAGAAATAGTAGCTCTGCTGTTTCCATGGTGGTGGATGACTGTTTCAGTGGTATCAGTCGACATGCTTTGGAGAATTTATCAGCAGCTGGCACAGGTATTTCCTTTGGATACTGGTAAGTCTTTGATGAAGTCAACCCCTATAGGTGTGACCAGAGTTGTTGAGGTTCGGGCAATGGAAGGGGTTTGCCGGCAGGTAAAATAACATGGAAATTTGGCGATGGCACATTCTGAGCATCCTTGGATGAAGTGTTATACTTCCTGGGACATATGGGGCCACCAGTACTTCTGTCAGAGAAGCGAGAGGGTTTGACTAATA